>NC_056745.1:953399403-954039403 GCF_019279795.1 Protopterus annectens | reverse complement strand
GATTTTTTCCAGCAACTACACACACACAAATACACACCTTCACTTTGAGACCAATCAAGCTGACTACCTAGTCCACACCCTCCTTGCTACAGCATTTAAAAACCCTATTATCACTGCTTGATCTGAAGACGTTTTTAACAAATGAAAGCACTCACCATGATTACTTTCAATGAAGTCCTGAAAAAGGAGTCTTCAATGCTGTGGAGTTTTCTTTTAAACTCGAGCTTAGGAAGCTTATGCTCTTCATTCAAAATTGAACGTCCTTTCATTGGGTAGGATTCACGAAGGCTTGCTCGGAGTGTAAGAGACGTGCAACACTCCATGCAAGCCTCGCGATCCAGGAACAGCCCTAAACTCCGTGTAAGAGACCAGCTAAAACGTCTCTTACACGGACTGGGCGTGGACATGCTAAATACCTCACTTGCAGCCGAAAGGTATGCAAATGAGGTATATTAGCGATCCACGAATCAGAAACCAGTCCGTGTAAGAGACGTTTTAGCTGCAGAAATGTACTCAGTTGACAACTGAGTACGTTTCTGCAAATTCCACAACGGAGCCATGTCAGCTCCAAAAAAAGGGTGCATATGACTCAGGCAGCATGCCAATGGCCAAATATGTGGCCATTGGCAATATAACCCGATGCCAAAATAATAAAAATATAATTTTTTTTTTTTGCGATCGCCGATGTTTAAACCCAGCGCAGCCCCGCGCAAATGGGCTGCGCTGTATAAAACATGAAAATGAAGGTTATAAACCCACAAATGTGGGTTTCATGCAATACATGGAATGACAATGCAGGGACCAGCAGACCAAAAACAACATGGCCACCGTGTAGTGGTTGCTAAGGGGGGAAGCTGAGTCTAAGACATGTCACTAAGCATTAGTAGGCAATCTCATGTATATGAGGGTTAGGATACTAAAGCTCACAGTCACATAGCAAATGAGCACAGTCTGAGTAGTGTAAGAGATACATAAGGGGGAGGAATAGAGTAGAAGATAGGTGACATCACAGGGGGAAATGGTAGAAAGAAATGCTGTTCATTGGAGGCCAGTGTAACATGACAGATGACAGACACAGATTATGGAAAGAGGTGTGCCACTAGATAAGTCATGGAAAGTCAAGAAATGGAAGGTGTACACTGTTACTTACACCAAAGTTTCTTGCTGGGCGTGCATGCGCACGTGTGCGCACCATGAAGCGCGAGTAGGGCAGTGTGCATGCGTGTAAAGCAGACACAGCATGTGGGAGCATGTTGGGAGATGTTTAACACTGTTTGCACTGGTGTGCGTGCGTGTAGGGCAGGCTGAGTATGTTGGAGACTGTTGGCAGACGTGTAACAGTGTTTGCGCAGGTGTACGTGCGTTTTAACCCGAATAAGTAGATTCTGAACCGTGTAAGCACGTGTGCACGCGTGTAAGCCACTGTAAGCGTGCTTCTGATAGTATGCACGTTACTCCCCCCTGAGGAAACAGAGAGGAAAAAGGAAGCAACAGAATTAATAGGAAGCTAGCAGGGATAACTGCTGAAGCTAGCAGGTGAAAACAATTAGAAGCAGGCAATTACACAGGCAGAATAGTAGCCCAGCCCAGCACTTAAAACTCTGCAAACAGTAGTGCAGAATGTTTCCCTTAAGAGACACTGCAAGACAGGAGTAAGCTAATAGAAGTGAAAACTGAAAAAGCTGAACTCAGAGCAGAAATGTTAGGGGCTGCCATAGCTGTCATAATGAGACATAGGCGACTTGCTGAGGGTGGTGACAATGCAGACAGTTCCAGACAACCCACAGTGAGGAGATGGAGAAGAGTGTACAGGCCCAGGGTCACCTACCACGGATTACATGAGCTGGAGATAGTAGAGCGCTATAGAGTGGACAGAGAGCTCCTGCAGCAAATTGTTGAGCTGTGCAGGCTACGCCTCACACACAGAACCAACAGAGGGGAACCCATCCCAGTGGAAACCAAGGTATGTGTTGGCCTAAGAATACTAGCAACAGGTACCTTCCAGAGACCAACTGGCGATATGATGGGGATATCACAGGCATCAGCCTCCAGGGTACTGCACCAGTTCCTGGATGCCATGTCAGCACATGTCAGTGATCATGTATATTTCCCCAATGCCCGTGAGGTATTGGCCAGCAATATGCGTCTCTTCCAGCAAATAGCGGAATACCCTGAGGTAGTGGGTGCAATAGACTGCACGCATACGCATCAAAGCACCAGCCGGTGAGCGAGGTAGGGCCTACATTAACCGCAAGGGCTTCCCCTCCATCAACTGCCAGGTCATGTGTGATGCCCAGGGCATAATAATGAATGTGTGTGCTGGCTGCCCTGGGAGTTTCCACGATTCCCACATCTGGCATTTGACGCAGCTGTACCAGACATTTGCCAATGGGGACATCCCACACGGACACCTAGTGGGGGATGCAGGTTATGCACTGGAGCCATGGCTGATGACACCCATCAGAAATGCACACACACCTGAACAGGAATGCCATAATGAGGCACACGCACAAACACGTAATGTAATAGAGCATGTGTTTGGGCTGCTCAAGTCACGGTTCCGGTGTCTGGACACATATGGTGGAGCCTTGCAGTACACACCAACTACATGTACCCAAATTGTCATGGTATGTGCTATGCTACATAATATGATCTTGCGAAAACAGCTGCAGCAGGACCAGCATAGGGCCGGGCCAAATAGCCCCCCATCATTGCCAAGGCCATCACAGGCAGAGCGTGACTCAGAGGAGGAACAACCTGAGCCTGCCCCAGTAGGCAGAAGGAGGCGTGCCCAGTATGCCCTGGCCTTGGCAAAGAGGCAACGCATAGCACATA
The DNA here is from genome assembly GCF_019279795.1 of Protopterus annectens. Lineage (NCBI taxonomy): Eukaryota > Metazoa > Chordata > Ceratodontiformes > Protopteridae > Protopterus > Protopterus annectens. The sequence continues at coordinate 954,036,568 of NC_056745.1, read as the reverse complement.
CACTGGCTCAGTAGGAACCCTGGGAATGATACCCCCTCTGACTTACTCAAATAATAACATGGATGCCTAAAATGACATGACCTGCTCACAAACATGTACAGGGAAGTGTAATATGCACATCCGACAGAGGCAGCCCTGCAGCACCACCTGAGGTATGAATGCCATGTGTTAAGTAATGTAACACCATGTACTATATGCACACATGAGCACCCTGACTAACATCCACCCTCCCCAAGCATAAAGCCACAAATTGACGATGGGATGATCAAGTGCAATAACTGGCTGAATTAATGCAGTTAGTCAAAGGGGAGCCAATGTGTTTCAGGCTGGGAAGACATGCGGAGCATGACATGATGCACCACCTGCTAGGGGTGGCGTGCACCTATCATGCCATGCCCCATGGATACTGGCAAAGGCTGTCAGTACCCACAGCATGCCCTGAATAGGTAAGTCTCAAAACACAAACCCACCTTCATAGGTTCTACAAGGGATAGGAACCTAGATGTAATGCTACCCAATGACAGATGTATAAACAGCAAGATGTGTGCAGTGTAAACGCACACAGTATGGTGAATGTAGATACCAGTCCTGTAATAGAGAACTGGGTCAAGGCTCACATCAGCACCCAAACACTATCAGGTCACACCTCAGACTGTGGTGTACAGCCGCAAAACATGGAACAAGCTACAAAAGGAGGGTGACTAGCAAGAAATGGAAAGGATAACCACACCCCCGTGTTGGTACCACAACAAGAAGCAGCATGGATTAGCCATGGTCAAATACCAATGGCTAAAACCGCCTCCCAGTATATAGCCTGCTGCAGACTACTGTCCTAATACCAGGAAATGCACCTGGCCTATGTCGGAATACATGAATATATCAAGCCCCCTAAACCACATTATATTGCTTGACTGAAAATACCCAAACATACACCGGGAGCATTGTACTAGCACCAACACAGTAGGAGAAAATTACCCAGATTCCATAAACCAAAATGTCCAGGAACAATGTACCACTCCCACAAGAGGGGTAAGCATACTGGATGTGATAATCAGCAACATGTGTACTGGATGGCAAGATGAGAAGTGTACCCCTCACTGGTAAGACCAGACCATAGAGTAGTCACACTGGATATACACATCCTGACCCCAGTCCCTGGCCAGAATACCACAGTGAAAAACATTTGTAAAGCATAGGTTGCAGCCCTCAAAACCAATGTTGAATCCACAAAAGGCCCTGTGCAAATGCAGAATATGGGACACACCACAGAACATGTTATACAGGCATTCCATGAACACAGCCAGGAATGCTTGGAGTATGCAGTCACAAATAACAACAACACACAATGCCATACATGCAGGCATCTGGCATGCTGGACTCCAGCCATTACCAAACCATGCAAGAGAATGAGGAAGCTACCACATGATAGAGCAAACATAAAAAGGGAAGTAATCACTGACCAGTAGTATGGCAATAACATATGTGCACACATACAATCCACTAAGTCCAGCCACAACAAGTAGAATCTGTGAATCCAGAGGCAATGTGACACCAGTCCCAAGTACACAGACAACCACAACACCCCCCAATAAATACAAATATACGTGATAGATGCATCCATGTATCCAAACCAGAGGTTGAGCTCCACCAACTCAGTACTGTCAAAACTAGTCAGGAAGAGAAGGTAACCACATACACCACAAACCCAGTCCCACATAGACCTACCACAACTGTAAACCAAACACATAAACACAGACAAATATTCCCAGAGGCCTTAATTACAAACACACCACACCAACAGAAGCCTCCAAAGCAGATCACAAGCAACCACAACCTTCAAACATAGCACATGCAACGAATAGTGCTCAAAGCTGGTGTGTCAAACAGTCACAAGCCAGAAGGAGAAACAACATGCCTGATACAGTCGTAATAGGTGTCTGTATAGGCAGACACACTGCTGTCCCACTCACCAGACTGAACAAGGGAAAGGGTAGAGTAAGCTGCCTGTAGGCTGCCACAAAATGCCACATAACACAAGTATGCAGGTCACCCCAAAGCAAGCAGAAATATGATGCACTCAATGTCCATGCTGGTGTGAATTACCTGAGATGTATCTCCCTGGTCAACATGAAAAGAGACATGGATGGTCCCTCTGAGTATGTACCCCAGGGCGGTATGACACTGGCTGTGTGCAGCATCCAACCCTCACCAAGAATGATGCCACAGTACAAACACAGAATGCTCATGTTTAACAGCTGGCACAGTTACAGCTGTCAGTCCAAGAGGGTCTAATGTCTGTCTGCTTGAGATGTCAAGCATGGCAAGCCATGCTGCTGTTCCAGGGATGGCTTGCAGCTGTTACCCGTGTGCGTCTGGATACTGGATAAGGCCTTTGCCGCCTCCATAGAGCCATATGTAGGCAAGGCTAAAAAGACTACCCACCACCCTAGAAAACATAAGTGGTAGGAAACATAAGGGTAATGCTGACCAATGCCAGATGTGTAAACTGCAATATGCATGCCCCTGAGGCACTTCCCATTATGGAGAACATTGATGTCTGTGCAGTGACAGAAGCCTGCTGCAAGCCTAGTGATAGCACACCAGCACTACTAGGTTATACCACATATCATGTGTTATGGCCCCAACACCTGCACCAAAACATCAAAGGAGGGGGAGTATCCATATGCAGCACAGAGGGTGGCTTAATGGTTAAGGTTACAAGCACAATGGAAGGTTTGGATAAGGGGGGATAATTAAGAGGCTTAAAAAAAGGGCAAGGGCAGTTAGGTATTAATTAATGAATTAAACTACGGGTTGGGGGGGTGGGGGGGGAGGGTGGTTAAGGGTGTTTGTTTACAAACACAAGGTGCAGGGTTTGAGTCTCACAAAGGATAATTGGCTAAGCTTAAAATGGCTCGCAAGGGCAGTTAGCTTAGTACTAACCTATGAACCTATGAACCTATGAACCCATATTGCCAGGTAACTGACAATGCACAAAGCAGTGGAGACCACCCATGTGCACATAACTGTAGTCAAAACTGCTGTACAGTCTGTAGCATGCGACAGACCACACTCTCACACACAAGAACTCCACCCAGACATCCGAAGACACTGGACAGTATGAATGTCCCACCAAATACCAGACAAGGTACACACAAATTACCACATAGGTGTCAAACCATTATGTATGTAAGGAGTATTCAGGGACCTATGGACACAGGTCGACATTAATCTGTCATGTGACACCCACAATGCCAATGTGGCTATGAAGATTGTCGATATTGGACACCGTATCATGAAAGGATTCACATCAACATCAACAGAGGTCACTGTGCCGCTGTACTGTTCCCTTATCAGACCCATAATCTAGTACAATGACTCATATGAGATGTACCGTATGTGACACCTGCAGCGGTTCAGAAGACCTCATAGTTACCCCACCAACAGGATAAAGGGCGTGAAATATATGTCATATGCTGCCTGGCTGTAGACATCCCAGCTGACTGCAGTCACACACTGCCTACACAGAGGCATTGTATGTCTGTTGTACAAGGCCATGTCCAACACAGGAGTAATGGACATGCTCCACCACAGGAAATCAAAGCCATTGGAGCTGTGAGAGTCACAGATGTCAGCCTCAACACATAATGAAATAAGATGTGCTGGAGGGACAGATACATAACCCAGAGGCTCCCCACACCCATAAACAGGATCCCAATCCATGGTAGGCAGAGCCCCTCACTGACGCCCCTCAACAGGAATATTGCCAAGTGGATGGATGACCGTACATGTATACTGGGGGTCCTCACTGTGTCACGACCAGACAGAGGCACAGTGAAGAACTTCATAAATGGCCATAATTGAACATAGCAAGGGGTGGCGAAAGACACACACACTCTGGCTAGGCTTACTAATGGCTTAGGGTGTATAGCCTAGTATGAACCCATGAACCTATGAAGATACAAAACGTACAGGACACTAAGGATAATCACAAGGGTTACCCAACTGATGGTAGGAACCATGTTGGGCATCCACAGATATGCTCCGAATCACACAGATATTACAAACAACATACCAAACACACACACATATTGCTAACATACAACCTGTCAGGTGCAGTGCAAACACCCCCCCCCCGAGTGCAAAATACCTATCCCAGCAGACTGATGGTCCCCTGACATTGAGATGCTGAGGTAACAGCCATCATCTGCAAAGCAGAACACACAGCAGCAAAGGTATGTGATGGTGTCCTGTGCTGAGGCCAACATGGACTCCAAGAATAATGGAATGCCAAATCACACTACTGCCCAATGTCAGCCTTACCACAGGATATGTATATGTACCCAAACAGCAGTGTACAACAACAGTGGTCCATCACAACAAAGGTGTTGCCTGAATGGATACTCCAAACTACCACCCCAGGATCCTGACAAGCTTGTTCTGCACAGCTACGGAAAGGATCAGTATGTACCGCAGACAGAAGGCTATTGTGGACCTACTGATACTGGACCCTACACAGTGTGGCTGTTGTAACTGCAGAACCTGCCCCTAAACATGTCTGACCCATTTGAAGCAGTCATTAAGGTCATTGATGAGGGCAATGTGGTCCACACAGCGTAGCTGGACCGTGCACATGCTTCTAGACAATACCGTATGAGTTCAGTATGGATATGTTCACCAGCTTAAATATATACCCCTATGTCAGTAGAGGGGTTGCAAACCAGACCAAGGACAGAACTGACATGGTCAAACATGCCGCATCCATGTCAGACTACAAAGCGGATATGAGTGGCATCCCACAAGGCCTGGTCTTGGCCTCACCCCCACCCCCGTTCTGTATATATGTCCCATAGGTATAGGCCAACATGGAAGGACTGTGACTGAACATGTATGCAGAGGAGTACAAACAGCCCACCATATCCGACCCCCAGCTGACACAAGCAACCCACAAAAGGGCCACCTACAAACAGACAAATGTAGCCATAGCCATGTCAGCAAGCTAATTGCAGAACTGTGTATAGACAACCACCGTGGATATACAGTAAGTGCCCACAAATTACCACACAGGTGTTAATTCATGAGGTACCTAACATGTAATGTGAGACCTGGGTACAAAAGGTGATAAATATCCTGCACTGGACAAACATGTGGCTGTAGTGTTTGCAGAAACATGTACCATATACCCACCCAAACATGAAGGTTGGCAGATGTAGATAAGGGGAACTCACTGTGGCTCTGCAGTCATCCTCCATCAGCATCACAACTGACTACAATAACCCATGTGGGATATACTGCAGCAGACACCTCCATCAACTGTAAAGTCCACAACAGTACCCCACCAGGGGTAGCAAAGAGCATGAACAGATGCCATGTGTTGCCTGAGTAAACAAACTGCAGCCCCACACACCACCATCCTTCCCAGCTACAGGAAAGCTGTGCCTGATGTATGAAGCCATGTCCAACCTGGAATGAATGAACATGTTGCACCTTGTACAATCTGAATGGCAGTGAGCTATGCACATGAGAGACCTGAACCCCAGCACTGACATACATAGGACAAGCTGTACAGAATGATCCATAACACAGAAGGCACCCCCACTCTTCAGTAAACTCCTGGTACAGGTCAGCCAGAGAGTCACATATTGACACCCCTCAAGAGGAATCCTGATGAGTGTATGGGAGATGGTAGGCTAACCCTGGGTATCACTGTTATGTCAGAGGTAGATGGAGGCACAGTATACTAACCATGACATATGTCATGGCAAACTCCAGTTACAATGTGTGTCGAAGGACAAACACACCCTGTGACTAGCATCAGAAATGGCCTAAGGAACATCGCTAGTGTTTGCCAATGTCCACCCATGTTGTGGAATACACTAGCAATGTTGGACGAGCCTGGTATAGGTAGTCCATATCTGAACATATTGCACCATGGTCATATGTGCACAACTGGCCCCTACACAGTCTGTTGTGCTCACTATGAAGATGTCAAGCAGTCATAGGACTAAAGCCCAGGATACTGTCCACCACAATGAAAGTACTGAACCAGTACACTATACGGTACTACAGTGTTAGGTCATTATGAAAGTATGTTGAGAACTGTCTGCAAAGTATTCCATGCAATCCCTGCAGGCACAGTATAATCCCTGTTGTGGCAGACACGAAGCAGTTGGCCAGTTAGTACACAACATGACACCCAACACACAACCATAAACGTGAGATATTGTTGATGTTCGCACACACCCAAATATGTGGTGGACTTCAGAGTGCAACATATGGAAAGCTCACACTGGGCATGCTCGCACACTTTGATAAATGAGGCATATGTCAGACAACATGCCATGGAAAGGCTGAACTGGGCATGCTCAAACACTTAGGCCATATCTCCGTTTAGCAGTTGGCCACACATATCTGGTATTTGTATGTGTCAGTCCAGGAACCAACCACAACACAGCAGTCAGCCCAGTGCACACAGTAAATGACTACAGAGACATAAGTGATATAGTGGATTGCCGTCATATGCAAACATCTTCCACAGATACACAAGTTGGTCATAGGAACAGGGAATGCTATGGCAATAAAGACCTGCAAACAGTAGAACAGCACAACAAATATTGTGCATCTGACAAGTGAACATATGGGTGTAGAGGTCAATACTAGGCTTGTTGCCCTAGGGAATGACAGCTCAGCCAGAGTGTGCTTGGCATCTGCATCCCCAGGATAGTAGGCTACTGTTCCACTGTAAAGCAGGTCACAGAAGGCAACATGTGAGGCTAGTGAGCTGTGCCTCTGTCAAGCAGGGGCACCGTGGAGGTCCCAGGGATTGAATGTGCTAAGCCACAGCCATGTTGTCGGTGTGTGCTGTGAGAGGGTTGCTGAGGATCTCTGACAGTAGGTGTCCGTCAATAACAGACTGAGGGGAGCCCTATCTGCATTCTCTGGACGATTCCAATGTCAACACTGTGTTGTAATGAGTATGTGTGAATGAAGTGCCATGCCGGAACTGTTCACAGATGTCCTCCCTCTGTGGGCTACAGCTCTGCAATGTATTAGGTCACTCTGTCTGTTGTGAGGCGCATATATGGCTGGTGTACAGCTGACAGGTGTCTTGTTGTGGAGCAGTCATGGGTATATGTGGGATAGCATGACCAATGCAAACCGTACACATGCTCATAGAATGCAATTGTCAAGGATTATGCTGAGTGGCCAGTATAGTCCTCCAGCATGGGTCCTCTGAAGTCGTCCACCCCAGTCTACACAAGTGTAGAGTCTGCTTGTGCTAAATACAGTTTGTGTGCAGTGACAACCTTGCCTGGGGGTGGAGATGGGATATGGATGTCCAGGGAAAGGTGGGTATGGTCAGATATCAACAATGGTGGTCTACCTCTGGTGTAGAACAGTGAGTACCCATGTTGCAGATGGACAAGTGCAATATGTATTCCCCCATGTGGCTGTGGTGTGTGGTTCTGCATAGCACATAGACCCACAAATTGTAGTGGCTGTAGGGTAAAGTGGTAGAGGCCTGAGTAGTTCTCACACACAATATGCCTGTACCTGATGTTAACAACTGGAATGGTGTATTTGAACACCTACATATCCTGGCACTGTTCCCAGGGAAGCTAAGTGTGTGTCCTGGATGTGGGTGTGGTGTTCTGAACTGGTTGTGTTGTGTGTTACAGGTCCTGTGGTCCCAAAGCATGGTATAGAACATAACCTGCCAGTGCGATGTGCATATCTAACCCTGACGTAGGTGGCTGCAAATGCATATATATGCTATCCCCCACCTGACAGGTAGTACTACACGTACATACCTCTGTAGAAATAAAGATGTCAGCACCCTATAAATACTACAGGTGCAGAGCAGATGCCCAGTAATTCGGATAGTGCGCTCTGCTGATGCGTCTCCCTCAAGTGTCATAATATAGTTAGCTAGGGGTTCGAATCCTGCAAATGCTCAGTGTGTGTGTGGGTGAGTGGGGTTTGTGTGTGTGAAAGGCTCTGAGAGGGAAATGTCCCTTTTGGCAACTGGGAAAACACACTACAGGATGCATATTCCCCTTTCTAAACACTGATGATGTCAGCACCCTATAAGTACAGCAGGAGAAGGGAAACCTCCCAGTAATGCGAATAGCTCGCTCTGCTAATGTGTCCGTCTCGAGTGTCATAACATAGTTAGGTAGGGGTTTGAATCCTGTACATGCTCAGTGTGTGTGTGGAGGGGGTTAGTGTATGTTCAAGACTGTTTGAAAGAAGTATCCCTTTTGCCAACTAGAAGAATACACTACAGGATGCACATTCCCCTTTCTAAACACTGATGATGTCAGCACCCTATAAGTACAGCAGGAGAAGGAAAACCTCACAGTAATGCGAATAGCGCGCTCTGCTAATGCGTCTGTCTCAAGTGTCATAACATAGTTAGGTAGGGGTTTGAATCCGCTACATGCTCAGTGTGTGTAGAGGGGGTTAGTGTGTGTTCAAGACTGTTTGAAAGAAGTATCCCTTTTGCCAACTAGGAGAATACACTACAGGATGCACATTCCCCTTTCTAAACACTGATGATGTCAGCACCCTATAAGTACAGCAGGAGAAGGGAAGCCTCCCAATAATGCAAATAGTGCACTCTGCTAATGCGTCTGTCTCGAGTGTCATAACATAGTTAGGTAGTGGTTTGAATCCTGCAAATGGCAAGTGTGTGTGTTTGGATAAGGGGAGTTAGTGTGTGTGCAATTTTGTGTGAGGGAAATGTGCCTTTTGGCAACTGGGAGAACACACTACAGGATGCACATTCCCCTTTCTAAACACTGATGATGTCAGCACCCTATAAGTACAGCAGGAGAAGGGAAGCCTCCCAGTAATGCGAATAGCGCACTCTGCTAATGCGTCTCTCCCAAGTGTCATAATATAGTTAGGTAGGAGTTTGAAATCTGTAAATGGGATGTGTGTGTGTTTGGATGTGGGGACTCTGTGTGTGTGCAATTCTGTATGAAAAACATGTGCTTTTTTGAAATCAGGGAATCACACTACATGATGCACATTACCCTTTCCAAACAGTGATGATGACAGCACCCTATACATACAGCTTGAGAAGAGACATCGGCTAGTACTCAGAATAGCACAACCTGCTACAGTGTCACTCTCAAGTGCCATAACATATTTAGGTAGGGGTTTGAAACCTGCAAGTGTGTGTGTGTGTTTGGATGTGGGGAGTTTTTGTGTGTGCATTTCCGTATGAAAAACATGTTAGTTTTGGCAATCAGGAGATCACACTACCTGATGCACATTACCCTTTCAAAATACTGATGTTGTCAGCACCCTATAAGTACAGCCAGAGAAGAGGAACTATCTAGTAATCCGAATAGTGTGCTTTGCTAATGCGTCTGTCTCACGTGTCGTGACTTAGTTAGGTAGGGGAATGAATCATGCAAATGGCAAGTGTGCATGTGTGTGTGTGGGGGTAGTAGTGTGTGTAAATGCAAGTGTGAGAAAACAGATCCTTTTGGCAAATACTACAATACACCAGATGCTGCCTATTCCCCCAGTAAACACAGGGGATGTCACCACACTATCAGCACAGCCAAACAGGGCTAGTTGGCTAGTAATGCCAATAGTGCGCTCTGCTACTGTGTCTATTACCATTGTCAGAGTACAGATAGGTATGTTTTGGTAACCCACAACTGCCACGTGTGTTTGTGTCACACAGTATGACCTTGTGTGGGTCTTTGTACATAACAATGCATGCCATTGCCTAAACCAGCAATGGCATTGCACACATGATGTATGTGTGTGACACATACACATAAATACCTGTGACCTGCAGTAGTTACCATGTCTGACACATGCCTTGAGTGGATAAATGGTATTTGCAATGTATACCAATATGACTGTGTCTTACTGTGCAGGGTCCACATGCGGTATGTGTCTATACAGTGTGGGTGTATATGGTAAAATACCTACAGCAGGGGATACACATCTGGTCTGGGCCATATAGTGTACATGTAGTTGATGTACAGGTGCTGCATGTTCCCACCTGTTGTGGTAGTGGTAACATGTCATTCCACTGCAATTCAGTGACCACATGCTGTGAACCCTTCAACTAGTGTGTTGTAGCTACAGTAATGCTCACGCACAATGTTTGGCTGGATGCAGTCCAGCCATATAAACACAGTTCTTGAGACTGTCATATTGCCAGTGTTGTTATGGAGGATAGGTGGTCTTCCTGTGTATGGGAGGGTTGTGTGTGCCAGGCTATGAACCAGATGGCAGTCCGACACACTGTTAGCTGCACATGATTAGGCCGTGATGCTTTGTGCTGTGCCAACAACCTGGAGGTGTGTGTATCTGTGGTACCTTGGGATACTACCCCCCTGTCCATGTGTGTTACATGTGTAGGGGATGACAGGCATGGTATGGGGCATAATCTCTCAGTGATGGGTAACACCTGTGAGCCATGAATCAGGAATCTGGTACTGCACAGACATTGCAGTTCACCGTGCTGAGGACAGTGTCCAGTGCATGCATCTTCCGGTGTACACTGCTGTTGTTGTGTAGCAGCACTGTTAGTGTCCTAACCTGTGTGATACCCACGGAGGTGGCTATGTAAACCATGTCCTGCAGCATAAGGCAGTATGTGTGTACCAAGGAGCTTTGCCATTATACATCGGGCCATGGGTGTCATGTGCAAGATGACCCTTGCACATCATTGTGGCTTCCCTAGCATGTAAGCACACGTTGACAGCCAGCGGATACCCTATGAATGACAGTGGAGACTGAGCATAATGTAGACATACAACACCCTTCCCACATATAGTGGTAGCATACCTGGTGAGGGTATGTTAGCAACCAAGATCAGGCTCATACTGGCCTGTGCCACATGCTGAGAGATCCATTCTATGTTCCCTATCATGTAGTCCAGGGAGGTATGTCTCAGGTCAGCCATACTGGCATGGTCAATGAGTGAGTCATATGTGTCCATGCCTCTGACTGACCTGTATGCATGTGTTCTGTGGTGGACCATAGTGCCCCTGAGGCATATCACTGTGACCTTCACCAGATACAGCCTGTTGAGCGGGACCCCAGTGCAACACCCAAGACAGGTACCTGACACGTCTGTAGCAGGTGTGTTGTATAGCCCTACAGGCTGTGAGTGTGTGGCACAGGGGATGTGTGTGCCATGTGTAGCATGTGCTCTGTTCCGACGGAACATATGCCTGTGTGCCAGCTGCGGAGGTGAGTGATGCTCAGGCAGGATGCTATTCTGAGTCCCCACATATGCCCCAGTGTGTTCAGCATGCTGTCAGTGCGTGTCAATGTCTGACTTGTTTTGTAGTCACTGTAATATATTTTATTTATTTATTTATTTATCCTACATTTGTTGACCAGGATAGTCCGACTGGATGCATGCCCATTTCCAGGGGAGGCCCGGGGAGAAAAGCTACAAGGGTAAGCAGATACAGCATTACATAATACCAGCATTACATATTACAAACAGATTATTTACAGAGATTACATAAGTAAGCAAGTTAAACATGTTCCACAGGTTAATGTTAGTCCTGAGCACAAGTCGGGATTAAATTAAATTACACAGTAAACTGGTTAACAGATTTTACACATTTGAGTTAGCCAGGCTTGATACATTGACATAGCCAGTTAAGTGACAAATGTTGTTTGAGTCTAGTGTTAAATTGACCTAAGGTGGAAAGTAAGGTAATATCAGCTGGAAGTGAGTTCCAGGATCTACTTACAGAGTTTGCAGAGAGAATCACCGGCTGTGTTATTAAATTTGCTAGTCTGAATTAGTAGTTTGTTAGAGGTTCGAAGCGGTCTAGGATTGTTATAGGGGGTGATAATATTTGAAGTGCAGGAGTATTGTCCGGATTATAGAGGATTTTATAGGCCATAATCAGTTGGTTATACTGTATTAGGCTGGGTATTTCAAGCCAACCAAGCTGATTTAGATTGATGCAATGATGTGTCCTAAAAGGCAGCCCAGTGGCAAACCTGGCAATGTGGTTGTAGCACATTGAGTGTTTGTTAAGGACAGTCTTGTTCATATTTGAGAGTAGAGGGGATGCATACAGAAGTGTTGAAAGAAGGTGTGAGCGAGCTATGGCACCTTTAGCTGGAGGGGTTAGGAAGGCTTTTATTCTGTAAAGTGACCCTAGTTTTTTATTGATGGCTTTGATAATTTGGTTAACATGTAGGTTACATTTGAGATTATTGTCTATGATGACACCTAATAGTTTAGTAGATGGGTCAGGGGAGATTATTGTGCCATCAGTTGATGTTATGGTAAAGGTGAAGCGGTAGACGTACGTGTTGGTGAAATAACAGCAGTTTAGTTTATTTGGGATTTAGGATCAGACGATGTTCAGAAAGCCAGTTTTCTTGTATTAAAGGTGGTCTGGGTAGCTGACCATAACTCTACTGGAGATGTGGCTGAGCAGATCAGAGTAGAGTCTTCAGCATATTGGATACAGCTGACTTTTGGGATAACAGTATAAAGGTCGTTAATGAAGATGGAGAACAGCAAGAGCCCTAGTATAGAGCCTTGTGGTACTCTGAGGGTGTTAGGTAGAAGGTTAGAGAGTTTGTTCTGCCAGAGGCCAGCCTGCTGTCGACCATGCAGGTAGGATTGAAACCATTGGAAGGCTCCAGTATCTAGACAGAATGTTTGCAGGGTGTGGATTACAAGTTGGTGATCAACCATATCGTATGCCTTGGAAAGATCCAAAAAGAGGGCTGAGGATATACAATTAGTGTTGCAAGTATGGTTTATGGTGTTAGTAAAGGCTAGGAGGCCTGAAGTAGTGCTGTAATGAGGACGGATGCCATGCTGAGTGTTTGCCATAAGGCGATTTTGGATTAGGTGGTGCATGAATTGTCTATGAATAAAGTTTCCATAATCTTTGCAAGTGGAGAGAGTATAGCTATTGGCCTATAACTGGAGAATTCAGTAGAGCTGCCTCCTTTGTAAAGTGGGATTACATAGGATATTTTCCAGATGGTGGGAAATTTAGATTCTGCCATGGTTCGTTTGATTAGTTTTGAGACGGGGTAAGCAATAGCATCATCTGATTTTGATAGGTACTCGGCAGGGAGTTGATCAGCAGAAAGTGTAGTGGGTTTCACTGTTTCAATCATGGTACAGAGAAGTGAAGTGGTGACTGGTTGGCAGCTGAACGCAAGTAGGTTTCTAGGGGTGCTACTTTCAGGACCAGGGGAGCTAGGAGGTAGATGGCTAGCTAGGGCTTGAAATGTCTCAGTAAAGAATTGGTCAAAACTATCAGAAACATCTTCAGGGGTTTTATCAATAGTAGCAGCAGGGATTGGGGTTGAGGTTTGTCCAGGATGTAGTATATATGACATGCCACCTGACAGGGTATGGCATTACTGGGTTCAGAGAGCCCAGTCCCCAGACTGGCTGTGTGGTGGCATCCCACACATGTGTTGTACGTTCCTGGCCAAGGGTGATGGCTGACTGCATACATGTGGCAGCTGTGACATTGCCACATGACTCACATAAACCACAACTGGACCATAGAGGTGATTCACAGGTTATCTTTGCACATGCTACCCTAGTAGTGTGATTGCCATGGTGAGTACCAACACATAGGGCCAATGGGGAACAACATACTGAAGGTGTGTATGTGTGGGTTTCATAGCACTGGCATATATGACTGCACACGTGGGTAAATGCCAGGTAAGACATGTGAAATGTGTCACAGGCAACGTACATGCGTACAGGACAGACAGTGACATTCTGTCATGTGTAAAGTTGACATACGTATCATACGGTATGCAGATGTCACTAGGAGTCTACAGAAGCACTGTAACTCTGCATTGCAGGTGTAAGCAGTATTCCAGGGTACCCCAAGTGAACATGCATGCAAACAAAGCTACAGTAAACAGGGCTGGAAGTAGTGCATTGTACAACAAAGAAGGGGTAACAATAACAGTAAGTAACAATGCAAATATGTAGGCACTATCAACATGTACCCAGGAATACACAGCACAGATGCCCATGGTAGAACTGATATTATGTCATAGTTATTTGTGATTTGGATTACATTGGTACTGCACACATATCTACATGCGCAAACATCCACATTGCATAGTCATTGTGGGCAACTTGACAACATTACTGTACATGTCCACCATTGCATATCACTACTTGTGTTAGCTTTCCTCCTGTGCTACCCATGTATGCAGCTATCTGTTGACAACCTTACCACTGGCATGCAATTATGTGCAGCTGTTACACTTTGGTATGTACTATGGGTGCAGATAACAATTCAGGACATTCATACAGTTACTGCAGCAGGCATGCTGGGATATACACACAGTCATAGCAGCACACTGTACTGTTACCAACATGATACTACTAATACACTTCTATGTAGTCACCCTGTGCATCAGCAATGTGTTTACCTGTTCCCGCAATGATGTTGGAGATTGCAGGAGGTGGCACAGTGTCATCATATGCACAGGGTGTGGATTAGGTATGCCTGAGTCAGCCACTGATACCACCAATTGACATGTGTGTGTATGTGTGTTGGTGAGGGGCAGCAGTACAGGGTGGGGCAGTGTTGGTGCAGTGTGTGCGTGTATGTGGTCGCCCTAGGTGTTAACATTTTGCAGTGTGTATGCATGCACACAGTTCCACCTCATGGCTGCCATATACAGGGGTTTGTGGACAGCCACAGACTGCACCTGGCAGGTCATACAGATCAGTGTCTGTGGGCACGGACATGGTACCTGTGCCTGGCAGGGGTGCTACGGACCGTATCCAGTACTAAGCCAGACTGGGTACTGTCATCAGAAGCGTGAGTGTGTTGACTGGACACAGGTCCCTGTTGGGACTGTCCAGAGCCATGTGCACGTGGTCTCCTGGGGCGTTCCGATGACAGCACAGACCCAGCATTGCTGGGGCTGCTGCTGGCACTATGGGGGCATGCGCGAGCCTGTTGTCGTCCACGCTGACTGCCAGCTGCTGCTGTTGCCGGCATACGGCCACGTCGACACCGCAAACGCCCACCATTGCCCTGGCTCATGGACATTTGGTTGTGGAACTGCTGTAATATGTCCCCACAACGTCTGTCTATGACATCGGTGAAATTACGGATAGCATCCGCAATGTCACGCATACTGTCTGTCATGGCTGTGCGACATGCTCTCAGCTCCCTCAGACCCTGTCTGGTGTACCTTTCCATACACGACTGTGCCTGCATGACAGTCCGAAACATAGCTGAGGTTGACAGACCTCTTTGGGCACGTCGGCCAGAGGCAGTACGCCCACGGATGCTCCTACGAGAACCCATGGGCAACTGTCTGTGTGGTACCATCGGAGGACCCTGCCCATGGCTGCTGTGTGGGGATGCATGTGCCACAGGTACCACATTACCCTGGTCTATGCCCACTGTATCCTGTCCATCACCTAGGGACAATGGTGACAAAGGATGTACTGGCAGGATGACTGTGGCAATGATGGGGTTGACAGCTGTGTACTGTCAATTGGCTGACCAATGGCGGACCCTGACACACCTTCCTGTACCATTACACAAATATCATCATTACCAGTACCCATGGCACAAGATTCAGGTTCCCTGCTGCAGGTCACCAGAGCAGCACCAGAACCTGTGGGAGGAAGACAGGAAACACAGTTTACAGTCTCCAGACATTGTTACCAGTGATGCACTTCTGCACACATGCACACATGCACACATGGACACAGGCACACATGCACACATGGACACAGGCACACATGCAGACATGCACACGTGGACACATGCACACAGGCACACATGCACACATGCACACATGCTCACAGGCACACATGCACACATGCACACATGCAGACATGCACACGTGGACACATGCACACATGCACACATGCACACATGGACACATGCACACATGGACACATGCACACATGTACACGTGGTCACGTGTACATGTGCACACATGCACACATGCACACGTGGACACAGGCACACATGCACACATGCACACGTGGACACAGGCACACATGCACACATGGACACAGGCACACATGCAGACATGCACACGTGGACACATGCACACAGGCACACATGCACACATGCACACATGCTCACAGGCACACATGCACACATGCACACATGCAGACATGCACACGTGGACACATGCACACATGCACACATGTACACGTGGTCACGTGTACACGTGCACACATGCACACATGCACACGTGGACACAGGCACACATGCACACATGCACACATGGGCACAGGCACACCTGCACACATGCACACATGCACACCCTGCAGTATACACACAGAGCACTACTGAGTTACACTACTGTTACTAGCATTATCAGGACTATTATAGGTTATGTTAAACACACTCACCAGCATGGATGGCCTGCCTTGCTGTAACCCCGGAGGGACCTGCAGAAATGATGAGATTAATGTCAGTGGGCACAACTGTGCCATTGATATTGCATATGATACAGTGTACAGAACAGTCAAGTGTACATATGACATATTACCTGCACGCTCCATGTCGTGCTGCTGTGTGGAACCAGCCTCCATCATAATGCAGGTGTACTGCTGTTGCTGTTCTGGGGCTGGAGCCACAACACTTAGGAGTAGCCCCTCCAGTCTGGTGAGGGGGGGATGTGTGGCCACCCCACCTCCTGTGGCAACCTGTTGCCTGTGGATATCTGATGCACGCTGACGGACACTTCAGATTAAATCACTGCAGTGATGTTGTACCTGCTCACATGTCCTGTTATGCGTGCCAATATCATTTACCCTACGGACAAGGTCTTGCCACAGTGCAGCCCTCTCCTGCTGATTCTGACTGGTGCGGGAAAACAGGATGTCATACTCCCACACCAGTCTCTGGTGGATCTCCTCATCTTCCGCTACAGAGTAGGTGGGATTACGCTGACGCGCCATCTCCCTGGAAGAGAACACAAACAGGATATCAGCAGACTATGTCAGCAATATATGGCACACATACTATACATGATACTCATGTGTAGTGATATACTACTACTCCCATATGTTGCATGTGTGTGTGTCGTGGTGGATACACAGGTACATGGCCAGAGATCAGTGCTCAGCCAACACCTGTGCAACAATACCTGCCACATTCCACACAACATAGTAGCATGCCCCATCGGTCAGCACACACTGACAGGTCCAATGCACAACCTCACTCTGGGGGTTCATCCCAAGGTACTGTATGTGGGACGCCATCCACTACTGTGATGTGGACAGAAGTTACTCGGCCTGGATATACATATCCCACCACCACCACCAACACAGTAGACTACTTTGATATGTATGTGATTAGACAGTTATTCACTTGCTGGGACTGAAATGGTATCCATGCAGCACACTGGGCCAGTGGAAGCCACAACCCACACTGCTGACCCCTTTGCAAATGCTTACCATGGACATGCCACAGATTGCATGGAACTCGCACACACATTTCTAACCCAGACCCTATGCACAAAGGTTAGGCATCCTGTCCGGTGGACCCCAGACAGAGGCAGATTGTATAACAATAGCAGGAGGCTACTGCAGGACAGAGCACATTCACATTAAGGGAAGGCATCTGTGGTCAGCACTGGTACTACGCTATGGTCCGTCATAACAATGGCCACGACCTACTCTGGGAGGGAAATGGCCACAAACACTATGGACGACCACAAGGCCTTCTTCAGTTATGTTACACATATGGACCACATGCCTCAGATATGCTCTGTGTTAATACACACCTACTTAACATTCACCAAACACACGGATATTGGCAACAGTCTTGCAGACAGGTTCGGTGCACGTATCCCCCCTCCTTCTCCCCCACCAGTTGAAATATTTATCACAGCTGTATGTAACCTCCCTATCATCTCACATGTCCAGGTGAGGGCCACCCTCAGCAGAGCAGAACACACAGCATCACTGTGACCTCATGGTATCCCTGGATGTGTGCTACCTGCACTATGAGAGGACATACAACCGCATATAACACTGATAATTTATCTTGGCCGTACTACAGGATATGTACCTGGACAGTGGCATACAGCGACAGTGGTCCCACACCACTAAGGAGGCACCTAGACTGACCCTGGGAACTACCACATCATATGCATAACCGGCCTGGTCTGCTAAGCTATGGAATTATGCAGTATGGGATGCATATGCAGTGATATCAGGTACCTGCAGACACTTGTTCCCAGCCAGTGTGCCTTTGTGATGGGCTGATCCTGCCTTTGAACCTGGCTGACCTTTCAAAGCAGTCACTACAGCCATTGCTGGGGCAACGCACAGACAACTGCTGCCAGGATCATGGCCTAAGACTGATTGACATGTAATGTATGGTCATCCCCTTTTGGTGGAACTACGTACACACAACATATCACATGGACATACCTATAGATACAGACCTTTGACACATTTGGAGGGTTCACAGTATGCACACTATTAACCTGCTACTTTGCATTACCTGTGTTTGTCACAGCTGGTTGCGTTACCACTGCTTCTGCTTGCTGCTGCTACTGTCACTGCTGACAGCTTAGGGTGACAGAGTCACAGTATATAATTTTTTTTTTTTTTGTTCTCTCTCTCTCTCTCTCACTTTTCTCTCTCCCTCTGTCTGCTTCCAGACAGTGCAATGAATGTATTGCATGTGTGGAGTGTTAGTACTGGATGCTTTTGTAGGTATCTGCATAGGTCCATGTGATGGCCTCTGCACCAATTGTAAGCCAGCATTTGCTAATTGCATACAGCCAGGTGTGTACTGATTGCAGTTCTCACTGTGATTTCAGGTCAGTGCTATAAAAGGGTATGTGGGATAGGCGTTGCCCTTTCAGGTTGTAAGGGCGGGGACCATGCTGGTATACTGTGGACAGTGTTCTGTGAGTGTAAAGGTTAGTATCTCTCTCATGATTCAGGCTGTGTTGTAGATTCACATTTCTCCATTCCTCTCTCATGTTCCCTGTAGTAAGTGTGTATGCACAATGACTCCTACAACTATATATAGATATATATTTATATATATATATATATATATATATATATATATATATATATATATATATATATATATATACATATACATACATTTATATATATACTTTAACTGACATTATTACCTACAAGCTACCAACTAGCATGGCTGTTTGTGTTCACACACTACTATTATGGTAATCCAGTAGTTTTGACAGTAATTCTACATGACATGCTTTGGGTACTACACATCCTATATTCCCTTTACATTCATCCCTACTATTACATGTTATATTTATTTTAGCACAATGTTCTTGTATAAGAGT
Source organism: Protopterus annectens (assembly GCF_019279795.1). NCBI lineage: Eukaryota > Metazoa > Chordata > Ceratodontiformes > Protopteridae > Protopterus > Protopterus annectens. The sequence goes on along the minus strand of NC_056745.1, from coordinate 954,017,251 downwards.
CATGGCTTAGTGGTAGGTCATACAGACTAGTGTTTCCAAGGTCCTGGGTTCGGGACTGACAGTGGGATTTTATTTTGCTTTTGAACTGAGTACAGGACCTGTCAATCAAAGTGACTAAGGCCCTTTTAAGCAGTTGTAACCGGGTTAGCGCTGGTTTGCGTGGAGCTCACACATGCACACTGGCGGTTAGCTCCGCGCACACACGAGCACACCTGCTTACAACCACTTAACAGTGCTTACTCTGGCACAGACCCGCGCTATTTTCTTTGAAAGAAATGAAAATGGGGAGACAGGAAAGTGGTGAAAAAGGGGTCACAAAGAGGGTAGGACAGTATGGAAACAAGCTTGGGATTTGCAGGAGGGATGTAGGTAAGGCCCATAGCTGCCCATGTCTTCATCAGCAACAGCTGTGCATATGTATGTAATTTGGTGTGACATTTGAAACCTTCCACCCCTGAAAGAGGTGTCAGGACAACAATAATACTTGTTGTACAGCCAATTGTAATTGATAGATTCCATGTCCAGCAGACATGTGTGCGGAATGGGCAGCTATGTATGGGGAGTAATTTTTTTGTGGGTACAGAGTGCCTTTTTTTTTTTTTTTTTTTAAGGTGAGAGTGGTATGTCAGGTGAAGGAAGTCGGTACAGCTGGGGAGGTAGGTTGGGTAGGTAAACAGACAAGACAAACAAGATGCATACAGGGGCAGTGTATGACACATGTGGGGGGGTTACACAATTGACGGGGACGGAGGTTTGGATATCCAGAACCCATGAGCCCACAGATGGCAACAGTGGAACTGATATCCCCACCCATAGGCAGTTGCCACTGTTCCTTCACTGCCCAGGACAGCACTGTGCTGGGGGCTGTGTAGGCCGGGCAACAGGCATGCCCGTTAGTTGTGCCACCTGTGCCTCAAGCTGGCGTAGGGGCTCGAGAACAGAGTCCCGAATCTCCCTACGGACCACAGTCTGGATGCTACGGAGGGTGAGTGGTGGTTCTCCTCCGGCCACACTTGCAGAGGTGGGCAAGCCCCATCCCCTGCAGCGCTTCCACCCGCAGGTGGCACAGGGCCACTGGAGGAGGGTCCAGACTCGGCACTAGTGCCAGATGCACTCGCCAGCTGAGGTGGGAGAGGTGGGTCCGCTGGAACCCGCCTTCCCTGTCGTCCTATGTTTTGCATTATGTCATGACAGTCTGGGTTAGTGACATATAATACCATTCACAATTAGTTGTAACAGCATGCATTAGTATTCCCATTAACCAAACACCCAGATATTCACATCACTGAACAGCGTGCATAACACATGCATAATTTGAACAGCAATACACAGTCCAACAACATGCAGGGTTAATTGATGGCAGCAGGCCATCAGTTTTGGATGTATGAACAGGGCAGATGCATCAACGGGCATGCAAATATATATGACCCAACAGGACAAACGTCCAGGGGTGTTAATTGTGATTGCACATACCATTTTCACGTGGAATGGGTTATATGTGGTTATAGGGTGGGGTGAAGGAAATAATATTAACACCTTCAAATACCAATACATATGCTGTACATTTCTAATAGTACAGATATATACACACTACTGTTCTAACTACAGTTTCCTATATGATAACTATTTCAACTTGGTGATAGGACTGTTACTGCAACATCAATATACATTTTATTGTTCTTCATACACATTCATATCTAGCTTTGTTCAGCTACATCATCCTGCTACATTTGCTTTATATAGCTGTAGACAAGTGTGGATGTTTGGTATATCAGACAATCATCCTATCTGCATATTGCAGACTGAGAGCAACATATCCAGATTTTGGGATACACATTCCAGATGCAGCAACCCTTTGAACAGATTTCGCTGTTTGGTTTTGATTCTCACATGCATTTCATTCTGTCTTAACTGCAGTATACTTTATTCAGGAGTTATTACTACTGTATTGCTGGATTCATGACACTTTCTCACACTCTCTCACTTGCTTTTATTTTACTATTCAGGATGGTACTTACTTCTAGGCTTTATTGACATGTTTTACCTGTAGTTATTACAATCCTTTCCAGCAGTCTCACTTCTGTCATGCTTCAGTATTTCAAAGGGATATATTTTACACATGTGATTTCATCATCTTCTGCAGCTATACTTTTCAGCCTGCTGCAGGTCATGTACTATTTTCTTACAGGTGGGGCATTTTTATTTCAGAATTTATGTCAGACATTTTCATTTTTCGGTTTAACTTACAGGCTGAAATACACTTTTGTAATCAAGCAATACTTGCAGACACTTTCACACTGTTACTTGCACATTTTATTCCTTAGTGACTACACTGCACTCTTTTGCTGACTGTCATACTTTTATATTTCTTTACAGTTACTGGTAGTGGATTACTGACCTGCCTGGTGGTGCAACCGCACCAGCCTATCACCATAGGCTCTGCGGTTCGCAGAACGGACACCTGCAGCTGTAATATAAATGAAGTAATATTGGAATACACATCTCCATAATATCAGCTAGTTTAATTTCTTACATACATAATTAAATGTAACTTACTCAGTAGTGGGGCGTTGGGCATTTGCCGGGCCTCCTGGATCCAAAGGTTCAGTTGGTCCTGCTTGCGTCTCTTCAGGTCTGCATGGTGGTGACGGACCTGCTCACCAGTCCTTGGAATCCCTGTGGCACTGGTGAGATCATGAGCCAACCGGTCCCACGCCTCAGCCCTGTATGCTCCCCACAGGACCTGGCCCTGCATGAGTTGGGCCTCATGATTGTGGACTAGGAGCCAGACCATGTACCTGGACTCCTCAACGCCCCACCTCTGTGCTCGAAAGCAACTACCCTCTCCTACTCCTGTCATTCTGCCTGCAGTTCAGTTCTACAATCGTTTATGCTGTGTATTCCCGCCTATGGGGCTTATATAGTCCATTTTTCCTGCACATATCTGTGATTGGCCATTTTGGAATTGTATCAACTTCAGTAAACCTGCATTGTCATGCTCCAGTTTGTATTCATTCCTATATATTAGCTATTATTGCATTTCTAGGTACTGCTGTCATGGCTTAGTGGTTTGGTACCTTGAATATGGTGTATAGTATCCTGGGTCCGAACCTGGCCACTGCTTTTTATTTTTCATGACTGTCTAGACATGCTGAGGGGTGTGTCTGTGTAAAGGCAGTTTTGATACGGCTTGCTCAACGTTGCCCGTCGGTTAGCTTGTTTGCGCGCTGCGCAGCTCCGCACAAACGGGGTACGCTGGTTTAAGCCTCATTTGGCTATCGGCACACATATTACGCTCAGCTGAGCTAGGGGCACTTAAATTCAGCGTGTTAAACCACTGCTCAGCTACAGGCACTCATTTTGCACCAGTTAAACCACTGCTCACGTATGGCCAGATGCACTCATCCTGTTAAATTGTAGCTCAGCTATGGGCACATCTGGCATTTTTTATTCTTTTGTGACCTCACATTTCTTCAATATAAATGGGCTATTTCATTACATTTTACATAAAAATGTGGTTTTATGTGTACATATTTGTCAGGGACTTGTTTCGTGCTTATTTTGCTAAAAATAAAAATTGGTGTTGTGGGGGCTCGAACCATGAATGCCTGCTCTTCAGCCAACATCTCTACCGCTACGCTATTGCTTCCTGGCTTACTTTGCATATTTAGTTCTTATATGCTTTCCCACTTACTGCTAACTGTAGCTGCGCTACGGGCACGCCCGCGCAAACGAGCACACTCATGGTTAAACTTTTTTACAATTTAAAAAAAATATATAACATGTTTATTTATATGTTTTCTGTTCATAGTCTGTGGGGGCATGTGTTGTGTTGTGTTTATTCACATTTCCGTGGACTCTGTCGTGGGTGTTACTTTGAGCACTTTTCCTCTTCTGGGGGCATGTCCGCTTACAGGGCTCGGCCTACGGACACGCCCCCTACTGTCTTACATGGGCCGTGTTAGCCTTAGGTGTGATTCAGCATGCTCTCATGAATATGCAAAGCATGCTGACATCACTCTGTTTAACTGCAGCCTCCGTGTATGAGTTATAACTCTTACACGGAGGCTTCGTGAATCCTGCCCATTGTCTTTCATCTGAACTGCTACCATATGGACTATCCTACTTCACTTTTACATTTTTCCTGGTGGACTACAACAGTAAACCACCAGATTTGGATTGGCAAGCCCAAGGTTTCCACATTCCAGGTGATTATTTGATGTGTTTATATATACATATATATATATATATATATATATATATATATATATATATATATATATATATATATACAGGTGTGTGTGTGTGTGTATATATATATATATATATATATATATATATATATATATATATATATATATATATATATATACATACATAGACAAACCATTTGGTAAAAACTGCAATAAAAACCCAGACAAGCTAGAGTTTTCACTGTGTTATACCTAAACCTTATGTAGCTAACCATACAGAGTCAACAAATAAAAACATAGTCATGGGCATTCAGAAGCCATGTAGCTGAAACACCTGATGTCCTTAAGGGGTCATTTGCAAATATCCCATGGGCCTCCATTACCGGAGGTTTAAGGTATCACACAGTGACAACTCTTGCTTGGCTGGGTTTTTCTTGCAGTTTTTGCACTCATACACACACACACACACACACACACACACACACACACACACACACACACACACACACATATATATTGTGCTATGAATTCAAAACAAACTAAACATGACCCACTATTCAAGCTGGCTAAACCAGTGGAATAAATCAACCAGGCAGCTATGCTTATGTTACATAACTATAGCAAGTCTTAGTAAAAAACATACCTTGGTTTTTTATCTTGCTCACAGCACAACATACAATCACAGCATCTTTTGTTACATCACATTAGTGTATTTGCTTTTGATCAAAATAATTCACTGAAACATTATGCACTGTTTTTATTTCATGATCAGAAAACTAATCAACATGCATATTCAATTAAATATGGTGTGGTTTGCTTTAATCACAGCAGTTGTCAGGCTTAAATTAAAAAAAGAGATCTTTATGAGTTAGAAAAGGCTTTTTAATGAAATCTCTTTTAGCACATCAAATTTAGATCAAGGACAACACTAATGAAGCTATATTAAATTATTTATTTTAATCAGCTGAGGCTGTGGCATGAAATTAAAATGAGTCTGCAAGGCAAAAATGCTAATTAATTATATTCACAAACTGAGTTTCATAAATGAGTAAAGTCAAAGACTTGATAACTTTATCCAGCTGTGAAAATTTAGAGGTAGCTGCAAAGTGTGACAAAAGCAAGTGATAAAACTATCAAAAGAAAAATGAATGCAGTTACACTAATATTTACTACTGTGGAAGTTTAAATCCGCAAGGGGTATTTGAGTCTCTGCTCAAAGTTAGTTCACAACCCCTCATGTAAGCCACATCATAGAGACCAGAGCTTTGGAGTAAGCAAACCTGGAACCAAATATAAATAATCTGATTTTGTTACATGGTGCCCTGTTATACTGCTTGAGTTTTTGTAGGACTTAGAAACTGCCTGTTAGATATTTCTTGTTGACTGCACCTCCCTAAAATATCTTGAATGTGTTCATATCCAATGGCAAAATCCCCAAACCTAATTAACATGTGTTATTTAGAAACATTCCCAGAATACAAACGCTAAAGTTATTTTATAAACAAAAGAAAGCATAATTTAATATAAAGCAAACGCCTAGTAAAGAAGATTGCTTAAAACATTCCTCTCACAAGCATGAGACTGGTTGGCCAAATGCCTTTGGAGGGTAGCTGCCTATGACTCAGCATTAGTTAAATATCTGTGTCATGAAAGGCTGTCAAAAAACAAAAAGCAATGAGAAATGTATGACTGGCTTGCTGTTTCCAAGGAATAGGTTCTCTCTTCACAGCTACATTGACTTCAAGAGAGATCATTGAGATCTGCTAGCAGATGAAGCTGCTCTGTATGCTAGTAAGGTAACCCCAGTCATTCATGCCTGGAAATACTTACTAATGTCTGTGTTATTACTGCATGTATTATGGGGAGGCCTGTCGGGATCATATAGAGCACAGTAACTAACTCCAGTAGAATTTTCTTCTTCAGACTTTACCTGTTGGGGGGGGGGGGGAAATAAGGTAGTGACTGGCCCCTCCCTGAGCTTGAGATACGTGGGAAAGGGGACTCAAAAATTAAAAAAAGAATCATTCGCAACAAGCATTTTGTTACAAATAGCAGCAAAATGCAGTACATACAGTGGATATAAAAAGTGTACACACCCCTGCTAAAATGCCAGTTTTTTGTATTATAAAACAATGAGATCATAATAAATAATTTCAAAACTTTTTCCATCCTTAATGTGACCTATAACCTGTACAATTCAATTGAAAAACAAACAAATCTGTTAGGGGGGAAAATATAAAAAATAAAAAACTTACAATAAGCTGGTTGCATAAGTGTGCACACCCTTAAACTGATACTTTATTGTGTGCACACCCTTAAACTAATACTTTGTTGAAGCACCTTTTGATTTAATTACAGCATTCAGTCTTCTTGGGTACACACCTGCCATCAGTTAAAGACACTCTGATTAACCCCAAATAAAGTTCAGCTGTCCTACTAGGATTTTCCTGACATTTACTCAGTTTCTTGCTACAGCAAAAGCCATGGTTCGCAGAGAGCTTACAAAGCATCAAAGGGATCTCATTGTTGAAAGGTATCAGTCAGGAGAAGGGTACAAAAACATTTCCACAGCATTGGACACCATGGAACACAGTGAAGACAGTCATTAAAAAGTGGAGAAAATATGAGACAACAGTGATGTTGCAAAGAAATGGATGTCCCTCCAAAATTGATGAAAAGACAAGATGAAAACTGGTCAGGAAGGCTGCCAAGAGACCTACATTAACACTGAAGGAGCTGTAGGAATTTCTGGCAAGTACTGGTTGTGTACTACATGTGACAACAATCTCCTGTATTCTCCATATGTCTGGACTATGGGATAGGGTTGCAAGACAGAAACCTTTTCTTACACAGAAAAAACATTCAGGCCCAGCTAAAATTTGCAAAACAATCATCAAGTCTTCCAAAAGCATTTGGGAAAATGTGTTATGGTCTGATGAGACCATAGTTGGACTTTTTGGCCACAATTCTAAAAGGTATGTTTGGCACAAAATCAACACTTCACATCACCTAAAGAACACCATCCCCACGGTGAAGCATAGTAGTGGCAGTATCGTGCTTTGGGGTTGCTTTTCTTCAGCTGAAAATGGGGCTTTAGTCAGGGTGGAGAGAATTATGAACAGTTCCAAATACCAGTAACTTTTGGCCCAAAACCTTCAGGTGTCTGCTAGAAAGCTGAAGAGGAATTTCACCTTTCAACACCTTCCAAATCAGCAAAAGAATGGCTTCACCAGATGAAAATTAAAGTTTTGGAATGGCCCAGCCAGAGCCCAGACCTAAATCCAGTAGAAAATCTGTGGGGTGACCTGAAAATGGCTGTGCACAAGAAATGCCCTCACAATCTGACAGATGTGGATCACTTTTGCAAGGAAGAGTGGGCAAATATTGCCAAGTCAAGATGTGCCATGGTGATAGACTCCTACCCACGAAGACTGAATTCTGTAATTAAATCAAAAGGTGCTTCAACAAAGTATTAGTTTAAGGGTGTGTACACTTATGCAACCAGCTTATTGTACATTTTTTATTTTTTATATTTTTCCCCCTAACAGATTTGTTTGTTTTTCAATTGAAATGTACAGGTTGTAGGTCACATTAAAGGTTGGAAAAGTTTTGAAATGATTTATTGTGGTCTCATTTTTTATATTACAAAAACCTGGCATTTTAACAGGGTTGTGTGCACTTTTTATATTCACTGTATGTCACCTTTAAGAATTTATTACTTAGCACTCAGGCTTATACAGGCCACTAGAAGCATCAGTTTGTACTCCAGAAAACGGATATTGGAATGAAGGGAATTAAAACAGAATCAGTGGACGTGTTAACTGGCTGGGAAAGAATACTTAACAAGTTATAACTGGCAGCTAGTCATGACCTTTATAACTTTTTCCATTTGTAGCTCTTTCTTACGCACATACCCTAAAAGATTGTGACTGGGTCTCCAATCATGTCCAACCTATTATGTATCTGAGACATGAATGGGAAGAAATTCACCTCAAAGACAGAGTGAAGTTTGAGAGCTGAATCTTGATATCCATGTCGAGAAGAACACATAATAAAACATGATCACCGAGACCTGATCATAATTACTTGTAGTGCATGGAGCTTCACCTGCTTCATGTACTACCAGTTATAAAAAAAAAGGTGTAGGAGCATGAAGTGTTTTACAGCTTTGAAAGCTGTAAAACATTAGCAGTACCACACCAGCAGCAGTTAGAAATGAAGTGCCCCCTGAAGAACTAAAGGCTTTAAAAGTTAGTGTTTCACTAGGTAGTGTGCTCCAAAGAACTATTTGGTTAAAAGTGTGGCAGAGTGAGGTGTCTAACAACTTTTAAAGTTGCAGTGACTTGTACGGGCTGCTGTTACACTAAAGCACAAGACTAGAGCTTAACATTCCTTAGTTGTACTTAAAAGATGATGTGTGCCTATTCCAGCATGATATCCATGTTCTGAGACAAATTATTTGCTGGAGTCACTGTTTCCTTTCCCTTTAATAACTCCAGCTCTTAAAAAGGGTAACCATTTGACATGTTGGGACCTGCTAGAATGAGTCCAGAAATACAGAGATCAGATGGCCAAAAAAACTGACTTACATATATTAAGTCTGAAATGCCATTTCTCGTAATATTCCCTTTTCTCTGAGGTATGGCAGTCTTGGAGTTGGTATATATAATTCTGGAGGGTATGGAGGCTTGCCCCTCACATGGGGGGGGGGGTGCATGTAAGCTTGCCCTGTCTGTAAAAAGAAGTTTTATGAAAAAGAACAATTTTTGAGATTTGTTCTTCTTTTGTGTTTTTGGCCTTTCTTTTTTCAGCTTATCTGCACTCGGCATTTCTGAACTGCGGTGGTGGTGCTGCGGTAGCATTGTTGCCTCACAGTAAGACATTGCCCTTTTCGATTCTCAGCTAGAGCGTCTTCTGTGTGGAGACATGCATGAATGGGCGTACCTTCGTTGAAGGTTGTGCATCAGGGCCGGCAACTCGGCACGTAAAAATCTACTGCCAATCATTAGCGGACCGGAGTTCCACTGTGGTGACACCTAACCAGGAAAAGCCGAAAGGCACAACAACAAATCTGCACTCGGCATTTTAAGTGACAAAATTTCAATAGGGAGCCATTAAAAAGATGTGTTTAGTGAGTATGGGAAAATAATATTACAATACTACTACTACTACTACTACTAATAATAATAATAATAACAATAATAATAAATACAGTTAATGCAAGCAACTGCAGTAGCAGCAGTTACAAGGACCTGCCATTGCCTTTTCTCTCACTAATCACAGCCCTGTGCATGTTTGCGCGTGTGTGTGTGTGTGTGTGTGTGTGTGTGTGTGTGTGTGTGTGTGTGTGTGTGTGTGTGTGTGTGCGTGTCTGTGTGCATGTGTGCATGTGTGTGTGTGTGTATGTGCATGTGTGCAAACATTATTAAATATTTATATAATTTATACTTCAAATGTAAAAAATACTTCCTCCATCAACAATTACATATACTACACCAACTTTGAAACAATAGGCAGAGGAACTATTTTACACAAAAAATATAAAAAACATATATATGCTAATAATAAGACAAATACAAAACAATTTATTAGATAGGCCATAATAATGACCTACAAGTTCAGTGCTACAGGGAAATAATGTTCCCTCCATATGTGGGGAGACCTGACAAACCCCTCCCGGCTAGTCCGTTATTTCCCTGTAATGCTCACCCTCTTTGGGCATTATTGCTTGCTTGTTAAGCACCTTTCTGATGTCAGAGAAGTACATAGCCAGTATGTCTTTTTCCTGACTTTGCAGTGTAATCACAGAGTTCCATGCACTACAAAATTAGTATGTACTTGGCTGAACTGCATGGTACAAGTGGCCGTGTTTAGTGCATACTGCTGATTTACTCTATACTATCTGACTTCACAAAGAATTAAATTTGTGGCAAAGAAAAAAGGTTCAGGACTATGTACTTCAGTGAGTAAGTAGATATCCTTCCTAAGTATATTGATTTCCATCCATACATCCACAACCCCTTTTTCTCATTTTTGCACATAGAGTCAGAATGTTACTTCATCAGTTACAATCATCTAGAGCCAAGGTTTACTTTCACAGAGGATGATGCCACAATATGAACAAAAGATTATTGATTTTAACAACTGACTGAGTTTCTGGTGTCATTCTAAGGGGATCCAATTTATGTCAGTATGGGAGGGATATGGTTACAGACCATGTTGCTTTGCCAGGGATGATCTGCACCTGTCCCCTCTAGGCTTTTGAATACTGGCTAAAACTTTATCCTCCCCCACAGAGCCTTTTTTTACTCAATGACAAATTGACAAACCTTCTGACATAGCAAAATCAACTCAACTGAACCTCATGTTATTACTACTCTCTCCAAGTTCTCCTTACCCTCAAAAATATACACATCTGTGCAGTTACTAACACATGGTTTAAAGCTACAGAGTGTACCCCAGCAGTACAAGGTTTCAGTGCCTTCCACACTTTTAGACCAGCAGCTGCACAGACAGGGGCTAAAGGTGGAGGTGACTTAATATACATCAAAAACAAGCATATTTCTAGTGTGCTTAAACAAGATGACTTGCTGGAGTTTTCTCCATTTGCAGGTCACCATAGATAAAATCATGTACCATGTCCTAGCAACCTATAGGTCACCCTTATTGCCCAAGAAACTCACAACACATACATAGACCTACTGGAGACACTTACTATCCAAATAAACACCCTACTCATGGGGGACTTTAATTATCTCTCTATAGAATGGGAATCCTACATGGTCTCAAATCTGTAGGCACAGAAATTCTAGAATATTGTACATACAAACATCCTTGACCAGTTAGTGCATATGCCCACCAGAGGCTCTAACATAATAAATCTCATACTCACAAATATCTGCAAATGTTGTAAAATCCCCAGTGTCACATCCTCCCTGGTAAGGTCTGACCATAAAGCTGTCTGCTTTGAAATCAAAATCAGCTTGGCAACCCCAGTAAACCCAGTAGGAAATGTAATTCCCTTAAAGATAAGAAATCTCTCATCAAACTAAACAGGCAACTAAGGGGGCTAATTAAGCCCAATAAAGCCAATTATGAGGATAAGAGGCAGCCATACGTTCTGCTTCAGCTATGTCAGAGTCCTCAAAGATGGCATACAGCAGTGTGTTGAACTGGTGGTTAATGATGCAACATTCATTAAGCTGGGTAATGCAGAGAATCTGTTGGCAGACAAATTCATTTACAACATTATCCCCAACTCACCCCCAGCCACCTCCCCAAGAAGTACCCTCAAACATAACCCCCTCTACTATAAATAGACAGCATGTTCTGGCTGGACTCATTATGGCTAAGAACACATCCACAATGGGCCCCAATAATATCCCAGATGCCTCTTGAATAGTCAGGACTCATCAGGGACACTGAAGTCATTATTCAACTATAGTCTCAAAACATGCTTTGCACCATGTGAATAGAAGACTGCAGTGATCATCCCCCTTCATAAGGGTGGACCATGAACAGATCCTGGAAACTACAGACCCATTAGTCTGACTAGTCTTATTTGCAAAGCCACAGAGAAAAATTATCATGGAAATGATCATCAAAGATATTGGAGATTTTCATACACTGGATCCATCCTAGTCTGGTTTCATCAAAGAAAGGCCATACCTACTGAATGTGGTAGATTCTTTGAAAAGAGTCACCAAAGCAATGTATGAGGGTAAAAGAGTGCATATTGGCTTACTTTGATCTAGCTAACACACCCTAATCAGGCATTGTTAACAAACTTTTAGAATTAGGCATAAACCCCTCTATAATGCACTTGATAGCCAGCTGGCTCACAAATAGGACTCAGGAGGTTAGGATTGGTGAGACCACCTCCACAAAAATGCCTGTCACCAGTGGAATCCTGCAGGGCTCTGTACTGGGTCTACTAGTCTTTGCTCTACTTCTCAGAAGTCAAAGCTAATGCCAAAGGCCTCTGGCTGACCAGGTTTGCAGATGATTGCAAACTGGGAGCAGTTATAGAATTTCCCCCAAGAAGCAAACACCATACAGAAAGATCTAACACAGACAAATGACTGGTGCCAAAGCCATGGCCTAAAACGCAATGCCAAGAAATACATTATAGTACCTTTTGGAAAGCCTGCCACCCCAGGAAACCAAGTCATCAATAAAACACCCCTAAGAGTTGACTTAATTGTCAGGGACCTGGGAACTCATGTAGATAGTAACCTAGCCCTCAACCAACATGTGTCCAAGACAGCAAGAAAATCCTTTGATGCTGATGAACTTATAAGTAAGGGCATGACATCTAGGTCCAGGGAAGACATCATACCATTGTACTTGGCCCATTCATAGAATATAATGACTCTTTAGTATGTACATGAGCTGGCGCATGCAGCAACTGGAACATCCGCAAAGGTTTCTTACAAAAAGAATACAGGGCATAAACTCAGTGCCTTCCATAGATCGCCTCAAAGCCCTTTCTCTGTACTTAGTCTCCTACAGACTACTAAGAGGTGATCTATACACAGCTTACAAGGTATCCTTGGGCCCCGCTTTGATGAACCTTTTGCACATCTGGAAAACAAACAGCATCAGAATTACTAGATCCAAACACCTACATTTTCGTTATGTCATAAATAGGCATGTTGAAGAGACAGATACGATTCTCAGAGCATTCACATTTACTGGCATAGGCTCCCCAACTATGTGAAACAAAGTCCCTTCCTAACCCTTTTCAAGTGTAACTTGGACCATTGGATGGGAAACTGGAAATTCACCCTTGGTCTGGCACCTATGTCTCTGATTGACATAGGCAATCAGTAACTCATGTCATAACCAAAAATCATCCCTATATAAATTTCTAGAACTGAAAACTTGTGTGTCACATTTTGGTTGCATGGCTAGGCTTATGAAGGCCCTAGTGGTTGTTGGCCTAGTATACATCTATGACCCTATAAACTCTAAGATATAGCTACTTAGCACTCTTCATTGTTCATGTATTGTACACCATACTGGAAAAATAACCACAAAAGTTTATTAAAAATGAAAAGGTAAAGAGCAAGTAAGATTATGCAACACCAACTGATAAGAAAACTAAAGTTATAAAAACAGTTAATGTAGCTGAAGAAAAAGGTAAAGATCACATTACTCATTGGAATAGCCACGGCTGATGATTACATCTCCCTGTGTACTGAACTACTAGACAAATGATCACAGGAACCATAATATGCCTAATCGTATACCCTTTAAATTAACACATTTAGAAGTTCTAGCCACCTTTTATGGGCACTTAATAGTGCTTACCTCTCAGACAGAAAAGTGCAGTACATGAGAAACCTGGTGTAAATTTGTATCTATCCATCCAATCACTGCAGGAAGTTTTAAAGGTAGACAACGGTGAACTTTGTTTAATAACTCATTCCATACAGTGGGAATGCAGTACATTGAGGATTTATCCCTTCAATGAGTCTTGTTTATTGGTTGATATAGATTCAGATCCCTAATACAGGTATTTGCAGAGCCACTGGTTTTGTGAAGAAATATAAGGTCAGATAGGATTAGGTCTTTCATGGCTAGAAAATCAAGACACAGGTCACTTCAGAGGATTTGGTAGGCTACTGAGAAAAAAGAAAGCTATGTTAATCTAGTGGTGATAGGAGGTACTGCCAGTCATGTCAGGAGAAATAGGGCAGTGGATGTGTAACATATGCCAGCACAGCTAGCTGGAATTTTGTAAACAATTATATATCATTTGTATATCAAACTTACTTGTATAGGTGCTTGTGCTGAAAATGTATTTGTGAGGTTTGCTTGTGTTAACATGTATCAACAGTGTGCCCTTTTGGAAGGAAAAAGAGATGTGCATGTATTATTGTAACTGTTTAAATGTATACATTTTAACAGCATATACTGGAAGTGAAGAGGTTAATCTTAATTCACCTGATTTTACAAAATATTCTTGAAATTAAATTACCTTATAGGTTAAGCCATACAGATGTTATCCTACAGTGTTGAATGGAGCCTGAGATGCAACGTCTGCGCTAGAGAATAGCTTGTAGCTCATGTAGGAAGAAGGGAAGTGTTTTATGGTTTTATGACTTCCAGGAGAAATTAGCAAAGCTCTATCTGTGTGTACATTAACATATAAGAGCTAAAACCCTAGCAGCTTCTAGTGTTGGTGAGTGTGGGAAACAGACTCAGATGACCAGATGTGATGTCATTGTGTAATCTGCTCAGAAATAATATTTAGATATTAGTAGGAGTCTGCTCTCAGCATTCTGCATTCTGTCTTGGATCTGACTAGAAAGATCCTCACCCACATCATCTTGACTTGTGGTAGTAAGCAACTTAACTAGGGAGCAGTAATTCTTTTATATTAGACAGGAATATATAGTGAGAGTAGAAATACTGCTTTTCTATAACTGTGTGAAACTTTCCATTGGTGTTATTTTTAATATTTTCTGTGACTGAAACGTTGGTGTTTACTGTAAATAGATATTTAGTATTTTCATGTTCTTTTATTATTTATTAAATATATTTAAACTTTTCATTGTGGCTGATCATTCAGAAAAATATTTAAGCTTTGAGAGTATTTGCATATACTTATTTGGTGATAACTGTGGCCACTCATGAAAGCCTGGCTGTTTGGTCAACATTACCATTTGTATTAATATTAATTTCACTCAGTATAATTGGGTACCCTTGCAAGAGCCTTAGGTAGCTGGCTTTTTAGTGCTTGGTAGAAGTGATGACTACCTTATAGTCTGGGCAGAGAGGCATGGTTAGTAAATCTGTGCCAGCCTTTCCCAGGTGTGTGTGTGTGTGTGTGTGTGTGTGTGTGTGTGTGTGTGTGTGTGTGTGTGTGTGTGTGAAAATCAATTCTCAAAGAGTGTGTGTGTCAGCTACTTGGAACAGGGACACAGAGCACTGGTTTCACGGAGAAAGAGTGGTGGAGGATTTGGCCTGGGACACTCAGCTTGGTACTCAACTCTATAGCTGTGCCAGTGGGGAGTCTTACTGGGGGCCTGGAGAGAAAGTGAAGGAAACCCAGACCCCAGACTAAGTATGTTCCCTGTGTGCTCTTTAGGGAAATTGTGCTTGGTGCAGACAGCCGCATCTAGAAATACTGTATGTATCTATTTTTGTTCCAACTGAACATCCCTCACTGGAGTCAGTGGATAGGGTTAAGGCTCTTTGATTATGGGCCCAGAAGAGAGGCATCACAAATCTGTCAGTGTAGTTGAAGAATTTAAGTCCTTTAATTGTCTTGCTTAAAAATCACTAGAGCCTTTCCAGTTGAAAGATATTTATGGATTTGTGTCTACCAAAAGGAGCATAGTAATCACTGATGAGTCTAAAAATGGAAAAGTACAGTGGAAAGATGACTTCTCTGGATTTTGAAGATATTCTCTAGGAAATTAACTGGGACAGATAGAAGGACTGTATGACTATGGTGGAAGGATTATGACTGAATGAAAGAGGGAGTTGTCCATATAACTGCCCAGGCCTGTTATATTTATAACTATCTGAAGAGTAGCACAACAGTGTTTTTTGCTAAATTCTATTATGCTGCCAATTTTTGCATTTAGTTTGAGACTGATTTTGGTATATCAGTTATGTACATATTCCAACCATTGTTGGGACAGTTTAGTATAAATGGATGAGAAAATAACAGTTCCCAGCTTGCAGTCATTAGCAAACTTGGTCAACTGTACTTCCAGGATGTTGGCTTGGATGTCTTTGGAAAAAAATGTCAAACAGGAGTGGGGTCTGTACTAATCTTTGTGGTATCCCATTAGTTGTAATTATACATTCAGAGGCAGTACCAACAACTTTCACAACCTGGGATCTGATAAAATACTCTATTTGCAATTCCGCAGTCATTGTAGAGGAGTACATTAAGTTTGTCAAAATTTTCAATAGTACCAGCATGGGAGATAGGATCAAAAGCCTTGGCCAGTTCAAGACAAGCAGCTTGCACGAAGTAACCTCTGTCCACACCCTCTGTGAATGTTTGGAGTCTGTGATGTCTAAAAGACATCAGATTCAAAAATATCAGGTAAAATATCTGTGGATATTTAACGTCTGAAAAGCATCAAATTCTAAATATTAGGACATACATCCGGGCAATTAAGAAAATATAGTTCAACAGTCCAGAAATAAATTAGTGTGCTTATTTCATTGATAAAGTGCTTAACCAACTCAAATATTGTGACGGAGTTTCCAACCAGCTTAACAACGAATCAGAAAAAGCACTGTAATCAACCCACCTATCCCAAATGCAAACATGCCCTGTCCGTTGTCACACTATATTCCAAGTTAAAACCCCATCTTTTTGGTTGCTCTAAATAAAATGTGCATGCTTATTTCTCCTTTAATTTGGAATGTTATTGTCTCTTGCTCATAAAATCCAACTAAATTTCCATCGCTGCCTGCCTCGTACTGGCCTAGTGCACCATAACTAATGCTTCTCATTGGCACAAAAATTCACAATCAATCTGTTTAACCACTCACTCCATTCTCAAGATTAAGATGTCCTCTTGCCTGAAAAACTAATCTTTGTGTTAACCATAACAGCAAGGAGCTTTATCAAAATGGCACCATTTAGCTGGTGCATGCTTTCTGGGAAGAGGTACAATATCTAATTATGGAATATCTTATTGTATATGTTCCTGCTATTAAATATACATTGTGTTTTCATTGCAATCATTGTATTGCCTTGCCAGCTGGCCCAGATCATGTCTGAAAACGTCCATGGATATGGCCACCTATCTGGTTAACAATCAAGCAAATCTATTAATAAATAAATTAATTAATTAATTAATAATAAATAATTTTCAAACATATGCTATCAGTGCACAAAGGCCCTACTTGGACAACCGAATTAGGCAGGCCAGGTGCATTACAGGTGTGAAACCACTCTTTGCAAGCATCAAAGACTGAACTGTAAACCTGTGATGTCTTAAGGTCCATTCTTTTGGGTAATACATTATTATTAATGCAACTTGCTTAAAACAAAACAACAACATATTCCTCTTTTCTATAAAATGTAGAACTTTTCCACTAAGCCCCAAGGCCTTGCCTTACATGCTATGCTAGTGTTATGGACTTGTTACGCACAAGTTTGCTGGATGTTATAGGACATGATTTTTAATGGGCCTTGTGACCACCTACACAACCTTAATATTAACAGCGGATAGAAAAACATACCATGTTGACATGTCAGATTTTAAAAGCTCCCTACTGAAATGTTGGCGCTCAAAATGCTGAGTCTCTGCAACCCAAAAAAAAAAGACTGAAAACACAGAAGAAGAGTGAATCTCAAAAATGTCTCTTGTCCTGTAAATCTCTTTTTGCTAGGGTGGAGCAAGCTCTCCCTGCACCCCTCACACCCAATGAACTTATATATACCAGCTCTGAGTTGGCCACACCTCAGAGAAAAGTGAATATTTTCATAAATGGCATCTCAGACTTGGCATATGTAAGGCTGATCTTTCAGCCATTCTTCATATTTCAGGACTTACTCTAGCAGGTCGCAAGATTTCAAATGGCAACCAATTTGGGCTCTAAGATAATGCAGGATAAAAACTAGTAAATGCAGCCCAAAAAAAGGCAACTAAGAACTAGAACACTAAAACTATCTTTTTACAAACAGGATTAAATCTACAGGGACCATTTCTGGTGGACTGTTGCACAAGTCCACCAAACAGAAGTCATTGAAATGACTTAGAAAACTAAAATCAAGGAGAACGGACAACCACTGAATAACTTATGGGTAGTTGGATTGAAGATGAATAGAATGGGATAAGACATACTTCATTTCTTGGAAGAATGCCTAAGCAAACACTGGCACTCAAGTCATGATATCCCATAACACGTGAAAGGATACAAAGGCTATTAAAGCTTGATTATAGCAATGGTGCACTACCCAGACAACTTTTGAATTTCTCTGATAAGTAAAGAACCCTGATGGCTGCCAAAAAGGAGAAACCCTTCTATGTGTGTGGTGCTAGAGTTTACATCTTTTAGGATTTTTCTCTGGCTACAGTGTAGAAGAGAAAGGCCTTTGCAATTGTTTGTAATCTTTGTTAATGGAATAACAGGCCAACAGTGGAATTAACTCTGAGGTAGAAAGGTTCTGAACATTTGTTTACAACCTCAGAGGCTGTGTTAAGTTTCCTTTGATCCAATTTACTAGTAAAAGAGATAACCCAGTATGTGTCCAGTGGTATCTAGGTGACAAAGATGTCCAAAAGAATAACTGAGCCTAGGAACTCTGCAGCCATAGTGTCTAACTAATCTGTAGCGCGTAAAAGCAGTTCATCCAATGAAGATAACAGAAGCAGCTACAATCTGGCGAGATCTTCCTAGGAAATTACTGGCATGACAGCGTTTTGCAGCTGAAATCCCTGCATTACATAAATATAAATTATTGAACCCACAAGATCAAGATGATAAAAACATATTGCAAATTGTTCCAGAGGAGGAACACACATCTGCTTCTAAAAGTAAAGCCCAGATCTCAGTGATAAAGACATACATCACGCCTGTCAATAGAACGTAGACAAAGCAAGCAGAGCAAAACATAAATGCAGCTGTAGTTTTAATCTAGTAACTTCTGTCATGATTCAAAGTAAGTAGTGTTAATTCTTAGTGCATAGTAGTCAATGATGATAATTATTAGTGTGATTATGATCTGTGAGGTACTGATGCGTACTATCCATAGCTGGATTAAGTACAGCAGTGTGTCCATAGTTGCAGTGCACCACACAGAAATGCATTATCTTTCTTGTAGCATTAGTTGCTCCTACTTATACATGGCTGTATGTCTGTTAATGTTAAGGGTTTAAATTCCCCTTTAAAAAATGTTTTATTGACAAGTTTTTTTATACTATAAAGCAGATGTCATATGTTTACAAGAACTGAAGACAGCCAGGAAATATAAGATGGAATGGTCATGTGATATGTAGCTTAGCTGAAACATCTAAGGAGGGATAGAAATCTCTTCTTTTTTTTTTTGCTCCCCTGTCTCTTAACCTGATCATTAGCTGCCATCAGCTCCTCCACCCATTCATTAGTTCTACCAGACCCACCTTAACCTCCACCGGGCTTTACTTGGCTCTCATCCAAGGTTAGTAAGGAGATTGAGGATCCTGATACAGCACCATACTGCGGCCGGGGAGTGTACCCTAACTCCCACCACATCCCAAGGTTGTAATACTTCCAGTCCAGAGCTCACCCATCTCTTAATGCAGCAATTACAAAAAGCCTAGGCAAGTTCCCTTTACACAGAATGGATAAACCAGCATCTGCTTTTCAATTCAATTCTGTAGGAGGTTGAGGCATTACTTATGAGAAGATAACAGGTGTATTTCACTTTGAGGAAGCAAGCTAACAGAATAATGGGGAAAATGCAGGAAAGAAAAGATTCAGAAACAATAACTCCTAAATCAGTATAGGTGTTTAAATAGGACTAAGTTGCAATGGGTGCACCTGTATTCTGGGAGAACAGCTATCAGACTGTGGTCAGTAGGTAGCAGGATGAGGAAGCATCTGGTTTACAAGTTTACACAGTAGAGGCAAAGACTGATCATTACAGTTGTTTTCCTTGCTGCTAGCCAAAAAATTGTTCAGACTCTCACACTATAAGAAACAGGTGTATGCAGATTTATCAGGCATTGTATGTTAACCAAGCTCAATTTATCAAAGAGTGGGAAGATAAAATGCATCGGTTTCTTCATAAAGCGCATTTTCCAAAGCTTTGGACAGTACAGAAGGAAATTTAAAAAGTTTCTATAGCCTTAGAAGGCATTCACAATGCAATCAAGAGAATTTCTAAAGGGAAATCACCTGACCTAAATTACCTGAGTGGTGAGCGTTTTCAATAGTATGCCAATGTTCTTTGTTTTTCTTTCTTCTATATTATTGTCGGTGTACATTGCTTTTTGAGAAGCTTGCATTTTTTTAATTTCCATGCAGTCAAACTCATAATCATCCTTCTTGTTGCACACTTGAGCCAGTAAACAGAACATCTCAGCCAAAGATGTAAGAGATGTGTAATTCATAAACAAAATCATTGTGCCACGGAAAGAACTGATTCAGACACTGAGTAGAAGCTCACGTCATGGTTATGCTCAGTGTATAATGCAACACGCCAAAGAAAGGGTATGTATCACATGCACTTAGAAAGTTTGATGACCTAAGAATGGTTGTGAGTTGCCTGTTTCAAGAATTATTTGCATTCAGTTAGCCTCTGTATGCATTTGGACTCTAAAGAAGCACTTGCATCTCATTAGGCCTTTGTAGTCCATGTGTGACAATAACTACCTTTGCTATAAATCCCCTGCTGGACTGGCCTCTGTGAAGAATGGAGCATGCAAAGCACAACTCTGTTTTGTTGCAGCTATGCAACTGCCATTTGCCAAGGCAGTGTTAGCTGTTATTGCAGTAGTGTCATTCAGCACTGTGTACACAGACCGAGCATGAGCATTGCTATACATTGTTGTTGTCATACATATGCATCAGTGGTTTCACTATCCATTTATGCGTATATGTTGAGCTATCTTTACATTTCTAGGTACAAAAAGTATCTGCTGGAGTTTTGTGTCCTGATATTACTGCCATCCGTGTCTTAGGCATGCTGCATTGCCCATCAGCATAGACATAGTACAACACTGGTGAGGTGGATATGTAACAATGTTGTTGTTCTGTAACCCAGTTGTGCTTTTTTGTGTCCTCTTGCCAACCTTTTGCCAACCGTGCACTGATTAAGCCTACACTTACTTTTGAATCTTTGATTGTATTAGTTTTCTTAATGCACATTACTGTGTAACAACCTTCTTACATTACCTTGTATCCTTTTTTAATCTGGTTGTAAACCCCATGTTGAGGCCAAAAATGATCCACTTGGATCTGTACTCTACCCTGGTCAACGAATGCATTAATAAATAAATAAGTAAATGAATTAATCAATCAATCATTCATGCTTTGCTTTTCAGAATTCTTCTTTATATTCAGTAGTCCAGCACATTGAATACTACGTTTATAAATCTCATCCCAACAAAGGATATATCGACATTAATTGCCAAGGTAGCTGCTAATTCCATTTTGGCAAATTTTACTCCAATATTATGAAAAAGTTATTATATTAAAAGGTGATAAATATTTGACTTATTTAATGAAGAAAACAAAATCTGGAATATTTCAAAAACAATTAGCACGTGTCTGAAAAATCTTGGAGATTTCAAAAAGAAAGTCCATTTTACTATTATTTCTTTTTAAAATACATGTTGATTCTTCTGAATTTCTGACAATTAAATTAAGTGGGTTAAATTTTCTGAGGTCTAAAATATTGAAGCAGCTGTCATTGTCTGATTCACTGAGCTGCTGAGAAAAGTAAATGAAATGAATTACTAAAAAGCTGATTAGCTCAGTTTTTGCCCTAGTTTTAAATGAGCAGAAAATAGAAACATTTGTTCCATTACTAAAACATGCCTTTTAAATGTCACAAAGACAAATGTATTTCAAATTTAATGTAGTACTTTTTTGAAAGAGAGGTAAGAAGACTAAGAAAGAAAAAGTGTTTGTTCCTGCAACATAAATATATTCTGAAACAAATACTAACAAGTAAGTAATGGATAATAAAATATCGCAATAAAATAAATGCAATTAAATAAGGAACCAATTTTCAGATGAAATACCAAAAGACTTTATGCCTGCAAAACTGTCCATTATTCACAATAATTAGCTTTTGCTGAATAATAATGCCTTTTATTTCTTTTAGAATTATGCTTCTCATTTTTTTTAATTCCATATGTATAACTTGCCAGCAGGACACATTGTGATTTATCTTGTCTGCCCAGATGCTGTGGTTAGTATTCATAGCTCCGTCCTTTGGTTCCCTCACTTTCTTCTGACTTTAACTTTCCTTCGACATAATCCTAGACATTTTGAATAAGTTCATGAATTTGCTCAATACCACCCATTTTGATGGTTAATTCCATGTATCTTCTACCCTTTGCATAAGGATATATTTCCCCAAATGCAGTTTAAAGCTACCCTTTCCAGCTGCAGGTTTTGCCCTCTCTTCCCACCCTTATCCCTACTCTTCATTTCAGTCACCTCACAAGTCCGGCTTACTACCCTGTGCATTCATCTCATATCCCTTTTTCCTGCTGATCTTTAGTGACTATAATTCCAACGTCCCCAACATTTCTACATATGTCACTCTCTCTTTCTCTCTCTCTCTCATCCCTGAATGATAATTGTGAGTTTCCTGTCTTCTAGGCTTTCTTTTTCACTATGGTTTCCAGAAATGGATACTGTACTCTAGCAGTATACTTACAAGTGCAAAAGTAAAACAAAAAAAAAACACCACCGAGAGTACAAGCAAGACAAGATTTAATTGAACATCATACTAACCACTTTCATCCAACAGTTTCCGGGCTTCATCAGAGTACAACAATGTCCTGAACTAGTCAGTTTAAATACAAAATACAAATTGGTCATGTGACTCACTTCGGCTTTTTTTTTAAAAAACTCACAATTCTAGTTTAGATAATTAATCACACTTTCTATAATTTGCTTATTAAGACATCATATTACAACAATCTAACTGCTTTAATAACAATATGTCAAAAATATAACCTATGTACAAATACAACATAAAACAAAATAAAATAACAAAAAACGAAGACCTTTCTAAAAGTCCACCCCATGTCTCTTGCAAACTGCATTTGTCTTTTGCTATTCAAATAGTTAATGTATTCACCCCCTCTTCCTTACACCCATGCAGTAATCACATAGTAATAAATAAAGCTTAAAGTTTCGCAGATCTAAGTTTTAAAACACTCTTAAGAGAGCAGTGGAGCTTTCTTGTAAGAAATTGCTTGTTTGTGTATAGGACACCCAGTTTTTTGCAGACCTTTTTTATTGTGTGGGAGATGTGAATATTAAATCTCATATTATAGTCCCTTTTGACTACAAGTAGTTTAGTATGGGTGACAGGTGAGATATTGTGTTATTTTTGGATGTGCTATTGAATGGATGGGATGGTGTATACCTAGCTGGGTGAAAGAGCAGTAGTTTAGTTTTATTCGAGTTAAGAATAAGCTGGGAGTTAGAGAACCAAGATTCGACAGAAAGAAAGGAAGTTCTTGAAGGGAAGAAGCAACACATATTAATGTGGAATTGTCTGCATATTAGATGACAGTAGCATGTAGTGTAGAGGTATGAAGGTTGTTACTAAAGACAGAGAACAGTAGGGGACCAAGAATAAAGCCTTGAGGAACACCTAAAGTAACTGGGAGTAGAGAGGAAAGGTCTTTCTGCCATAGAAACGCTTGCTGTTGACCTGATACCTTTGAAACCAAGCAATAGTATGTTCACTGAGATTTAGATCTGACCGGACAGTAATGTTTCTTGTGTGCTACTGTGTTGAATACCTTAGAGAGGTCCAGAAAGATTGCAGATACAAATTTTCCATTGTTTCTATGGTTATTAACTGTGTCTGTGAATGACATTAGGGCAGTGGTGGTGCTATGAAACAACTGAAATCTGTGTTGTGTATTAGACACGAGTTTGTGAGTATTAAAGTGCTCCATGATTTGTATATGTATGCGCCTCTCTAGGATTTTAGAGAGGGGAGAAAAAAATGGCGATATGACGATAGTTTGCCAGTTCTCCTGAATTACCTCCTTTGTGGAGTAGAATTATATGGGAAATGTTCCAGTTATACGGAACTAGAGTTTCAGATATAGATCTGTTAATCAGAATGGCTACAGGGCAGCTATTGCATCTGCTGCAGTTCTCAGAAAATCAGCAGGTAGTTTGTCTGTGGCTAATATTGTGGGTTTTAATTTTTTAGTAGTTTTTTAATCATGTTAATAGGTACAGCTTATAGGAGGAAGCTGTTATAGTTATTGTTTGGTTTAGGTGGTTCTTTGGGTATGGGGGATGCTTGAGGGCTGGTTAAGGAGAAGACAGATTCTGTGAAATGTTTGTTAAATTGTGTGGGTATATTATCTGAGGAGTTTGTTGTGGTCGGGGGGGGGGGCAGTGTACCAGCTATACCAGGTAGGAGAATGTTGTTAATGGTTGACCAGAATTTTTGAGGGTTATTTAGAGAACTATTTAGATCTCTCCTCTTGCAGTGTACAAGGCACTTGTAAGTATAAAAAATGTTAAAAGAGTGTACCACAACTCAAAAGTAAAATGAAAAAAAAAACACTGCCGAGAGTACAAGCAAGACAAAATTTAATTGAATGTCATACTAAGCGCTTTCACCCAAGAACAACTAAAGAAATAATAGCACATACACACCTCCTCTCAACACTTACCTATGCTTCTCCAGTTCTCACTAATCTAAGAAAAACTGACATTGCTAAACTTGAGGCATGTTACAATAAAATTGCCAGGTTTGCCACTGACTCTCCCTATAGGTCTCACCATTGCATGAACCTAAAGCAACCTAAATGGCTAGAATTATCGCAGCTCATCCTTTGTAACCAACTTGCTCTAGCCCATAAAATTCTGCATCATCTCAAAAAAAAGCCCTACTCTAAGAAGACTACTTCATCCCTACACCAGTAACAGAGTGTTACACTCCAGTAATAAACTTATCCTGGCTGTAACTAAAGCAAATAATACAGCAGGTGAATCCCTCTACTCAAATTTCTTAACTAGAAGATGGACTTCCTTAACATCCAACTTAACAGCTAGAACCACAATAACACAATTAAAAACGTCCTTAAAAGCTCACCTGCCCAATACATGGCTCTGATCTTGTGCCATTCCTGGCTAGGACCAAACCTCAGCATACCACTACTTGGGTGACTGCTTTAGTATGTATGTGAATTTGCCCTGTGCCACAGGAAATGACTCAGTGAAGATGTTTGAAGAAAAAAAACAAAACCTTTCTAATTTCATTCCTTCACTAAATTCCACACTTACTAACCAGTAACTGACTGTTCTCTCCTTCCTCTATCAGCCTTTCCACAGTGCAGGCCACAGTACCCCCCACAGTGGAATCAACCTGTTCCTTGTTAGTCTTCCTGTTTGTCACTCTGGCTTACCTAATTTCAGAAATAACCTATATATCTCAGGCTTATGGTATGTGCAATGGACTACCCTAGGTACCAAACTTGTAAATCTGTATACAATTGCTTCTGTGAATGAAATCTGTATTTTATAGTATCCCTCCCTTTATCATGACACCTTCCCAAAATTGTAGAATTAATTGTATATATTAACTTAGGTGTATGAAATTTATGTATAATGACACTTCCAAAATTGTATAATTGTATACATTTACTACAGTGAATGTTATTTGTGTATCCTCCAATTATTGTAATACTATTATTCATAAACACAGAGCTTTTTGCCATGAGCCTCCACTGAAAAGGATTTTGTCCAGTCAGACTTTCCCAGTTACCAAATGTAAAATAAATAAATAAATAAATAAATTGTTCCCATTGTTCATAAGCACATAGATTCACAGGAAATATATGGTATGTCAAGAAGGTCACAGCAACAGTGACTAACAAAGAAAAATGTAGAACATAGGTGGAGTTCAGAGGGAATGACTTTGAGGAAGATCCTACAAATAGCATTGTGTTTCATATAGGAAGGAACTTCATTTAGGTTATGCTAAACCAGATTGTGAAAATGAAAAAAAAAAATACTGGTGAGATTGCTAAGAAGTAAAAGAAAAATGTTGACAGCCTCTTTAATTCAGTAGCCACGTTGTCCTCATGGGAGACAGTGCTGAAATGTTGGTGAGATGGGATATATCACTGTATCTGAAATCATAGCAGTGATCACAGGCTTCCCCTGTGGTAGGGCTGAAAGGGTGGATGAAATCCAACAGGAGACCTTAAAGGCACTGAACTAGGTTGGGGTAGCATGGTTATCTTATTAACATCTATGTGATATAGAATGTCACGCCTCTGGTAGCCTACTTATAGTGTTACATTCCAAAGCATTTCCTGGGAAATTAAGTTAAAAAAAATAACACAAGGAAATGTAAATATTTTTGTGAACAATAAAAGCTATTAAAATGGTACAAACAGCCATGTTATCAGTACAGAATCTTCTTTGCATTGATAACAGTAAAGGCACAGTCTTTATATCAATTATATATTATTATGAATGCAAACCCAGAATGATATTTTTGTCTAATGTTTCACAAACAAATTGTCATATCTTAGAAACTTTCTAACCTAGATCAATTTTGTCAACTTACTTTTTTGTTAGCTGGATAAGCTTTCACGTGACAGCAAAAAGTTTCTTTCTATATGCATGCTTACTAAGATATTTGCAGGCATATGAAGAATTATGTTTATTTGCATAATTATCATGTAAATAATCCCAAATATCTCTCAAGATGTGCAACTTAAAGCACAAATATCAATGGCAGTTTTCTTCATTATCTAATGTTTCATCTAATGCCATGCAATAGATTGTGTCACCCAGTTTTAGAAATATTAAGAAAATATGGAAATAGTTCATATTTTCATAATTACTAGCAAACTACCACCAAATAACATGTAGTTCTCTTAATTATGAAAATATGAATGAGGAGGAGCAATTAGTCATTATTTTCTCCATGGCAGAATATCCAAGATTAAGAATCTTAGTATAATTTTGTTTATTACCCCTTTGCAGTTTCTAATATTACTTTTATTAATTTGTGACTCACTTAAGGATGACCCAAAAAATGTCTGAACGCCATAAGGAGCTGTGGGTGTTAACTGGAAGCCTACAAAAAAGGTGCTATAGGCTTGAATAAGTAAACATGTCAAATAACTAATCTAGGTTGAGGTAGCATGGTTAACATGTCTTCTTAATTTTCATGAAAGGTGAGGATGATATCTTTATACTTTCAATTTGGGGTGACTGTCCCCTTCTTTAGGAAAGGAAAACAGAAAATGTACTTAAAGTATAGGGGACACACCCCCCAGCTCACCTGTAAAAGCCCATTCTATGGGGGATAGGGAGAAAACTCAGGAGGAACAATGCAAATGCCATCTAGGTGGTAGAACATCGACTAGGGCAACTGTTTAGGTTTGTGCAGTCATGTGGTGGGTAATGGGAATCGGCTAATCAGGTCAACCACTGTTTTGTGTAGGTGATGAAGAGTTACAATTGTTTGCCTTAGCATATATTGTGGGTGGTCCCAGTGGATTATGAGGTACTGGAGATGATGCTACTTTGTAGCCAGTCTTGTCTGGATGCAGTGAGAGCTGTGTGGCCGCCCATCAAATATATGAGTACTGTACATGAGATCCACAGAACTGCAAAAATGTATGTGAAATTAGAGGGAAAGTCTACTGGTTCCAAAAGTGCTGTATGTTGGAGTATTCAAGTCTTTCAGTGTTCTTGGAGTTAGTATTTATAGGTCGTCAGGGCTGCTGGAGGTGCAAGTCCTCACATCATAAGGTGCAGGGGGATAAAGTCCCACTATAAAAGGTGCAGCAATGAGTCTCAATTGCTGGCTTTGAACCAATCATATTTTTATTTTAAAGTGCCAAGTCTTTCAGTACTGGAACTTACATTTTCAAATAGAATCCAAATTGTGTCCACATTTTTGGCAATAAGTAAAATTCAATCAAGGCCCGTGTTGGGCTCCAAAATGTCTGCATCATATCACAACTTCTATACATAGTTGTAGTGAACAGGATATCAAAACTTGGCAAAAGTACAAAAGGTATCTGATTTAGAGACATAAATGTGGCATCCCTGTTATCTACAGATGATGTTCTTCTTCTGGCCCTATCTGGCCATAACTCAGATACACACTTAAGTGATTCACTACTAGGTATAAAGATCACGGGAAGTGATCAAGCATCTCCAAATTTGAGTCCATAGTGTTCTCCCAGAAAAGCATGGTTTATTCTCTTCAAGTGAAGTAGGGAGCAGCTGACCAAACTCATTCGCTCAGGATGGAGCTCAGGATGTTTGCACTGTAACTTCCAATGGACAGAGCCTAATCATTTTGACAGGATCAAATTATGTCCTCACATTTCAAACAAATGTTCATATTTCTAGAACCATAGGGGTTATGAAAGAAGTATAAATGGCAAACTCTTCAGCATACACTATTTTTATAGTGATAGTATTCTTCAGGTTCTAGGTCTTAAACTGAATTTATAAGTCACAGTAAACACAATTACTATTATGTCTGTAATATTTTGAAAACAACTTAGAATATTTCAGAAACCACTCAGGTTACACAGGTCTATATTATTTTGGCAAATAGATATTCAGTGAATAGCCATTTGTCGAACACCTATTTAGCAAAGCCGCTCTTCATTGAATGGCAAATTTTAACTAGGGCAAACCAGCGGTTGGCCACCATCTGGAATTCGCCCTTTTCTCCACTGTAATGCGATCTTGGAGTTGGTATATTTAGTTAGGGGGGGGGTGCACAGCCTCCCACCTTGGCAGGTTTTAATTTTTTTTTTGTGGTTGCTCGGTTGGCCAACCGTTTGTTTTCCCAACTTAAAATTTGTTGTTCGATGAAGAGCAGCTTCACTAAATAGGTATTCAACAAATGGCTATTCACTGAATAGCAATTTGATGAAATAACATAGACCCCAGGTTACACACATACTGTCAGCAAGATTTTATTCGTCTAGCTGACACTTTCCATATGAAGCTAAGGGGTTATGGCTATGTTACTTGGTTGTTGAGATTTTTAGAAAAATGTGTAAGTTATAGCTATATAAATTAATATCATAAAAGAACAGTTAATATCTCTTTACCTGCACTAGACAGTGGTCAAATATTAATGTAGATGAGTTTGCCATTGTGTAAGCTTTAAGATTAAATATTTTAAAACCTTGTACATATCAGAGTTTTGGAATTATTGATGCAATTAGGAACAAGCAATATTTGACGCCTAGAGGCATCAGTAGGACGTAACTGCAGATGCACCTGAAGGTGTCACTCAGAAGTAATGAGTTAACAGAGGTATTTAAGTACTTTGGGATCTTGTTTAAGAGTTATGCCAGGAGGAAATATAAACTGACAAGCAGACTGTGGCAGTAGCTGCCATATTATAGGTGATGAATTGACTTGTAGTGCTAAAATGGGAATGTAGCTCTTAGCTAAAGCTTTCAGTATACTCATCATGATATGAGGGGTTAACAGTAACCAAAAGAATGAAATCATCAGTACAATCAGCAGAAATAAGGTTATCTCAAGGGTCAATAAGCCTACTGTCTATGACAAGGTAAGAGCTTTGGTGGTTTTGGAAATGTCAGAGTAGAACTGTTCATTTGAAATTGGAGAAGCTAACTTAGGTTGTTCAGGCATGGTTTAACTATGTTCCCTATGTAATTCCCATTGGAGTTGTTTTAGATATGCCCTGCTCGGAGGAGGAGGGTATGGGACAGACCCAGTACATACAGTTTAGGCTGTACCTTTCAAGTATCCTTGGTATGCTGAGTATCTGTCAAGATGAACCAGAATCTGTATGTGAAGAAGAGTGGTTTGGAGTGCTATATATTTGTACTTCTGCCATCTTAATTATCATTGAAAGATGCGGAAGAAAACTGACTGACAGAGAGAATGAATGCTTAAATACAAGGATAGTTAAGGGACTGTTATTAAAAATAACATACCTGTCTTCTCATCTAATACCATTTCCACAAGAATTAGTTGCCAAAAAATATTTTCCACAGAATATTTAATTGAATATTCTTTTTCTAAGCTTCCCCTTCCAGTTTCATAGCATATTCACTTTTTTTCCCTCAGGGCATCTGTTCTTTGCTACATAACAGTACATTAAACAAGCAAAGCTCTCAACCTTTTGACTCCAAAATGTGAAACAAAAACTCCCTTAATAAGTGGCAAATTGACAAAATGTGGGGCAGTATCTAACAGCTTTAACTAGGAAGCTTACTGCATGGTTAAAAACTGTTAATTCATGTTTACAAAAGTTATGTTGATGAATGAGTAGCTTACCATAGGCATTTTGTTTAAAAAATAGTTAAGAAAGAGTGTGTGATAGCCCCTTTTAGTGTGAATCATGGAATTCTTACAACTCAAAATGAGGAGCATTTTTTACAATGAGTTGCAATTGAGTTGTATGGAAACAAGCCATATTCTTAAAGCAGTTTGATAAAACTATTCACAGATTTGTTAACTGATGGTTTAGGCACCAGTTTGGCAGTCAATTATGAGAATGTCATTTCAAAGGAAAGCAGACAGCCCAATCACCATGCTCTTCTGAACTTAATATAAGCAATGAGGGTGATGGGGGAGACCGCCCCATGCTATAAACAGTTTTATTAGTCACACCATTTTATACTGGTGTATTAGTTGAATTGATGTCTGTTGCACCAGCTGTACCCTACTCCTGAATGTTAAATCCATGTATAGAATTAAATATAATACTTCATCCCATTCTACTTCTTTCAGCTTTTCCGTGTTAGGGGTTGCCATAGCGGATCACCTGTCCGCTCATGATTGGCAGTGGAGTTTTACAGTGTCAAGTTGCCAGCCCGGCACCCAACCTTCCACAGAAGGCACACACACACACGCGCCTAGGGCCAATTTAGAGTATCCAATCCACCTACAGCATGTCTTTGGGAGGAAACCGGAGCACCCACAGGAAACCCACACGATCACATGGAGGACATGCAGACTCCGCATGGAAGGCACCCCAGCTGAGGATCGAACCGAAGAACCTCTTGCTGTGAGGTGGCAACACTAACTGCTGCACCACCGTGGCTGCCTGTGACACTTCATCTCATTGTTGATGCAAAATTTTCAAATACTTTTACAATAGCCCATTTTAATGCGTGCTTAACAGGTAGCATCAGTTTAAGAGAGTCAATGTTTTTAGACTTTTAGTTATTTTCCGATTAATCTATTAATTATTTATCCAGTAGTCATCTAGTAGGAGGTGTTTGGATGTGTATTTATTTAGATGGCTAATGAGCTTACATTACATTCTGAAGAAGTTCATGTAAAGGAGGCCAAATGCCTCTATTCCCTGTTAAAAAATCCAGTAATATGAACATGTGGTTTAGTCAATGTTCGGTGTTGATGTCTCGATAAAGTAAGTTTCAGGTAAGTGGAATTTCAATTATTAGAAGTAGACCCATATATATATATATATATATATATATATATATATATATATGCATATATATATATATATATATATATATATATATATATATATGTGTGTGTGTGTGTGTGTGTGTATATATATATATATATATATATATATATATATATATATATATATGAAGTCACTCAACAATAGATAAAAATAGGAAAACTTCATTGTTACCAGAAGGTGTTTCAGCACAATTTCTTCATTTTTTTGCCAGTCGAAGAAACTTGACTGCATTCCATGTGCAGCTGTGCTTCATAGAAGAGCTGCATGTATTGATGTGAATATTTAATGTCTCCCTTGTCTGTCAGCAGTGTTGCTTAACTGCTCAGGGCTTTTTGCAGAAGTGCAGTGTATCCCTTTGATTCCACCTGATATAATCAAGATTCTGTTGCATGTATAAAAGTAGGTAAATTTCCAGGATACTGCATATTTCATTTGGTGTGTAGGTAAGAGAGTATAATTGTGAAGTTATACATGTTAAGGTACAACTCTCAGTGAACCAAGAGCACTGCAGAGAAGTATGCCATATGTCCATCCTCCTGTGTCCTTGAAACTGATTAGAATTATTAAGGGACAGAAAGGGCACAGGCCCCTATGCAGAATGGTGTCTATTCATATCTCTCAACCTCTTAGTGCAAGAAATCTGGACAAAGCCTAAGATAATGGGCAGACAAAGACCCAGAAAATAGGGACAGACTTTAAATGTTGCTCTTATAAATTTATAAAGTTGCTAGATTAACAGGATTTTGATGGCTTTCATTTTTTGAAGGATATGAATTCTGAAAATCAAATTAATGTCATTAATTAATGACCTAAATTCTCTGTGATTTGCCAGAAAACCACACATTTTATGAAGAACAGACCAAAAATATAAGGTAAAAATCAGGAAATTCTGTGGTCAATTGATAGGAATGGGTCTATTAGACTTCACCACCCATCCCTACCACAGACACACACACACACACACACACACACACACACACACACGCACGCACGCACGCACGCACACACGCACGCACGCACGCATGCACGCATGCACGCATGCACGCACGCACACACACACACAGCAATTACTTATTGTGCTTTTGCTGAAATTCATCTTGTTTCATTTCAGACTACTGCCAGCATTTGCAGCAGTTTCATTCTGCTGGCTAGGTTCACTAAGGTTCATTTCATTTTTGTGATATGGATCCAGATGGCCATAATAAACTGGAGTAAGAATAAAATATGATACCTGGCTGCAGCTGTAAGCTACCCAAAATTTGTCAGATCATTTAATTAAGGTATCTGGCTGTCTGATCTAATTAATTAAATGCATAAAGAGACCATGTATTAAAAAAGGAATTTAATAATTATGTCATTTACTACCTATAAACATAGAATACTATCTCAGTTCCACTCAAACTTTCACAAGTTATGCAGCTATATTTCACACAGAGCATGAGAGGAAGTACTGAAGGTCCAGGTATACAATATATATTATGATGCTTGCAGCTGATCGAAACATTGAATTTATGATTCTTGTCTCAGAGCATGCAGTATTACCATATTTTCAACAAACTAAAGAACACTTGTGGCAAAGAAAAATACAGCTGTCATAATAATAATAATAATAAGCAATTAATGACAAAACAGGAACAAAATATTCCCAAGTCTCCCTAAGTGCAATATGATTTTAGAATTTGGTATTTTGCTACTGTCCTCTTTATTCTCATCCTTCTGAAAGGTGTATATTAAGGAGGCAGATCGCAGTGCACAGCATGAGAATAAAGCAAATAGTGTATGTATTTAGCTAAGTAACATTATACTAATGAAACAGGATAGCTAACTAGTATTGTGCTGTACATGAGTATTTGCCAAATATGTTATAGTTTTTATATAGGCAAGACAGAAACACCACTAAAAAGATGGATATATGAACATTGTAATGACATTTCCCAGAAAAAAAAGACACAAATGCTTTATACAGACATCAGAGACAGTGTACCAATTGCAGATTTAAGTTTTTGGTATTGGAACAAGTAAGACAGGACACCAGGGGTGGGTTATGGGAAGCCCACCTAGAATATAAAGAACTGTACTGGCAGCTCAGATTAAATTCAACAAAAAAAATGGTCTTAATAAGTGTCCTTAAATTAAGAGCAGCCAAGCTCTAAAAAAGCAAGAATTATATATACATTTTTAAAATGTATTAATTTTATAAAAGTATTTTATATATATTTGAATCAGTTAAAGTAATGTGCCTACACTTTTTGCTTAACTGTTGTCAAATGAAGAGCAAGCTATGAGAGAATTGTGATTAATTTGACTTCATGAATTATTTATGAGTTTCAACTATTGGCTGACAACTATTTGAATTTGTATAAAGGGGACTAGCAGTTTTTATTCTATGTTCTGAAGAAGCTTGGGATTGATCTACGTGAAAGCGCTTAACTCGGATTGTGTTGGTGTACTGTTTGTATTTTAACAGTGTATTTTAACTTCTGGAGTAATAAAGACAGTTTAGCCTGTACACAGTGTTGTGCTTTTGCAGTTTCATTGGGTTTTACAGAATTCCCGGTATATCCATTCAACTCACCTCTTTGTTTATTTAGATACTGGTGTTTTTTTTTCCAGTCTGGCCTCACAAAACATGGACTTACCTTCCAGTTACTACAGACATTTATATTAAATATCTTGTATTGAATCTTTCTCTACCTGAATGCTGTTACCTAAATATTTAGGTAGAGCATTCAATTTTTTTCTGTACGTGTGACAGTGCAATGGCTGTTTCTCAATATGCTTCATCTCATCATGCACAGGTAAGTCACTGTGTAGGTTAGTCACTAGTCTTACAGTACCTAATCTATGCACAAGTATTGTGTACTAACCTGAATTAGTGCTCCATTAGTGTACTACAATAACTTCTGAAACTTTTTTTTATAGTTTTCTAGGTCCAATTTACTTGTTCAAATCAATACATGTTTTTTCAGGAAAAACTAAGAAACAGGAAAGAAAAGATAAAATAATAAGGCAGGGCAGGTGAGAAAAAGTCTCTTCTGGTACCAGTCTGGATAATGGTTACACTGTTTGAACAATGAATTAAAGTAATTAAGGATGTGTTTTGGTTCAAAGGGGTAAATCAGCAACTTTACCAAGAAATAATCTATGTGGAATTATTCTGGTACAGAAATCAGATATTTTAAAGCAGTGCAATTGCTTTCAGCAAAAATTAAGCTACAGTATAGTTATACAGGATTACCTACAGAAAGACATTTATGTGGACAAAAGCTTAAAGGAAGGCACTGTTTCTAATATTATAGCACTAATGCAGTTTTACTGAGGCAGGATGAAATTCAGAAATCCCTTGCATGGACAATATAATAACAGCAAAGCTAGATGCACTGAAATTTGCTTTTACTAATTTAAAAGAACTTAGCAAGGCAATGGATAATAATTTAAAAAATGCATTTCCTTTAGATTTATGTACATGTCTAAGAAGTCTTAATTTAGCAGGACAAATATGGGGAGCAGGTAAAAATTTTAAAACATGAGAATAATTTTATGCAACAAAAGAAAATCTTTCGCATAATACGAATGAAAAATGCAGAGTTAGATTTTAGGTCAAGAAAGTTCAACCCAAGTACACTGAGTATCTTGGAACAACATTTTTTTTATAACATTTCTGCTCCTTTTTTAAGATTAATAAAGTATTGCTTGTTATATAAAGTACTGAATTAGTCCTCAATTGTCACTGTGAAGTTGCATGCACTGTCAAGGATCTTTCTGTTCAGGTCAAATCATCTAATAATAAATAATAGCCAGCTTTTATTTTCAAGCAGTTTTGAGACATTGTTGCTTCACTTTTCCAGCAACTCCCCATGATTTATTTTCATGATTCGTTTGCTTTAGTGGTTAACAACAACAAGATACAGTGGATATAAAAAGTTTACACACCCCTGTTAAAATGCCAGGTTTTGTGATATAAAGAATTGAGACCGCAGTAAATCATTTCAAAACTTTTCCCAGTTTTAATGTGATCTATGACCTGTATGATTCAATTGAAATACAAAAAATCTGTTAGGGGAAAAAATATAAAGAATAAAAAACGTACAATACGCTGGTTGCATAAGTGTGCACACCCTTAAATATTGAAGCACCTTTTGATTTAATTACACCATTCAGTCTTCTTGGGTACGCACCTGCCATCAGTTAAAGACACTGATTAACCCTAAATAAAGTTCAGCTGTCCTAGTAGGATTTTCCTGACATTTACTCAGTTTCTTGCTACAGCAAAAGCCATGGTTCACAGAGACCTTACAAAGCATCTAAAGGATATCATTGTTCAAAGGTGTCAGGAGAAGGGTACAATAAATATTTCCACAGCATTGGACTCCATGGAACACAGTGAAGACAATCATCAAAAAGTGGAGAAAATATGCAACAACAGTGATGTTGCAAAGAACTGGATGCCCCTCCAAAATTGATGAAAAGACAAGATGAAAACTGGTCAGGGAGACTGCCAAGAGACATACAGTAACACTGAAGGAGCTGCAGGAATTTCTGGCAAGTACTACTGGTTGTGTACTGCATGTGAACAATCTCCAGTATTCTCCATATGTCTGGACTATGGGGTAGGGTTGCAAGACAGACGCCTTTTCTTACACAGAAAACATTCAGGCCCTGCTAAAATTTGCAAAACAATCATCAAGTCTCCCAAAAGCATGTGGGAAAATGTGTTATGGTCTGATGAGACCAAGGTTAAACTTTTTGGCCACAATTCCAAAAGGTACGTTTGGCACAAAACCAACACTTCACATCACCAAAAGAACACCATCCCCACGGTGAAGCATGGTGGTGGCAATATCATGCTTAGGGGTTGCTTTTCTTCAGCTGGAACTGAGGCTTTAGTCAAGGTGGAGGGAATTATGAGCAGTTCCAAATACCAGTCACTTTTGGCCCAAAACCTTCACGCATCTGCTAGAAAGCTGAAGATGACGAGGAATTTCACCTTTCAGCATGACAATAACCCCAAGCATACATCAAACGCAAGAAAAGAATGGCTTCACCAGAAGAAAGTTAAAGTTTTGGAATGGCCCAGCCAAAGCCCAGACCTAAATCCAATAGAAAATCAATGTGATGACCTGAAGAGGGCTGTGCACAAGAGATGCCCTTGCAATCTGACAGATTTGGAGCACTTTTGCAAGGAAAATTGGGCAAATATTGCCAAGTCAAGATGTGCCATGGTGATAGACTCCTACCCAAGAAGACTGAATGCTGTAATTAAATCAAAAGGTGCTTCAACAAACTATTAGTTTAAGGGTGTGCACACACAACAAAGTATTAGTTTAAGGGTGTGCACAATTATGCAACCAGTGTATTATATGTTTTTTTAAATATATTTTTCCCTTAACAGATTTTTTTTCAATTGAATTGTACAGGTTATAGGTCACTTTAAAGATGGGAAAAGTTTTGAAATTATTTATTGTGGTCTCATTTTTTTATATCACAAAAACCTGGCATTTTAACAGGGGTGTGTAATCTTTTTATATCCACTGTATATACCCATCTTCATGACAGAAGAAAATTATCACTATGGAAAATTCCAGTCAATTTTCAGACCCTATAACAAAATTTAACCCTGTCTTATGTCTTCTACAATGACATTAACTTAAACTCCAGTAAGATGAAAAAGTTATTTTTTCAAGACAGACATGATATTACATTGTGTCATATGTTTTGCTTAATCATCTTTAAGCGGATTATCACCAGTGACATAGGCAATTTTACATTTATAAAAAGTAATCAAACCATATTTAACAAGTTCACATTTACAAACATTATGCATCACATGTATTGCTATAGATCATACAATCTTAGCAGCAGTACATATGTTATTCACTTCTTGTCTTCTGTTAAACCTCATTTCTCCTCCAAAACATTTTTCTGCATATATAGCTCAGACAATATCCATTCTTTTCTATGTAATTTACTCATACCCATTTCGAATGATCCTACTTCCTGTCTTTATCTCAGTAACAAGTATAGCTAATTTACATTTTGATTTCCATTTTCTAGTAACTACTTTTTGGCAGCCACCAGAATTAAACTTAACAAGGCCTTACTATGTCTACACAATTCAGATCCTGTAACCCAGCTCAAAAATCATTTCCTTAGTTACACGCAGTTGCTCACCCAGTATTCCTTACAGAGTAATCTGTATGGAATTTTTAAAGTCTGCCAACTCATTACACTTTCAAAACATATGTCCCCAGTTACCTCTTGCTTCCCCACCAATCCTCCAACATTTGCAATCTACATGAGGAAAAAAATGGAGTCTGTTTGGGGTATAAAATAGTCTATGCATATGCTTCCAGGCAAAAATCCTAAATCTTTCAGATTTTGTTGCATTTTTGGGAGACATACATATGTCCTCCAATTGTTTATTTAAAAATTGTGCATCTAATCTCTCTTCCCAATCTTTTCTGACCTCTTTTGATTGATTCCTATAGTTATCATGCAATATTTTATATGCCCTACTAATTATATCTTTTATAACAGCAGCTTCTGTTCCAAATTCAACTAAAAACTCAACCAGTGCAAGTCTTTCATTTAAGATAACCGTATCCCTTTCTCATTGTCTATACTCTGATATCAGTCCCTGATAGGAAAGGCAATCACTAGCCTGTAATTCAAATTTCTTCATGGCCTCTTCCCATTCTATTACCTTTCATTTTCTAATTATTTGTTCCCAATGCCTTGGCTCATTTTCCATCTTCCTCCAGTAAATTCCAGCCCCCACTTGTCTATTCTCTGTACCCCTAATTGCAGTCATCCCTTTTGGTATGGTCTCTTTTCTCCATTCCACTGGTGGCTTAGTTCTTAGTACGCTTTTTGCATCCTTTTCCACTAGATGGTATCCTTCTCCTAGTATTTGCCTTGTAAATCTATCTCACTGTTCTGACATATAATTTATTATACACATTGCTTATTTCTTTTCTTTGTTATCCCGTCCTGCTCACTCCTCCATTCTCACAACTACTCACTCTCCTCCATTCACATCTTCACCTTACCTCAGCAGTCAGCACTTCACTGATTGTTCCTGGGGTCCTCTTCCTTCACTGGCTCTATCCTGCTCTGTTTGCCCTGCGAGCTCACTCTGCTCCCCTACCCTGCCCCCAATTCCCACCCACCCTCAGTGCTCCTACATTTATTCACCCAAACCACACCCCCTTCAATAACCACCAATCATAACATCCCACCCCTTAAAGTGCCAGAACCACCACACCCAAGACTCACCTTATAATCCAACTAACTTATCCTTTCATTACTCTATATACAACCCTGCCAAAATGTCATTCATATCTACCTCTCCACAATGGAAAATCCTACTTCTATCTTCCTTCATACCTATTCTTATTATATTTTACCTACTTACATTTTATGAACATCTCCACCACATAAACCTTTGTTACCCAACAAAGCAAACCTCCTCAACACCATTAGCTTACACTCAAAGCCATTCTAACACACCCAGCACAATAGCCTACCTATCAGCAAAACATCACAGATTGACTCACATCAAATACTATAGGCCAAAAGCTAAAAAATCTCTGTTCCTAACATGTAAACCTCTGCAACTTACACATAGAAATCAACTCCAATCTTTAATAGATGGAGATATCCATCCCAATCCGGGCCCAAATTCTAACCAGTATAGAGAGACCCATAACACAACCCCCGCTACTACGCAACTCCTTACCAGACCTCCCAACTCACTATTGATAGCCCATCTTAACATCAGAAGCATAAATAATAAGGTTGCCCAAATACATGCTCTCATGGATGTGCATTCGTTTGATATCCTGTGTCTCACTGAAACTTGGCTCAAACCATCTATACAAGACAACAAATTTATTCCACCAGGGTATAGCATCTTATGACAAGACCGAAAAGCTAAAAAGGGAGGTGGACCATATAAATCCGGATTACAGGTGACCTCTATTGACTCTAAACCCCCTCTAACTAGTAATGAAGAAATACTTATCTGCAAAATTCAGCTCAATAACTGTAAATCCATATACATTATTGCTGTCTACCTTCCCCCAGGGAATAACTCTAATATCCTAGAAAATATCCTAAATTGGCTTTCAACCAATATCCCCAAGAAACAATAGTACTTGGTGACTTTAATATCAACTGGAAAAACTGTACTTCTGAACAGCCCTCTACCCATCTTAACCTACATGGGTTTACTCAAACTATTAGCTCCCCCACAAGGACCAATAAACACAATAACAATGAAAGCACTCTAGATTGGATTCTGATAAATAGACATCACCAAGGTTACAAAGTAGGAACTCTCCCTGAGGATATAAGTGACCATGCACTCACCTTCATAATCAGATTTAAGAGTGACATCCCAAGTCCAATTACCTATAGAACAATAAGGAGTAATAAAAATTTTAACCCTGATGTCTTCCAAAATGAACTTAAAGCATGCAACTGGTCACCCCTCAAAAACTTAATTCTAGAGGAAGCAGTAATCTACTTTAATACTAAATTCTTAAGTATTTTTGACCTCCATGCTCCAAAAAGGACCAGTAGAGCTAGGAACAAACCCGCCCCCTGGCTCTCAAAAGAGACAAAACAAAAAATGCTCCTCAGAAATAAAGTCTGGACCAAATGGCATACTACTAAAAACCCAGAGGATCACATAAAGTTCAGACAGCTAAGAAATGATACAAAAAAAGCCATTCTGCAGACAAAAGAAATTATTACATTCAACTCCAACATACCCAGCAAAACAAACCACAAAAATTTTGGGCAAGGATAAACACACTCTTACACCCAGGCCATTCTGTCACTCCCTCCCCTGGAGGTACTGACCATGACAATCCAAAGCAAATCGCAAGTACCTTTAATACATTCTTCATTGAGACCATTCAGTCTCTTGCCAATCAACTAACTCCTGACAGCTCATCTCTGACGCCCTCTAATACTACCTTACCTCCCCCATTTCATCTCAAACCTGTCCATACATCCTTTATCCGTACCCTTTTACTAAAACTCAAACCTACCACCACTGCAGCAGATCTCCTTCCTGCAGAATATCTGCAAAAAGCTGCAAATGCCATAGCCTACCCCATCTCCATTCTGATTAACAGAACAATCTCTGAGGGTACTATTCCTTCTATTTGGAAGATTGCGCATATTATCCCCCTTCATAAAGGTGGAAACTCTAGGGAATTATCCAACTACAGACCTATTGCTATACTATCTCCACTGGCAAAAATCATGGAGAAATGCATTCATAAGCAACTGTTAAAACACCTAATAGATAACTTATTAACTAACTGCCAACATGGCTTCAGGCCATTTCACAGTACTACTACTGCCCTTTTATCCTTCTCTGACTGTATAAACAAAAATCGCAATAACAACACTCTATCCTCAGCCCTCTTTATTGATCTCTCTAAAGCCTTCAATATGGTTAACCACCAACTTCTCATAAGCATACTCAAAAACCTATCTCTTGATGCACTGGCTAAACAATGGTTTCAATCCTACTTAAACAATAGGTAACAAGCAGTTCTGTGGGAGAACAACTTATCTCCCCATCTCCCCATTGCACTTGGTGTCCCTCAAGGTTCTATACTTGGACCTCTTCTATTTTCTATTTTCATCAATGACCTGCATACTGTAATTCCTCAAGCTTCCATAATACAATATGCAGATGACTCCACATTAATATGCCCAGCCCCAACTCCATCAGACCTTCAGTCTCTCACCCAAAAAGTGTTTAACATAGTTGAGGAATGGTTACTACACCAGTGCCTCATCCTGAACCCCCAAAAAACAAACTCCTACACCAATAGGGCCACACCACTACACTTTACTGTCACATCGAACAATGGAACCATCATATCCCCCGACTCTACCACAAAACTCCTAGGGGTACTAATTGGCAATAATCTTAACTTTGATAGTCACATTAACAATACCATAAAAACAGTCAACAAAAAACTAGGCTCCCTCTATAGAATCAAATCCTTTCTTACCCCACTAGCAAGATCTACTATTGCCCAGACCCAGTTAATCTCCACCCTCCTCTATGCCTCCCCTATATATACTAACCTCTCAAAAAACAACATGAACAAACTGGCTGTCTCCTATAACAATACTGCTAGATTTACAACAGGCTCTATATTCAGAACCCATCACTGTATTAATTATGAACAACTAGGTTGGCTAGACTTACCAAATCTATTTATATTTAAACAATTAACATTTGCCTACAAAATCCTGTATCAGCCTAATAACACACCTATTCTTACCAACCTTATCACCCCCTACAGCAACCTTAAGACTCTACGCTCATCTAATAAACTACTAGTACAAATTGGCAAAACCTACAATAAGGCTGGGGACTCTCTGTTCTCTAATACCGTGGGTAAAACCTGGAACTCTCTCCCCAGTGACCTGACCTCCCTTTCTTCACTAACACAATTTAAAATCAGGCTTAAAACCTACCTCAAATCCCATTGGATATGCACCTGTACGAACCCAGACTAACCTCTCATGTCATTTTTTTTCACAAAGATACCTGTCTTATTACTGTATATACTAACTGCCTAATGAAAACCATAAATATAACAGGCCTTAAAATTGATTAGATTCTCTATCTATATCCAAAAATGTCTTTCAGACTACCTACTATGTTAACAAAAGATACTTATCATAAGATTCTGCAATCAAATGTGTTTTGAAGTGAACATATTTCCTTATATTCTACTCTACTCACATCTATATGATCGTTCATGTATCAAATAGCTTAATTTTGTATTGTACTTGAACCTGTGAAATTTTGTTTTCTTTTTATATATAATATTGTACTTTACTTTCGAGGAGCTTTTCTCCCCAGGCCTCTGCTGAAAATGGACATGTATCCAGCTGGACTAGCCCGGTCAACAAATGTAAAATAAAATAAATAATAAAAATAAAATAAAATAATATTTTCTATGATTATTATTATTCTCCTTAAAGATCTACAAACAAAAGTTCATTCTTTCCTTATTTCTTGAGTATCCCTCTGCTTCCTCATAATCCCTTTTCACTTTGAATTGTAGTTTTTGATTTTGTTATTTATAACATCCTTAACTGTGTAGCTCTAAAATATCCCTTCAAATCAGGTAGTCCTAAAACTACTTTGTTCTATTGGGAGGAATAACACTTCAAACCAGGTAGTCCTAAAACTACTTTGTTTTACTGGGAGGAAAAATTATCCCACTCAGTTCTTGCCCCCCCCCCCCCAAATAAAATCCTTCATCCCTTTATTAATTACTATCCATAACTTCTCTTCTTAATAAAAATATGCCTGATCTGTGTATTAAACTAAAGGGACCAAAACAGTTTTACTGCCTGTATCTTGCTATCTATATCCATAGGCAAGAGCGTCCAATTTCTCAATTTCTGCATTATCTTTTGTTTAGTCTGTTCCCATATATCCTTAGCAGCCATAACCAAATCCTTTTTGATCCATATTATTAAATATTTCATTCTGTCATGTCCCCATAAATATATCTATTGCTGGACAAATTCATTTGTGGGCACATAGTTTATAGGCAAAGCCTTTGTTTTATCTTCCTTAATTTTCTATCCCCAAAAAAATGGAATTGTTTCATAATATTCCACAACACTGAGATGTCCTTTTCTGGTTCCATTAAGTGAAAAACAATATCACAAAAGCAACCAGGCTGGCTGCAAACACCAGGATGACCAAAAATACACGTATAAAGTTTTATTGATTTTGTTATTCTGATGAAGTCTGTAGTGTAGGAGATGAAAACGCTTAATCAATAAAACTTTATATGTGTATTTTTGGTCATCCTGGTGTTTGCAGCCAGCCTGATTGCTTTGGTGATTTAATTCAGCTGTTTGCTGGGCTTTTCAATTTTTGTTTTGTGCATGTTATTAGTACAGTTTTTACTAGATATGGCTGCCCCAGGAGATTGTTTACACATTGGATGTACCTGCGACAGCCAGAATGCATTGCTGGGTGAATTGACTCAGCTGATTAATTTATTTTCTCAGCAAAGTGGTTTTCAGAACTCCAGTCCAGATTTGAATAACTGAATTCTGTGTTTTCAGGAGAGATTAGATGATCCTGCCTCACTTTCTGCTGCACTTCCATTTCCTGTTTATGTTCCAGTCAAGTCACTTCCACACAGACAGAAGAAATTAGGCCCAGTAGTGGCATAGTGGAACAGAGTTCAAGGAATTTTACATCAGAACTTGTAGTGGACTGTCCATATGATGTGGATATTAGACTGGGTTGAATTTGATTTTAGCCAGTGGCTTGCTCGAGTGGATTTTAATTAGAAGATTAATGTGACTGATGGTGATATATCCTACTAAGGTATGTGCCACAAACTAAAGGACAAATTGTTGAAATATAAATCCGTTAGTGTAGAAAACTGGTATTTGCAGAAATATTTAGCATGGAAGGAGGTTCCAAAGGGACTGAGAGTTAACAAGTTTCCCAACAATGTGGAACCTGGGTCAGACTTTCATAAGGAATTAACAGACATTTTAAATGACTGTGGCTTAGCCATTATTCGGGCTATTGTTAAAAACAATGAGAAAAGTATTAAAAAATTGCACAAGGACATTTTGAATTTAAACAAATGTATTCAGGATGATTTACTGTTTAGTTTGAATGACCACAAGTACAAATATTTTGTTATTTTTAAATATGTGGATAAGGCTGTTGAGAAAATTAAGATTAGGAAATTATCTAAATTAGAAAGGGACAACAAATATTATAGGGAAGGCAAACGCTATGAACTTGCCCTTCCTAAAAGAAGGAGAAATACTATGCAGGGTACCTATGGGGACT
This sequence comes from Protopterus annectens, assembly GCF_019279795.1. Classification (NCBI taxonomy): domain Eukaryota; kingdom Metazoa; phylum Chordata; order Ceratodontiformes; family Protopteridae; genus Protopterus; species Protopterus annectens. The sequence continues at coordinate 953,973,045 of NC_056745.1, read as the reverse complement.
AGCATGAACGTCATAATAGGGGGATGGATGTTATCCCAGAAAATCATTTTCATCAGGGGAGTGCCCCTTTAGTACCCCAGCCATTGAGGAGGTCACCACATATACAGAACTTAAACCTCCATCCTACATACGTCCAAGTCACAAACTGACAACCTCAAGGACAGTTTCAATGGTCAAAGGTTCACAGAGTACAGAGAGGCAGAAGAAGGTAGTGACCGCTGGGGTTCACTTAACATTGAGGGCAGCACAGTTGTTTCCCCTGTTTCCCCTTCACATGTTATTAACAAGGATGGATTTATAGTTACTTTTGACAATTTTCATGTTTTTAATTATAATGATTTGGATTTGAATATTTCTCACTTTGAACTGTTTCATAAAGGATTTACTTATGTCCTAGCTAGGAGGGCTGACATAAGTGAATTGGTTTTAGACTTAAAGTTATTTGTTAGGAAGCTTAATTTAGATGTGATTTTCAGTGGTGTGACCATGTTTTTAGTAGGCTCTGGAAAAATAGTATTGCTAATCCCCCTTTACATCCTATGCTGAGTAATTTTGAAACTGGTGGACAATGATATTAGGATTTTTTTCCTAAACAGAAAAGGAACCTTCATAGTAATCTTACGTATCAAGAGGTGAGTGTTCTTAAAGACTTTAGTAACAACAAGATTCTTAGAATTATGAAACCTGACAAGGGGGTGGGGTGGTGATTATGGTCTTATTCTGCCAAAATGCTGGAAATTTTAAATGCTGATAATAGATACATTCAAGTATCATGCAATGAAATTTTTGTAGCCTACAAAAATATTGACATGATTTTAGAGGACAATCTTTTAGAGGGGGCCATTGATAAAGAACTGCATGACTTTTTAAAAGCAGAGAAACCTTTTATACCCAGTAATTTTGGCATTCTTCAAGTTCACAAAAGCACCACCAACCCCCCCCCCCCCTTTGAGGCCTATTGTTCATCTGCAGGGTCCAAGACACAGCCATTAGCCATTTATGTGGACACTAACCTAAAAACCTTTTATAGGCTGTACAACGATATATTGGTGGACTCCTGGGATTTTTTGGTTAAAATGGGGAGTTTGGAATTTGACCCAGGTTACCATTTTATTACCACTGACATAAAGGATCTTTTTTCTGTTATACCCCACACATTAGGCCTACAATTATGGCAGAATTTGAATTCTTAAGTCTGTTGACTTTAGACTAGTTTTGCAAAACACAGAAATGGTGTTTAAGAACAATTTTATTTACTGTGAAAATGAACATTAACAGCAAATGGATGGTGTGGCTATGAGAGCTGCATGTACCCCTGTATTTGTCAATATAGTGTTATTATATTGGGAAAACCAGTTTTTGTTACCATTGTCCTTTTTCAACAACATCCAAGCATTTTATCAGTTTTTGGAAGATATATTTATTGTTTGGAGAGGGCGTGTGGAGGAAATTGCGGCCTTTATAACATTTATTAACACCACTGAGTTCCTTATTTTTACTCATAACATGGAAAGTTTGCACACACATTTTTTGAATGTTAGAATTTTTAAGGATGTGCAAAATTGTAGGTTTATATCCAAATTATACAGAAAGGATCATTTTTCTAACTCTTATTTACATTTTAAAACCAATCACCCCTTTCATCAAAAGAAAAGTATAGTGTAGGGGCAAATGATGAGGGCTGCAAGAATGACTTCTGCTAAGAAAGATTTAATTTTACTGGATCTTTATTTGTGGCCAGAGGCTAGCCCAAATCTCTCATCAAGTCATTAAAAGATGAAATTCTTGATGGATGGGAGAGCAAATGTGTACCCCTGATTAGTTCACTCATCTAGTACCCCACATAAGTAACCCCACTTCTCAGGATATTAGGAGTTTGTGACCCAGAAGAAACATTACAAACTGGGACCCTACCTAGTGCTTAGGTACAATCAGGGCATGCAGAAAATTAGAATATTTTTTGTAAGTACTGGGACATGTTTGTGTCCATGCCTAACAGTTTAAAAGTGTTCGAGAAACTATTGAAATTTAGTTATAGGAGAGGTCCCAATTTAAAGAACATATTTGAAAAGGGTACAAACCTCTCTGGAATGGCTATTAATAGACCAAAATATGGTACATTTAAATGTGGGAGATGCCCACAATGTCATTTTATTGCCAATACTGGACAGTTGTCCCTTTTTGGGTCTGATATTAAACTAACTCCTGCTGGATACTACAACTTTGTTTTCCCAGCGGAGTGGTTTATTTAGCATATTGTGTTTCTTGCCCCTTATATTATGTGGGTAAGACAGAACATAGTTTAAAGCAGAGGATTTATGAATACCTATATGAAATTAACTGTAGAAAAGAATCCAATGCTTTATACAAACACAGACAGGTATGTAAAGCAGCTGATTTTAGATTGTGGGTGTTGCAACAAGTTATACCCCATGAAAGAGGGGGTGACTGGGGGTTAAAATTGGAATACTGTGAGTTGAGGTGGCAATTGTGTTTACATGCAGAGGCACCACCAGGTTTAAATGATTATTTGTCCATTACTCCAGCCTTCAAGTAAAAGCATTAGATACTGAAAAATATGTTAAAAATGTATTATATGTTTTACCTTTTAGTAGAGTTATACATATGTTCTTTCAAATGTATATTTTTCAAATGTATTTATTTGTGGGGAATATATTCAACCCTAACATTTTTATATGTGATATTTTACATTTTTATCTTGTGTATTTTAGTTCATTTTACTTTGCTGTTTCCCTGTGTAATCTACCCTGTCTTATTGTGTAGTTATCTTGTTGTCCCTTTAAGACTGGAATGGATGTAATTTTTTACTACAATAGGGTTGGTTTTAGTTCTATTTAAGAGGAATTATTAATGGATTTCCTTATTCTGGCATAGGAGATGCAAGCACTTAATCAATAAAACTTTATATGTGTATTTTTGGTCATCTTGGTGAGTGCCTTATTTTCTTTGCCAATGGTTCTAAATATAACACAAATAACAAAGGAGAAGGAGGACACCCCTGCCTGGTTCTTCTGTTCAGATAAAATTTATCGAATAGGAACCCTTCCACTTTAATTTTTGCCTACAGTCCCTCATATATCCTTCTAATGAACCTTATTATTGTATCAGGAAATGCAAATGCTTCCATTGCCCTATTTGTAAAATTCCATCTTACTCTGATGAAATCTTTCTTTGCATCAAGACCAACCAGTAACAATAGTATTTTCATACATTCTGTTTCCCTCTGCATCATCATTGTTCTGTTAATGTTGTCAAATGTTTCCCTCCCCTTCACAAAACCACACTGGTACAAATTTATCAATTTTGGCATCACCTTGGCCATTCTTTCAGCTATTATAGACATGAACACTTCATGATCATGGTTTAAAATTGAAATGGGCCTATATGAAGCTGGATCAGATGTGTCTTTACAGTCTTTGGGTATTATAGCCCCCACAGCTTTTTTTCAAGGATGTTGTTGCCTCATCTCCTTTTAAAATATTGTTAAGTAAAACCTTCCAGAGCTTTATCACTTTCTTCCCTCCTAGTTTTAAAACTTCCACCAGAACACCATCTATTCCTGGAGACTTTCCAGCAGATTGTATATGGTATACATCACCATTTTTATCTCATCTCCTCCTATCTTAACTGTTAGTTGTTGAGCCTCATCTAGCTCTAACCTTGGCATATTTAAGTACTCCATAAATATTTATATTTATGATTTTTCTTTATTTCCCCACTTCTATGTTTTATACAAATGTTCATAAAATTTCCAAAATATCTCTAATACCTCTACAGGATCTCTGGTTATTTTTCTTGTTATAGGCTCTCTAAACCTGGCAACAACCCCTTCTACTTTCTGTTGCCTAAATCATTGTTCCAAAAGTTTTTGTGCTCTGAAGTTTTTATCAAAAAAAAGTTGCTCAACAGCAGTCTTTCTAAATTCATGCATATTATCCAGGCACGTCCTTATTTTTTTTTTTTTTTAGTATTCTGCAATTGTGCCTCATCTGGTTCTATGAGAATCCCCTTATTTTTTAATACTTGAACCTTTATCAGCCTCTCAAACTAATTATTACTTCTTAACCAGATCTCATTTTCTTTTCTTTCTACCCTATTTTCAAACTCCACTTTCATTTTATCCCACTTACTAACTACAATTTCTGGAGTACTTCCTATCTTTCCTAATAACTCTTGAATAATTTCCACTACCCATTCATTAAATTCTTCTCTTTTTAACAGATAGGTAGGAAAGCACCAGTGTCCTATTTTTACATCATTATCATGCATTTCTATATTAGTTTTTATTGGTGCATGACCAGAAATAGTTATTGGATGGGTGTCGAAGCTTTCAATTAAATACACATGCTCCTGTGAAAGACAATTTCTATTTAGTCTAGCACAGTTATTGTACATTGGGAAATAATAGGTAAATTCTGTCTGAGTTCCTACTACTAAATTCACATCTTCCATACCAAATATTTTCATAAATTCTTCGGAAATGTGCCTCTTTTTTTATATTGCCCCATCTAGATCCCCTGATACATCCTCACTATTGCAAATCAAATTCCAGTTCCCACCTATAAAAATATTCTCTACTGAAAGCTGAGTATTTCTCCCAAGTTGTTTTAAGCTCCAAAATAGCAGTTTTCAGTGCAATATAAATACACGCCATTGTAATCTTCCTCCCTTGCTACCACAAATCTACCATTTTTGTTCTTTTTTCCTCATTTATCACTATTGGATCCTCTCTAACAATTAGAATAATTACTCCCTTTTTCCTCTATCTTTGATATTCTGCTGAATATCCATTCTGTAATCCTCACTTTGTCAAAATTACATGATCATTTCTTCCAAATATGTCTCCTGCAGCATTGCTATTTGCACTCTGCATTTCTTAATATAGTTCAATTCTCTTTCCTTTTTATCTGTACATGTAAGGCCATTCATGTTCCAAAATAACATAGACAGCATAGCCATCATGATAAAAAGATATTTTCCCACCTATTGCACATCACAGTGTTTTGAATATGCATTTCTAGCTTTTGTGTTGCATGCATATACTAATGTTTGGCAGAATGATCTTTTGTACAGCTGTTACTTATCTCCATTTGAACCTATGTGACATTTTTCAAAACTTTCTGTTTTAATAAAAGCCCTCAAATACAAAAACTAAACAGAAAACACCCCCATCCCCTACTAACTTGGAACAAAACTATTTACATCTTTTAAATATGAAGTTTAACCCTCCAGAAGGAACAATTGCCCCAAATTGACAGTTGCACCTGCAGGCATTATCTAACCTAAAATTAAGGTTATCCATGCTAAAGTGCATGTTACAGCTTGTATTCCCACTTATACTGATCGCTGTCTGTTCTTTTCTTATGTCGCTTTCCCTCACAGATATGAAAAACAGCTTGTATGCTTTCAGAAATATTATTTTTAGCCCTTAGGAAAAATGCACTAGCTATCTTTAAATAAAACTAAACTGTACTATGTTCTATAACTTCATTAATGTATTAAGGCTGCTAGGGAAGGTATTACTTTTTACTCACTTCCCATGATTTCAAACAATTTTTTTAACTGAACTGCTTACCATTGTACCTTTAAATTTTGCATTTCCCTCAGCAAATTACTTAGAATTCTCAAGACTGGCTACTTGCATCTGTAGATAGCTTGTCTCCATGGAAACATACACAGCAATGAGTCTTTCCAAATTTCATTCTGAAATGAATGCATAGCTGCCCTCAACTGCAGACATATAAACTCCACTGAATATTTTCCAGTGGTAAACAAACTAAATTTTTTTTGCAGTTGTGAGAAGTTTAGCATTTTCATGGCTTTCATCATTTTGTCTTATTTTTAAAGCCTACATGCTTAACAAAACACCTGTTTGTAGCTTAAGCCAAAAGTAGTGATCTAGACATTCACCCTTGTAAAATAAAATGAGAAAATATCATAATTCTACATATAATATGATCAGTGCACTTTTACACCCCACCACTATCCCAGCTGCTGAAGATCACAGGATATGAACATTAAACTTGGTTTTGTCCAGCCTTTTTTCTTTTGTTGTACTGTGAAAGTCGCATTTCCTACACATACAAAAGTACTTGCTTACTGTAATATCTTTAACACATACAATAGTTACTGAAAAGACCCACACATGTAAAATACCCCTGTCTATACACTATACAAAACTGTTTCACAGCATATAACATGCAGCTATGTCATGAAATGAGAAGTTATGTACCTACCATAACGTTCCATGTTAGTTGTCTTCTCTTGCCTTCTTTCTTGCTGGATGGGTTCCTCGGACACTTACTAAAGCTCGAGAGCTTATTTTACCAGCTCGAGGCAACCCTATATCCCATGATGCTAGGCGATAACTCCCCAGATCTTGTTTGGAAGCTGAAAAACCTAGCATAGGCCAATAAAACAAAATCCTCCAACTGGAAGGAGGAGGAAGAGAGATAAAAACCCCCAAAGATAATTATCTACACTATATATATCCTAGGACACCTAGATGGTGAACAAGGGAATAAAAGGACCCTTCAAGGAAGGGAAGATCTTCTCGGTCTGTCCAGGCTTGGGGGATGGTGGGTGGGATGCAAGAAAGAAGGCAAGAGAAGACAACTATCATGGAACGTTATGGTAGGTACATAACTTCTCAATGTTAAGTTGTCAATCTCGCCTTCATTCTTGCTGGATGGGACCGCGTCCCTAGCACCTTCATCCTGGGTGGCTCATTGGAACAGACTCTTAAGAATGGTGGAACCAAATGTTGCTCTGTCCCTGGAGGCCATGTCCAATTTGTAATGTGAAACAAAGGTATGAGGAGAGGCCCATGTGGCTGCCGCACAGATAGTGTCTATTGGTAGTCTAGCTTGAAAAGCTGTAGATGTAGCTAGTGCTCTAGTCGAATGGGCTTTTGGCTTAGAAGTTAATTCCCTGCATCTGAGTTGATAAATAGATGTAATCACAGAAGACAGCCACCTAGATAGGGTTACCTTGGAAACAGGAAGGCCTTTCTTATTTTCTGTGTACGATAAAAACAGTTGATCAGACTTCCTTATTTGTTTGGTTCTATCCAAATAGTATCAGAGCTGGCGGTGAACATCTAGATAATGTAGCTTTTGTTCCACTCTATTAGTATAGTTTGGGAAAAAAACTAGGAGATCAATTGATTGATTTAAATTTGTCTGCGAAGCCACCTTGGGTAAGAAGGATGGATTAGTCCTTAGAGAAACTCTGTCTTTATGGAAGATTACGTAGGGAGGACAAATGCAGAGGGCGTGAAGCTCTGATACTCTCCTAGCAGAAGTAATGGCAACTAGGAAGAGTGTCTTCCAGGAAAGAAATTTCAATGAACAGGAGACCGCAGGTTCAAAGGGGGGAGGGAATCAAGGATGTTAAGACTAAATTAAGATCCCACTGAGGTGGAGGGTCTTTGATCGGAGGCTTAAGTAAATATACACCTTTAAGGAAGGCTTTGCAAAGCTTATTGGACATGAAGTTGTGGCCCGATAAGCCTGTATGAAAATTCGATATGGCTGCCAACTGAACCTTTACTGTAGAGGCAGAAGACCCTGAATGAAAAATTTCAGCTAGGAAGTCTAAGACTGAATGAATTGGGGCAGTAAAGGGATCTATATTCCTTGCCTTTGCCCAGAAGGAGAAACGTTTCCATTTACTAGTGTAAATCCTTCTGGTGGAAGATTTAAGGGAAGCTACTATGATATCCCGGACGGGATTAGAAATCATAGGAAGCCTGGCTAAGGACGGAAGTGGAGCAACCAAGCAGTGAGGTTGAGAGAATGTAGGGATTGGTGCAGCTGCCCCGACTGATGGGTCAACAGATCTGGAGCTGGGTCCAGATGCCAAGGCTGTACCAAAAGATAATGATGTAGGAACGGAAACCATATCTGTCGAGGCCAATAAGGGGCAATGAGAATCAACTTGGCTCTCAAGGCTGTTGCTTTCTGAATTACTTGTGGGATTAGAGGAAAAGGTGGAAAGGCATAGAGAAGTCCCTGAGGCCAATCTTGGACTAGAGCGTCTCTGAGGGGATGGCCTGGAAGGGGGAAGAGGGTGAAGAAGTCGGGGCATTTGCTGTTTTGGGGTGTAGCAAAAAGATCGTAGCAAGGAAGGTCCCACTTCTGAAAAATCTCTTCCGCTACTGATTGTTTGAGAGACCACTCGTGTGGCACGAGTATAGCTCTGCTCAACCTGTCCGCTATGTTGTTGGACTTCCTGGGGAATATGCATTGCTATCAGAAACCGCTGAGAGGAGATCGCCCATTGCCAAAGTCTGAGTGCCTCTCGACACAGGGGATAGGACTTGGTTCCGCCTTGCTTGTTGATATACCACACTACGGACATATTGTCCGTTTGGATTGCAATAGTTCCTAAGGGAAGAGAGTGGTGGAGGGCATGCAATGTTAAAAGCACTGCTCTCATCTCTAGGACATTTATGTGCAGGTGGCGCACGAAAGGTTGCCAAGTGCCATGGACCATCCTGCCTTGAAAATGCCCCCCCCCCACCCGATCAGGGAGGCGTCCGATGTCACCATGGTGACCGGTGGAGGAAGAACAAAGGGTCTGCCCTGAAGGACTTGAGGGGACAATATCCACCAGGACAGATGACTTTTGCAAGTTTGAGTTATCATGATCTTGTGGTGCATGGGGAGTTGCTGAAAAGACCATTGGGCGAAAAGCATCCATTGTAGAAGACGCATGTAAAAACGTGCAAGGGGAAGAAGTGTTATGACGGCTGCCATAAGACCCAATACTTTCAGGACATACCTGGCCTGAATTTTGTCGCTCTGAAGAAGAACTTGGACATGGTTTTGAATATCTAAGACCCTTTGATCTGTTAACTTTGCTGAAAGTTGTACGGTGTTCAAGTTGGTGCCTATAAAGGTAATAGACTGACAAGGCGGCAAGGCAGACTTTTTGAAATTTATAGAGATTCCTAGCCCTCTGCAAATGTGAATGGTGTAAGCTCTGGCTTGGAGAAGTTGATGCCTGGTGGTGGCAGTGAGGAGCCAGTCGTCTAGATATGGAAACACCTGGAATCCTTGCCGTCTCAGGTGAGCCGTAACCGCTGCCATACATTTGGTGAACACTCTGGGGGCTGTAGTGAGACCAAAGGGCAGGGCTCTGAATTGGTAGTGACTGACCCCCAGCCGAAAGCGGAGAAACCTTCTGGAGCGCCTGTGAATTTTGATGTGATAGTACGCATCCTGAAGGTCCACGGAGCATATCCATTTGTCCTTGCCCAGAAAGGGCAGAATGGACTGTAGCGTGACCATCCGGAATCTTGTTCTCTTTACAAACTTGTTTAGTTTGCTGAGATCTAATATTGGTCTCCAGTCCCCTGTCTTTTTCGGTACCAAAAAGAACCTTGAGTACATTCCGGATCCTAGTTGGTCTGACTGGCTGGATGGCTCTTTTTGCTAGCAGTTTTGATATTTCTGATACTGCTAGTTCCCTTAGACCGGGTGGAACGTCTGGAAGGGTTCCCTTTTGCTGAATTGGGGTTTGGATAAAGGGAATTTTGTAACCCTCGGATATGATCGACTGTACCCATTTGTCTTGAGTAAGGGAAAGCCAGGCTATTGGGTACAGTGACAATCTTCCCCTGACTGCCTCTGAAGGTGGACAATTGTGCAACATCTCAGGGATGCTGGAAGGGTTTGTCAGAGAGAGGCTCCCTGCTACTCTGGTTCTGTGGACCCCCTCTGCCTCTGGGGGTAAACTGACCTCTTGCGTCAGGCGTGACTCCTTGAGATTTGCGGAACCACATTTTCCCACCCTTCTGTCCCTTAGGGTATGGTCTTGAAGGGGTGGAGAAAAGGACACCTACGGCAGAAAGAGTCTTGCCATCTTGTTCGCATCTGGTCAAGGTGTCTTTCACTTGAGGTCCGAACAAAGCCGAACCATCAAAAGGGGAATTTGTGAAGAACGCCTTGAAAGGGTCCGCGAAATTACACAGTCGCATCCAGGTGTGACGCCTTAAGGCCACTCCTGTGCCTGCGGCCCTACTCGCCCCATTGGCTGCATATGAAATTAGACGCATGGAGGAGTTAACAGTCGAGTTCAGGGTTCCAAGCTGTGAGTTTATTTTATCCTGGGACCCAGCAGCTGATGGATCCTGTAAGACTTCTCCCAACTCTTTGAGAATATCTCTCTGAAGGCGGATGAAGTGACACAAGTAATTCAGCGACCGCATGGCAAAGGTCGCTGAAGAAAACATCCGCTTACCGTACCTATCCATGGTCCTAGAATCCTTATTAGGAGGATGGACAGGTACTGAAGGATCAGCTAGTTCCTTCTTGGTGGCTGCAGCCACCACCATGGCATCCGCTGGTACACCTTTTGTTAGGAATTGCTTGTCAACTGGTGCTGTGATGAATTTAGATGGCCTCCGAGGGGTGGGATCCACCGAATCCGGGGCCGACAATGCCTTCCGAGCCACTACTTCCATAAGGGGGTCGAAAGGCAGAGACATCCAGGAGGTGGAGGGTCGAGAACCAAACACCTCCAGGTACACCGACTCGTCCTCGGAAGGATTAAGGGAAGACCAGTTCCCCCTCTGCTTCAGGATTTCTAGGATGTCTGAGAAAGAGACATCCTCAGAGGGGGACTTTGGGGATCCATCCGACTCATCCAAATCGGTGTCAGATGTAATGGACTCAGGGGAGTCCACATGCTTCCTCTTCCATGTCCTCTTATGCGGAGGCTCCGCTGACAGGTCAGGAGAAGCCTCGGAAGAGGAAGAAATTCCCAGTGGGGAAACCTGAGGTGTTGGATCTCTGGGTCCGGGAGCAAGAGAGTGGGAAGAGACATCAGCAGGCACTGTAGTGGGAGGAGCTGATGGAGCTGACCGTTGACTATGCCCTGGGGCTAGTACGCTCCTCATCACCTCGAAGGCTCCCCTATCAGGAAGGCCAGAGGGCCCCCGCTCCGAAGAGGTAGGAACCCCAGGCCGCACCGACAGGGAAGGCTCCGAGGCCGATGTCGGGGCCGAGCTCACCAGCGCCAATGCTCCGAGAGGGAGAACGGGGTCAGACAATGGTCCGATGCCACTCGCCCCCTCGGAGCTGACGAGAGAGATCAGGTGCCCGGATCCATCCAATGAAGGTATCAAGGAGGAGATCGGAGCGGAAGACGAAGGAGCCAAAGGGGGAGGTATCAGCTCCGACGCCACAACAGTCACGGGTCAGAGGAGCTCCAGCTCTGAACTCTGAGGGAGAGTCAAAGGAGGAAAATTAGGTGGAGTCGTAATAGCTACTGTCTGATAAGACAGGCTAGAGATCATCTGGGCCAATGCCTGAGACTTTCACAGCCTACTTACCACTCTCTCAAGGTCGTGATCTGAAAGTCTGGATGACCAAGAAGATCGGCTCCGATGGCTCCGCTCCCAGAACAAGGGAGACCTCGGAGCCGAATGGATGGACTCCAATGAAGGGGATCTTGACCTCTTCTTAGATGGAGCCAACGAAGCTGAAGACACGTCAGCTCCAGCGGGAGCCGGCAGTGAAAGCATGGGCTCAGAGGTATCGGCACCGAGTGGTGCCGAGACCGGAACCTGTGACTCAAAGGGATCGGCTCCAGCCGGAGCCGATCTAGGCACAGACAAGGAGCCAGCAGCCGAAGGCTTAGTACTTGGAGCTGATGGTTTTGCTGGTTTCGAGGGCCTCCCTGATGCAGACTTAGTTGGGGAGCCCTCGGGCTTTAACAAGCCCCTCAGTATAAGTTTGTTCCTGCGCTCCTGCAGGACTCTTGGACTGAATGCATGACATACTGAACAAGAGTCCTGCAGGTGCAGGGGTCCCAGGCAGTAAACACAAGAAGTGTGACCGTCTGTCAGAGACATTTTCTGACAGCATGAGTCACACTTCTTAAAGCCTGACACCTTAGTTTCCTTTGGTTCCTTCGACATAACAGTGTCGAGGGTTGACAAAGGTAAGAGAAAAACACACACACACACACACACACACACACACACACACACACACACACACACACACACACACACACACACACACACACACACACACACACACACTCTCAAAAAACTATAAATTAACAATAAAAATGTTAATAGGGATACTGACACACCCAAACACTCCACAGGATCCCTAAGAAAAATTAGGAAAGGGGCAGGCTTAAGGCCTAACCTAAGAGTGGAGGGGGAGGGATATAAGGGATAAAAAGGGAAGGTATAAAACAGTAATAGAGTTAAAGGTAGTTGCTAACTATTGAAAAGAAACAACTAGGTGAAAAATTAACTCAAAAGGGTGACTGAACACTATATATATAAAAACTTACCAGGAGCCGGTAAAAAAATGCACCTTGCAAGCGAAAGCGGCAAACGAGATCTGGGGAGTTATCGCCTAGCATCATGGGATATAGGGTTGCCTCGAGCCAGTAAAATAAGCTCTCAAGCTTTAGTAAGTGGCCGAGTTGGAGCCAAGGATCGGCTCCGAACCCATCCAGCAAGAATGAAGGTGAGATTGACAACTTAACATTGATCTATTCAAATACTAATAAGAACAAAAATTGTTCTTTTTATAGTTAGTTTTCCCCCTTTCAGTGTCCTTCTAGACGTTAATGACATAAAGTGGGGAATATGCTTTATAATCCACCCCAAAGTTTGACAAATTCTACAAAAGTCCAGTGTTTTTCAGCTACTTTTTCTTGCAAACCCATCATTCACAAATGTGATAAGATGCTTTATAGTCTTCCATTTATTCACTAACTTCAAAGTTACTGGTCTTCTTCCTGTTTATCTCCATCTCCCATCACCTGACTTTGATTCAAGTAGATTCTTCTTGCGTATTTTTTTTTATTTCTCAAGCCTTTTCCTTTGGAAAATTGGAAATTATTTCAATGGCAAAGTCTCTCTATGCACCCCACCATCAGAAGAATGAAAAGCAGAGTCCCCTGCTGCTGGCAGACTAACTTTTTGTTGGATAAACTTTTTTTTTTAATTTCCTCCTTAGCCTGTTGTGCATCAAAAAATGATTTTGAACTTCCAGAAAAAAAAAACATGTTAAAGACATCTGGATGCAGCAGCTTGAATCTCACACCTGCCTTTGAACATTCTCTGATTACTAGGATAAATGTGTTTCTCTTCTGCCTGGTGTACAGTGAATAGTCTACAAACACTGTGCTGTCTCCAGTTGTAATGTTTTGTCATTCTGCTACAATTCTGTAAAGATCAACTCTGATGCTATGATTGCATCTATACTAATATAGGTATTTGCTGCTTTCTCACTGCCAGGTTTGAAGCATATGCTAGATGTGCCCTTTCAGTTAACAAATTCTGCTATGGAACACCAAACCAGTTGCTTATTTGTGCTTTCATAAAATGAATACCGTCTGTTCCATCCAATTTCTCTAGTAGAGCATAAAATCTCAGGTTTTCTCTTTTTTTTTTGCTCTGTCTTCTAACACTACTATTTTTTAAACAATTCTTCTTAAGAAACCTCATATTCAGCCATTTTTTTCTTCATACCAATCTCTAATTTTTGCAGTTTTATCATCTGAATGGCTAGTTAAAGCTTCTTCTATTTTTTCCAGACTTTGTTTGTTTGAATTGGTATATTCCTTCAGTGTTTCATTTGTTTTAATCACCTCTGAGTACATCTGATTTATTTTTGCTCTAAATTACCGGAAGCCATCTCTTGTACCAAAGCTTAATTTTGAAATGCTTTTTGCTGAACAGCTGCAAAATCCTTCTCAGACAGTATTTATTCTTCACCTTTTCTGGTTGGTTTGCTTTTATGTTATCCAAATTTCTTATTTGCTGGCACCCAGGCAGTGTATTGTCTATCAAGTAAATGGCACTCCTTTTTCTCATTTGCTGTTTTCACACTGGCATTGATGAAGGTATGCTTTTCATCAGTGTGCAGCCATCTGAGAAGTCTCATGTATTACTCTCAAATTGAGTTGGACTTAAATGTTTCAGACATAAGTTGTTTGTAGTGCTACTGCTGTTTGGATGGTAGTTGTTGGTAAATTTGTATATGTAGTAGTTATTCTCAGTGAAGGATATGTTGTCCATAGACTCCATATTCTATTTTTGAATGGGTGTCTGCTGTCTCAACATTCTTAATGCTTGTGGCAGGTATTTATTAACAAGTACTTCTTGAGTTCTGCTTCTCTTTCAATGCTATATAATTGCACTGTGATGCTTTGTTAAACACAACATTAAATACCATTTCCTGTCATTGTTGTACCACAAGTCAGTCATGCTTTTCATGTATGCTTCAGGTGTTGCATAGTATATTCATGGTCATTATTACATGTTTTTAACTATGCAGGTACATATAAAATCATAATGCACACATACATAGGTAGTGATAGTGATGCAGTTGTGGAGGGACAGTTTAGTATGTGTGCCATACACATAACTTCTAGCTGTCACACACTGCCACTGTATTTGTAATTGTGCAGTTGCTCTAAGGTTTTAAATTCTATTCCAATAATATGATGTTATGATAGCACCTAATAACCATGTTGTATTACTCATTTCATTTGCATATACATTTTAAGTTTACCATTGCTTGTTAATGTCACCATGTATTTTGAACACATATTTTATTCATGGGCTGTCAACATGGCAAATTAATTGCACATAATGATACATTCTAGTACAAATGTAAATGTCATATTGACACCTCAAAATAAATGTGTGAGGTACACATTGAGTAATGAATAGTGGCCCATGTTCCTAAGGAGTTGTTCTCAGAGTGTGTGGCTGGCATTGGTATAAGTTTTGTATGGCAACTGGGTTACACCAGGGGCCACATTCCCAAAGGTATGCTGTCAGTATCAGTGTTGACTTGCACTCTACCAAATTTTTTGGAATGGAGCTCCACATCAGTGCTATACACCAGAGTGGCATAGCATATTGTCTTGAGACTTAATGATATATACATCTGTGTGCTGTGCACATGTTTTTTGCATCCATACTGAAAGAGGGCAAGTAATAACAGAACCATATCTGATAAAATGGGTACTGCATGTCATGTAATGTATTGAAGTAACATAATGATAATATATGATGAGCACACTGGCCCATACATGGACATCTAATCATATCATCAATATATGGATAGTAGGACATTGAGAATGTTGCATAATCATAACAGTGCTCTTATTATTATCACAACTTTGTGTGTTTTGTTATACAGTGTATAAATCAACCCTATGTGCCATATCTGCTGACAATTATGGTATGATGACTAATATAATTTAGTGTGATATAGCTTGAGTAAATATTTAAAATGTCCTGTCTCAAATGTTTTAATGATGTTAATTGCATATAGTATACTCCCATCTGAGTGTGTTTTAATATGCTTTACATCACATACGGTGTTAAAGTTGGATAAGGTCATACAGTACTGTTATGTCACATACATGATAGTTACCACATGTAGATTGAGTAAGTTTGTATTGCGTTATTTAATTATCTATTTTTCACTAATACCTTTTATGTATGTATGTTTTTTTCCTGTGATGAGCTTTGAAAGAGTGTGGGACCCATGATGGCGCACCAATTGGATGTAGATGACAACATGTCAGACCACTGCCAACCGACTTGAACTTTGAAGACCTGGGTTATGACCATGATGGGGATGCTAATGATGACAGTCCAGGACCTGCAAGTGCCATTGTTCTTACTGTGTATCATAGAAGATATCCACAACAACACCAGACAGAAACATTTTCGGGACTAGATCCGGGATGTAGTGACAGATGTCTTCCAGTTGCAGATGAGGGATCAGATGGGCAGCTGTTTTCAGAAAACAGCATGGGCCAGGTATGACTCCTTCCAGGAAGTTGCTAGAAAGATCTTTCATGATGTTTCACACTATCCTAGTGGTCCCTCAGGACAGTAAGTATTGCCTGTGTGATCTACTTTTGTAATGGTGCCATCATGGTGTTTTCTAGATTCAAGTATTTATGGTCTAGACAGAATTATGTAGGCATTCCATATTGATGTAATGCTTTTCCGACATACATCATAATGTACACTGCACATATAATGTTGTATAATGCTTTATCTTGCTGAAGAAGTACAACACATATTATCAACTGACATATGCAGTAACCATTATTATTTGCATGATCATGCTGTCATTACTGCATACCTTGCTCCATACGGGCAGGAGTGTTACTCCTTAAATGTGTGTGTGTGCATGTATACTCCTCTGTACACAGTACAGCATAATATTATGTTCAATAGACTCTGGTCATGTATGGGACAGATATGACTGTTGCAGTACACATAATGAAAGTGGGACATGATTGCTCTGCTTGTGTAGTTCCAATATATACTTAGATGGCATGACAGCAACTCCATTATTCTCACATAGCTCAGTGAGGTGAGTCTGGTGTGTTTATTTGTACATGTTTTCCATGTGTATGCATTGCACCCATTTCTGTATTGGTTGTTGCTGTCCTATATCTTGCTTTTGTGATATATGTAACATTGCTGTGTCATGCTCTCACACTGGCACAATGGCCTTGTGTGCGGCATGTACTTGCAAATATTGTGCCATGTTGTATTACAGTATTGTGACTAGTATTTAAGAGAATGTATCTTTCACATACTGTATTGACATTCACTGGTCCATTAGTGAATATATGAAGGTGATGCTTTGTTTAGCACCATTCATGACTCCCTTGTTTGTATTTTGCATATGTCAATAGCCCATCTTTTACAATAGCTTCTATTATGACATGCATACACAGATTTGCATACATATCTGTGTGTATACATTAATAGTATATATGCACTGATTTACATGACTATACATATGTATAGCCTTATGATTGACACACAACCACCCTTGTAATATGTGACTATTTACATGCAGTTATTCCATTTTTCTGTGCTGTATTAGTTTATACAGGACTGTCATTTGATCAGTCCTACACGTGTATGTGATACTCAAACAACTTTTGTTCTGTACCTATGCCACTTGCTGTTTAGCTATTTCACATTACTGTGTTCATTCTGTTATTTGTACACAGACATGCTTATAGCCATCGCCAATCCACTATGTACATGTCAAACATTGGCCATTTGTTTCAATGTACCTTGTGAGGACTGCAGTGTCTCCTTAGCTAGGGCTGTCCAGCTTAATTCTGTCTCTAATTTCTCTTGCTGGCATTTCCTCACTGATGCAGGCCTGTGTTGTCCAACTCCCTTCCCCTTATAGCTTTGGCCTACATGATTCATACATATATATGCCATGTATATTTTTCACATATACATGGCATATGTTATGTATATGCTTACCTTCTTGTACGTTATTGTCATTGTCATGTAGGTGGACTGGTACAATATTACCTTGTGGCACTATGTTGGTTATTATACACAAGCAAGGCATATGCACACAAGGTGGTGTCAATTGATATGATTCCATCATTCTTCATGTTGTACTTATGTGTTGTGCATTACCAAGGTATTTATATCCTTCCTGACTATTCATAGGTTTGCATTCCTTAACTGTCATTACTCATCTGTGTATCATCATTTACTTCATATTACAGCTCATTGGTGTGGGTATGTGTGATGAACATTCTTTCTGTATGGATCATGCTATTTCATTACATTTCACACATATATGTTGTATACCTGACAATGCATCTGTGCTGCCTCTGGCATGGCATGTCTTTGACAAATAGATCCCAGTTTGTCTGTGTTTATGATGTGCACACTTATTTGTTTATTACACAAACACATTAATGTTTTGCTGTGGTACTGCTGTTTGGCACTATCCTTGGTTGTTGCCTTTCACATGTAGAGCTGGAGGCTATAGTCTGCCCTCTGCTTGTCTGGTCCTGCATTTCTTTGTTTGTATTTACTCATCCTTACTGTTGCTTGGCTTACACTTGCACTGCTAACAGCCTTGTCAATTATTATATTTGATATCCAATGTATAATGCAATGATGGTATTCTGTATTTAGTGTTGTCCAGCACACATCTAGCATTGGTCATACACATTCTGGTACAGCTGTCACATAGTTTGCAACATCTCAGCAATGATTTGTACATTGGTACAGATGCATTTTTGTGCTGAACAATCACTGGTATGCATTCCTAATGTGTGTGTGTCAATTTTGGGTTGTGTAGTCTGTATGTGTGCTGTCTGTGTACCTTACCTCTCCATTATGTGTATTTCTGACCTGTGTCTGTCAAGGCTTGTGATAGTTATTATACGTTTATACCTGCTATTTTTGCCCTCATCTACTTTCCATGTCTTTTCCTTGCCTTCTATTCCCCCCCCCAAAAAAAGGCAAAAAGACAACAATAAAAAAAAAAAAAAAAAAAATTGTGTACACTACTTGTGCACCCATAGTTAGCTACTGTTAGTCATGTCGAAGTAGCTGTGATTGCCCTTCACCTTATTTACATTTTTTTATTAGAAATTTTATGGATTATGTTGGATTCTGCAAATTGTTATGGGTGTATTTATATATGTATATCCACAAATTACATGATATTCATAATTGTTTGCAGCTATTTGTCACTTTTTAGATATAACAACTGATGCAAATTTCTCTTCCTTTACTACTTTCACCTATTACTGAATGTTTCATTGTGTATGTATAATTTATGTAGCTATACATTGGTAATTTACATACATATCTTACTTTATGAGCATGTTCTCTTGGTATACAGCTTTGACATGACTGCTTGTGGTTGCAATGATGTCACTAGTTATGTCTGCTTTACACTGAGTTATTCTCTGTAGACTGAAACAGTGATGACCCATCACTGGACCTGTAATCAAGGAGCCTCAATCCTCACCACTGCCAACAGTGGGGGATGTAAACTGGGAGAATAACAGGTACACACACAGTATTTCCAGATGCAGCTCTCTACATCACGTACAATTTCCCTTATGAGCACATAGAGACCACAGTCAGTCTGGGGGTGGTTTCTCCCTCTTTCTCCAGATCCCCAGTAAGACTCCCCATTGGCACAGCTATAGAGTTGAGATCTCAGCTGAGTGCCCAAGCCAAAACCTCCAGTCCCTGCCCAAGTAGTTGACACACAAACCCTTTGAGATTTGATTTACACACATATACACACACACACACACACACACACACACACACACACACACACACACACACACACACACACACACACGCACACACACACACACACACACACACACCTGGGAAAGGCTGGCACAAGTTTACTAGCTATGCCCTCTTTTGACCAGCCTATAAGGTAGTTATCAGTGCCACTAGCCAACTCCTTATCATCTACTTTAAGTTCGTTAACAAAGGATGTCCAATCTTACTGTGTAATATTAATACAAATGGTAGTTTGACCAAGAGCAAGGCTATTAGGAGTGGCCCACAAAGTGTCACCAAATAAATATGTAAGTACTCTCAAACATTAAATATCTCTAGACAGATCAGCTACACTGAAAGGTTTAACTATATTTAATAAGTAATAAACGAACAAGAAAATACTAAATATATAATCACAGTGACATCAGAGTTCAAAATCACAGGAAATATTTAAAGCAACATTGCAGGACAGTCTCAAATAAATAAAGACTAATATTTAAACTAAGCTTTGCTATATTTCTGACTATATCTAAGAGAATTGCACTATTCCCTAATAACTTACTTCACCAGAGCAAGGCAGATGTGGTGAGTGGTTCTTGTTTTTGTTCTGGCCAAGACAGAATACAGAAGGCACTGTCTCAGAGAGTTCTCGGATTAATATCTCAAATATTACTATTGGGATAGCTTGCAGAATGACATAATTTCTTGTCATCTGACTCTATCTCAGGTGAAACCCCACTGCTGGAATCAGGCAGTATTTAGAATCTACCTGTGAAAATACTTAGACCTCAGATCTTTGGCAGATGCTGGAAGTCATAAAACAATTGCATTCCATCACATCTCAAAACTAGTAATTAATTCACTCTGAAGACAATACAAAAAGATTCTCAGCACAGACTCTAAGTCAGTAGCTCATTGAAAACTGAAAGATATCATATTTTATTGCATAGCCATAAAGTAATTTAATTTCAGCTATTTTTCTGAAGTTAACCTCCTGTATTCCAGTTTCCACTGTTAAAATATATACATTTAAACAGTTACAAAAGTGCATGTGCATTTCTGTTCTCTTCCAACATGGCACACTGTGGTTACATTTTAAACAGCACTTTGCAAAAACCTTTTCCACACACACTTCTGTACCAACAGTTTGATATACATATGACATACAGTTCTAATACATTTGTAACACAAGTACCTTATGTAGATCATGTTGATATTCATTGATATGGGCTCAAGCTCAATGCCAAGAAATGTATTGTTATCCCCTTTGGGAAAAAACATGTATCCATGAATTACCATATAGGTGGCAGTACACTAAACACAGAAAGTGTGATAAGAGACTTAGGGACACAGGTGGACAGTGGTCTCACCTTCAATAACCACATCGCCACAACAGTCAGGAAATCCTTCTATGTGGCACACCTCATTACGAAGGGCTTTTCATCCAGAAAAAAGGAGGTCATTGTCCCACTGTACTCATCCCTCATTAGACCCATTATAGAATACAATGCCCCATATGGTATGTACCTCTCAAGACATCTGCAACAACTGGAAAGGCCTCAGAAATACCTCACTAAAAGAATCACAGGCCTAAAGCAGATGCCCTATGCTGACCGCCTTAAAAAACTCCAGCTATACTCTGTCGCATATTGTCTACTCAGAGGCGATCTCTGCTTAACATACAAGGCCATGTCAAACCCAGAGCTGTTGGACATGCTACACTTAAAGAAATCCCAATCCCTCAAAGCTACACGCTCCAGGGATCTAAACCTTGTCATCACAATAAACAAAACATGTTGGAGGGATAGGTTCCTGACCCAGAGACTCCCCAGACTCTGGAATAGATTGCCCATACATGTCAATCAGAGTGCCTCTTTTAACCTCTTCAAGAGGAACCTTGACGATTGGATGGGAGAAAGGAAATTCACCCCAGGGATCACGTCAGTCGCCCTGCTAGACAGGGGTCCAGGAAAGTAAATAATGTGGGAAGAAATATTCAGGGAATTGTTTATGGCTAGGCTTGTATAGGCCCTAGGGCTGATAGCCTAGTACTAACCTATGAACCTATGAACCTATGACATATAATTATTTACAAAATTCCAGATAGCTGTGCTGGCAGTATCTCCCTTTGTCACAGAGACAGATTTGCATATTACTTGGCCAGCTGCAATTTTCCACTAAACCTGGCATACTCTACCAGATTTCATGAACTTTGTGGAATCTGGACCAATGTCCTCTAAAATAAGACTATTCAACTGACAATTTCCCACAGAAAGCATTGTATTCCAGTGGGCGTTGGTGGAATTTCACCAAATTTAAGAATATGTCGACATGCGTATCTGTATAAAAGATATTGAAGGCATATGTGCTGGATAAGCTTGAGGGTCATTACACAGTAGTAAAGACTGCAGACATTTTGTTTTCCTCTTGTATCTGATTGCCATGTCACACTACACTGTGAGTGTTAGTTCTAGGGTTTACAAATTTCTAGCATGACAATCAGTAAAAAATGTTTTATTTGGCAACAATAGATACCAAATTATTTTATCCATACAGGACCAGGTTATTTCTATAAATAAGGTAATTTCTCTGTATTCCTGGTGGACATAGTTTCTAAAGACTTTATCTTTTGAAAAAGGAAATTTAATAGCATCAAGAAGAGATTGAGGATACATACTGAATGAATAGTGTTTATCATGTGATGTGGCTTGTGTTACTCTGTATTTTTCTCAGTTAAGTTTAAAAATAATTTTTAAAAATGGCTTTTTGTTTTTGTGATTTATAAGGTAGAATACTATTGGCACATTTCTCCCACTAATACTTCCTGAGGCTGTACAACTGGGGATAAGCAGTTTCTTTAACTGAAAATATTTCATACATTAGCCACCTTTCAGATGATAGCTAGTCATGTAATTTATTTTCTGTGGTAAGAGAAGGGCATGTTCTTGGTAGGATCCTCAAAGAATAATGTTAGGAAATAGTGATGTTTTACAAGAAATATGGAAGGGTTGAAGTCTTGAAGCAGCACAACTGACTCTCTGCACCTTTTTCATTCTTTTCAATCTGACTACGTTACATATTTGTATGCTGGCATAATTAGAATGACTTCCAGAGGAAGACACTTTGTTTTCTGTATAATGTGACCAAGCTTGTCCCTGATGTGCAAACGCTTAGACTGATTGAGCAGCTGAAGCTTCTGTTGAATCTTGAGCATGATGATATCCCATGATCCTTTACAAGTGCTCACCATTATTGTAGAGTATAATCACTGTATTTGGAGACACAACACCAGTATGAATGGCATTATTAATGAACTCTTGATTATACACAAAACTACCTATGAGAGGCCTGTGTTTCCCCTCCCTAAGTCAGTTATACCACTGCAGTTCCCAAGTGTAACAGGGTATTGAGAAATTTTGTTTTCTGAAAAAAATAATGTCTATTTGATATTATGTCCTCCATCTATCATGCATTGCAAGCTGTGATCCTAAAACCTGGAAAATGTGTTATATATGCTGCACTAAATGAGGCAGTAAAATGCACCTGTAGTACAACCTATGCTTGCATTATCCACTTTATGCATTTTGTTGCATTTAACATACAACTCACAGTAAGACACTAGGACAAAGTTACTATTTTTGCATTTATTATGTAAATTCTGACAAATCAACTTCATGTGTTACTAGTTTCAATTAAACTCTATGTGCACTAAAGAAAGAAATGGAGTATATTGATATTAATAACTGCATAAATGCATTTATACATCTTTGCAGCTGTTATGCATGCAGTATCATCATGGTTATGACAAAATTAGGAAACTCAATGTGCTGCATTTAACAAGATGAGACTCACCCCAGGATTTACTAATCTTCCGTGTAAGACTAGATTAGTCTTACATGGAAGCACCAGTCTAAGAGTATGAAAGCAGTGTGCCATGCATATTAATGAGGGTGTGCTGCCTCAGCTCTAAAGCTTACACGGAGCGTGGACGAGTGTAGGAGGCATGTCGGACTGCCGAGCAGTCCAAAAATCCATGCCCCTGCAATGAAGAAACGCCACAATGTCAAGTTACATGAGCAAGTCCGCTCACATGTGCACAATGTAACACTACACTCCCCCATTTGTTAAAAAACTGACAAAATTAAAAATAGAAAGATTTTTAATTTTTTTTTATTTCATCCGATATAGCTGCCCGTATTTGTGCGTGTTTGCGTGGGTTTGCCCATTGCTTAGCTACAGTTAGCAGCTTAGACACCAGAAGAGTATAATAAGAAAAATATATGCAAATTAAGCAAAATAACAATATCGTAGTGGTTAGAGCCTTCGCACAAAAAGGAGGCATTCCCGGTTCGAATCCCACTACTGCACGTTCCATCTTTTGTTGGAAATCTGTATACAAAAATATTTCCTGACATTTTTAATGTATAAGTTTTGTAAAAAGCACTGAAAAGTTAAATGTAGTAGTGAACGAATTATATATATATATGAAGGTGAAATGGTTATGCATTCTGAGGCATGAGTACCCTATTTTAAGCAATATAAAGTACTGCTAAGCACATTTTACCAGTACTGAGCATATTTAAATCCAATTGCTCATAACTGTGCACCGCATTAACCTGCACAATGTCTTTGCTCATAGCTGTGCACTGCGCTAACCAGCACAATCACAACATATTTGCGCATAACTGCACACCGGGCTAACCAGCGCAATGTCGTGCAACGTCGAGCAATGTTGAGCAAAGTCGAGCAACGCTGGGCAAAGTTGAGCAAAGTCGGTTAAACACAACCACACCTCCTTTACTGTACCTTAACCAGTCAGGTCTGCCAAGTAGGAAAATAAAAAGCAGTGGCAGGTCTCAAACTCAGGATACTGAGCATTATAGTCACAGTACTTAACTACTAAGTCATGACAGCATTTCATACACATGCACTTTCAACAGACACATATCTATCAAAGGAATTTTAAACATTGCCAACATCAACTACACAGGTGTGCCTACAGCTGAGTTTTTTCAAAACTGGCCAATCACAAATAAGTGCGGGAAATTAGGCATATTTAAGCTCCACAGGTGGGAATACTTACTATAATTGGTTGTAGCTTCCTTCTGCAGTCAGCATGGCCGGTGTTGGAGAAGGCACTTGATTTAGAGCACAATGCTGGGGCATTGAGGAGTCCAAAGTAATGGTTTGGCTCCTTGTCCACAATCATGAAGAAAGACTCCTGCGGGGCCAGTACCAGGGTACCCAATATAAAACGGAGGCCTGGAACAGTCTTGCTCATGATCTCACCAGTGCCACTAGTGTTCCTCAGACTGGTGAGCAGGTCAGGCACTATTATTCTGACCTGAAGCGACGTAGGGAGGATCAACTGGACCAGTGGATCCAGGAATCCCATGCAATGCCTAATGCCCCAGTACTGAGTAAGCAGCCATTGTATTAAGTAGTTAAGAATTGCTATGCTTGTCTATACTATGGATAGGTATGTATCAATATCACTGCATTTACTTCACAGCTGCAGGTGTCCAGGCTATGAATCAGCAAGCCCATGAAGATAGGCTGCAAAGGCTGCATCATCAGGCAGATTAGTAATTATTCTGCATGTACTGTTATATAAAATAAATGAGAGAGCCTTCAAAAAGCATTTTAACCCAATAAATAAAGGTGTAATAATCCTTTAATAAATGTATAATTCCTGGAATGCATCTCTGTCATTTTCTTTGATATGTTGTTGTACTGTGCAGTGTCAACCCACACTTGAGTAGGCCCATATAATTTGGATCAAGGGAGTGCCAGTAGCTTTTATGCATATTTACAGCCTTCAACTGTTGGTTCATGCCCAGCATGTACAGGTTAATCTGGCACATAAGCAGCTTGGTATTGTGTTCCCCAGAAATGTCAGTGTGCTGCCAGAAATGTAGGGAGCTGTTAACATATAACTGATACTTTCACCTGAACATATCTAGATAATTATATGAAAGTAGAGCTGTCAGTGTACCATCTTAGCAGTAGTGTGTGTGAGCAACTCTCAAAATATGTAGCAGTAACATCTCCATCTTGGACAGTTTGTATGTAAGATACAGCTCATGTATATAATGATCTAGCAAAATCCAATTGCACAATATAAGTACATTGGGTAGTGTAATAATACATGTAAAGGACATATAACTGCAGTTAATAGGAATGTAGTGAAAACTAGAAGGACATATAAGTTGTTAATTGAGCTATCTTTTTCCACCCTACTGTATATACATAAAAAATGCAATTCCACACCTCAATCAGTATGTCTAATCTCAAAACGTTTGTTGGGACATATGTCCTATTGGTTTATAAATATTTGTATTTATTTCTATGCATGTGCCTTGTTAAAATACCCCAATATTGGTGGCCTGTTGCCATCAGTTCAACCTGCATGCTGTTGTAATGTCCACTATTGTTCTATATATGCATGTGTTATGCTTGCTTTTCAACTGTTGAAAATCTGGTGTGTTGGGTTAATGGGAATACTTCTGCATGCTGTTATAACTAATTGGGAATGCTGTTGACTGTTACTAACCCATATCTTTATTAAACTCTCCAAAACTCATATGGGAAGGCTGGTCCCAGCGGACCCACCTGTCCCACCTCAGCTGACCATGGCAACTGGCACCAGCAGATCCGGTGCCCAGCCTGGGACCTCCTCCTCCACTGGCCCTGTGCCACCTTCTGTGGAAGTGCTGCAGGGGCTGGGGCTTGGCCCCCCATGCAAGCGTGAGTGGAGGAGGGCCACCTATCACCCTTCGAACGGTCTATGCTGTGGTGCGTAGAGAGATTGAACATTCTGTTGCAGAACCTCTATGCTAGCTTGAGGCTCGAGTGGCGCAACTCCTGGGTCAGCTTGACCCTCCTACACAGCCCCCAGTACAGCCACCCTCTGGGCTGTGAAGGTGCAGTGGTGACTGCCCATGGGTGGGGACCTCTGTCCCACTGTTCCCATCTGGGGGCTCATGGGCTTGCGATTTCCAAACATCCCTCCCCGTCAAAGGTGTTCACCCACCATGTGTGTCATATACCGCCCCTGTATGCATCTTGTTTGTCTTGTCTGTTTACCTCCCCAACCTACCTCCCCAAATATACTTACTTCCCCTACCCCACATTCCACTCTCACCTGAAAAAAATAAGGGCAATCTGCTCCCAAAAAAAAAATTATGCCCTATACATAGCTGCCCATTTTGCACACATGTCTATTGGACACATGAAATGTTATTTAATTGGCATTACAACATACTTTGTTGTCCTCACCCCTCTCTCAGGGGTTGAAGGTTTCATATCTATCTCCAAATTTATTGCATATGCACAGCTGTTGCTGTTGAAGAAATGGGCAGCTATGGACCTTCCCTACACCCGTCCTGCACATCCCGAGCTATTTTCCCTGCTGTCTTTTCCTCTTTGTGCCCCTTTTTCAACACTTTCCTATCTCTCCATTCTTCTTTTCTTTCAATGAAATTAGCACGGGGGGTGAGCGGGAGGAAGCACTATTAAGCAGTAGTTAGCGTGTTTGCTCGGGTTTGCGTTTGGCTAAGCAATGCGCAGTAATGCGCAAACCCACACAAACCCGCTTACAACTGCTTAAAAGTGCCTTAGTCACTCTGTATGTGAGGGCCCTTGTTCTGCTCAGGAGCAAAATAAAACACCTCTGTCAGTCTCGAACCCCGGATCTTGCACACACTACACAAACTGAAGTACCACTAAACCACGGTAGATTTAAATCAAGTTGGTGCTTAAATAAATATATCATGCATCAGAATGACTGAATGTAAAGGAAAAATAGGAATACCATACCACACAACTTGTCCTGTGGATGTTGACCAACAGTTGCTGTGGGATTACATTACATGACTGTGATAAGAGAAGCAGCCATTCTAGCAGGAAATAATGTTGCACCATCACTTTACAACCCCACATAGTATCACAGCAGGACAAACACTGACATATCTGTTTAGGGCAGAGGCCATACCCCCCAACTGTCCCTAATTTTCAGGGATGTCCTGATTTTGAAACAAATTTTAGCTCTCTCTGAATCCCTCCGAAAACTACTGACTTTGGCCAGAAAGGTGGTGAATTACACTTAATGAATAATGACAATAATTAAAAGTTAGACACTACTTTTACTTCAGAAAAGGTGTATTAATTCATATGCTCTGATTCTCTCAATGTCTCAACTTAATGGCACTAATATTTTAAAGGTGTCCCTGATTGTCCCTGACTTTTTCTTTACTTTTCCGAGTCTGTTCAAATATGTACCTGAGTGGTTGAGAGGTCTGGCAGAGGCAGAAACACAGAGGCATATCAGCCTTTCTGCTGTTACACACTGTGCAAATAGCTTTGGAAGGAGTTTCGGAAGCATACCCTTATGTAGGAATACAACACTGAAATACAAATGGATGTAGCCATGTACTGGTAGCAACCAACTCTAAGAATGTCATTGCTCTATTGCTGAAAAGACCTGTGTGGTGCACAGACAAAAAATAACAGGCTATTCTCTGGCTATCATGTGGATAGGTCCACAGTTGCGAGTTACGCAGACAGACTACTTGCCTTGATAAACTAACATGTACACAGCAACCCTGTAAGTCCAGCAAGATAAAATCCACACAATACTACTTACGCTTTCTGTACTTCTGCAACCCTACCCAAATGTAAAATATACCTGTGTGTGCAGGGTCTACCAAGGATGTAGGTAAGCATACTCACAGTACTGAAATGTGTCCAGTTTTTCTGAGCAGCTTGTGCTAATGTCAACACTAAAAAAAGCACAAACTGTTTGGAACTGAGTAAATGAATATTCACAGTATAGCAGTTCACAAACAATTCTTGTGTCAAAGGAATACATCTCAACGAACTTTGTATGGCAGTTAATTGTAACAGTTGAAAAGAAAGTACATCTTTCCATGTATCTTGGGGTAGCATTTTGAGGGGTGAGTACACTTCTACACTGACAAGTGGGTACTGGAAGCAGCAACATTAGGTCTGAGTACAAAATGTACATCTCTGGCTACACCCCTGGCTTCTGATATAAGAACTATACCAACCTTCTGTCTTAAACAATGATGTCCACAGCAAACAAGGATGATCTCCATCTTGGAAAGCTGAAAGGGCCAAGCCTACATGAGTTAGCAATTTATAGTACTGGGTTGCTATGACAGTGATTACTGCAATTGCTACACATCAGGCTGCATGCAATTAGCAAATGGTGGCCACTAATTGGTGCAGAGGCCATTACATGCTCGTGTGCAAATTCCTACAAAAGCAGGCTGCAATCTCTGCCAACAAACTCAATCGATCTATTGCAGAGACTGACAGAGAGAGAGACAAAGAGAGAGACAGACAGAGAAAATGAAAAAGAAAAAGAAATATTACCAAATTATACAAAGGAAAGGTATGTGACACATATTGTATTTACTGGCATGTAG
This sequence comes from Protopterus annectens, assembly GCF_019279795.1. Classification (NCBI taxonomy): domain Eukaryota; kingdom Metazoa; phylum Chordata; order Ceratodontiformes; family Protopteridae; genus Protopterus; species Protopterus annectens. Next base: position 953,944,485 of record NC_056745.1, on the reverse strand, counting down.
TAGAAGTTATTGAAGAATAGTCTACATAATGTGAACCATTCATATGTGGCAGCAATACTTCTTTATGCACAGATGTTCTGCTTAACTACTGCTATGGCCAATACTGTGTGTACCTGTGGGCAGTGGGACATACCTGTGAAATGTGTAGCTCAGCATTAAATGTCAAAGATTTGATCCATGTTATCTGTGTTCTGTTCAGTAGTGTGGCCAATGGCTGTTGGGGGGATTAGCGCTGACATTATATAAACATGGGTATGACAGAACAACACATGCATGTTAGTCATATTAAAGTGTAGCTTAGCATTGGCAACTGCTGTAGCAGTCTAGTATGCTTATTTAGCATCTTTAGCTATATATACCCCCCCCCTAATGTTAGTGTGTGTTCATATGTAACACCTGTTTGTGTTGCAGCAAGGCCCAACAGTTCAGCTGTGAGGTCCAGGGACTTACAACAGTGTGGACCTTGTGTGTGTATGCCACACACATATGGAGAAATATATATGTGTCATATATATTCACATCTGTATATGTGCATAGATCAGATGACATATTGCAACTGTTTGTGAAGGGTGGAGATATATATGTTAGTGAAGGTTAGTATGCGCATATTTGTATGTAGGTTTTAGTGTGTGACAAACAAGACAGCATACAGTGCTGGTATATGACATGTGGTGGTTAAACACTGTGGATGGTTTGTTCAGATTGCAATGTTGAAGCCAGTAAGGCCTGCTAAAGCTACCTGGGCTGTGAACACCTTCAATGCATTTATCCCAAGACTGTGCGATTTTATTACATTACTGTACACCTTACATCCTTTGTATAATTGATATTCTCACTATGAAAGGTGAAATGTATATGTGCCTACATATATATGTATATGTAAACCAATGGATGTGTATATGTATATATACATATATATATATATATATATATATATATATATATATATATATATACATATATATATATATATATATATATATATATATATAGTTATATATACTCATGCACACCTACATCTACTTGTTGCAATAAATTCTTTGTACTGTTGACTGACCGTGATGGTCAATATGTTTGTGAATACGTCAAAGATATGTATCTGTGGGATAGCTTAGTGGGAAACTGTTTATGTCATGGTATTATGGGTCCTTGCTTTGTTCCTAGCAAAAGCTGTGTATTCTGTTGCTAGGCAGAACAAGTGCTACTGCATACAGTGTGATTAAGTCCCTTGGTCTTAACTAGGGTGTGTCATTGGAGGCTAAAGCACTACATCTATGATTATTGATTGGTACTGATGTTGAATCCAAATCCTGTGTGTACTGTAGTACTACTTGAAGCGCTGGGCCTGTACAGCAAAGTATGGTGTATGTCCACATTGCTTGCATCCACTGTTTGTGTGGTCCCTGTATTCATCACAGATTACATTTTTTAATATTAACGTTGTGTAAGTACTGACACACAGTACTGTATAGTACACACTGAAAGCTTATCTGGGTTGTCGTACCTTTGTGTCCTGTAATTATGTCTGATGTGTGTGTGGGTATGTCTGTGACATGTCCTTTGACATATGTGTAGTAAAACATATAACTGCATATCTAGCAACATTTATAGTGTACTACAGCAGTATGCGACCTATATTCCCAATTGTGCACATATTTTGGCCACAGGTTTGCCATTAACACGTTGTGTGGTATAATAGTAATACATTTACTGGACCTTACACTGATTGTGATGGATCATATATTTCTTTACACATCAGCTTGCTGTATATCTGCTGTGGCTGTGTGCTGTGGTGGTGCATCATGTTGCATACAGTGTGCCAGGTACTCTTGTATAGTCTTATATAGTGATTTTATTTTGTTGCTGTGCAGAACATGGTTCATTAGACAGAGAGTGAGCAAGGCACTTTCAAGCAGTTGTGGGGTGAGCAGTGATAAGTGGCAGTTACAGTGTTTCACTCTCAGTTAGCTAATAGGTTGCTATATATGACAGTTCAGTGATATCTGTACTGTATAATGTTAAATGTGCCATATGACTTGCTCAGCCATATTTTTGTATTTATGTCTTCCAGAGATCATGGCCCATCGCAGGAACCTCAGTTAAAATAGTGCTGAAGATGATATAATTACTAGAAGTATGATTCAGCATTACCGTCTCATGTTCTCATGAACCAGCCAGGACCAGCAGGAGCGTACTGCAATGTGGCAAGATGTTGTCCTCAGGGTAAATGAGGTAGGCCTGCATAACTGGACATATGAGCAGGTACGCCACCACTGCAGTGATCTTCTCAGACATGTCCGTCAGCGTGCTGCTGATGTGCGTAGACAACAGTTTGCAACAGGAGGTGGTGTTAATATCCATTCCCCCCTCACCAGAGTGGAGGAGCTGCTCCTGAGCCTGGTGGCACCTGCTCAACAACAACAGCAGCAGACATACACCAAGATGGAGGTTGGAGCCACCCAGCAAGCACACATGGAGCATGCAGGTAACATGGCATATCTGTAGACTACTTTTATCTGTATTGGTAGATCATGCATATGTGAGATGTGGAGTGTGTTGTTCAAGGATGTGGAGCCTCTTGTTGTGCAATACGGATCATTTGGAACATAATCTGTAGCCCTGTGAATGTAAACTGTTGTTGTACTGTAAGATTGCAAACACACAGTAGCAATGCCACAGTTGTGGCCACTGACAAACTGTCTCATCTCTATGTAGGTCCCTCTGAGGTGACATCAAGGCAGCGGACAGATGCTGGTGAGTGTGTTCTACATTTATTATTGTAAATAAAAAGTGCATGTCATAGTTAAGATGTAGGCCATGTACACATGTAACACACCTACCCATAATGCATGCTGTGCATGTTTGGTGTAAGAGCACACAAACCTCACTAATGTGATTAGCTGCCTCAAACACGTGCAATACCCAGACCATCTCAAACAAATGTGGCTAGACTGTAGTGACCATTGGATAGGCACAGTTGATACTCAACATGCACATATACACATCTATGTCATACAAAGAGCATTTTAACATGCTACACATAAAGGATCCCCAAACCATCTGTAAAGACACACTCCAGTATCCAAAATCTCATCCACACATTACACATAATATACCTGAGGGGCAGAGGCCTATCATGGGGCATTTAAACACTCTGCAACACACTACACATTCATGTCAGGGAATGCTCTTTATTGGCCTCCTTACAAACTCACGTAACAACTGGCTGTGAAATGGTGAATGTAGCCAAGATAGTACAGTTCCGGCACAGCATGATTAATGCTGGTTTGGGAAAGATTTGTAGCCTTGAGTGACCACATGATGCTTCATGATGATGGCCTATGGTACTATAACCCATCCAGTTATTGTAACCCCAGTACTACACATAGCTTTCATTGCTATACACCTTAATGTTGTGTGTGTGCACACATATGCATCTCTAAACAATATGCATATCACCATTTGCACAACTGACACATATATGTCTTGTGATGCTATTGAGTGGCTAGGTCATATGACACACATTGGGTATGTGTAATGTTTAAATATGCAGTTGTGTTTTAGCATGCCATGTCATGGATGAAACTGGCATGTCCACAATATGATCTACACTCACCATAAGTACCGTACATTGGGTATGTAGCTGAATGGTATTCCATCAATTATCCATGCACCATTGATGATGTTGTGTGAATACTCATCATGCATGTGCTAAAAATGTGTCCACAATTATTTGCTAAAGACACAGAGGCTGTAATCAGCACTGGATACCTATCTGACACAGATACACATCCAGCAATGGTATGTACATGTGTGAGTTATGGTGCACAGTACATTACAGGGTTATGAATACCTGCACAGCAATATTGTGTCCATGTATGCATTGTGTGGAGGCCCATCACCTAATAACAAAACACATGCATCAAAGCCATGTATACTGTTAGTAACAAGGACTGTCTACACTTGCACTGTATGCTGTTGAGCAACACATGTCCTGCATGTTGACATGTGTGATATGACTGTTTTGCTTGTGATACTGTACCCCACCATCACCTGCTATTGTGTATGTTCTGAGATTGCTGCTGTTGCATGTGTCTGCTTTAGGGAGGATTGCATTTTTGTGTCTGTGCATGTGTGCATGTGCACATGTGGTCTGAAGTCATGTTCAGGTCTTAAAGTGTGTTTCCTGTTTTCCTCTCACAGGTGCCAAGGTGGGGCTGGTTCAGTACAGCAGGGCACCTGATGTCACCGAGACAGACAGTGATGATGAGGATAGGTGTGTTGAGGCACAGGCAGGTTTGTCAGGGTCTGTTGTTGGGCCACCAATTGACAGTACACAAGTCTTCATCCCATCCATGCACACAGTCATACTGCCTGTACATCCATCATCACCATTGCCCTTAGCTGGGGACAGTGTACGGTTGGCACTGGCCAGGACAGTGTGGTATCTATGGCACATGTATCAGGACACAGCAGCCATAGCCAGATGTCTGAAATGGTACCACATAGGCAGATGCCCAGGGGTTCTCATCAGAGCACTGCTGGTCGTTATGCCCCTGGCAGACGTGCCACACCTCTTTCTACCACACGCATGTCGAGGCTGTCATGGAGGCACAGACATGAATGGAATGGTACACCAGACAGGGACTAAGGGCACAGAGGGCTCATAACACCTCTGTAAATGACAGTATCCATGACCTAGCAGGTGCCATACATACCTACACTGAGGTCATTGATAGACGGGGTGAGACATTGGATGTCCTCCACAATGTCATGTCCATGTGTCAGGACAGTGCAGGACGGTTGAGACATCGACATGGATGTATGCCAGCAACATCAGCAGCTGGAGGTTGCCATGGATGTCCAACAAGTCACAGCCACTCCCGTAGTGCCAGTAACAGCCCCAGCAATATTGGGGAGGGCTGTCCATAGACCATCCTAGCAGACCACGTGCACATGGCTCTAGCCAGTCCCAGCAGGGACCTGGATCCAGTGGACATATGTCAAACTCTTCGGATAGTACCCAATCTGGATTAGTACCTGATACTGTCTGTAGCACCCCTGCCAGGCACATGTTCCATATCCGTGGCCAGAGATGGTGATCTGTAAAGCCTGCCAGGTACAGTCTGTAGCTGTCTCACAAATCCCCGTATATGGCAGCCACATGGTGGAACTGTGTGCATGCAGACACACACACATAAACCAGAAACCTAGGGCAAACACATACCCGCACACATTACATCAACATTGGCCCATAACAATACTCATGGCCCTCACACACACACTCACACACACATGTGGATTGCATGGCTCAGTGTAGGCCTCTGGCAAACCAACAACGCACCCTGTGCATATGATGAAACCTGTGCCACCTCCTGTCATCTGTAACATTGATGCAGGAACAGGCTAACATGGTGCTGATGCACAGGGTGACTTTAATAAAATATAGCAATGGTTGGATGTGTAGCATGTTGTCAGCAGTAAAGTGTAATGATATCCTTGAAGGTGAAGCTGAGCAGGCATAATGCATTAAAGCTGTAATTAGCAATGTTGTATTGCTTTTCACCATTGTTTATTCCAATTGTGTTTTGTTTGCCCATGTGCCACTTGGCTGATGTGTGTAGTTGTGTCAGCATGCGTTATACAGTGGACAGTAAGTGTGGGGTGTGTACAACACAGGTTTGCAGGTGTCCATTTGTGAACATGGTGGAGGTGCACTGTCTGCATGTACATGCATATTGGACACATGGGCAGGGTGACATGCCCTGTATTGGCCAATGTTAATACTCCATAGTTTCTATTGGTGGCCAGTATACATTGTACTACACACATTTTGGAACTTGAGTATGCATGTGTGTGTATGACACGGGTTGACACTGTGCTGTGGGTGATGCTGTTGTTGCTATCTGTCATTGGTTTGCATTACTAAGGTTAACACTGCCCCAGCTGCATAATCCTTTAGTAATGCACACTGTTCACCTACAGGGTTGCATGGAACGTGCTATCACAAACACAAGAAATTCTCACTTATACAGGAAAAGCGCATTAGTCTCATGGACCCCTGCCATAAACTAAATATATAATAGATGGTGTGAAGTTGTACCAAAAAAGAGTTACATACCAAAAAGGGATAACCTCTCTGGTCAGTATCATTGGGAAAATACAACCCCTCAATAAACATACAAGGCAAGCTTTAAAATACAAAATGGCAAGGATTCCAAAGACAACACTGAAGCTTTCTTTAGTGTTGTTTATAATCTACAGGGGAAATGTCAGATCGGGTCACAGTTAATGTAAATGGTCACAAAGTACACTTATCTGACTGACATTACCAATTCCTTGTCAGACAGTTTGAATGTGGATTTCACCACTCTGTCATTACACAAGGGCCACATTTCCAGACCTGAAGAATGTAAAATGTGATGATTCACAGACACTCTAGTTAAAACATCTCTTTACCAAAGTCCAAACCACAGTGGCAATGGTACTGGACAGTGCCCCTGGCTGTGTCATACACAAGCTGACATATGAAGTCACTACTCACCTAAACACTCTGTCCAGATGCAGCCTCTATACAGGTTAAATACTTGTGGAATGACGCATGGTAATGATGTTCACAGTCCACAAGGGTTGAGCTACAACGTCTTCTTCTTCTCCATTCGGATGCTTCCATTAGGGGTCGCCACAGTAGATCATCTGTTTCCATTACTTCCTTCCCTCTGCTTCTTGTGCTGTCTCACCATCCACCTGCATGTCCTCTCTCACCACAGCCATAAACCTCATCTTAGGCATTCCTCTTTTCCTGTTACCTGGCAGCTTCATCCTTAGCATCTACTTCACAATATACTCTGCATCCCTCCTCAGCACATGTACAAACCAGCTTAATCCTGCCTATCTGGCTTGGTCTACTAACCTTCAAACCTGGCCTGACCTCTAGTATACTTATTCTTAAACCTGTCCACCCTCGTCACACCCAGTGCAATTGTTAACATAAACTGATTAAGGGTAGAACTACAACAGATCCTGGAAACTCTCACCCTATAAGCCAGACAAATGTTATCTGGAAGGCTATGGAGCACAGCATTATGGAACTCATTAACAGAGACATTATGAACCTGCAAACACTGTACCATACCCACTTAGGTTCTCTAAAGGCCAGATCATGGCTCCTACACCTAGTAGACTTCAAGTCAGTTAACAAGGCTATAGGTGAGGGAGGGTAGGTCAACACAGCCAAGCTATAGCTCACCAGCAATTCATACCCATCCCACATTCTGGTATTATACATAACCTCAACAGACTGACCATAAACATAGATGATGGCCTGACAACTGACGCACAGATGTAGGACACACTGTAACATTTGCAGCCTCCATGTACTATTCTATACCACTAACAAGTGGTATTCACTTGCACTCAGTCCTGGGACCACTTCTGTTTGGCATATAGCTTTTTTTAGGTACAAGCAAACACAGTAGGGATATGTCTCCCCACGTCTGATGAAAATGCAAACTGTGGGCTATACTTTATTCTCCAGATGACACACACATCCTCCAAAAGGGTATCAGAGAGACAGATACCTGGTGTCAAACTCATGCTGTAAAGCTATAAGCCAAAGAAAGCATAGTTATCCACTTTTAGAAAACAAAATATCCCCAGAATACCACATAGGTAGTAGTCCCCAAAATGTGGAACAGGTACTAATGTATACACAGAGCCATGTGTTTAGTCATCTCTCCTTTGATAATCACATTACCAAAGGGTTTGGAAATCCCTCTCTGGAGCACATCAGCAATAAAGGGTTTGCATGCAGATCCACAGAGGTTGTTGCACACCTATAATGATTAGTCATCTTTGCCAGACTTTGCTTGCTTTGGAACAGGTTTCAAATATACCTCAAGCATAAACCCTCACTCACACTCTTCAATAGAAACCGTGATGAGTGGATGTGAAACAGAAGACGTAGCCCAGGGATCACTGCAGTGGCTAAGCTTGTCACAAGCATACAGAAGTGACCTAAGGTCTGGAAAGTGCCAGTACGCTCTGGCGAAGATAACAGATGCGTTCATGGAGAAAGCAGAGTACCCACCTATGAAATAATTAAGGTCACATGTATGTATATGGATTTGCCCTACAGCTACCTTACATGTGTAATGCACATACAGTTGTCATTGTGATATGTCATACACTAGAAAAATCAAAACCCACTCCTCATTGACCAACGGTGCCACACCTGGAACACACAGTCAGCAAGTGCGAGATTCAAACTCCTTCCTAACTACATTATGATACTACACCAGTATGCATTTACATGACACGCTGTACACATTACTGGGATTTTAACTTTCCACAGGTATATTTGTAGGATGGTGCCATCATTAGACTTGTCAAAGATGAGTATACCACTTTTAAGGGGGGGTGTGAGTAGTCTCCAAAAAGGTTGCTCCTCCCCAGGGAGACACACACAGTTGTCAAGTGCAGGATTCAAACCCCTACCTAATTATATTATGATACTACACCAATACACATTTACACAATGCACTATACACATCACTGGGATTTCACATTTCCACAGGTATATTTGTAGGATGGTGACATCATCAGACTTGACAAAGATGAGTATACCACTTTTAAGGGGTGTGAGTAGTCTCCAAATCGTTTGCTCCTCTCCAGGGAGATACACACACTGTTAGCAAGTGCAGGATTTAAACCCCTACCTAACTACATTACGATACTACAATGGTACACATTTACACAACACGCTATACCCATTACTGGGATTTCACCTTTCCACAGGTATATTTGTAGGATGGTGACATCATCAGATGACAAAAATGAGTATACCACTTTTAAGGGGTGTGAGTAGGCTCCAAAAAGGTTGCTTCTCCCAGAGAGACACACAAAGTTGGCAAATGCAGGATTCAAACCCCTACCTAACTACATTATGATACTACAGCAGTACGCATTTACACAATGCGCTATACACATTACTGGGAGTTTTCTTTTCCACAGGTATATTTGTAGGATGGTGACATCGTCAGACTTGACAAAGATGAGTATATCACTTTTAAGGGGTGTGAGTAGTCTCAAAAAAGTCTGCTCCTCCCCAGGGAGACACACACACTCTCACAGTTGGCAAGTGCAAGATTCAAACCCCTATCGAACTACATTAAGATACTACAGCAGTATGCATTTACACAATGCACTATATACATTACAGGGATTTCTTTTTTCCACAGGTATATTTGTAGGATGGTGACATCATCAGACTTGACAAAGATGAATATACCACTTTTAAGGGGTGTGAGTAGTCTCCAAAAAGGTTGCTCTCTCCCCAGGGAGAGACAGACAGACACACACACACACCCACACACAGTTGACAAGTGTGGTGTTCTTAATCCAAACTAAGTATGTCTTTACACTTCAGCAAGCAATATGGAGTTACAGGGTGCAATATAGACATTACTTGCTGACAGTTTGCCCAAAGGTCTTTTTACACATTTGCTAACCTCAGCAGGCTTATCATACTAGGTGTATTTTGAGTGTATTGTCTGCATAGGCCATGACCATATCATATATGGATTGATGCACCACATGCTGGCACACTCAGGGTCAAACCGGTGGCTAAGCTCTGTCAGCCCAATACTGGACAATACAGTCAGGAGGAGTAGGCTGTCTCACACAGACCTACAATATAAGCACCAGCAAAACACACACATAAATACACATTACCATACTCAGAGAATACAAATATTAATGTGAAAAAGAGAGAGTGTCCTCCTAAGCAGACAAGCAAGCAACATGCACCTCCAAGCACACACCAGAAAACACATAATACGCCAAAGCAGTGTGCCTCACAACAGGCCCTAAGGCAAAACAACATACCCAACACACTAGTAATAGGTGACTTCATAGTCAGGCACACAGATGTTCCATTCACTCAGCTGGACAAGGGGAAAGTTACTGTCAGTTGTCTGTCAGGTGTTATGATCCGCCACATGACACAAGCACTTACATCACTCCAGAACAGGTACATATATGATGCGTACTTTGTACATGTCAGTGTGAATGATCTGAGACATACCTCCCAGGACAACATGACAAGAGATATATATTAGCTCTATGATCATGTAGCCCAGGCTGGTATGACCCTGACCTTGAGTAGCATCTTACCTTCACCTACATGATACTGAAATATAGCAGAAAGATGATAAACTTCAACAATTGGCAGAGCTTCTGGTGTCATTCAAAGGGGATCCAGTCTCTGTCTGCCTGTGATGACATGATAGATAAGCCTCATTGCTTCGCTACAGATGGTTTGCACCTGTCACCCCTATGCTTCTGAATACTGGCCAAGGCTCTTGCTGTCCCCATATTACCTTTTTTAGGCAAGGCTCAAAGGTTCATAGTTTCATAGGTAGGTACTAGGTTATCGGCCCTGGGGCCTATACAAGCCCAGCCAAAAAGGTACCCTGGCTCTTGCCACCCAAGAAATTTATTTTCCTGTGCCACTGTCAAGCAGAGACACAGAAGTGATCCCCAGGGTGAATTTCCTATTTCCCATCCAATCATCAAGATTTTTCTTGAAGAGTGCTAATGAGGAGCTTTGTTTGATATAGATAGGTAGCTTATTCTAGCGTATGGGAAGTCTCTGGGATAGGAATCTATCCCTCCAGCACGTCCTGTTTATTGCTGTACTGAGGTTTAATTCACTGGAATGTGTGGCTCTAAGAGATTTGGTTTTCTTGAGGTGGAGCATATCCATTAATTCCGGGTTGGACATGGCCTTATACGTCAGGCATAGATCACCTCTGAGCAGGCAGTAAGCAACTGAGTAGAGCTGGAGTTTCTTTAGTCGAGCTGCATAGGGCATCTCTTTGAGGCCCATGATCCTCTTGGTGAGGTACTTCTGTGGTCTTACCAGCTGTTGCATGTTCCGATTAAGGTACATACCAAATGGGGCATTGTACTCTATTATGGGCCTAATGAGTGATGAGTAGAGGGGCACAATGACCTCTCTTGATCTAGAGGTGAACCCTTTCCTGATTAGGTGAGCTACATAGAAGGAATTTCTAACCACTTTGGCAATGTGATTATCAAAGGAGAGGTTACTATCTACCTGGGTCCCTAGGTCCCTAATTACATTTTCCACATCTAGTGGATTACCACCTTTGTGGTAATTCGTGAGCACTTGTTTTTTCCAAAGGGGATGACTATGCATTTTTTGGCATTCAGCTTGAGGCCATGGTTTTGACACCAGGTATCTGTCTCTGTAAGACCCTTCTGGAGGATGTCTGTGTCAGCGGGAGAGATGATTATGGCCCCCAGTTTGCAGTCATCTGCGAACTTGGTCAGCCATAGTCCTCCCATGCTTACCTGTACCTCAGAGTGGGGAATGGTGTCGAAGGCCTTAGTGAGGTCCAGGTAGGCTGTGTGGACTACCTTCCCTTCATCTATGGCCTTGGTAACTGTTTCAAAGAAGTCAATTAGGTTTAGGAGGCAGGATCTGCCTTTAACAAAGCCGAATTGGGTAGAGTCCAGTTTCTGGAGGTTCCCAATGTCTCTGCTTATGAGTTCCATGATAATTCGCTCCACAGCTTTGCAGACCAGGCGGGTCAGGCTTATAGGGCGATAGTTCCCAGGTTCTGTTTTGGCACCACCTTTGTGGAGCGGGATGACTGTTGCTGTATGCCATTCTTTGGGGACATAGCCTGTGGTAAGGCTGAGTCTGAACAGTGAATTTAGGTAAGGGTTTAGTTCCTTTTGGAGCTCATGTAAGACGTAGCCTGGGACACCATCTGGTCCCATTGATGGTGTGTTCTTAGCTTTGGAGAGGGCTGCTTTTACCTGCATGTCCATGATGTCTGGGGCTCTGCATTCTTCTGGGATGGACACGGGCCCTTTTGGGGGTGAGGGGGGGGTGACGTTTGCACTGAACTTGTCCACCAGGATGTTGGCAATGTCAGTTGGTTCAATGTATTTTTTGCCATTCTGCAGTAGCTCAGAGCATATCTGAGAGTTGCCACCTAAATGTTTGATATAGATAAAGAAGACTTTGTGGTTGTCTTTAGATTCCTTGGCAATTTGGATGATTTTATAAGCAATCATATTTTTTTGCTAATAATGATCAGTGATGCCTTTCCTTTCTGGAATTTTGCTCTATCATGTAGTAATTTCCTTCTTCTGTTGTATAGCTTATTTATGGCCAAGGACCACCAGACTGGTTTCCTCTTTTTGGAGGAGTGAGTCCTGGTTTTACTTGGGATGGCTCGATCCATGCATCCGTGTAGATGCCCATAGAATGCACTTGTAAATGATTCTGCGGATTGGACAGCATTATCCTGTAGCAAGGGGGCTTTGAAACATTCCACTTCAGTCTTGAGAAGTGTGAAGTTTGCTTTTAAAAAGTTTTTCACAGTGGTTTCCTTGACTGGGGGTGGGGGTCGGGATGTGGATGTCCTGTGTAATTACTTTATGATCTGATCTTACCAGCGAGGGGTTTACCTCTGGTGTGGAACACTGATTCCCCCATGTTGGTGATGATCAGGTCCAGTATGTTGTCACCTCTAGTGGGTGTGGTGACCAGCTGTTCCAGGCCGTTTGTGTTTATAAATTCTAGGAAGCATTGGGCAAAGGAGTTTGTACTTGAGTAATTCTCCCAGTCAATGTTTAGGTAGTTGAAATCTCCTAATATCATGGTGTTTGGTAGGACCTTTATATTTTCCAGTGTTCTCAGGAATGCTGAGTGAGGCTCCTGAGACAAGGTAGGTGATCTGTAGCAGGCTACGATCTGATAAGCAGCTTTGCCCACTGTTAGTTGCACTTGGATGGTCTCCGAGGCCTCGTGCTGTGCCACTAACCTAGAGGTGTGGGTATCCTTTATGAAAATGGATACACCCCCTCCTTTTGTATTTCGGTCTGGGTTTTGGGGCCGAAGCTTGGAGGGATTGGGATTTCTTTAAGTGGAGCATGTCCAACAGCTCTGTGTTTGACATAGCTTTGTATGTTAGGCAGAGATCACCTCTGAGTAGGCGATATGTGGCAGAGTAAAGCTGGAGTGTTTTGAGAAGGTCTGTGTAGAGCATGTATTTGAGGCCATTAATCCTCTTTGTGAGGTATTTCTGCGAGCTTTCCAGTTGTTGTAGATGTCTTGTGCAGTACATACCAAAAGGGGCGTTATACTCTATAATGGATCTAATGAGTGATGAGTAGAGGGGAACAATGACCACTTTTTTTCTGCATAAGAAACCTTTTGTGATGAGATGTGCCACATAGAAGGATTTCCTGACTACTGTGGTGATGTAATTATCAAAGGAGAGACTACTGTCCACCTGTGTCCCAAGGTCTCTTATCACACTTTCAGTGTTAAGTATACTACCGCCTATGTTGTAGTTCATGGGTACAGAGTTTTTACCGAAGGGGATGACAATGCACTTTTTGGCACTGAGCTTGAGGCTATGGCTTTGACACCAGGCATCTGTCTCAGTGAGGCCCTTTTGTAGGATGTCCACATTGTTAGTAGTTTTGATTATGGCTCCTAGTTTGCAGTCATCTGGGAACTTCATTAGCCAAAGACCTTCTGTGTTAGCCTGTACTTCAGGGAAGTAGATACCAAACAGGACAGGACACAGGACTGAACCCTGTGGTACTCCACTTGTCACTGGTCTGAGGTCGGATGTGGAATCTGCTACTTTCACAGCATGGGTTCTGTCAGTAAGCCAGTTGGCAACCCATCTTGTGACATAGGGATTTATACCCAGTTTAGTGCATTTATCTATAATTCCAGAGTGGGGGATGGTGTCGAAAGCCTTGGCAAGATCTAGATAGGCTGCGTGAACCACCTTACCCTTGTCTACAGCTTGGTGACTGCTTCAAAGAAGTCTATCAGGTTTAGGAGGCATGATCTGCCTTTTACAAACCCAAACTGGTTGTGGTCCAGGGTTTGGAGATTACCAATGTCTTTGTTTATAAGTTCCATGATGATACGTTCCATGGCCTTGCAGACCAGGCTCATCAGGCTAATGGGGCACGAGTTCCCGGGGTCTGTGTTGGCTCCCCCCCTTGTGTAGTGGGATAACCATCACTGTGCGCCATTCAGCAGGCACAAAGCCTGAGGTGAGGCTATGATTGAACATGGTACTTAGGTGTGGTGCCAGTTCATTCTGTAGTTCGTGTAGAACGCAGCCTGGGATGTTATCTGGTCCCATGGATGCTGTGTTCCTGGCTTTGGAGAGTGGTTTTTACCTGTACAGCTGTGATGACAACAACTTTGCATTCTTCCGGTATAGAGATGGGCTCTTTCATGGGTGAGAGGGGGGGGGGTAAAGTTAGCACTGATCCTATCTGCCAGGATGTTGGCAATATCAGTTGGGTCTGTATATTTAGTGCCATTGTGCTGTAACTCAGAGCAGATCTGAGTGTTGCCATTGAGATTCTTGACATAGCTATAGAATGCTTTGTGGTTGTTTTTAGTATCAGTGATGATTTTGTTTTCATAACTAGCTTTGGAGGATTTTATCAGGGATCGCAGCATCTTACTGAGGCTGACCAGGTAGCTCCTCCACTCATGGGATTTTACCCTCTTTTGCAACAGTTTCTTCCTTCTGTTGTGCAGTTTGTTTATGGCATGGGGACCACCAGATTGGCTTCCTTTTCTTGGAGGATAGCGTCTTGGTTCTGTTTGGGATAGCACGATCCATGCACTCATGTAAGTGCTTATAAAGTGCAACTGTGTAGGATTCAGTAGTCGTAACTGTATTGTCCATCTGTATGGGTGTCCTGACGATCACCACTTCTGTCTTAAGAAGCATGAAGTTGGCTTTGGATAATTTTTTTAACATAGTTTCCTTAATGGGGGGGGGGGTGGTGGCAGAATGCAGATATGTAGGGTAATTAGCTTATGGTCAGATCAGACCAATGAGGCGTTGACTTCAGGTGTGGAACACCGGTCACTTAGGACAAACCAAACCCCATAACCAACACAAATAACCACAAAATGAGCTAAATGCCACTCACTGCCAGATGTCTCAGCCTCCAAATGCACACACTCGAGGCACTTCTCAGTATGGAGAATATTGATATCTGTGCAGTAACAGAAACCTAGTTCAAGGCTCCAGAGAGCACACCAGCACTACCAGGATACTACTCATTCCATACCTTCCAGCATCAGAACCTGGATCATAGCACATAGGGTGGGGATGTATCCGTATTCATCAAAGATACCTACACCTCTCTATACATCCTCTCTACAGGATATGTACCCATAGAATGTTGCACAGCAATGTTCTTCTCACTCCACAGGGGTGGGGCCACAAAAGACCCTTGGCATTCGCGCTCTATGAGCCTGACAAGTCCGATCTGCAAGGCAATGGAGCCAATCATAACGGAAGTCAACAATAAGGAAATTGGGAGCCTTCACACAGTTGAGCACACTCAGTTTGGCTTCGTCAAATGCAGATCACGCCTCCTGAACTGGGTGGGTTTCTTTGAGACAGTTACCCAGGCTACAGATGATTGAAATGAGCTCCACACAGCCTACCTATACCTCGATAAGGCCTTTGACACCATTCCCCAGTCAGGTATCATAGATGAACTCACCAACCTGGGCATGAATCCATACATCACAAGATGGATTGCAAACTGGCTCACAAATAGATCCAACAAATTAAGAGTTGCTGGCTACATGTCAGACTCTACACCGGTAACAACTGGTGTCCCCCAGGGTTCAGTCCTGGGGTCCCTCCTGTTTGGTATAGACTTCTCAAAAGTACATGCCAACACAGGAGGGTTGTGGTTGAACTTGGTTTGCTGAGAACTGTAAAATGTTTGCCATAATAGATTCCCCGGATGACACAAATATTCTCCAGAAGGGACTCTATGAGACAGATGTGTGGTGTCAGAATCATGGCCTCAAGCTCAATGTGGAAGAATGCATAGTAATGCCCTTTGGTGAAAACAAAGTACCCACAAGCTACCACATAGGTGTTACCACCTAAAAACTGACAAGGTAATAAGGGATCTGGGGACACAAGTAGATAGTCATCTTTCCTTTGACAACCATGTTGCCAAAGTGATTAGGAAATCCTATGTGGCCCATCTAATCAACAAAGGGTTTGCATCAGGATCAAAAGAGGTAGTGGTGGCTCTCTACTCTTAAGTCATCAGACCCATCATTGAGTACAATGTACCATTTTGGATGTACTTGACTAAGCATATCCAGCAGCTGCAGAGACCACACAGGTACTTCACCAAGAGGATGACTGGCCTCAAACAGTTGTGTTATGCAACACAACTGGTAAAACTAAATCTGTTCTCCATTGCGTACCACCTACTCAGAGGCACACTCTGCCTAACATACAGAGCCATGTCCAACACATAACTGTTGAACATGCTCCATCTACGGATAACAAAATTGAGTCACACTACACACTCCAGGGATATGAATCTCATCACAGCAATGAATACAACATGCTGGTGGGATAGATTAACATCCCAGACACTTGCCTTACTGTGGAACAGAGTCCCAATGTACATCAGACAGAGCCCCTCGCTGACACTCTTCAACAGGAACCTTGATGAGTGGATGGGAAACAGACAATTCACGCCAGGCATCACATCAGCAGCCCCACTAGAAAAGGGCTTAGGGTACTAACTATTAGAACTAGGGCTAATATATGCCTTCGTGAAGATAGTCTACTACATACCTATGAACCTATGTGACAGGTACATGTCTACAGATAGTAGATGTGTACTTCATTGTAAAGTCATGTTGTACAGCAGGCACATGGACCACATACACTCTAATGATTACAGATACTGGTGGCTGTTATGTACAGTGGGTGAGATGTGCACCTTATGTCTTTTGTGCCATTGGGATGTGTGCTAGGTGGGACAGTCCTGGATGGCTCCCTGTCATGGTCACCCGTTTACACACATCTCTGCCCATCCATCTTTGGCTTATTATACTGTTCCCCCTACATATATATAGGTACATAGGTAGGTAATAGGCTATCTGCCTGAAGGCATATATTAGTATGGCCAGAGTGTGCAGCTATCACCACACATGGGGCTAGTTCCCTAGGCCTCTGTGTAGTAGAGCTGATGAAGTGATCCATGGTGTGACAGTTCAGTTTCACATACACTCAAGGCTCCTCTGGAAGAGTGTCAGTGAGGGACTCAGCTTAATGTAGGTTGGGATGATGATATCCCTAGAGCATGTGGCACAGTGAGCTTCAGATAGCGCATGTACATCAGTTCTGCATTGGACATGGACCTGTCTGTTGGGCAGAGATTGCCTGAGTAGACAGCATGCAACAGAGTACAGATTGAGTTAACTTCAGTCTTGTTGCATGGGGCAACTGTTTGAGGCCAGTAATCCTCTTGTTGAGGTACTTCAGTGGTCTTTTCAGCTGCTGAAGGCGCCTAGTCAGATTCATCGCAAATGTGTCGTGATACTCTCTGATGGGTCCAATGACTGATGAGTAGAGGGAACCTCCTTTGACCTACATGAAAAGACCTTGGCAATTTGTGGGAACACATAGCATGATTTTCTAACCACTTTGTGAGTGTGTTTCAGGAAGTAGAGATGACTATCCACATGTGTCCATAGATCCCTTATTATTACCTACATATTTAGGATGCTGGCACCTATGTGGTATTTGTATTTTTAAATTTGGATTTTAAACATCGGAGATTGGGGGGGGAAAAGTTAGATTTTATTATTTTAAACATTTATAAATGCCAATGGCCTTATATTTGGTGGTGCTGCGCTATGCTTAAACATCGGAGATCGGGGGGGGGGAGTTAAATTTTATTATTTTAAACACTTATAAATGCCAATGGCCTTATATTTGGCCATTAGCATGCTTCCTCAACTGTATGCATCCTTTATTTGGAGCTGTCATAGCTTCGTTTAGATATTTCCAGAGCGGTACTCCATTACCAACGGAGTACATTTCTGCAGATAACACTAATCTTCCACGGACAGGTTAGTGTTTCCTGGATTTCAAATTTACCTCATTTGCATGGCTTTCAGCAGCAAACGAGGCAATTTGCATACCATGACGCTGTCCGTGCAAGAGTAGCTTTAGCAGCTCTCGTGCACGCCCCTGCCGGCTGTACCTGGATCGCATGGCAGACATATTGCCGCCATGAGCTCCTACACTCTTCTTGCACTCCATGCAAGCTTTCGTAAATCTGGCCCTCACTCAGAACAGACAGGATGACCTAACCAGAATCCAGCAAACATACATTGCCAATATTAGTAGCATGCTACTTCTGTATAAAGATCTCATTTAAACATTAAAAGATTTCTAAAATATCGTAAATGTGAAATAGTACATAAATCATTACAGTATACAGCTGCTGTACTGCAATAGCAACAAATTAAAGAAAGAAATGTCAAACACATATTTCAACAGGCAGGAGTTTGCAACATGGACGCAGTCATAGACTATACTCTTGACAATGCAGCATCAAATTTGGTCTGTTCAAGATATTGATAATTCATATGCATTTGTAGCTAACGCTGTATGAAACACTGTGTGAAGATGAGTAATTATATTTCCAAGTACGTATGTGCATATCTAAGGCACCCACATTACATATCTTACCTCTATACAGTTGCTGACTAGATAATGTCTAAGGTATACGCACTTACAATAAATGTAAAAAGGAGGCTAATTATGACCCTTGCTGGAGTGCAGGAATGGAGACATACAGTACAGGTTGGTGGAGGGACAATGATGGCAAGACCACTCAAGCTAGTGACTGTAGCCCTCAGTTGCTGGGCACATGAACTGTTGGAGTTGTATAGGATGTCCCTGTGGTGTTGAAGGGAACATACTTGTAACACAGGCTTTATGGCACACATAAGTTTGAATCTGTGTGTACATGCAGGACATCCCCTGTATACTGTACAGATCATCCATTAGTTTGTCATAACACTTGTACTGCATACAGTGTTATAGTATGCTGGAGATTCTGGCACAGCAGTGAAGTGTCATAAACACTTTTATTAGTGTACCAGTCAGAACCAAAATGTACAGCATGGTCTATCTGCATATCCTACTAATACTACAGTGAAAAAATGCAGAAAGTATGTTGAAGGTGCCACAACCATACATGTGGAACAGCAATGCCATTAGGAAATGTATGCAGAGAACTACATACAGAGTAACAGAATCATGACAGTGAAATATCACAGTTAACAGGGAAAGTGAAAGTGGGCACAGAGTTATAGCATCAGCAAAGAGGCACATATGTGTCACATGCCTGTATGTCCAGACACAGAGAACCTGTTTCTGGCTTTGGAGCACAACAGCAAAACAGCACAGTGAATGATCCTGAGCTATGAAAGGGATGATTCCCATAGGCCAGAAGTCCCTGGTTACATTTGTCTACTTTTCAATGTGATAATTATGTTTTTTGTAGCTGCAGTGGGCATACGATCAAATTTAAAGGTGACTAGTAAGCAACTCGGTGTGTCAGCCCAGGTTTGCACTTTTGTGTTGCATGTGTACCAAAGCAGTCATGTTGTACAAGCTTAGAAATGTATGTCAATATTTAATAATACATCGGCGTATGCATTTTAACATAAATGTTGCTAATAGCTAAGGAGTGTATGTGAAATGCCCCAATTAGGTATACCTGGTGATTAGTGTTAATCAGGCTCAAACCATGTACCTTAGGTACAAGAAGCAAGAGCCTGAATTCTCTACCCAAACCACCACTTGTGATTCAAGGAGTTGAGTCTATATCTCTCAACTGTACAGATTTTCCCAGAATATTTGGCTCATACTTTTGGTCTGTTCCTCTTAAAATTTATGGTTTTCTGACAAATCAGTGAAAAATGATAACCCTTTAAGTTTCAGCCTTCCTATCTTTCAGGAAACACATGGTAACACAAAATACTTTATTTTATTTTAGCAACTTTCTAATATTATACAAGCAGTGTTTAAAATGTGTCCCTGGTTTTGGGCCTTTGTCCCCCCCCCCGAAATAAATTTTGGCTTTTTCCAGATTTCTTGTGCTGTGAAGTTGAGAGACTTAGTTGTGTCAAGTGGATTTTACAAGGAGCTGAGAGCTTCAGGGGAAGAGAAGTTTAGTGCTGCTTATGCCAAGTCTGTTTGCACTGTTAGTAGCATAACATGTCGTATACTTGCATTTGATGCAGAAGACTGTGGGCTCTACTCCCAGAGTATGCAGATGGATCACTGGTACCGTGTTGTAGTTTAAAGGAAGTGCATGCTGCAGTCTTGTGAATGTCCTCCTTTGAAGGAGTTACCTAATAACTATGAACCTTTTATCAGTTTGCCATCCATTCCCTATTGCAATATTATTAGCTTACCATTTTTAATGTAACATAGGCAATTTATTCAAGGACAACAGACACTTTATTTGTAGATGAAACAATGAAATATAAAGTTGTTTGCTAGCAGCAACCACTTCATTAGTTACAGATCCCTTTAACATGGAATTATTTAGATGACTTTTACTTCTGCAGAGATTTTGCATATTTTCTGATATTGGTGGATTGTAACGACAGAAGTTAGAGTGGCCTTTTATGGTTGAAGTTTTCTTAAATGGGTATTTTTGTCATTATTGGTTCATACATTTTGTTTCATTGCTTACTAGAAGAATGTTCAAAACTACAAATTTAAAACACATTCTGACAAGTAATGCTGTATAAATGTAAATGTAGGAATATAATTTAATACAATCAGGAAGGTAAATTGGCCACAGAGGTGCAGTGGTTAGCATTGTTGCCTCACAGAAAGAGGTTCTCCAGTTTGATCCTCGGCAGGGGTGCCTTCTGTGCGGAGTCTGCATTTCCTCCCTGTGGTTGCGTGGGTTTGCTCCGGTTTCCTCCCACATCCCAAAGACATGCTGTAGGTGGATTGGACACTCCAAATTGGCCCTAGGTGTGAGTGTGTGCATGTGTTTGCCTTCAGTGGAAGATTGGGTGCCGGGCTGGCAACTCGACACTGTAAAACTCCACTGCCAATCATGAGCAGACAGGTGATCTGCTGTGGCGACCCCTAACCGGGAAAAGCTAGAAGAAGAAGGAAGGTGAATCAAAGAGCACATACATATATGCATAGCCCTAAAAATATTTAAGGAGCCTATGGTTTAAAAACAGCATAGAGGTAAGCTTAGTCCTCCACTGGCCAGATGCAAAATGAATGTGGGTTTTCATGCCATTTCAAATAATGTTAGTTTCAAGGGCAGAGATGTTTACTGCTCATGCTGTCTGTTTTCATTGTGAAACTGTAGCGTTTGTTTAGCAAATGGCTCAGTGTTTGTGCTATTTTATTTCAATTTTTGTAATCATTGTAGAAGCAAATAAGAAAACAGCATGCACGTTGACAGGTTTGAAAAGTGTTAATGATAATTGAGGAGAAATAACCAAGTAATGGAACACTGGAGTGGCTGGGGTGGGGGCTGCTGCTGGAGTTGTAGGGGACTGCTGCAGGAGGGGCTGCTCTGGGGCGGCAATCTATTACCCTACCTAGGGCCCCAGAGAGATACCTCACTAAAAGGACACAAGTCCTAAACAATAGGTCTTGCATAGAGCACCTCAAAGATTTATCACTATACTCAGTATCCTACAGAGTGCTTAGAGGTGACCTAAGTCTGGCAAACAAGGCATTCTCCAATCTAATACTGATGAACCTACCGAACATCAGCAAATCAAATGGCATCAGAAATACTCAGTCCAAGTATCTAAACTGAATGTTGTGGAGAGCTGGATATATATATATATATATATATATATATATATATATATATATATATATATATATATATATATATATATATATATATATATATATATATATATATATATATATATATATATATATATCACAGAGGTTACCACTGTTCCAGAACAGACTACCGTTCAAGTAAAACAAAGCTTATCCCTATCCATATTCAAATTCAACTTGGATCTAAGGATGGGTAAAAGAAAATGTACTTCAGGATTGCCCCTCATGCCACTAATGGATGGATAGAGGCAGTTCCTAAATGCTGCATCCCTTACATGGGTCCCCTCAAATTATCTATGGTATGATCACAGTTATTCTCACTAGGGCTAATGCACAAGTATCAACCATAGGATAGGTAAGACCAATCAGGAAATGTTAATTCAAGCACCAGAAGAGAAATTGGCTAAGCTTAAAATGTCCTCCAAGTGAACCTATGTTGTGGTAGTAAATATTTTTAAAAATTGCCCTTTTTAGATCACTAAGTGCCCCTTTCACCCCCCCTCCCCCCAGCCTTCAACAACTTCCGGTGCCTCTGGATTTTTATTTTTATTTTATTTATTTTACATTTGTTGACCGGGCTAGTCCAGCTGGATATATGTCCATTTTCAGTGGAGGCCCGGGGAGAAAAGCTCCAGAAATTTCAGCATTATAAAAGGTCAAGACAAAGACATTGACATTTTTTTTTTTTTTACAATATTACAAGGAAAAGAAAAAAAATTATCAATGAAATAGATGAGCAAGACTAAGTCAGTTGCATTAGAAATGGTGAATTACAAATCTTTATAACATATTACAAGCTTAGGATTTTATATTATGAATTCTGTTATGGACGGAAAATGAAATCTAAAACTAAACTAGTTATAGGTAGTAGTTTATATTAATTGGTACTAAGTTCACACAAACACAGGAAAGAAAATGCAGGAGATCAATAGATAGAGTATAGAAGAACAGCAAACCAGGATGATTTATAGTGTTCTTACTCACTTAAGCTATGATACTATATGAAGGTGATTGTTCATTCTACAGTATTTACATGAGGAAAAAATCCTAAGGAAGGGTAAGCTCGCTAATAATTAGTGAGTAAACACAAGGTCATGATCATGAGAGACTGGGAATAATGAAAGTCTAGTTAAAAGTCAGGTGCTTAGTCTGGTTTGACACAGGGGCATAGCCAGTGTGATTTAAGGTGGGGTTTAAGCTTGCTTTTAAATATGCTGACAGAGGATATTGAGGTTAGCTGGCTTGGGAGGATGTTCCAGCCTTTACCTACTGTATTGGAGAACAATGTATCACCAGATGAGTTGTTGGATTTTGAGATTTGAACAAGTAGTTAATTAGATGAGCGTAAGGTCTTGAGATTGTTATAGGGGATGACTAGGGATGTAAGTATGGGTGTATTTTGAGGTAAGTACAAGATTTTATGGGCTACTATTAGTTGATTAAAAAGTATTAGATTTGGCAGCTCTAACCATCCTAGCTGCTTCAGGTTGATGCAGTGATGAGTTCTATAGGAGGACCCAGCTGCAAATCTGGCAATATTGTTGTAGCAGGATGAAAGTTTATTCAGATTACTCCTACATATTTTGGTATAGATGGGGGAGGCATAGAGCAGGGTAGAGATGAGGTGGGTGCGAGCAATAGTAACTCTGGCTGGAGGTGTTAGAAAGGGTTTGATTCTGTAGAGTGAGCCTAGTTTCTTGTTTACTGTTTTTATGGTGTTATTAATGTGAGGTTCAAAGGACAAGTTATTATCTATTAGATCTCCAAGTAGTTTAGTGGTTGGTTCAGGAGATATATTAGTTCCGTTATTTGAAGTAATATTAAAGTTAAGTGGGGAGGTTCTGCGAGTGGGGGTAAATAGTAGCATTTTAGTTTTTTTGGGGTTAAGAATAAGACATCTTTGTAGAAGCCAGTTTTCAACTGTACTAAAGGTCTTTTGGGTTAGTGACTGAAGTTCTGCTTGAGAAGTAGCAGAGCATAGGAGTGTGGAGTCATCAGCGTATTGGATACAGTCAGCTTGTGGAATTACAGAATGGAGGTCATTTGTAAAGATGGAGAAGAGTAGTGGGCCTAATATAGATCCTTGTGGGACCCCTAGAGTGACTGGGAGATGGGAAGATAAAGTATTTTCCCATAGTACAGCCTGTTGCCTGTTATTTAGGTATGATTGGAACCACTGTATAGTATGGATGTCCATTGACAGGTTTCTGAGTGTGTCAATAAGTAGGTGGTGGTTGACCATGTCAGAAGCCTTAGACAGATCAATAAAAAGGGCAGAAGACAGAGTATCATTATTACGATTACTGTTAATATGGTTTGTGAAGGATAAGAGAGCAGAGGTGGTGCTATGATATGGTCTAAAGCCATGTTGGCAGGGTGCTAGTAAATTGTGATCGAGTAGGTAGGTTACCAGTTGTAGGTGTATACATTTTTCATTATTTTTGCTAAAGGAGATAGAATAGCTATGGGCCTGTAATTAGATAACTCCTTGGAGTTTCCACCCTTATGCAGGGGAATAATGTGAGAGACTTTCCAGATTAGGGGAATAGTTCCTTCAGAAATAGTTCTGTTAATGAGGATGGATATGGGGTAGGCTATGACTTCAGCAGCATTTTGCAGGTATTCTGCAGGTAATTGATCAGCTGAGAGTGTAGTGGGTTTAAGTTTCTGTATGAGTTTAGTGAAAGTGAAACAGAGGAGAATTATTGGGAGAGGATGTGGTAGAGCATGGGGTGTTAGTGGATAGCTGGTTGGCTAGTGATTGTATAGTTTCAGTGAAAAAAGTATTAAATGAGTCAGCTATTTGGATGGGATTGTTGTCGTCAGAGCCAGAGGGGGAGGGAGTACTTGAGTTCCCAGGGTGTAGGAGGTTATTGAGGCTTCGCCAGAATTTTTGGGGATTATTTTGGTTGGTTTGTTGTAGCTGGTAGTAGTAGTTTCTTTTATCAGCTAGTGTGGCTTTTTTTGTTTCATTTCTTAGCTGTCTGAATTGCAGGTGGTCTGAGGGGCTTTTTGTTGAGTGCCACTTGGCCCACAGTTTATTTCTTTGGAGTATTTTTTGTTTAGTAGTTTTGGTGAGCCATGGTGCTGGTTTGGTTCTAATTCTGACTTTGCGTAATGGGGCATGGTTGTCTAAAATGGATAGGAATTTAGAGTTAAAGTATTTCACAGCATTATCTATTGGGAGGTATTTCAGGGGTGACCAGTCACAGGTGTCTAGTTCAGCTTGAAAGTGAGTACGGTTAAAAGTTTTGGTAGTGCGAATAGTTCTAGAGATGGTTGAGTTTGGGATGTCAGTTTTAATTCTGATTAAATAGGTAAGCAAGTGGTCACTTATGTCCTCAGGAAGGGTGCCTGTTTTATAGTTTAGTTGGGGAGTATTAGTATCCAGTCAAGGGTACTAATTTTGTTGTTAGTTTTGTTGATACGGGGTAGGGGATGTTATAGTTTGGGTAAAGCCATATAAGTTAATATGAGAAGAAGGCTGCTTAGATATACAGGAGTTCCAGTTAATGTTAAAATCTCCAAGTATAATGGTTTCTTGGGGGTAGTTGCTTGAGAACCAGCTGAGAATAGCCTCTAATGTGTTGATGTTATTGCCAGGGGGAAGATAAACACATGATAGATATATGGCTTTGCTTTTGTTAAGCTGAATTTTAGTTAGAAGAATTTCTACATTGTTGCAAAGTAGAGGTTTAGGGTCTAACAAGGTAATTTGTAATCCATTCTTATAAAGTATGGCTACTCCTCCTCCCTTTTTAGTGTTACGGTCATGTCTTATGATGTTATAGCCAGGGGGTAAAACTGTACTGTCTTGTATTGATGGATTAAGCCATGTTTCAGACAGACAGAGGATGTCAAAGGAATAAACATCAATAAGGGCATGCAGATGAGCTATTTTATTATTGATGCTATGAATATTAAGATGAGCTATCAGGAGAGAGTTGGGGGGTTTGGTCAGTGTTTGTGAGATTGTACCTGTTGGTGTATCAGGTTGTGTAGCTGTGGTAGTGGTTGGACCTGGGTTTTGGTGTATATCACCATCTAACAGGAAGTGGACCTGAACTTGTAGTGTGAGTTGTAGAAGTTTAAATATTAGGTTTTGTTTTTTCTCACTAGTGGGTTACATTGGAAGATGTGATGGAGTCTATGAAATTTAGCTGCTGAATACTTAGCTGAGCTGGGGAGGTTGCTAAAACTGTGAGTGGAGTTGGGAGTAAGGATAGAGGTGTGTGTGTTGTTGGTATGCAGTCCTGGGAATGTTTGGTGTTCATAGAGAGTAAGTAGGTAGGGAATGATAAGTATAGTTAGGAGTATTAAAAAAGGTAGGGGTTTATAAGGTTTATGGGCCATTTGTTTAGGTTTAGGTGGTTGAAGATAGGGACTAGTTGTGAATAGAGTGGTAGAGTAGTAGATAAAGGTTGATGAGTGATGGGTTGTTTGTGGGATAGGAGATAGAGGTTAGAGGGAGAATATAATAGAGGTGCTAGCACTTTAAGGGGAGGAGGTAGAGGGTGGTCCAAATGTAAAGGGATGTGGTAGTAAGTGTATAAGTTTAGGAGGATTGGGGGCGGGTGAGATTTGGGGGCAGGGTAGGGGAGCGGAGTAAGCCCGCAGGGCGAACGGAGCGGGAAGAGCCACAGAGGAGTTCACCCTAGAAGAGCAATCAGTGGAGCAGTAAGCAAAGGTAAGTATAGTTGCGGAGGGTGAGATGATACAATGCTTTGATATTAGAATATGCAGAGAGGGTTGGCAGTGAAGACTATTAGAATAGAGAGAGAATAGATTGGGAGTGTTAGCTCATCCAGAATAATAAAATCCGAGAGCCTGTAAGTTACTTAAGATTGGAGTCAGAATGGAGGTCAGAAGGTAAAGTTTGAATAGGATAACAGTAAAGTCCTTGTAGTCTAGGAGGAGGGAAGGGGTGTCAGGTATAGGAGCAGTTAGCAGAGGCTGCCGGCTGTCCTGGCTGGTGAGAGTAAATTTACAACCTAGGATATCTCACAATAATTTACACTTTGGTATAAAATACGTACTTTCATTTATAGTAAAATTCCCTTTGGGACTGTTGCAGAGGGAAATATAGGTTCAGTTCCTTAGTAAGGGGTAACTGCAGTATGTTGAGGAGAAAAGTTGTTTTACAGTACGCAGGGCAGGTCATCCTTAATACTGGGAAACCAGGTTGGGCAGCTGGGAATGTAAAGGCAGAAGAGAGACGGTGGTAAGACACACAGAGAAATAAAAAATAGACAGTTACACAGGTATATTAAGTAGTAACCAAAGTATAGTACAGAGATTGACTTGCATATTAAAAACAGTCTTGACTGCAAGTAATTACTATATCACTATCAATGATAACATTCAGGAGGATACTTATAAAACACTATAGCTCAGAAACAATAGGATAAACTCTTCTATGACTCTAACAAAGATAAATTTCAAGCAAGACACTTGTTAAAAACAACATTTCTGATACAGAGAGTTCAACTCATCATATAGCTCTCTCTCATGTTTTACATGTGTAATTTATATAGTTAGATGAGAATATATATATTGTTTGGTTTAGAAAGGAAGGCTCCAAATTAGTTCTCCCTGTTTATACACATCCTTGTTAACTAGGCTAGTCAGTATAGGTGCATAGGATGAGGACGCTATGCTTTCTGTGTTATATATAGTTGAAGTATGCAACAGGAAATACAGCTCTTAAAGATCATACGGTGAAATACAGCTCTTTATAACCAAACAGTAACAGACAATAGCTATTTTAATGCATACGATGGTGAAATACAGAATCACATATCTCTATCCAGCAAGCTTAATAGTGGTATCAAATCTGAGACAGCTCTAAAGTACTTATAGTCAGTAGTGTTGATAGCATACAGAGAACGCTATGATTTCTATCTAATTTATAATTATAGTAAGTATCAAATGGTCATGGATACATCTGTACATGTATTTTAACAGAGATTTGCCTGGTTCAGTTGATACCATTGTTATTGTGCATGACGTGGAGAACACCATGTGTCAATATGCAAATCCTATGGGGCTGGTTGCAGCTTAATGGGACTGTTGTGTGCCGGAGTTTAGTGCAGTGGTAATCTGTCTTAGATGAAGTGTTGTCACTGATAATTGTATGGTGAAATCTGATAGTACCATTTGTATTGCAAACACTATATGTCAGTCGGATGTGGACACATATGATATGTTGTCCTAGTATGCATAGCAGTTGATGATGGTGAACCACCACATATCTGTGCATTTGTGATAGTCTGGATAGACTGATTACTCTGCTGAAAGGAGAGACCATCCAAAGTGGTGGTCTTATGCAGGTGACACTAGACTTCAACGTGATGTTATAGTCTCAAAGAGCCATAACAGTGATAGCTAGCAAGGCAACATTTCATGTCTATAGCTGATGACTATGGATGAGTGAGTTAATTACCTTGTGTATAACCAGTGTTTTAGCCAGAAATGCATATGTGGGTAGTTATCTTGTAGGAATACTTAATATAGTATGAGTGTGGACTTTAACAGAAAAGTGGGTCATGTTGCCTTGTTTATGCACAGCACCCTTTTACATCATGGATGCATGATCTGTGGAATGCTTGGAATGAAGTGTGGACTAGACTTCCTGGGCTCAAGTTAAGTGGATGTGCAATAGTATGCTTATCACAGCTGGCAATATGCCAAGTTATGTTACAGATCTGGCTTCACTGTAAAATGTGTGTGTGTGTTTGCATGCGTACATGTGTGCATGTGTTTGCACTTGTGTGTGTACACACACTTCAGTTGTAATAAAATATTAACATTTTAAATTATCTTGTAAGTGTCTCCTCATTCTATACTTAAGTAAAGGGAAGTGTAGCATATCTTGCTGTGGCTGCATGGATGCAAAACATGTCCATGTGTGAGTGCACCTGGCTGTGTGTGCATTATCTGTAATGTTCAAAACATAAGGTCATAATTCAACCTTTTTAATGGCTAATGCATATTATCCACATGCCTGTTCAGTGCAATAATTTAGGATGGACACAACAGGTTCACTTGAAGGTTGTAACAGACAAACTTGAATGAGCTCTTTGAGTGGGTAACTGAGATAATAAACCAAAAAGGATCTGAAGATGCATCTTACTTGTACTTCATTAAGGTGCTTGATACAGTACTGCACAAAATGTAAATGTATTACACAGTTTTTGAGCATTTAATTTAAGATAGCTTATGTAAAACATTGGTTAAGCAAAAGTACAGAGAGGGTCATGGTAAACCAAGTCTACTCACAAGAAAGGACTGTTTCCAGTCAGGTGCCTGGGACTGCAGAAGGTCTAAAAGGAAAAGTACTCCATTCTGCCAAATACACAAAGGTATGCAATACACAAAATAGTACAGAAAGAATGAGAAGTGACTGGTAATATTCAAGGTATAATGTAAAAGATAGTGGTTTACATTCAATATAAAATAATGCATCTTGGAAGCACTAATCAGATAGCAGCAAATATGTGAAAGGTTCTTGTGGGTACTAATATCAGATGATCTGAAAGTATGCAGGCAGTGTGACTAACTGGCAAAGAAGATATGCAGAGTATAAGTATGCAAAAGAAAAACTATTACTAATAGAAGACAACACTTTATTGTCTCCTCTACACAGGCAGCTGGCAAAACCCCATCTGGAATATGGCATACAGTTCTGGAAACCATTTTTGCCAGGACATAGAAAGGAGAGAACCAGTACAAAGAAGGCAACAATCATAGAGCAAGATTTTTACCAGTAGTCATATAAAGAGAGATTGTAAAGGAAACATACATAAAGTCTTGTAGAAATGAGGCAGGGGGGTAAGGAGTTATTTAATCTGACATGCATTTAAGTACCTCAAGAGAATCCAGAGAAAAGAAGTTAGTAGTTCTTTTGAAAAGATACACAAGTACAAGAGGCACAATCTAAATATATGTTGTTGGAGGCTCAAGGGGGAAATTAAGAAAGAAAACTCATGGAAAAGGTGGTAGGTAAATGGAACAGTTTTTATGAAGACATGCTAACATCTAAAACAAAGACAGAATTCATTTTGGCAGACGTAAGGTAATTTTTATGTTCAGTAGAAGGAAAAAGAATGTACCTTTTGGTTCTTTAGCAAGTGCTTCTTATCCAGATGGTAGGGCAATGGACAGATTAGGTAGACCAGGTAGTCTCTAGCTGCTATCAGAATATATGTGAATGTGTTTACCTTTGTCACAAAGTGCAGGGCTATGAATCCATTATGTATCCTCTGTCAGCAGGTGTGATTACTATTTGCAATAAACTCAAATTAGACTGTCAAGTCACAAAATGGGATTGACTATGATTAACAACAATGCTTCTAGTCAAGATAATGAAGAATTAAAAATTGTGTAGAGCAATAAAAGTGATGTCAAATGGTGTAACCTTAAATATCACTGACTTTTACTATGTGCCATTTGTGGTAACGTACATAAGACACCTGAGTAAAATGCATATCTTCCTGAAATGTGACTTGTTAGTCCTGAAGAGCTGGTAAAACTACAATAAATATTTGCTCTATGCCAATACAGAGGCTTGCTACAGCAACAAAAGTGAGCTTTCTTGACACTTAAAGGGTAAACTGAAAGATTAATTTCTTTGTTAGTGTTACACTAGAAGATGTGAAACAAAAAGCTGTCCGTGACAAAACTGGTATTTAGTGAAACTAAAGCTAATGTAAAGTGATATTCTTAAAAGTGAAACCCTCTGATAAAAAAGTCATGCACTGCTGAGTAGATCAACAAAAAAGTGTTGACTCTGAAAGGTTAAACCCTCTGACAGGAAAATGGGGGGAGGGTTCATTGCTGAGTACCTCATACATGTAAGAGAAAATTAATGCTTTGCAGTCTAGCACTGAAAAGTGGAACTGTGCTTGGAAGTATTTTTTTTTTTTTCAAACAGTCTTTATTGTATTTTAATATAAATCAATAAACAAAACCAAAACATCCAGAAGTTGACAAGATATATGAATACATAAGCAGTGTGGAAACACAACGCTACATATAAAAGAAGTTAGCAAATCAAGTTGATATTTGAAGTAGATAGAAACAACTATATACACAGTGCCATTAAATTCAGAATGTTCAGAGATGCATCATAAAGCTGCTTGTCCATAAATTACAAAGGGAAAGGAAGAGTATAAGCTATTATAAAAATTATAGTTATGCTGGTATGGCTCGGTTAAATCATATCTAATAGTGAAAAAATGAAGTTCAATAAGTGCTTAAATTCCAATTTTTTATGAGGGCTGACAATTATTAATTTTTGAGAAGTTATGTATGTAACTGCCATCTTTTTAAAACCCTCCCAAGTTAGTTTGGAACGGTCTATCCAGTGTTTAGTAATATAGAATTTAATCAAAAGGCATATGATAATCAGGCTTTTACGTCTAAGGGGTGGCATATTGATCTTGGTAATATGGAGTAAAGCCATTTCCCAAGATAACGTTGACTTGTGGTAACCCATTTTATCCAGCCTAACCTTGAGGGAACACCATAAATTATGAGCATACTTGCAGTACCATAGTATATGCATAATGTCTGCATGAGAGTGAGAACAACAAGGGCACGGGGTGGGGATAGAGGCACTGAATTTATTTAGGTGAGTTGGGGTAAGGTATAGATTATTTATAATCATGAATTGGGTATAAGTAAATTTCTTAAAGGGAGAGTATTTAAGCGTGAGAATTATCGATTCTTTCTTCTGTTGCAAGGATATATTAGATCCTTGTCTGTTCCAATATTCGGCAAAGGTAACTTCATCTCCATAAAGGTATAAGGAGAATGCTTTATACGTTATGGAAAGCATGTGTTTCTTGATATTTAAATTTAGAAGCAACTGTATGACTATATTGATCTCAGATTCTGATTTGTATTGATTCATAGAAAGGGATGAAATAAGGTCCCTTATTTGCCTCAGAATAATAGTATAAGACTTAGACAGCAATAGGATTCCTCTAAGCTCATTTAAGGAGAGATGTTTAAATTTGTGTATATCCCATATCGTGCAGTTTTTGATCAGGGGAAATTTGTTTAGGTTCAACATTTGGCCTCCCATTGTAATGTTAGGATTAAGATGGATAGGCTGAAATAACAATAGGGCATTAGATAAGCCCACCGAATTAAAAAGTTCCTGAAAATTCTCAATTAGGTCTTTGAGAACTCTATGTATTTTCATTTTCCTGATTGAAACTTGTGAGGAAAGGCAAAGATTTTGGATTGATGTTTTTATTAATGGCATATTTGTACCATATCTTAGTCCACATAGGGGTCCATGGCATGGATTTAGTGGCATAGTTGGCAATATTGAGAATTCTATTGGCTCGAATAATTCTATAGTATAAAATAAAGTTTGGCAACGCCATACCTCCTTTCAGTTTGGGAGCTGTGAGTTTGTAGTAAGACATCCTGACTGATTTTGGGTACCAAATGAATTTTCCAATCTCTTTCTGGATTTTCTTGATAAAAGTAATTGTGACCGGGGATAAGGAGGAATTATATTGATAGAGAATCTTTGGAAGTACATTCATTTTGACAATGGCGATTTTGGAAAGTGTAGAAAGTTTCAACAATTGCCAACGTTTCATATCTTGTGTGATACAGTTCCACATTTTCACTAGGTTTGCTTGCATAATAGAAGAATACGAATCTTCATATGTGACTCCCAGGTAGTTGAAAGAGTGACAGGTACGGAAAGGCAAGACTGGAAAAAGATGTGGTTTGTGGGCTTCAGGATTAATTTGGAAGATATGGGATTTATTGGCATTAATTTTATAGTCAGAAATCGCTGCAAAGGTATCTATGGAGTTTATTAATTTTGTTGCATTGTTAGAGGGATACATGAAATACAAGTTAAGGTCATCCGCAAAGGCAGCAAATTTAATACTAAGATTACATATTCTCGGGATAGCATAGTAGGCTTTCTGTGTAATAAACAGAAGTAGTACTTCTATATATAGGTTGAACAATAGGGGAGACAGAGGGCACCCTTGTCTTGTACCATTGGCTATTTTAATCGGCTTTGAGAATTTTTTATTTATATAAAGGTGTGTGTATGAGCTATTATATAGAATCTTAATTAAATCAATGAATTCAGAAGGGAGTCCAAATTTTAAAAGAGTCAAGAACAGGAAATCCCAATTAACCCTGTCGAAGGCTTTACTTGCGTCTAATATCAAGGCATAAATAGGGTCTCGGTTCTGTTTAGATAACTTTATCATAGATTCTAAAGTTAGGGTATTGTCCCATGTGTGCCTGTTGCTCATAAATCCAGCTTGTTCTGGGGAGATCAGATCATTTAGTACTCCTTTCAATCTAGTAGCCAAAATGGAGGACAGAATTTTAATATCTACGTTCATAAGTGATATCGGTCTGTAGTTATTAGGATTAGTGTCATCCAATGTAGATTTAGGAATTAAAATAGTTTTCGACAGATTAATATATGGATCTTTAATACCATTGGCAGCAATGGATTTAAACAGGTCTAATAAGATAGGGGCCAGAGTGACTTTATGTGATTTATAGAATTCAGATGGAAAACCATCCGGGCCCGGAGCTTTCCCTGTCTTTAGTTTATCAATAGTCTCTATAATTTCTTTAATATTAAACTGGGCTGTGAGTTGATCTTTTTGCAGTTCAGTAATTTTCGGAAAATCAATCATATCCAGAAAGTTTCCCATCTCCTCTTTTGAGGTCATGAAGTTGGAATTGGCATAGATATCTGAATATATTTGGTGAAAAAGGTGAAGGATATGCTCATCAGATCTATAGACCTGATTTTCGTATTGGATGCAAGAAATTCTCGGGGATCTGGGTGTGTTCAGAATAATTCTCGCCAAAGCTTTGGAGGGAGTTTGAATGTATTCTGAGAATCTCGCTATATATTTGAATTCCCAAAGGGACAGATTAGATTGGTGGTATTCAAATAGTTCTTTTTGTTTGGTAGTTAGTTCTTTTTCTGTGCCCTCAGAGTACCCATCTAACAGCTTTTTCTCTAGGTGATCAATTTCAGCCTGTAAGTCTCCTAATTTTTTAGTACGTAGCTTTTTAAGAAAACTCGCTTTGTTAATGAAGATACCTCGAAGCACGGCTTTAGTTGCAGCCCATCTAATATCAAAGGAAATGAGTTCATCTTGTTTATTACCATAAAGATCTTTAAGAGTCATTTTAACATCATTATCCAGAGACTTATCATTTAAAAGATTACAGTTTAGAGACTAGTTAGGAGTTGTAGGGGTACTAGGTTGAGTTAATCTAACTTCTAAGATTATTCTTGAGTGGTCTGATAGGAAACGGGGCTCAACCGAAAATTTAGTTTTCTTATTTCTCAAGCAATCTGAGATCAAAAAATAGTCAATCCGGGACCATGAGTGATGCATTTAGAAAAATAAGTAAAGTGTTTATGTCCGTCTTCTAAGGCAGTAATACTGGATGCAATTGGGTCCCACAAGCCAAAATCATCAATCATGTCAGATAAGGCTTTACAAGTTATGATATTGCTATGGTTATCTTTCCCTTTACGATCCACCTGTGGGTTAATGACAGTATTCCAGTCTCCTCCAATTATTAGGACGTGATTCGGGAACTTAAGCAGGAGATTATAAATCTTAATAATGAATTCGGATTGTCCAGAACATGGCCCATAAATATTAAGAAATAATATTGGTTCAATTATTGGGTGAATGCAGCAAGTGAAGTAACACCATCTCCCCTCTTGATCACTCCCTTTTGATATAATTTGTATCTGGAAGGATTTTTTAACAATAATAGCCACTCCCTTCGAGTTGTTAACCGAGCCAGAGGAAATAATGTCACTAATCCATGTTTTCCTCATGTCATTTGTCCAATCTGTAGTTAATAGATGTGTCTCTTGTAAAAAACAAACATTACAATTGGATTTAAGTAAAATATGCATTGCCAGTTTTTTCTTATCACAGTTATTGAGTCCCCTAACATTCCAAGATGACACTGTCAGTACATTGGAATTATTAGCCATACTATTTTTTAATAAATCATCTAAACATGCTAAGTATAAACTTACATAAGAATTTATCAAGTGGTGGAAGAAGATATGAAAAAGGTAGAAGGATAATATAAGCACTAAAATACCATAGAGTTAAAGCAGCAATTAGTAAAAACATGGCACTAAAACCCCTCAATCCTACACCCGTGCATACCCACCTCCCTATAGCAATTGAGAGAATGCATGTGTGTGACATTATAGTTACGTCAATAAGTGAATAATATATACAATATTTACACAATCTGTACAAATTCCTAACAAGCCCAAGCTTGGACATCATATCCCTTCTTAGAATCCTTATAGCTTCCAGGGAAGTATAAACAAAACATGAGCCTGATCAATCTGGCAAGACACCGGGCAACAACATAAAAG
The DNA here is from genome assembly GCF_019279795.1 of Protopterus annectens. Classification (NCBI taxonomy): domain Eukaryota; kingdom Metazoa; phylum Chordata; order Ceratodontiformes; family Protopteridae; genus Protopterus; species Protopterus annectens. The sequence goes on along the minus strand of NC_056745.1, from coordinate 953,909,295 downwards.
GTAGAACTGTGTTATAAAATACATATGAAATGCCCGTAGGTAACCCATAGGTGTATGCCTTATAAAAACCACGAACCAGGTACACTTACAAAAAAAAAGAGAGAGAAAAAAAAAAATCTCTGTAAAATTTTAAAAAGTTACTTAATAGGTTCAAACTTTAATACATATATCCTGCAGGGATTCATAGGGTGTCCTAAGGTGGAAGTAAGTGATTAAAATGGTAATCGCGATCAACTCACTATCTACAGTTCGAGTTGTTTAGAACAGCATTGTATCATATTTAATATGATCATCTCTTGGGCTGATCAAGCGAAGCAAACAAATAACAGCGACAGTATTGTATTATAGATGGAAACATAGGGCATTCATTACTATGTTGTATGATTAATTTGCCCTTTTAGTTCGTCAGTCGTACAGTATAGTATTTAGAGGCAGTTAAGTTTCTCGTAGCATGAGCATGTCTAGGATTCTTCCTGTAGGTGTGTGACATTTAAAGCAGACTAGGCGCCTCCCTTACAGGAGTCCTCCTGTATTTTGTCCGCCCAAACAAGGTTCCTACGGTTAGCTAAGACAAGCTTTAGCAAAGGACTTATTTATTATATGATAAACTAGGTTTCATATTATATCAAGGAGTGACATTCCAGCTGAACAGTAGAAGAGCATGAGCGCAAGTCTCAGAAGTGTATCAGGAGCAAGATAATACACAGCAGCACATGTTCAGGTGGAGGGCGCCACGCCGAAACATTTAATAAAAATGTTCTTAGCTTCAGCAGGGGAAGACATTGATAGTTTGGATCCCAAGTGAATAAAGGTCAGCGTTGAGGGAAACTTCATCTGGAACTGGATTTTTCTTTGTATAAGTTCAGCACAGTAGGGAGCCAGTTTGCGACGCATCTCTCGAATCTCTACAGGTAAGTCCTGTGAGATTATTAACGGTTGGCTATTCCAGACAAACTTTTTATTCTTTTTGAAGGCTAATGTGATAGCTTGGACATCCTGGAAGTTCAGCATTTTTATATAGATTGGTCTCGGCTGCGTAGATATCTGTTGGCTCCGGAGAGCCCTGTGCGCTCTTTCGATATGGTATTTGTGCGCAGGGTCTGCTTTCTTGCATAGACTAGTGAAAATTTGTGTACAAACCTCTATTAATTGATTAGGTTCATACTTCTCACTCAAGCCTCGAATCACCAAGTTATTTCTTCTACTTCGTGCCTCTAAATCGACAATCTTGGTTTGCATGGTACTGATGGTTTTATCCTTCATTTGGAGAGCTTCCTTAATGGCAAGGATATCAAATTCATTCGCTTTAGATTTCTCTTCTACCAGGTCCAGTCTGTCAGCGATTTTTTGTAGAGATGTGTCAAATGTAGTGAACTTCGCCGATAATTCTTGTATGGCATTCTGCAAGGGTATGAGAGCATTTTTCAATTCATCAATGGGTTGCATGTTGTCAGGTTTTTGTCTGATCGGGTCTTTGGAGAGCTCCGGTGAAGTTTTGGATGATCTCAGTCTTTTCGGATATTTTTCTGGAGAGGTAATAATAGCAGATATTTTAGATTTTATGGTTTGCGTGTCCATGCCCTCTGATTCTCTCGGCATTTTGAATGTTTCAGTCAAGAATGTAGTACTTCTATTAACTGTCCCGATATGTGGTTCTGTAGATCAGGCCTCTAATGTCCACGTGGCTAGTAAGATGCGTGCATCAGCTGTTTGTTTAACTTACTAAGAGCCAGCAGAATCACTATAAGATCTCCAAATTAGTTCACAGAGGCCAGTTAAAGTTTAAATTAACGATTGAAATGTAGAGAGTCTGTGATTTCCCAGATTAAGCAGTAGAACTGAAGTTAAGTCCTGGAGCAACAAGGAGAGGGTACCAGTTAGATGCCCACCATCTTGGATCTTATCAACTGTGCTTGGAAGTATTGATTCTTTCTTTTGTTCCGGGTTAACTGGATTAAAGAATGCTGAGGGATATAACTTGAGTATTGCTAAGAAGTAAGAACTTGCAGAAAAGTTATTAGAGCTTTTTACAGGAAAGATACTGATGTGCGAGAAAGGGTTAACCAAAAGCATGAATAAATAAATAATGTATTGTCATAATGCTTTGAATGCGATTCATGGGAGCATCTGGTAGGCATGGTTAATATAATCTTAGTAACATAGATGGATTATACAGGCAACCTTGGGTGAGACTATTTTTTGAAAGGCAGTTGTTGTGTCTTTCGGCTTTTCCCGGTTAAGGGTCGCCACAGCAGAACTCCGGTCCGCTAATGATTGGCAGTAGATTTTTATGTGCTGGCTTGCCGGGCCTAACGCACAACCTTCAACGAAGGAATGCCCATTCACGCATGTCGCCACACAGAAGACGCTCTAACTGAGAATTGAACGGGCAACGTCTAACTGTGAGGCAACAACGCTACCGCAGCACCACCAGTAAGTCAGATAATATTATTGTAGAAAAGTGAATGAGACAAGGATGTCACTGGGTTTGTTTTTATTGGTCACTGAATATCTAGTTCAAAGGGTATGAGGTGTACTGACAAGAGAAAGGGTTATGGATGCAAAGAGTGGAATATATATATTTTTCCAGATGACTGCACGCTTATTTTGGAAAATTTGAAGGAGAGGTTGCCAACAGTATTAGATTTATTGTACAGTTTTAGGACAGAATCTGGATTAGTTATATATTCTGAAAAATTAGTAGTGTTAAAGGTGGGTGGGAGGAGATGCCAGTTGGATTGCTATGGACCACTAGAGGTTTTTTTTAAGGTCTTTAAGTCTTTAGTACATTGGTAGAGAAAATTGATAAAAGTTAGTTATGGCTGGGGGAGAAAATAGGTATGATGCCTGTTGCATTGTGGAAATGGTTAATATATTATAAGGGAGGTTAGATTTAGTTAGAAGTATGGTTCTAGCATGTTATTTATCTGGGTAGACATATTCATATTAGGCCATTTAGTACTATATCTGGGGAAATTTGGTAGGTGTGTGAAAAGTTTATATGGTAAGAAAGCAGAGGTAAGACTAAGAAGGGAGATTAAAGGCAGAAAGTCCTTTTGGGGGTGAGGAGTGTTAGATTTCAGGAGGTATCAGAAACTATAAAAATGGCCCAGTACTTAAATTAGTTGAATGAGGGTGAGTTGGATCAGATTATGTGTGAAGACAGTAGGAAGGAAAGATATGAAAAAATGCGATGGTCCACCTGGGGCTATTGAAATTTCAAAAGCAATGTGAAGTTGGCTTTCAGAATCTGTCCAATGATAAGTTTTAACAAAGACATATCCACCCAACTGTGTAATAGTTCCCATAAGTCAGCATTATGAAAATTGATAAAGATGGTGGGGCTACTTTTATGAATCAGTTTGGTTATAATAACAAAATGTAAACTTTCATGTAGAAACAAACTAAGAACCACAAAGAATGGCACCAAGCAGAGCTGTAACCAACAAATTATTTAATTAAGCACTTTTCATCCGAGTATTTTCCCTAACTTCCTCAGATACAAACAATCACACAAATAACACCTTTTAAATATCCCTCCTTAAGTCACATGACCCTATCCTTTTTAGTTAAATTAAAGGAACCATAACCATTAGTTACTCTAGACACACTACTTAGTATTAGGAATAATACAACAATACTTCACATTGTTACTAACTTAAAACATTTACAACTTGCATATAAAAATAATTGCAATATATCAAACTTAAAAATTAACACATAATAAATAAAAACTTAAAAAAATATAAACATATATATGTGTGTGCTTGTGTATGCAAATATATACACATATATAAACACACATGCATGTTACTTAACTCCACAATACCCTATCTCTCTAAATGTTTAAATTTTAGTAGGCTTGTTATAAAGCATGAATCATTGAGACCCAGGTAACTACATGCATTCAAACATAATTGTCAGACTAATTCCAACCTGTCCAAGTACACCTTAGGAGACCACCATGTGGATCTAAAAAAACGTGGTCTATAACCCTAAATTTAAAGTAATGATTTGGATTAGACATAGCATGTCTTGCTAGAGCATTTTCGGTTTTATTCCTTGAGATGCTGTACAAGTGTTCATAAACAAATTTTCTAAGCTTTTGCTCAGTTTTATCCACATAGAACCCTGAACAGCCCTGACAACTAGCAAGATAAACAATCATTTTGGAATTACACTTAAATTTCTTAGATTAACTAAATTTACACCTGTTAATTATAAATGTACTTCCTAAATCAATATGTTTACAGTACGAGCACATTTCTCACATAAACATTCCTGGATTGGGTCATGTGACTTAAGGAGGGATATTTAAAAGGTGTTATTTGTGTGATTGTTTGTATCTGAGGAAGTTTGGGAAAATACAGAGACAAAAAGAGCTTAATTAAATAATTTGTTGGTTACAGCTCTGCTTGGTGCCATTCTTTGTGGTTCATAATAACAAAATGGTTAACTGTCCTTTAACAATGAACTTTATGCCATTGTTTCTCTCAATTAAATTCTGACAGCATAAAAAGTGTAGATTCAGTTTTATATGAATTTTTGTAGAATGAACTGTTGCACCTGAATTATATGATTTACGTGCTATTATAACCCAAAGATTCCTAATATTTCTAATATTCTAAAAATATGTAAGGACATGCATGGCACTCCATTATATCCTATTATATCAGTAGGGGGATCACAAAATGAACCTCTAGCTATTTTATTGAACAATATATTGAAAATGAGTCTTGATTTTATACCCTTGGTTTGACAAGATTCATGGCATTTTCTTAATTACATCCATCAACTTTATTACATTTTTTATCTTTGTAAATGCAGATGTACAGGATCATTTCGCAGTCTTCCCACACCATTATGGTATGACCTAGCTTATGGATATCATTTAAAAATATGACAGGATTAGGGATAAGATGGTGTGTATTATTTCTGTTTTTATAGATTTAAACATGTTTTAAACTTTATTACATTATCACTTAAAACATAGGCACACATGCATAAATAGAAAAGAAAAACTATACTCATTTTTTTATTTACATACATTTTGCATTACATATACGTTTTCTTTCTTTATAACAACTCTTATTTAATTCCATTTATTTCTATATAATTTGTTCCTTCCATTTTCTAAAGATCCAGTTTCCATTTCCTTTATCTTTTTTTACAAATATTCAATATTTCATATACATTTGGTTTGGATTTTGATTTCCAATTTCTAGTAATTGCTTTTTTGACAGCCAAAAGAATTAAACTTAATAAGGCCTTACTATCTGTAGGTAATTACGACCCTGTATCCCTGGTCAAAAGAATAATTTCCTTAATTATAGCCATTTGCTCTCCCAAAATTTCTGTAGAGATTTTTTTTTAAATCTACCATATGATCATTATTCTACCAAAAATATATATTTCCAGTTATATCTTTCTTCCCCATGACACCGCCAAAATTTTCTATCTTCCTGAGGAAAAATTCTTCAAAGTCTGCTCGGGGTATAAAAATAACTAAGCATGCAATTCAAAGCAAGAATATTTTAAACAAGCATTGCAATGGGAGCTGTGTCAGTACCCATTTTTGCAAATCTTGTTTCAGTTGCTTGGGAGATGAGATTGATTACCTAGATGTGCATTTATATAGGAATTGTACCAACAAAAGATTTCAGTTCATGATTTACAGAAATCTTACTTCTTGTAATTGATACTTGCACTACTATGGCAGTCATGAATTCAAACTAAATGGAAAGTCACTAAGGGGCAGATGGTTAGGCAGTGTAGATTTATATTAGATGATAGCATTTTTTATCTAGTGTTTGACAAAATATGCCATATGTTCTGTAATAGGAAGCATCCACAGGATTTTACCCTGGACATGAAATAGGAGAGCAACCAGTATAGACATAAAAAACATTTTGCATGTTCCTTTAGAATAAAATGCATAAGGGAAATACTGGGGATGTATTCAATACTTCTTTAGTTAAAATATTTTCATTGGACTCAGGTTCTCTCTGTTCTCTTAAACATAGGAACCAGTATTTGGTTTCTGGCATTTTGAAATCCAAACTTGTCTCAGTTCCCAACTTTTTAATACAGAGGTAAATATAATATCAAAATGTTGTTGAAATCTTTTGAAAACAACATAAATTAAGGATAAACAAAATGTCCAAATGTGTCAGTTGTTCCCACTGCCATTATAATTATGAATAACCAAATATTGTATTGGGAAATTATGACAAAGTTATTTCTTGTCCAGGACACAAAACTTCAAAAGCTTTGTGGTAATGTATGCCACAAAATGCAACTCCTGTGATTCCTTCTACGTAACAGAAACTGAAAGGAGGTTTTTGTACTGTATTTATGAACATGATCAATGAAAGAATGGCTTAACCAGAAGAAAATGAAAGTTTTGGAATGGCCCAGCCAGAGCTCAGACATAAATCCAATAGAAAATCTGTGAGGTGACCTGAAGAGGGCTGTGCACAAGAGATGCCCTTGTAATCTGACAGATTTGGAGCACTTTTGCAAGGAAGAGTGGGCAAATATTGCCAAGTCAAGATGTGCCATGTTGATAGACATCTACCCAAGAAGTCTGAATGCTGTAATTAAATCAAAAGGTGCTTCAACAAAGTATTGGTTTAAGGTTGTGCACACACAACAAAGTATTAGTTTAAGGGTGTGCACACTTATGCAACCAGCATATTGTACATGTTTAATTTTTTTATATTTTTCCCCTAACAGATTTGTTTGTTTTTCAATTGAATTGTTATAGGTCACATTAAAGGTGGGGAAAGTTTTGAAATTATTTATTGTGGTCTAATTTTTTTATATCACAAAAACCTGGCATTTTAACAGGGGTGTGTAAACTTTTTATATCCACTGTATGCATCTGCTCATCAGATCTGAGGCTATCATTCCTACTTATATGTTGATTCACACACATACCAGCACAAACACACACACACACATACAACTGAATCTATCGATAATTTTGAACCATTTACTTATCTAAGAGAGCAAGCTAGAATATGTTACATTCATCGCAAGCTCCATACAAGATGTTTGAATACAGGTATGAGACAGAGCACATTTGAAAGAATATTACCTCATATTTGGAAAGGAAGTGTGTATGTGCTTAAAGGGACTGAAAGTGGTAGGAAAGTCGTATCCCACTGTAAAGACAGACATCAGATATGTGAGTGAAGGCAGTCCTAACTACCATTATAAACAGAAATACACACACACACACACACACACACACACACACACACACACACACACACACACACACACACACACACTAGTTAGTGTCTGCTGGATTTGAGCTACCACCTAAGTACACAATTTGGAGTACATAGTATCAACCACAAGCACTACAGGAGAAGTCTAATTACACAACTGAGATAGTACACATTTGAAAGGATGACATCATCAGAGTATTGTAGAACAATTGCTTACTTTAAAAGGGGAGAATTTGATGAGGGAAACCTCTTTCAGTGGATATGTTTCTCCTGAATGGAAGTGAACAAATCAGATGTATTGGAAAAGCCATTTCTACCTAGCACTAGAGAAACATGAACAGTCCTAGCAGTAACTCATTGCTGTATTCAAACCACCTATTTACACAATCTCAAGTACATAGTACTTACCACAAGCACCACAGGAAAAGTATGACCATAAGAGTGAGATAGTACATATTTTAAAGGATGACCTTATCAGTCTGTAGAAGAACAATTCTTGAATTAAAAGTGGAAGAAATTGATGGTGGAGCCCTCTTCCAGTATAATTATTTCTCCTGAGTGGAAGTGTCCTTAGATCTTTTGGTGAAGCCATTTCTACCTAACATTAAAGACACACACACACACACACACACACACACACACACACACACACACACACACACACACACACATATATTAGTTCCTATCCCCCAGATTTGAACCGCCTACTTATCTATTTACACAAACTATAGTATACAGTATCAACTGCAAGCACCACAGGAGAAGCCAACTGTGAGATGGAACACATTTGGAAGGATGACCCCCATTAGTGTTCTGCAGAGAAGATATTTGAACTAAAAGGGGGAAAACTTGATGGGGGGAGCCTTCACCAGGTTTAAATGTTTCTCCTGAGTGGAAATGTGCACATCATATCTGTGGCTGAAGCCAGACCTACCTAGCGCTACAAACACACATGCACAATCATGCTAGTCAGTCACTACTGTATTTGAATGCCTGCAAAATTACACATTCTAGAGTACATTGTATAAACTGCAAGTGCCACAGGAGAAGTCTAACTTAAAATGTGAGATACTGCACATTTATAAGGATGATCAGATCAATGTGTTGTAGAGAAGACAGCATACATCACATGTTTGGTTGAAAAGGAATGTGTGTTGACAAGTAGAAAAAAACAGCAATGTGTTGACCACAAGTAAATGCATACGGCACAGATAAGCTACTTATCCTTTCATTCATAGACATTGTGGTAGTGTGAGTGAGATGTAGCTGTTTCATATTATCGTATATTAGCTGTGTCAATGATGGGTGATAATCATAGTTGTAAAACAGTGGATTGACAACCAGGTATTCATGACTGTTCAGCTCAGGGTGATTGTAAGCAAATCTTTATCAGTCAGTGTGTCAGTGTCAATATTTCCTAAAGCTTGGACAATGTTCAAGTAAGAGGTACAGAACTAACTCAAAAAAACAGGCCACCCTGGTTGAATCACAACATCAATATACTGTAAAACAGAAGGAAGAAACTCATTGCAAAAATTAGGAGGTGTAGCACCCAGCAGGATAAAAGCACTCTCATCAAACTAAACAAACAACTCACACGACAAATAAAGTCTACCAAAGCAAAATATGAGGTAAATTTGACCTCTCATCCAAGGACAACCACAAGGCATTTTTTAGCTATGTCCAGAACCAGACAATACACAAATGTGTGCAGAGGTCATTGTTAATGGTGCCAGCTATACTGGATCCAGTTTAAAAACACAAGGAGAATAAGTCTAAGATTAATTCCTTGTTCAGTTTTATGGAAGCTATAGTGGGAATGGAAATCAAACCAGAAGTAGATAAAAATCAGGCAGCAACTGAATGTGCCATAAAATGAAAGAAAGAATATAAGGTAAAGGATCAGATGAGAAGGCAAGAAATGTGGAAAATGCATTAATATAGTTGCAAGTATAGGAAACTCTTTGAACAACCTCTTATTGATCAGGACCGGACACAGGAATGGTTAAGTAGAGGTGAATTTAAACCAAAAGATAAAATGTTAATATTGGCTGCCCAAGATAGAAGACTATGTACACATTGGTTTACAGAGTTCATTGAACATGTGGGAGAAACAGACAAATGTAGATTTTGTAAAACAGAATTAGAACCAGTTGCACACCCTGCTGGTTGTGACATACTAATAGCAGAAGGACTGCATACTGAAAGATATTATAATGTGCCAAGACTGTTGCATTGGGGATTGTGCAAACATTATAACACTGAAGTAGCTGAAAAACATTTGAAACTTGAGCCACAAAGCATTATAGAAAATGATGAAGTTTAACATTGGTTGGGATCACCCATTAACAACAGTTCAAAAAGTAGATGCAAAAAAAAAAAATATATATATATATATATATATATATATATATCTACATATATATGTATATGTATATATATATATATATATATATATATATATATATATATAGTAGTCCATAAAAAAAAGACAAAAGTAGCACTGATCATTGAAATTGCTACAACCAGTGAATGCAGTGTCTTATATACAGAGAGAAACAAAGTCATAAAATACCAGGATTTGCAGGCAGAAACAAGGGCAGTCTGGAAAAGGATACCCAGACAGTTCCAATAGTAGCAGGACCAAAGGGTTTTTACAAAAAATAATTTACAATAGTACATAAATATGTTACCAATACATGTAACTCTGTATGAATTACAGAAGGAGTTAGTACTGGGCACACTGCAGTTGCTATGAAGAGCACTTCTGGCAAACATCAAAGACTGAAATAATACTAATTTTATGAACTTTAATCGTACTTTGACTTAGGAATGGGGTCCATTCCCCTCATGTTATTAGGAAACCAAAAGACTTAGAGAAATTAAAAAGAAAGAAGCCAGAAGATATTGCAAATCTACTAGCCAACAAATTCAGCTCCAACTTTACCCCTCTCTCCCCTTCAACCTTCCATCCGTAAATAATAAAAGCCCATGTTTTCACTTGTTTCTCACCTTCCCTGTAACTAGTCTAGTCCAGATACAGATTTGCTGTATCTAGGACTGTTTGTAACCTTCTGAGTCCCCCAAGCCTTTCTGTATTGGAGGGAAGCCTTCTAGCTTATCAGTGGAAGTGGTAAGCACTAGGTAACCTATCTACCACAAGAGTGGTTTCTGGTCCAGAAATTGTAGGTATTAGCCATTTGGGCAGTTTTTCCATCTCTTTCTACTTTCTGGTTTAAAAGCTCACATTTGCGCTTGTTTCCCACCTTTCCTGTAACTACTCTAGTCCAGATACTTATTTTCTGTATCCAGGACGGTTTGTAAGCTTCTAAGCCCCCAAAGCCTTTCCGTGTTGGAGGGAAGCCTTCTAACATATCAGTGGGAGTGGTAAGCATTAGGTAGCCTATCTACCACAAGAGGAGTGGTTTCTGGCCCAGAAATTGTAGTTTGTTGGCCGTTTGGGCAGTCTTCCCATCTCTTTGAACTTTCTGGGTTAAAAGCCTGTGTTTGCACTTGTTTCCCACCTTTCCTGCTACTAGTCTAGTCCAGATATAGATTTGCTGTATCCAGGACTGTTTGTAAGCTTCTAAGGGGCGCCAAAGTCTGGTCTTCAACTTTTCCCTTAGATCTGCTAGTTCTCTCCTCTACTGCACTTTTACAAGCTTATTAGTCTAGCACTTTACCAGACTTGTTGTAGCAATTATTGTAGCACACAAAAGAGCTACCAGCACTAAACGTTCTACAAGGAAACAGCTCCAGTACTTATTATTAAGGGCCACCCCTCCAGGCATGTCTAAAAGTCAGTGCCATGTGCTTTCTCCTATTAAACTGGAAAACATGGGCATCCTGTGGCAATGTAACAATTGCCTCATGTACACAGACAACCCTCTCCTCTTATCTCCCAACACTCAGACTTGCAAGAGATGCACTTATATATCCAAACTGGAAGCCACGCACTCTCAAGCCAAGACCGGAATAGCTGGTGAAGAGGAGAAGGTCAACACTTGCACCACACCACATGGAACACATATCCCTCGAGAACACACACCAGCACTGCCTTCATATAAAAACGCAAACCACACACCCACCTTCATGGAGGCTCGCAATAAAAATCTATACAAAAAGCAGAGACCTCCAAGGCAGAAAAGCACTTGACTACCACAACACAACACTAATCACGAGATGCATAACTCTACTAACCAGTGTGCCACTCAACCAAAGCCCCTAAAGCAAAACAGCATGCCCAATACGCTAGTCATAGGTAACTCAATAGTGAGGCACACTGATGTCCCACTCACTAGGCTGAATAAGGAGAAAGTAACAGTCAGCTGCCTGCCAGGTGCCAAGATCTGCCACATAATGCATGCACTCAGGTCCCTCAATAACAGGTACAAATATGACTCTGTCATTGTACATGTGGGTGTGAATAACCTGAGATGTACCTACCCGGACTACATGAAAAGAGACATGGTGGAGCTCTTGGATTATGCAGCCCTGCTGGTATGACCCTAGCCCTGAGCAGCATCCTACAGTCACCCAGAATGATACCACAGTACAAGCAGAAAATGATTGATTCCAACAATTGGTTAAGTTTTTGGTGTCATTCTAGTGGGATCCATTATCTGTCTGCCTGGGATGACATGATTGACAGACCTTGATGCTTTGTCAGAGATGGCCTGCATCTGTCATCCCTGGGCTTCCGGATACTGGCCAAGGCTCTTGCCACCCCTATAGTGCCTTTTTTAGGCAGTGTTCAAAAGACCAAATTACCACCATAACAGCTACAAACAAATGCAATCTGAGGGTCATGCTGCTCAATGCTAGAAGTCTAAATTTCAAAATGCACTCTCTCAAAGCACTCCTTAAAATGGAGAACATTGACATTTGTGCTGTAACAAAGACCTGGTTCAAGGCAGCAGAAAGCACCCATGCACTACTATGATATAACTCATTCCACACCTTTCGGCCCCAGAATTTGGAGTGAAGCTCCAAAGACAGTGGTGTTTCCATATTCATAAAGGATGCGCACACCTCCAGACTGGTAGCCCAACATAACGCATCAGAGATACTTCAGGTGCAGCTAATATTGGGTAAGACAGCGATTTAGATCATAGCCTGCTTTAGGTCCCCAACCATGTCCCAAGACTCTCACTCCAGGTTCCTAAGCACCCTGGACAACATTAGGGTCTAACCTAACACTCTCATACTGGGTGACTTCAACTACCCCCTCCATTAATTGGGAAAACTACTCATGTACCAATACACTTACCCAACGTTTCCTGGAATTCATTAATTTCAATGCCCTGCACCAGCTCGTTCTTACCCCCACTAGAGGTAGCAACATCCTTGACCTGGTCATTACTAACATGGGCGACCTTTGCTCTACACCAATAGTCAACTCCTACCTGGTTTGATCCAACCACAAACTAATCACCTTGGAAATTCACATCCCTCCCCTCCCCCCACAAAGGTAACCACTATGAAAAACTTCTCCAAAGCTAACTCTGGGCTCCTAAAAACAGAGGTGGCTAACTTTACGGCACCTATGCTAATGGGGAATAGTTGTTTGATCACCAAATCATACACCAATGCACTGTATGAACACATACACAAATGCATGGATTTCACCATACCCAATAGAACCAAGATCCTCTCCTCCAAAAATAAGAAGACAATCTGGTGGGGCCCTGGCATAAATAAACTCTACAACAGAAGGAGGAAGCTGATGTGGAATAAGGTGAAGTCCCAAGACTGGAAAAACTCCCTTATCAGCCTCAACAAAAAGTTGAGCTCCCTCATCAAATCCTCTAAAGCTAGCTATGAAAACATAATCGTGGTGGATAGTAAAGACAACCACAATGCCTTCTATAGTTATATAAAGAATCTCCATGGCAATTCCCAGATTTGGTCTGAGCTACTGCACAATTTTGCTTCCTATACTGAGCCAATAGATATTGCCAATATACTGACCGACAGATTCAGTGCCAACTTTACCCCTCTCTCCCCCCTCCCAAAGGACCTATCACATTAACAGTAGATTGCCAGGCACCCAGTATTACTGCTGCACAGTTGAAAACAGCACTGTCCAAGGCCAAGAATACAGCTTCTATGGGACCTGACAATATCCCTGGCTGTGTTCTACATGAACAATAGAGTGAACTGGCACCTCACCTATGTGCCCTGTTAATCACAGCCTCACCTCAGGCTTTACCTCAGGCATACCGAATGGCACACTGCTACAGTCATCCCTCTCCACAAAGAAGGAGTGAGTACAGACCCCGGGAACTATCACCCCATTAGCCTAACGAGTCTGATATGCAAAGCTATGGAATGCATCATCATGGACCTAATAAACAAGGATGTAGAGAATCTCCAAATTCTGGATCCCACACAGTTTGGTTTTGTGAAGGGTAGATCATGCCTGCTCAGCTTGGTCGACTTCTTTGCATCAGAAACCAGAACTGTGGATGAAGGCAAGGTGGTTCACACAGCCTACCTTGATCTGGCCAAGGCCTTTGATACCATTCTCCACTCAGGAATCATAGAACAACTCAGTAAGCAGGTATCAACCCCTATATCACTAGGTGGGTTGCAAACTGGCTCAGAGATAGAACCCTCAGTGTGAAAGTAGCTGACTCCAAGTCACGACTGGAGTTCCACTGGGCTCAGTCATGGGTTCTCTCCTGTTTGGTATCTACTTCTCTGAAGTCCAGGCCAACATGAAGGGAATCTGGCTGACAAGGTTCGCAGACGATTGCAAGATGGGAGCTATTATTAACTTCCCAAGTGATGCTGACATCCTACAGAAAGGCCTCACTGAGACCAACGACTGGTGTCAGAACCATGGGCTTAAGCTCAAGGCCAAAAAATGTCTCATCATTCCCTTTGGGAAAAACCCGGTTCCCATGAATTACCACATTGATGGTAGTTCACTGAACACAGAAGGCGTTACAAGAGATCTGGGAACACAGACTTGACAGCAACCTCTCTTTCGACCATCACATTGCCAATGTGGTTAGAAAGTCCTTCTATGTGGCACATCTCATTACTAAGGGTTTTGCATCCAGGAAGAAGGTCATTGTCTCCCTCTACTCTTCCCTCATTAGGCCAATCATCAAGTACAATGCCCCATTTGGCATGTACCTCACTAGACACCTGCAACAACTGGAGAGGCTGCAAAAGTACCTCACAAAGAGGATTCTAGGCCTTAAACACTTGTCCTATATGGACAGACTCAAAAACTCCAACTATTGTCTGTCTCATATCGCCTACTTAGAGGCGATTTCTGCTTGATTTACAAAGCCATGTCTGACCTAGCTCTGTTAGAAATGCTACATCTAAAGAAATCCCAACTCCTCTGCATCACATGCTCCAGAGACCTCAAACTCATTACCACAATCAACAGAACATGCTGGAAGGACAGGTTCATAACCCAGAGACTGCCCATGCTATGGAATAGACTTCCCATACATGTCAAACAGAGCACCTCACTGGCCCTCTTCAAGAGAAATCTTGATGAGTGGATGGGAAATAGAAAATTCAACATGGGGATCACTCCAGTGGCTCTACTTAACAAAGGCACTGGGAACTAAGGTCAGGTGGCACAATGCCAGGGTAATCCTATGGGTTAAGCTTGTAAAGGCTCCAGGGCCATTAGCCTAGTACACACCTATGAACCTATGAATACCTTCAAATATAACTCCCCCTGCTATCACTAGGGAACAGGTCCTTAATATTCTCTCTAAGGCCAAGACCACTGCATCAATGGGCCCAGACAATATCCCAGGATGCCTTTTAATTAGCATGAAACATGACCGATCATGTCCTCTGGAATTGCTATTTAACTGTAGCCTCCAAACAGTCTTTGTGCCTCATAAATGGAGAATATCAACAGTCATCCCTCTGCACAAAGATGGGCTATCTAAAAACCCTGGAAACTACAGATGTACAAGTCCCACTTGTCTCATATGCAAAGCTATTGAAAGAATTGTCATAGAAATTATCAATAATGACCTCTTGACACTGGACCCAGCCCAATTTGGTTATTGAAGGACAGGTCATCATACCCCAATTTGCTCATCCAGTATCCCTGATAGAGTAGTCTGCATGGAATCTTTAAAGTCTGCCAACTAATTACACTCCCAAAAATATGTTACCAATTATATTTTTCTTCCCCATCACACCTCCAACATTTGCTGTCTACCTGAAGAAAAATTCACTGGAGTCTACTTGGGGTATAAAATATCTATGTAAACATTCCCAAGCAAAAATCCTAAATCTTCCAGATTTTGTTGCATATTTGGGGGACATACATATAACCCCCCATTGTTTATTTGTGAATTGCTTATGCAGTCTCTCTTCCCAATCCTTTCTAACCTCCTCTGATTGATTCTTATACTTATGCAATATTTTATATGCTCTACTAATTATTCCTTTTTAACAGCAGTTTCTATTGTAGATTCTACTAAAACTTTACCAGTGCTGTTTTTTTTTTGTTTGTTTTTGTTTAGGACCCACAATTTCTTTCCCTTTGCCTATACTCTGATATCAGTCCTTGATAGGGAAAGGCAATCCGTAACCTGCAGTCCAGATAAATTCTTGGCGTCTTCACATTCTATTACCTTTCCCTCTCTATTTATTTGTTCCCAATACCCTTATTCCTTTGCCAGTTTTCTCCAATAAATTCCAGCACCATCTAGCTTATTGTCAGTATCCCTAATTGCAATCACCCTTATTGGCAGAATCTCCTTTTTCCATTCCTGTGTTGGCTTAGTTCTTAGAATACTTTCTGCTACTTTATGAATATAATATTCTGTATGATTACTGTTATTCTCCTTAAAGGTCTGCATCCAAAATCCCAGTCTCTGCTTGTTTCTTGAGCCCCACCCCAAGTTTCATCATCATCCCTTTCCAGTTTGAATTATAGGTTTCTGCTTGTGCTGTGTATAGAAGCCTTAATTGTGGAGCTCTGAAATACACCTTCAAATTGGGTAATCCCAAACTGCCTTGCTCTGTTGGAAGAATCAACTTATCCACTGTCTTGACTGCATCTGGCACAGGAGATAGTAATGGAGCTTGTCACAAATAAAAGAAATTAAGGTGTGAAGGAAGGAAGGAGTTTTGATGTTAATGTATGCAATCAAAATGTGTCAGGCTGATGAAAGGGAGCTACCTATGTTAATGTTCACATAACTGTCTGTGAGCAGTCCAATATCAATGTTGCTTGGCCAAGTAAGTTTTTTCCATCTATGTGGTTTTGTACACAAACAGTCCCAGAATCGAACCACAGTCTATCTGTGTGAATATGTTGTATATACGTCATTGCTCACTGCTTGTGCCAAAGGAGCAGTCACACCACAAGAATCCCAGAAAAACTTTTTCACTGTCAAGAAACCCCAAAATGTGTTGAAAGTTGTTTGTCCAACATAAAAATGGATAATAATAACTTAGTGTAGTGGTGTTTGTGTAATGTTAATGCTGTCATATGATATTGTCCTTCACTGGAACTGTTAAGTCTTACTGGCTAACAAAATGTACATGAATCACATGTGCCGCTGTGGAAGTCCTAAAACAACTGTGAGACTCCACCTTTATTGCATCATATGATTGTGTTGCAAACCAGTTTTTTGAGGTAAAAGGGATGTGGAAGGCCTCTCCCACTGTAACTATACACATTACAGCTATGGTGGAGGTCATTCACATACCAGTATACAGAGACACAATGATTACAGTCACTCACTGTGGGTTTTTAACACCTACTTATGTGACTACAGAAGCTAAAGATATTGTGAAGAATGAATGTGCCACAATAGAATTCTTACTACAATTGTGATTTATTTGGGTATTTGAAGGGATTCCTCATGTTTTGCTGCAAAGCATATGCATGTATGCAATTGGATAAAAGAGTGGTGCGATATGTCTCTTTGTCATAGAATATTGCCTAACGTTCAGTAGACCCCAAACACAAGTGATGTACAAAGCAGTCATCACTGTGATGGTAGAATACTAATCATGGACAATATGTAGATAATCACGGATTCTAACACATGGCTTATTAAAGCAACAACATACAGGATATTATCTCACTTCATCACACCATAGGAGAAGGCTTACTACTACTCTTATAAATGGAAAATTTCATTAAAGGTCATCATCAATTTAAATAAAGCATTTCTCTTGTAAAAATGTGCTTAAGTTCCTGTAAAAGGAATTCCCATGCTATACATATACACAGCAGATATGTGGGTGACAACATTGTTACCTATATGTACATTCACAGTCATACTGACACAGCTAGGTCTAAGTAGTAATGGTTAGGTTTAAACTAACTACCTAAGATCACAAGTTAGAGAACATTGCGAGAATCACAAGCACCATATGAGATGCTGGTTTACAACTGCAACAGTGCATATTTGAATAGATGACATCATCATTGTTTAGTAGGTTATTTACACAATCTACAGAGTGTAGTGCCAACAGCCATACAAAGACAGTTGTTTATGGGGTATTTCTGCACATGTTTATGGTATGTTACTCTTATGGTTGGCATCATGATGTTCTTTTAGGTTCTGTATATACAAAGGCAAAACATAATGGGTGAAAAAAACAATATGTTATAGACACTTTTTAAATACTGCCCCTATAAACCTACACTTCTGCTATGACACTGCATTTTCTGACCTGTATAAATTGTGAAACTCAAATGTATGGCATTACTAGATGTGTTCATTCATCAATGATTTGCCAGAAATTCACAGATGTGATGAACACACCACAAATATAGATGCAGAAATGTGGACATCCTTTGAAAATCTGTAAACTTTAGAAGTAGTGCTGTGTACAATAAAGTGTTTCCAATCCAGATGAAGAAGAGTTAGGACAGTGGAAACATGATGAGGATGTAAGGAGGATAGTGGTGGGTTAATAACATATGTAGCAAACCTTTACATATATACTATTAATATGGGAAAACTATTGGCGTACATAATTGTATGACAAACATCTAGATTCGAACTATTAACAGTATAAAATGCTAGTGTATAGACCGAAGGATTATCTCAGCTCAACACAGGACTTAAAGTTAAATCACACATTCTAAGAGACACTAACAACATGTAGAAGAAAGGGCATATGTAAGCAGCAGCCTTCATCACAGTCATATCACTTGTAACATCTCTTACACAATGTGTGACATCCAACAGCCTAATAGATATGGAACAGTAACTGTATCCTACTGTATTACTTTTAGTCTGTTTTGCTATAGAACAGCCAGTCAGGCACATTTTTTACAAAGCTAACTGTGCTAATGTGGTCTAAAGTAAAAATTCACAAAATTTTGCCATAAGATGTGAACTGCTATTTACCATGAGTTGATATTGCTATTTAATGCCAGGCATTGCACAAATGTTGAGGAGTCAGACTGATATCACAGAAGGGGTAGAGAGAAAGATAGGGAGGGAGAGAGGGAGAGAGGGAGATAAACATCAAACATGTATGCTTATTGCCCATTTCTGGCCATCTTTGTTGAGTGTTAGTCTTATTTTTGTTATCATCATTACTTTGTCATGCTCTTTACTATGAAGTGCTCCCAACAGGGACCAAGTAGATTCTGACAGAAGCAGGGTAATGGTGGGTCAATCCCATATGTAGCAACAGTTACACATAAAATAGTCCATCAAAAACAGTCAGTAAGAGTCTGACATACATCTGGATTACAACCCTAGACATGATGCAAAAATAACAAAGGAACCCTTACTTCACAAAGTTAAAAATCACACAACTGAAAAGACAACGACAACTTATTTCTACAAGAGAGGATGCAGGCATTAAACTTCATTTACAATAATGCCAATAGTAAAATCCCATAAAATAAACATTCCATCCATAAGCCTAATAAATATGCAACAGCAAAACTAATGATACAGAGGGATGAATCAGAGAGCTGGAGAAATACCAAGAGTTTGGTTTATGGGACAATTAGGACCACCTTTATGGTATGCCACTCTTAGGTGTTTCCTTATTAATAATCTCTCATGCTCTGTGCGTGTTTGCGATAGAGAGCAAGAAGGGTAGGAGAGTAGAAACAAGATAAAGACATATGCAGGATAAGGTTGGTTTAGTAAGTCTCACTTTTGGGGATAGAATGTTTTTGTAAATGCTTTATTGCTCCTCTATTCAAATGTTATGCTATATTTTTCCTAGTTTATTCAAATGTTATGCTATATTTTTCCTAGTCCTGCTAGATTCATGAAATGTAACTGGAGATAAATACAGAAATTTGTAGTTAAATACATGATAAAAATATAAAATGCCATGAAATAATATTTTGACATACATCTGAAATTGAACCCTTGTCAGCATGCAAAACAACAGTCTACAGACGTGAATTATCTCCACACACCACATAAGAACTCCAAGTTCATTACATCCAGTAGTAACTGTTTTAAAGCAGGGCTTTTACTCTGTATTCCTACAGTGCAGTGGGTTTAAGTGCACTTGCATGAAGATAATTGGACTAGTGTGGGTGATGGCAAAAACGGATTTTGCCATAGGAAGTGAAACACCATTCACCATTACTCAGTAGTGGTGTATGATGCCAAGTTCTGCACAAATGCTGAGGGCAAAAAATTAAGGATTTTTGATGGGCCATTTCTGGACATTTGTGGTATTTGTGTCTGATTCTATTTTTTCACCAGATTAAATGTGTGAAAAGGGGTTATTATGACAGTGGTGAAAATAAAGGGCAAGCAGAGGACACAAGGGAAAGAATACAGACATTTGCAGGATGGTGGTGGGAGAACACCAAGTCTATCTACTTCTTCACAACATAAATGTAGAATTGTACACAGAATTTAATGAATTTGGAAAGTTAGCACACCAGGGATGGGTAACATCAACAGAATAATGTTGTATAGCAAATTGGGCCAAATCAAGTGTTTCAAGATGACATAGAGGCAATATGGAGATCTATGTACTGGGGCATATTTTGTATGGGAAAGGTGCCTATTTTTTTTTTTTTTTTTAAGAGAGGCCTGTTGAGACTGTTGGGGGAGGTGCTTAGGAATGAGAGGCCAAGTAGGTAAGGCAGATTAGGTAGCAGGTGCAGACATACAGGACATAAAAGACGCACACAGGCATGGCCCAATCATCCATGTCCAGCTTGGGGACAGTGAGAGTCTAGTCCTCACCCTCAGAACTGTCATCACTGTCTCCTGTATCAGTTTTCTGGATGGTGCTGGACATGATATCAGTTTTGCAATACAACTTAGGACCTTTTCAACCCTGCCAATTTAGGCACCAAGGGCTTTCTCCATTATTTCCTCCATTAGCTCCTGATGAGTGACCAAATTGTACCAGCAGTAAGGGCAGAGCTACCTGATGCAGGTGGAGCAGGTAGGGAAGGAGATGTGGAGACAACACTAACAGGTCGTGACCCTGATGTGCTGGGTGCCTGTGATGGTGCTGCTGCACTCACTTGTGGAGTTATGGCAGGATGAACTGCCATGGTTGGTCTAGGTCCCTTTGCTAATGCTCATTTTGTTTTCAGCACAGTTTATGAAAAAATATTTGATATATATGAAAAAAAAGAGAAATAGGGTGAGGGAAACAAAAAGTGAATTATATCAATGGCATGTCACATTATTTTATTGTTTTGATACATAAACAAATATAAAGTCTAACTATGTTAACCTTTGCCACATTCAGATATGATGTGATGTGAAAGCATTGATGTGTCATAAAATAAATTAATCACAATGCTGTCCTATAAGAAATAGAAACATTCATTTGACTATGCCATATTGGATATATGATTTCCAAGTTAAAAATTGCATTTACAAAAATTGAATTGTTAATGTCATACAGAATTGCAGTTAATTATTTTATGTAAACATACTATCTCTGTATATATATATATATATATATATATATATATATATGTATATATATATAAAGAGTGAGTTAGAAGGGTGAGGGAGAAGAGACACTGACAGAAAGAGAAGGATGGGGTAGAATTAAACTGGACAGTAGACTTTTGTATGAGATGTTCCTTATTCAGCAAATGTAAAGGGATCATCTTCTGTTTCTTGTGTCATTTGAAAAATGATGCATATCATCCATGTTTCATCTCTGTTTTTTATCGGTAGGCACATCTGGTTCTGATTTTGCTTGACCACCTGCACATGGTAGGCACACCTTTTTATTGTTGCTGCCATATATAAAGTAGATTAATGTATGCAAGAAAGTCCTTTTTGCATTACATTAGAATCCATTATTGTTTAAAATATGTTTTACATAACATAAGTTTAATCAGTTTTTATTCTGTTTCCCTCTTGGTTGTGTTGATTACTTGTTATCATAGGTGAGCCTATTACTGGCACTTTGGAGCTGCTACCACCTGATCTCAGAGTATTGGCAGCTGCTGATGATGATGAAGCCAATGATGAAGAGGCACAGTCTGGGCTTCAGAGGGTCAGTCTGACAATGAGATTTTGGGTCTCACAGCCCATGGCCATATTTTATTCACAGTCATAGCAGTTAGCATTGTCACCTCACAGCAAGAGGCTTTCCGGTTGGATTCTCGGGTGGAGCTCCTTCTGTGTGGAGTCTGCATGTCCTCTCCATGGTTGAGTGAACTTTAAAGACATGCAGGGAGGTGTGTGCATGAGTGGGTGTGCCTTCTCTGAAGTTTGGGTGTCGGGCTGGCAGCTCGACACCATAAAAATACACTGCCAATCATAAGTGGAACAGTGATCCACTGTGGTGACCCCTAACTGGGAAAAGCCAAAAGACATTACTTTACTATGCCTATGCATACCCATGCCATGGAGCCCTTAAACATAGCACAGGTGGAGGGTAACACAGCTGATTAGAGTAATGTGGTCACTCCAGTTGCGGAGCTGATTGTACTTCCCCATAGCCATCATGAGGGTGAAGTGCCACATGGAGGGTTGGTAGAGGTGCTCAGAGGAGACCTGCTGTTCACCTTCCTCTTGATGTTGGTATGTCAGTAGGTGCCAAATGACCTATGTGTAGGGCCTTCATGGAGGCACAAGCAAGTTAAACCAGGGCCTCTACAGATGTAGTGCAAGTAGTAAATGTTGTGCATTCTGATGAGCATGACTGTCTGAACTGTGTGGGTGACTCCTTGCCCAGGATGAATGCCACACTGGATTGGGCAGTGTCTGTAATGGAATGCCTGCTAGAGGGGGGTCAGAATCCATGTGGCCAGAGAGCCTCTACATCATTAAGTGTTATCAGACATGGCCATGCCAGATCCCACTCCCATAATGGCACTACTTTCACAGCTCCATCAGTGATTGAGATGTCTACATCCAGACATGGTAGGCCACATGGTGATGATCCTGGACTTAGTTGTGATGTGACCTTGTCCAGTAAACATTGCTCATGTTCAGGTAGCACACCATCTTCTAGCCAGGGCCATAGAACTAGCAGTGCAACTCCTGGCAGAGGTAGTTCTCATGGTCAGGGATAATAACGCTGAACTGACTACTCTACCATGCACAGTTTGCATTTGTCCAAGATGTCAGGATGTAGTGCTTGCACACTGCTTGATTGTGTTCATTCAAATACACATAAACTGTGATACACAGCTTGATCATACCACCTCACATGCACACACAGATGCACATACACACACACACACACACACACACACACACACACACACACACACACACACACACACACACACACACACACACACACACACACACACACACACACACACACGCTGGTTCATACAAATCTCTCGTTATTGGCCCTGACAATTGTATAATTACTGAACAAATTGCTTGCTACTCACGAACCCTCATTTCTTTGGTGTCAGATTTGCCCTCCTCTATCTTCCCCACCACCACCATCACCCTGTGCAAATGATGATCATGGTGGTCCTGCCTCTTTTTGTCCTTATTGAAGCTGTTTCCTGAGAATTATATTGTGCAATATGGCATAGATTGTGAGTATCTGGGAAAAGGTGGCTGGGTCGTACCTCAGGGAATCTCCTGATGTGTCTAGACACTGGAACCTTGATATGAGCAAGCTAAATGCTATAAAAATCATAGTCTGAGCATGTGCATCATTGTATCCTTGCTTAGTAGGGTTGTGTGGGTTTCTCATGGATGTCATGAGCCAAGGTGCCAGTGCATAACCTGCATCCCCCACTAGATTCTGTTGTGGAAAAACACCCCTAGCAATCCTTGTGTACAGATCCAAGATATGCCATATATGCAAGTCGTGAAAACTGTCTAGGTTACCTGCGCACACATTGTAGATGATCCCATTACAGGCAATCTGATAATTTAAAGAGTGATATTCTTTCCTTTTAATGTACCTCCTTCTGTATTCAGTAGGTGGGACTTTTATTTTTATGTGTGTGCCATCTGTGGCCCCCAAAATTTCAAGGAAGTGTGCTGCTGCATAAAATTCTTAGATGGTTGTTGTTCTCTCCTCTGTGGTGCATGGGAAACAGATACAATCCTTTGCATATTATAGCATTGCATTTAGAAACTGTTGTAAGTATTGTAGAAGCTGAGACCTTTGACATAACTAATATATCCACTGTGGGTTTCTGGAAAGTACCTATAGCAAGTATTATGTGTCTACTTCATATAGTCAACTTACCATTCCATCTACTTTCATATCATTGAGATGACAATGTTGAAAGTTTAAAACCATGAACCCAGAACATCATAGTTTCTCTCTGGGTAAGTAACTACTTGACAACCAACAAATAAAATAGAAACAAAACAAAACTAAACCCGCCAAAGTGGGGGGCTTCATCCCCCACACCCCCCTAACTAAATATACCAACTCCAAGATCATACAACAGTGGAGAAAAGGGCAGAGTTCACCATGGTGGCTAAGTGGTTACTTATCCGGAGAGAAAATAAGATGTTCTGGGTGTTCATATTTTTCAACTTTTGACATTGTCATCTCAGTAATATGAAAGTCAACGAAATGGTAAGTCAACTATATGAAAGGGACCCCTAATGCTACACATACCTTTGTTTCCACTGGGATGGGTTCTCCAAGACTTCCCTAGGGCCTCAGGTGAGGTTGGCAAAGGTTGCATATTTCCTCTAGTGTTTCCCTGTACATACTATATCATTCTACAATTTCTCTGTCATGCAGTTCATGATTAATCAAACAGGGTCTAAATACTCTTCTCCTTCTAGGCCACGGTCTGGCAGTGCAGCAGCACCTTAAATTAAAGCCTATTGCACATAGAACTTAATGATGGCAGCAGTAACCCCTAGCATTTTTTTTCTAAGTGCAATCATGCCTGTATTCCAAAGAATTTTGGATTTCAGGGCAAAATGGAGCACTCAGTGTACATGATCAGTTTATATGTTCCTGATTAGCTCCACCATACTGGAGTGCTTAATTAGCTACTTATGCCTTCATTAGCATATTGTGCTGCTTAATTGTTTTAAGGTTCTGGAGTAAGTGCCGACCTGTTCAATGACTATCAAATAGGGTGCATCATGCACATGATGGCAGCACTAAATGCAAGCATTCATGAATTCAGCCCATAGTCTTGTAAAAAGTGTTCAAAGTTCATAGGGGGTAGGGGGTACAGCCAGAAAACCAAAGCACTGCAAAATGCAAACTATTCTATTTAGTAAAACATGTAATCAGACAATTAATAACTAATTACAAATTAACCCAGAGACTGCCCATGCTATGGAATAGACTTCTCATACAAGTCAAGTGGAGCACCTCACTGGCCCTCTTCAAGAGAATTCTTGATGAGTGGATGGGAAATAGAAAATTCATCCCAGGGATCACTCCAGTGGCGCTACTTGACAGAGGCACTAGGAACTAAGGTTGGGTGGCACAATGCCAGGGTAATCCTATTAGCTAGGCTTGTAAAGACTCCAGGGCCATTAGCCTAGTACATACCTATGAACCTATAATGACAGCATTGCTACATAACAGATTGAGGTCTAGGTGGAGAGAGGTATAAATCAGGATTAATTCAGACATTTTAGAAGAAAAATGGAGGAAAACTAGGGCAAAGACTTAACAGTGTATGTATACAAGGGTCTAGTGGGCCTTAGCCAGTTTAAAGAAATGACTGAGAAATACTACCTTTTTAAAAATATAATTAAAGCAGCATGCATGACTCATTTCATAAAGTAAGAAATCCAGTTTTCTCAACTCTGCCAAAACTCTTGTTTCAAAAAGTAAGAAATCCAGTTTTCTAAGTTTTGCAAAATTACTGTGAAAGGAGATAGAGACATTTGCGTCAGTTTTAAGACTCAGTTTTCTTTTACATAAGGGATACATGATAACACTTGACAAGCAACAAGAGAATATTTAGTTATAGGAGCGGCATACAATTTCTGAGCCACACCTCATGAACTACATGTTGTCATTAACTATATTAATCCTAAAATAACTATAATTTCACATTTGCTGGGTGTGCACAACACTTGAGGATTATAAGATGCTTACACACACAAAAAAGAAATGATAAACCAAAAAGTCACCAAATGAGGAACCTTGTTCTGCAATTAGTACGCACAACAATTGCTAAAAGACTAAACGCTTTATTAAATCCACAGAAGCGTTTTACGGACCCGTGGCTTCATCAGAGAATAAAAACAGTCAAAAAAAATTTTTTTTTTTTTTTGACTGTTTTTATTCTCTGATGAAGCCACGGTGGTCCGTGGCGAAAACGCTCTTACTTGTGGATTTAATAAAGCGATTATAAGATGCTGTTTTTCTGCAATGAAAAGTGACAACTATTATATTGTTGAATAAGTTTAAAGACAAGGCTATACCACAAAATGCGGAGTCAAAATGAAATAGAAATGTCTAAATTAAGGCAGACATTGATCATAAGTTTGGTAAAGCCTGAATTTTGACACCATATTTTCTGCATACTCATTTCCTTTTGAAGCAGTTGTGTACTATTGTTATTTAAATTCTGTCAAAAAGATATTTTTGATTTTCTGTGTTATCTTTCATCTTATCTTAAAAGTGTATAATGCTGGAGACTATCATATGTCATGACTACATAGATACTTGTCGTGCAGAATTACTCCGTATAGGAAAAGGATTAGTAAAGTTATATGAATTGCAGATAAGTAAAATTTCACTGCATTAGCCTTCTGCTAGGGTTTCAAAATCAGCTTTCCAATGAATATTAGAAGGTGTACCCCCATTACAAGCACACTAATGTGTGGAATTCTACACAATAGAATAATTCTGTTCTGTACTTGTACCTCATGAATGATTTGTAGTATTTTCATTCACTTTTATATAAAGAATGCTACATGTGTTCAGTACACAGAAGAAGTGTAGTCATAGTTCTAATTAGGAAGAGTAACACTCCATGATTATTATAATAAAATGTCGGGGTCAAAATAAAAAAAAATGAGACAATTGCCAGAGTTTAGCTTACTTAGAAATGTATGTAACCTGCAAATTTCATAGGAAAGTACTGTAGTACTTTTTTTATCTCACTTCTTCTTTCGGCTGCTCCCGTTAGGGGTCAACACAACGGATCAACTGCTTCCATTTCTTCCTGTCCTCTGCATCTTGCTCTGTCACACCAACCACCTGCATGTCCTCTCTCACCACATCCATAAACCTTATCTTAGGCCTTCCTCATTTCCTGTTACCCGGCAGCTTCATCCTTAGCATATTTTTCCCAATATACTCTGCATCCCTCCTCAGCACATGTCCAAACCAATGTAATCTTGCCTCTCTGGCTTTGTCTCCAAACCTTCCAACCTGGGCTGAACCTCTAATATACTTATTCCTAATCCTATCCATCCTCGTCACACCCAGTGCAAATCTTAACATCTTCAACTCTGCCATGTCAAGCTTTGACTCCTGTCTTTTTGTCAATGCCACCGTCTCCAACCCATATAACATAGCTGGTCTCACTATCCTCTTGTAGACCTTCTCTTTCACTCTTACTGGTACTCGTCTGTCACAAATCGCTCCTGACACTCTTCTCCACTCACTCCATCCTGCCTGTACTCTCTTCTTAACCTCTCTTCCACACTCACCATTACTTTGAACTGTTGATCCCAAGTATTTAAACTCATCTGCCTTCGCCACCTCTACTCCCTGCATCCTCACCATTCCTCTATCCTCCCTCTCATTCACACACATATATTCTGTCTTAGTCCTGCTGACCTTCATTCCTCTTCTCTCTAGACCATATCTCCACCTCTCCAGGGTCTCCTCCACCTGTTCCCTACACTCACTGCAGATCACAATGTCATCTGCAAACATCATAGTCCACTGGGACTCCTGTCTGATCTCATCTGTCAACCTGTCCATCACAATTGCAAATAAGAAAGGGCTCAGAGCTGATCCTTGATGTAATCCCACCTCCACCTTAAACGCATCTGTCACTGCCAGTGTTCAAATATTGCAAATGTGTTTCTCAGACAGGAAAAAAGATGGTCCTGCAGCTTTAGGATAGTTAGGGTGGAGTGAAGTTGGATGAGATGGAATTAACACAGGTGGAACCTCAGCGAAAAGGCCATTTCAAGTGCTAAAAGGCAATAAATGACAATTTCCTTATTTTAGGGTACTTAAAAAAACAGTTCAGTAAACTAATTTAGAGTTCAGTATAAAAGCAGAGAGCTTAGATGTACACAGTGCTCATGGTGTTACCAGCAGCCAACTTGTAATTAAAAAGGGTTTAGGCAAGGTGTCAAAGCCTAGAGGGAAAGTCTGTCATTAAAGTTATTCTAGTTCTTCCGGGCTCCTCCTCACTGCCTAAGGCTGTAATGCCTTATTTTAGAAAGCCTAAGTTGTCAAGGTCCTAATTCACTGGTTACAGCAGTAGGTCTACCTCACCTGACTTTGGAATTATTAGCCTAAAGGGAGCGAATTAGGCATTGGACAACATATATTGTCATCAGGGACATATAATTATTATCATTATTGAGAGGAGATTTAAATGATGACATTAAGAGCCTGCAAACTTGAGTACTGATCTTTGATTTAAGTACCATATACATTTTTTTGTGTTAGAGTAGCTGCTGCTTTGGGAATATACCTGTCAGGTGTCATATATGAATAGTTTTTATTGTGCTGCCAAACATTTAAACAAGTAAACCCTAAATAACTCATTCAAATATGAGATGCAAACTAGATTTCTTCTGGCAGTATTGTATAGGTTTTCACTAGTCTGTATTGTTGCTGTTTTTCCTGTGATGCTGGTGGCTTTCTCATTTCAACTCAGTCCCATTCTGGCACCACCTCATTCTCTGTGCTATATTTCAGGATATCAAACACTTTGGAGACAAGGACTAAGGTGTATAGGTCTGATGCATTTATTTTCCATTTATTGTTACACACTCTGATATGCCACACCAACATATTTTCCAGTCTATGGTCAGCTCACAGTGGCAACCAAAGCTGCAGCTTGCTCATCTAGTTCCCAGTGCTATTCCCCAATCTATTGTCCTCCAACTTTGAACTGAGAAGCAAAAACAAAATTCTGAAACTATAACAAGACTGTTTGCTTACATTAGAACAAGTGGTTTACTACAATTACAATACCACACACTAAGCACTTAAGCACTTAGCTCTGACCACAGTTACAGCATTGAAATTCATTTTTAAATGCCAGTACTGCAATGAAGCTCCATTGACAAGTACCAGCCATGATCATGCCCCCTAACACACTGAGCCCAAGGAGGCTGCCCCCTTCACCCCACCTTAGTTATGCTTCTAGTTGCTACTATCTTAGATACTTCCCCATGCCTTTTATGTTTTTCATTGACACAGCCACTGTAATTTTCATTTTACTGACCATCACTATGATCTGGCATCATCACACCTATTTCAGGAACCTTGCCCATGTATAGTTTAGTTATTGTCTTTTCTATCTCTGCTTCTGTACTTAAATAAATATGTGTTATTATTCCTCAAGAAGGGCTTTCAACTCAAAATTCTGTAGAAAATATTCATACCAAACTCTGTTACATTAGAACTGTGTTTTAATGAGATGTATAAAGTGTTCTACGCATTGTTCTGTGATTTTCTATGAAGGTTGCATTCTGCAGTATGTCTTCTTTAGGCACTGTTTTGTGAATAATTGTTGCTGATTTATTTATTTATTTATGTTACCTTCACATACTAGCTTCATCAAGCACAGCACACCATAAACACATGGGAAAAGTGTAGAAATTTCAGGTTTTCTAGGATTTGGACTATATTACTTCCTTCTCCTCCTTCCGCATCATCCTGTGCTCCAGGACTAATTCCAGTGTCAGGTGTAGAAGAAACTTTTCCAACCAATGCAGCACCTCCCTATACTCTATATCAGTCCTTTTCCTCAGGTATTTCACTCCTATCACCAGTTGTATTAACAGACCTCCAAGCACTATTTTCAGTCTATCCCAAAGGAAGAGGTGGAATATTACTCAAGTCACAAATATTATAACAATAAAATCACCATGGTAAGAACCAACTGATTTATTTAATAAATTTTAAGTATATAAATAATGCAGCTCAGCATAAACTATTACATTTACATTGTGTTTTAGCAGGTTATTCAAAGCCCACCAGTGCACTCATTTAAATAAGCTCCTGATACATAACACAACAGTAGTAAAAACATAACTGCATAAATCTACATGTAAAGCATGTAAAAATTAATAGTTTTAATATTTTAAACTTCTAGATTTTAAAATAGGTTTCAAGGAATAATTATAATTTATTCTGGGATTTGTTACAGCATTACATTCAATAATTCACCTATATGTTAGTGAATCAGTATAATTAAGGATGTCACAACCTCTTAAAACTTTTACAAAACAGTAAAAGATTTCAACAACTCACTTTTATTGTCCTTCTGTGAAGAAATTGGCTAAAATACTGTGGCATCTTTAAAACTCTCCACAAGGAAGATATTTGTAAAGACATAAGGCCGGATTTATAAAGGTTACTACAAAGTGTACCCTATGTGTACACTTAGTGTACCCTTTCTGAGTGAAATCATTGTGCTAGGGCTGTTCTTGAATTTAGAAGGTATACACATAGTGCACACTTTGTGGTAACCTTTATGAAGCCTGCCTATCATCTAACCTAGCTGGTATCCAACCATAGTTTCATAGGTTCATAGGTAGGTACTAGGCTATCTACCCAAGGGCATTTATAAGCCTAGCCAGAGTGTGTCGGCTTTCTCCATCCCATTGATTAATTAACTGATCCTCTGTCAAGCAGAGGCAATGAAGTGATCCCAGGGGTGTATTTTCTGTTACCCATCCACTCGTCAAGGTTTCTCTTGAAGAGTGTTAGTGAGAGGCTCTGCCTGATGTAATTTGGAATTTTGTTCCAAAGCATGGAGAGTCTCTGTGACAGGAATCTATCCCTCTAGCATGTTTTATTTATTGTTGTGGCGAGGTTTAGCTCAGTAGAGCGCATGGCTTGCAGTGACTTGGATTTCTTTAGGTGGAGCATGTCCATCAATTCTGAGTTGGACATAGCTTTGTAAGTCAGGCAGAGATCACCTCTGAGTAAGCGATATGCCACTGAGTACAGCCTGAGTTTTTTTAGTCGGGCTGCATAGGACATATGTTTGAGGCCAGTAATCCTCTTGGTGAGGTACTTTTGTGGTCTTTCCAGCTGTTGGAAGTGTCTTGTGAGGTACATCCCAAATGGGGCATTGTACTCCATGATGGGTCTAATGAGTGATTAGTAGAGGGGCACTATAACCTCTTTATTTCTAGATGCAAACTCTTTAGTAATTAGATGGGCCACATAGAAGGATTTCCTAACTACTTTGGCAATATGATTGGCAAAGGAGAGATTGCTATCTACCTGGGTCCTCAGATCTCTTATTACCTCTTCTGTATTAAGGGGGCTGCCACCTATGTGGTAATTCATGGGTGTTTTGTTTTTCCCAAATGGGATGACTATGCATTTGTTGGCATTTAGCTTGAGGCTATGATTTTGACACCAGGTGTCTGTCTCAGTAAGGCACTTTTGGAGGATGTCCATGTCAGCCGGAGAGTTAATTATGGCTCCCAGTTTGCAGTCATTGGCGAATTTGGTTAGCCATAGTCCTCCTGTGTTTGCCTGTACTTCTGAAAAGTATATGCCAAACAGTAGGGGTCCCAGGACCGAGCCTTGTGAGACACCACTTGTGACTGGTTTAGAGTCAGACCTGGAGCCCGCTATTCTTACCGTGTGAGTTCTGTCTGTAAGCCATTTGGCAACTCATCTCATGATGTAGGGATTTATGTTCAAGCTGATGAGTTTTTCTGTAATACCCGAGTGGGGAATGGTGTCGAAAGCCTTGGCGAGGTCAAGGTAGGCTGCGTGAACCACCTTCCCCTCGTCTATGGCATTGGTGACTGTCTTGAAGAAGTCAACCAGGTTTAGTAGGCATGATCTGCCCTTAACAAAGATGAACTGGGTCGGGTCAAGTGTTTGGAGATTCCCAATGTCTTTGTTAATGAGTTCCATGATGATGTGCTCCATAGCCTTGCAGACCAGGCTAGTCAGGCTTATGGGGCGATAGTTACTAGGGTCAGTTGTGGCCCCTCCTTTGTGAAGAGGAACAACCATTGCTATGCACCATTCTATGGGCACATAGCCTGTAGAGAGGCTGAGGATGAACAGCGTGTTTAGGTGGGGGGTTAGTTCATTCTGTAGTTTGTGCAAGATGCAGCCTGGGACACCATCTGGTCCCATTGATGCTGTGTTTTTGGCTTTTGAAAGGGCTGTTTTCACCTATGCATCTGTGATTTTTGGGACACTACACTTTTCCGGTATTGTTGTGGGCCCTTTTGGAGGTGAGAAGGGGGTGAAATTTGCACTGAATCTATCTGCCAGGATGTTGGCAATATCAGTAGGTTCAGTATATTTTGTGC
Organism: Protopterus annectens; assembly: GCF_019279795.1. Lineage (NCBI taxonomy): Eukaryota > Metazoa > Chordata > Ceratodontiformes > Protopteridae > Protopterus > Protopterus annectens. The sequence continues at coordinate 953,877,188 of NC_056745.1, read as the reverse complement.
TATTTTGCACTAATTCCATGCATATCTGAGAGTTGCCACTTAGATTCTTAACATAGCTAAAGAAGGCTTTGTGGTTATCTTTTGAATCCTTGGCTATTTTTCTTTTGAAGTTAGCCTTGGATGATTTCATGAGGGACATTAGTTTCTTACTGATAGTGGTCAGGGATGTCTTTCCTTCTTGGGATTTGCTTTTTTTCTGAACTAGTTTCCTCCTTCTATTGTATAGCCTGTTTATTGCAGGAGTCCACCAAACTGGTTTCCTTCTCTTAGAGGAGTGAGTTTTGGTTTTGCTAGGGATGGCACGATCCATGCATCCTTGTACGTGCTCATAGAGTGCATTTGTAAAGGTTTCTGCATCCTAGGCAGCGTTATCCTTTAGTGTGTGGGGGCTGTGAAACTTACCACCTCTGTCTTAAGTAAGGTGAAGTTTGCTTTAGAAAAGTTTTTACTATGGTTTCCTTAGTTAGGGGTGGTGGGGTGTGGACATCCAGAGTGATTAGTTTATGGTCTGATCTAACCAGTGACGGATTGACCCCCAGTGTGGAACACCTGTCACCCATGTTGGTGATGACCAGGTCCAATATGTTTTCACCACTGGTAGGGGAGTTTACCAGCTGATCCAGGGCATTTGAGTTGATGAATTCCAGGAAGCGCTGGGCCTGGGAATATGCACTCGAGTAGTTTTCCCAGTGAATGGTAGGGTAATTGAAATCGCCCAATATCAAGGTGCTCAGTAGGACCTTCATGTTTTTCAGTGTCTCCAGAAAGGTGGAGTGGTAGTCCTGGGTCATGGAGGGTGATCTGTAGCAGGCCACGATTTGCATTGCAGATTTACCCAATGTTAGTTGCACATGGATGATCTCAGAGGTATCATGCTGCACCACTAACCTGGCAGTGTAGGTATCCTTGATGAATATGGATACACCCCCTCCTTTTAAGTTTCGGTCCATGTTCTGTGGCCGAAACATGTGGTATGAGTTGTAGTCTGGTAGTGCTGGGGTGCTCTCTGGAGCCTTGAACCAGGTTTCAGTTACTGCACAGATGTTGATGTTCTCCATACTGAGGAGTGCTTCGAGTGCATGCATTTTGAGATTTAAACTCCTGGCGTGGAGTAACATAACCCTCAGTTTTTTGTTAATTGTGCTGTTTATGAAGGAAGGTTTGACTTTTGAGTCTTTCCTAAAAAAGGCACTATGGGGGCAGCAAGAGCCTTGGCCAGTATTCAAAAGCCTAGGGGTGACAGGTGCAAGCCATCTCTTGTGAAGCAACGTGGCTTGTCGAGCATGTCGTCCCTGGCTGACAGACACTGGATCCCCTTTGAATGACACCAGAGGCTTAGCCAATTGTTGAAATTGATCATTTTTTCTTTATACTGAGGTATCATTCTTGGTGAGGGCAGGATGCTACTCAGGGTCAGGGTCATACCAGCCTGGGCTACATGATCAGAGAGCTCTTCCATGTCTCTTTTCATGTAGTCCAGGGAGGTACATCTCAGGTCATTCACACCAACATGAACAATGACAGAGTCATATTTGTACTTGTTCTGGAGTGACCTGAGTGCTTGTGTTATGTGGCAGATTCTGGCTCCCTACAGGCAGCTAACAGTAACCTTCTGCTTGTCCAGCCTAGTGAGTGGGACGTCAGTGTGCCTGACTATAGAGTCACTTATTACTAGTGTGTTAGGTATGTTATTTCGCCTTAAGGGCTGTGATTGTGTGGCACACTGATTTTGTGTTTTATGTGTTGTCAGGTTTGAGATGGGAAGTGCAGGTTGTTTGGGTGTCTGCTTTGCAGGTCTCTGATGCTTTTGCAGGTTTTTATTTACAGCCTCCGAGTATGATTTTGTGTATTTATGTGTATTTTTTGCCAGTGCTGTTTTAGTAGGTCTGTGTGTGGCTGGAATTGTGGTGCAAGTGTTAACCTTCTCCTCTTGACTGTCTGTTCCAGTCTTGGGTGGAGACAGCTTAGCTTCCAGTTTGACTGTATAATTGCATCTCTTGCATATGTTAGTGTTTTGTGGTAGGAGGAGAGGATTGTCTGTGTACATGAGGCAGTTGTAACTTTGGCTTAGGATACCCAGATTCACCAGCTGGACTGGACAGTGCACCTGAAGTTGCCCTTTGGTCATGCCGGAATAGTAGGGTGAGCTGCTTAGTCACTTGGTAGGTGAGGGGTAAATAAAGAGCCTTGCCCTGCTGGTATATTAGTGCTTGCTATTAGGTCTGAGCAAGTGCTGGGCTGTAAGATGCTTTTTGAGTGCTTAGGTTGAGAGTTAGACTAGCTTCAAGGAAAAAACTGAAGAGGAGACTTAGTGGAGCCAGGAATAATTTAACCGTAGCTAACTGGCACTGTCCAGTGTGCAAAACCATGCAAACATAGTCTTTATAGTAGGGAAATGAAAGAGATAGAAATTAGCCCAAAATGGCCAATAAACTACTGACTTCTGGGCTGGAACCACTCCTCCAGGGACAGATAGGTTGCTCAAAGCTCCCCTCTCTCACAGGTGAACAGTGAAACTTCCTTCTATCCAAGTAAGGTATGGGCAACTCAGAAACTAGTATCACAGCCCTGAATTCAGCACTAGCCTGAAAACTGGACTATACTAGCTTAGAAAGGTGGGAAACAAGAAATTTGTTTTTTTTTTTGGAAAAGATAAGGCAAAAACAGTAAAAAAAATACACTTAAAACAGCTTTAAACAACTACAAACGATCAGAAAAGGTTATCACACTTTAATGTGTAGCCTACAACAGTTAAACAAATTATTTAAACAAAAGCAACTTTTTAAAAGTGCAGGCAGTCAAATAAGTACAATATGTGAAAAAAAACAAGCTTTTAAATCACAATACACATTGGAAAAATCTGTGTTTAGGCAGAAAACAGTTAAGTACAGCAAGAAAGTACAGAAAACTGATACTTAATCACTCCAAAGTCTCTCTTCTAAGCTAGAAGGCTTGTATCAGTTTAAGGCTTTCTAGTGCTACCCAGTAGATTAGTTACAGGAAAGATGGGAAACATGCGCAGATGTGGTCTCTTAAACCATAAAGTTGAAAGAGATGGACAAACTGTCCAAATGGTCAATAAATTACAATTTCTGGGCCAAGAACCTCTCCTCTCATGGTAGACAGGCTACCTAGAGCTTACCACTCCCACTGATAAGCTAGAAGGCTTTCCTCCAACACAGAAAGGTTTGCTGGGCTCGGAAGCTTACCAACAGTCCTGGATACAGCAACTCTGTATCTGGACTAGGCTACTTACAGGAAAGGTGAGAAACAAGCGCAAGTGCGGCTTTTAAAACAGAACGTTGAAAGAGATGGAAAAAAACTTCATTCAAATACTTGAAGAATTATTAGTTCAGTAGATATAACACAAGAAAGGAATATATAAAGGTAACAATAGCCATGAAGTTGAAGGATAAACACAAATCCTTCTTTAACTATGTTAGAAACCACAGAAGTAATGCACAGCACTGTGCATTTCTTATAGTAAATATTATCACATACTCGGCTCAAGAGGATCTAGCCAATCTACTAGTGGACAAATTTAGTTCAATCTCATCCCCGTCTGTCTTCTTATATTCCCACATCAACACCTCCCTCTCAAATCATCCATGGAGCCAGATAACATACAGGGCTGCCTACTGGAAAAACTGAATCAGAAGTTGTCAGACCCCCTAAAGAGGCTATTCAATATCAGACAGACTTGTGACAGATAAATGGAGGACAGTGTAAAGATAGGTGACGGCTGCCAGCCTAGCTAGATAGAATGTTGTAGATAATTCTGTCATTTGTAAATATTAATGTAAGCCACAGGCTTGTTCTCTTAAATGTGAAAAGACTGTATTGGATGTTGAACTGAAAAAAATGTAACAACAGTGCACTCTGCTATAAGAAAGCTGATAAGTCAAGCATTGTTAAATTCTTTGATCTAAAACTCATAGCCGAGATGTCTAGAGGGAGACATTCTGCCTATTGTTTTGAAGCCGAGTTAATGGCTAGAATTTGCATGTATAATTTCTTTTACTGCTCTGGCTTCCTGACCAGCTGCAAGATCAAAAGGGCTATTAACCTCTGATTTTCTGTTGCCTGGGAACCAAAAAGAAATTATGTAATCTGAAATGAATCAGTGGTACTGTGTTATCAACTTAAGGACAGAAAGAATGAGAGCATTTGAGCATTTGTCTTGAGAACATCCAACTCACCAGCACTCTGTCTGTGTTCTATATGTAAGTTTATTTTAGAACTGTGTTTTCTCTTAGATATAGCTATGAACAAGGATAATTAGATTAGTCTTTGTTCTGTATTGATGTCAGAACTTTTCTACTGTATTATTTTAAGTATTTCTCTGTGATCTCTGAACTCTTGACTAGCATTGTGTAGTAAGTACTGTCTTGTGTTTTTATTATTTATTATTAAATACTTTTAAACCTTTCAACTGTGGCTGTTTTGTGTAGAGATAATTTAAGCTCTAAGAGTACATTGTATGTATTTAGTGATACTGGCCAATCCACTCCAATAAGCCTTGACTTTTCATTTGTACTTACCATTTGGATAATAATATTGCACAGTAATAATTGGACACCATTTGTTAAGGGCCTTTTTAGTAGCTGATAAATATTAGCGGGTGGTGGCAAGTGGTACTACTGTATAGTCTGGGTAAAAGGAGCACAGCTGGATAACTTATGCCAGCCTTCCCCAGGAGCCTCTGTGGTTGTGGGTTCCTATTGAATTGTTGACAGCTTAGGTTGTTGAATGCTTAATCATTGGCACCTAAGCATTGAATGCTTAAAATAGCGAAAGGCCACATTATCAAATTCTTTCCTCGGGAAAGGATTCATGTGGACGCTATCAGGGATTTGCCTTTTCCCCAATGTAGCACAATCTCAGTGTTAGTAAATTTAGTTGGGGGGGTGCAGCCCCACACACCTGGGGGTGGGGGGGTGAAGCCCTTCACTATGTTTGGGTGTGTTTGTGTATTTTGTTTAAGGACGGCCACCCGAATTCTTTCCCGAGGAAAGAATTCAATGATGTGGCCATTCGCTATTGTTATCTTTCGACGCTTAGGTGTCAATGTTTTAGGATTCGACAAACTAAGCTGTCAATGTTATGATATAGACGCATGGTTATATATAACTCTTATCTCAAAGTGTGTGTCTCGGCTACTTGGGCAGGGACATGAAGCACTGGTTGGACAGATAGGGTGCTGGAGGTTTTAGCTTGCCCACTAGGCTGAGATCTGGACCCTATAGCTGTGCCAGTGGGGAGTCTTACTGGGGACCTGGAGAGAAAGGGAGAAACCAGCCCCAGACTGAATGTGATCTCTGTGTGTTCCTTAAGAGAAATTGTACTTTACTGTGTGTGATATGTACACCCCCTCACTGGTGTTAGTGGTGAGGATTGTGGCTCCTTGATTGCTGGGCCAGTGCACGGGCATCAAAGACAGCAACAGTCATCCCTTTGCACAATAATGGGGGGGGTCACCTGACCCAGTAGGTAGTCAATTAGCTGGTGATCTATGTCAACATTGAGCTGTCATTTGATCATCAATAGATATGTATTACAGAAATTACAGTTTCTATGGAACCATCTTCTAATCCAAATAAAGCAAAGTCCCAACATGTCCTTGCTCTCGCTCTTCTTATGCTATTCCTGCACAAAATATAAAAACTAAAATACTACCATGGGAATGTAAGACTAGAATTAACAGCCTTGTAAGTACCTAAGAAGAACTGAATCTGTAATTCTTTTTCCTCTTTAAGATTCATCTCCTTCTGAAAGGTGTAATTAACAACCTGGGAATTCGCTGTGATTGTTACATTGAAGTCCCTCATTATGACCGGAATCTCAGAGCAATGGTTTATGAAGACCATCAAAAAACTGGTTAATGCTTTAGACAAACTCTTCGGCAAAAATATACTGCTGTTATCTTGTAATTTTGTCTTCTTGTCTTCATCAGCCTAGGGCTGTCACATACATACCACGCTTGTTTGATTTCTGTCAGGCACAATGTCTAATCAAACTTACAGAGCCTGTATGTCCACCTATGAGAGACAGAGCTGATCCTATGTGCCACATGTTCCCACACTCCTTGCAGCTTGTTTGCACTTCTTGTAGACAGTATGTTCCCACACTCCTTGCAGCTTGTTTGCATTTCTTGTAGACAGTTATATCAGTAGTGTATCTGTTAAGTTCCCATTGTGCCCTCTTTTTGAAGGGGGAAACATAAAAATCCCATGACATCAGTCCTATCTCTGGCACTTCCTCTTACTCACTGACCTCATTTAGACATCCTGTAAAGTCTGTCTCATTTATCTTCCTGTTCTTGCCTCTTCAGGTACTAGCTAAAGCACTTCTCTCCCACTAAAAACTGATAAAAATCTTGTTTAATAAGCACAAATGATTAACTCATTTAAAATTATTTAGAAGTTTTCAGTTCTTAAAACAGTGCCCTTCTCCTGTAGATGACTTTCACCATATTTGCATACAACAGCACCATACTCACCTGTATTGAGTTTAGCAGATTGACAGAGAGAAAATTTCCATTCCTCTCCACCAGCTTCACAATCTTTGAAGTGATTTTCACCTCTGAGTCACTAACTGGCTTTCTCTCAAATAGGATACATTCATATGTTGCTTTTTGTGCTTAATTTCATTACTAATTTCATTAATTACTAAGTTATTTTACTCCGACATGCTGCCATTTTAGCATAATTATTTCCTTTCTGTTGATGGCAGGTAGTTTGATACAAATAATCTGGACTTGCTACTGGAATAGGCTACCAAATGAAATTGAAGCTTTAGAGACACTGAATGAATTAAAAAAGCTCTCTCCAACCACCTATGCAATGAAGCCAAATGTAATTGTTTTAGAGATAAAGGTTAATATTATTCATTTAGATATACCTATCTATGAACTGTAATTCTAGCAATTCAAAAATAAACAGTATATAATTAACATCAAATCTGTATAAATACTATGAGTGTCTGTACATAACTAGGCAACTTTATTTAACTGTACTCATTGTTCCTAAATGTCCTCATTGTTATTACTTGTAAATTTATTTGGGTATGTTAAAGGTACATACTCTGTATAAAATAAAACTTATTCCATGTTATAAAACTGCTTTCTGAGTCCAGGTTGTGAACAAAATAGGTCAATGGACCAGACCACTTACCTGGTAAACAAAAAATAAGATAAATAGATGAGGGAGCAATAAAGAGAGTTTGGAGTGCCATCCTAATAACCTCTGGCAGAATTCCATTACATTTCTATTATAAGCTCTATTCACCCAAGACTGGACTAGACAGTCAAGAAGAGAAGGTAAATACTTGCACCACTCCATACTCACCACACAGTCCCTCAAAACCAACACCACCAAAGCACACACATAGAAACACAAAACACACACCTACATTTGCGGAGGCTCTCAATAAAAATCTGCCCAAGCAACAGAGACCTCCAAAGCAGAAACGCAAGCAATCTCCACCCCGCCAGCACAACCCAAATGACACATAGCCCACAAACTCAGTGTGCCACTCAACCACAGACCATAAGGCATAACAATGCACCCAGCACTCTAGTCATAGTTGACACTATAGTCAGTCACACTGATGTTCCACTCACCAGGCTAAACAAGGAGAAAGTTACTGTTAGGTGCCTGTCGGGTGCTAGGATCCACCACATAACGCATGCACTTTGCTCACTCCACAACAAGTAGAAATATGACTCTGTCATTGTCCATGTTGGTGTGAATGACCTGAGATGTACCTCCCTGGACTACATGAAAAGAGACATGGAGTAGCTCTCCGATCATGTTGCCCAGGCAGGTATGACCCTAGCCCTGAGTATTATCCTGCCATCACCCAGAATGATACCAAAGTACAAGGGCAAAATGTTTGACTTCAACAATTGGCTATGCTTCTGGTGTCATTCTAAGGGATCTGGTATCTGCCTGGGATGACATAATCAACAGACCATAATGCTTTTCCAGAGATGGCCTGCACCTGTCGCCCTTGGGATTCCGGATACTGGCTAAGGCTCTTGCCACCCCTATAGTGCTTTTTTTAGGCAAGGTTCAAATGACAAATTCACCACCATAACAGGTACAAGCAAGCAAAATCTGAGGGTAATGCTACTCATTGCTAGAAGTCTAAACCTGAAAATGCACTCACTCGACGCACTCCTTAAAATGGAAAACATCGACATCTGTGCAGTGACAGAGACCTGGTTCAAGGCTCCAGAGAGCACCCCTGCATTACCAGGCTATAATTCATACCACACCTTTTGGCCACCTAACCTGGACCGAAACACTAAAGGCGGAGGGATGTCCATATTCATTAAGGATAGTCACACCTCCAGGCTAGTTGCTCAGCATAATGTACCTGAGATTATCCAAATGCAACTAACTCTAGGCAAGACCGCAATCCAAATTGTAGCTTGCTACAGATCCCCCACCATGCCCCAGGATTCCCACTCCTCATTTCTTGATACACTGGAAATATTAGGGTACAACCCAACACCCTAACAAGGGGCGATTTCAACTACCCCACCATTAACTGGGAAAACTACTCATGTACCAACTCTTTTGCTCAACGTTTTCTGGAATTCATAAATTCCAATGCCTTGGATCAACTTATCCACATCCCCAGCAGGGGCAGCAATATCCTAGACCTGGTCATTACCAACATGGGTGACCAGTGTTCCACATCAGAGGTCAATTCCTCGTTGGTCAGATCCGACCACAAGCTAATCACCCTAGGAATCCACATCCTGCCTCCACCCCCTCCCCTCAATTAGGGAAACCACCGTAAAAATTTCTCCAACGCCAACTTCACACTTCTTAAAACAGAAGTTGGAAACTTCATGACACCCATGCAGATGGACAATAGAGGTACAACTGCTGAATCATACACAAATGCACTTTATAAGCACTTACACGAGTGCATGGCTCATGCTATCCCTAACAGAAACAAGATGCTATCCTCCAAAAAAAGGAAGCCAATCTGGTGGTCCCCTGCCATAAACAAACTCTACAACAGAAGAAAAAAAACTGTTGCAAAAAAAGAGTAAAATCCCATGTTTGGAGGAACGTCTTGGTCAGCCTCAGTAAGAAGCTGAGGTCCCTCATAAAACCCTCCAAAGTTAGTTACAAAAATAAAATTGCCACTGATCTTAAAGACAACCACAAAACATTCTATAGCTATGTCAAGAATCTCAGTGGCAACACTCAGATCTGCTCTGAGATACAGCACAATGGCACTAAATATACAGAACCAATTGGCAGATAGGTTCAGTGCTAACTTTACCCCTCTCACCCCCTAAAGAGCCCATCTCTATACAGGAAGAATGCAAAGTTCCTATAATCATGGCTGCACAGGTAAAACCCACACTCTCCAAAGCCAAGAACATAGCATCCATGATACCTGACAACATCCCAGGCTGCATTCTAAATGAACTACAGAATGAACTGGCACCCCACCTAAGTACAATGTTCAGTCATAGCCTCACCTCAGGCTTTGTGCCCACTGAATGGCACATAGCGACAGTTATCCCGCTCCACAAAAAGGGAGCCACCACGGACCCTGGGAACTACCGCCCCATTAGCCTGACAAGTCTGGTCTGCAAGGCCATGGAATGTATTATCATGGAACTTATAAACAAAGACATTGGTAATCTCCAAACTCTGGACACCACCCAGTTCGGGTTTGTAAAAGGCAGTTCATGCCTCCTAAACCTGATAGACTTCTTTGAAGCAGTCACCAAAGCCGTAGACGAGGGTAAGGTGGTTCACACAGCCTATCTAGATCTTGCCAAGGCTTTCAACACCATCCCCTACTCTGGAATTATAGATAAACTCACTAAGCTAGGTATAAATCCCTATGTCACAGGAAGGGTTGTCAACTGGCTCACTGACATAACCCAAATTGTGAAAGTAGCAGACTCCAAATCTGACTTCAGACCAGTGACAAGTGGAGTACCACAGGGTTCAGTCCTGGGTCCTCTCCTGTTTGGTATCTACTTCTGTGAAGTACAGGCTAACACAGAAGGTCTTTGGCTAATGAAGTTCACAGATGACTGCAAACTAGAAGCCATAATCAAAACTCCTAATGATGTGGACATCCTACAAAGCGGCCTCACTGACACAGATGCCTGGTGTCAAAGCCATGGCCTCAAGCTCAATGCCAAAAAGTGCATTGTCATCCCCTTTGGTAAAAACTCTGTACCCATGAACTACCAGATAGGCAGTAGTCTACTTAACATTGAAAGTGTGATAAGAGACCTTGGGACACAGGTGGTCAGTAGTCTCTTCTTTGATAATCACATCACCAGAGTAGTCAGGAAAGCTTGCTACGTGGCAAACATCATCACAAAAGGGTTCTCATCCAGGGAAAAAAGAGGTCACTGTTCCCCTCTAGTCATCACTGATTAGACCCATTATAGAGTACAATGCCCCTTTTGGTATGTACCTCACAAGACATCTACAACAACTGGAAAGGCTGCAGAAATACCTTACAAAGCGGATTACTGGCCTCAAACAGATGCCTTATGCAGACCGTCTCAAAAAACGCCAGCTTTACTCCGTTGCATATCGCCTACTCAGAGGCAATCTCTGCCTAACATACAAAGCTATGTCAAACCCAGAGCTGTTGGACATGCTCCACTTAAAGAAATCCCAATCCCTCCGAGCTACATGCTCTAGGGACCTAAACCTTGTCACCAAATAAACAGAACATGCTGGAGGGATAGATTCCTGTCCCAGCGATTCCCCATACTCTGGAACAAACTACCTATCTATATCAAACAAAGCTCCTCATTAGCACTCTTCAAGAAAAATCTTGATGATTGGATGGGAAATAGGAAATTCACCTCGGGGATCACTTCTGTGGCTCTGCTTGACAGGGGCACGGGAAAATAATTTTCTTGGGTGGCGAAAGCCAGGGTACCTTTTTGGTTAGGCTTCTATAGGCCCTAGGGCCAATAGCCTAGTACCTACCTATGAACCTATGAACCTGTATTTCTATTATAGTCATTCTGCAGGTAGGTACACAATGCTACTGTACTGCATCATAAATGTCAAAGGACGGATGTTAGGGGCCAGATTAAGCCACATGCCTGAAAACCATCTATTACATGTTGTACAGATTTGCATCTAATTGTCAGGAACTGTACAGTGGCATGATTTGCATCTCCACAGAGTACATGGAACTTTGCTGTGCCTAACTAGAGCAAGCTGCTACACCAGAACACCCATCACTGGTACTTTTTTTTTGCAACAGGAGACATGTCCAGCTTGGCGGGCCACTAGGCATTTTGCACAATGCTGAGAGAACAGAGATAGCTTAATTACATGCAGAAGTGGTAGATCCAGAAGAGGCTGTACATAGATAAGAGGCCACGACATGCAGCACACATGCAGCATTTGTATAGACAATGAAGGGCTTAAAAAAGGCTAATTATGAGATCACTGTGCAATAGACAGAGGTATATATGGTATGTATGTGCACTGACCCATATGCATTTTGCTGTTGGCAGCTGTTTCATGCTGGTGCCATTAATATTTGAAAGTGAAAAAGAGAACAGCCAGCCCAAAGTGTTGTATAAAAAACAGTTTTAATGTAACAACAAACAGACCGGTTTCAGCAAGGATTACATAGCCTTCCTCAGTGTAGTAAAACTTCCACAAATAGCCACATTATATGTGAAACAATTAATTGGCAACAGAACATGATTGGTCACAATTGCTCATTAAGCCCAGGGGAGAATAACCCACCCAGTTTGATAATCCATTTTCTTTCTTTTGAGTTTATACTATGCCAACCAGCCTTATTCCCTTTCTTACCAGTAACTATATCAATAACAGTGAATCTGAAATTGGCTGTAAGGTGGTTCAGAACATGCTTATACAAGGCACTTCTTATCACTAACATGTTCACTAATGCAGAATTTCACTGGTCTCGAAGTTTGTCCTACATAAAACACAGAACATGAGCAGGTAGCCAAGTAAATTACCCATTCACTAGAACAATTAGCAAAAAACTTTATATCAAAAACCTGGCCCATGTTTCTGCTAGTAAATTGCTTGGTCTTGTCCACCCGGATACAATGGGTACAATGCCCAAGGGCATCTCTCTGAAAATATATTGGCAAGCCTGACATCCCCCATCAGGATATTCCAATTCTGTTGAATCACTTGCAAAAAATTCTGTGTATTGCGCCCGTATGTGGTAATGAATCTGATGTGTGAATCCTGAGAAGGTGCCCTATCCTTATATCTCATAAGATCCTGTCTGTCTAATGATGATACCTCCCTACAGGCCATGGTGATGGTGCCAGACTTGTACCCCCTTGCCCTGAATCTACCCACCAGGTCCAGCCTTTGATGTTCATAAGTGTTGGAATCAGAACAAATACACTTAATTCTCATGAATTGGGATTTAGGTATGTTGCATATGACATGGGGAGGGTGATGACTGGAAGCATGCAACAATGCATTATATTCCAGAAATTTCCAGTACACCTGTGTATTTAATGTATGGTCAGAATTCCTGCTGATCAGAACATCCAAAAAAGTAATCTGGTTCAGATCAAAGTTGCATGTAAAATGGATACCCCATTTGTTGCCATTGATGTAATCCAAAAATTCATATAATTAGGCAACATCAGCTTTCCATACTAACCAGCAGTCGCCCAAATAACGATGCCAAATATCAATTTCGGACAAATACAGATTGTGAAGGGGGATCATAAAGCAATTGTTCCTCTATATATGCCATAAAAAGGTCAGCATATATAGGGGCAAATGATGTCCCCATAGCAGTACCCTACATTTGTAAAAAGCAACAATCCTGATAATAAAATACATTTTTGGTTAGTACATGTTCAGTTAATCCCAAGAGAAATGTATTGAAACCTGGTGGGTAAAGTTTCGATATCATTAACCAATGTTCCAGTGCTAACAAGCCTGCCCAGTGTGGTATGTTAGTGTAAAGGGCAGAAACATCAAGAGTACATAACCACCCTGGCTCGATTTGGGGGTTTTGCAAAATCTGAAGGAACTCTGTTGTATCTTGGCTATGGGCTCTGACATACCTAAGTAATGGGCGAAAATATTGTGTCAGATAAACCATCAACGGCTCAGTAAGGGAACCCCTACCCGAAACAATAGGCCTCCCAGGAGGGTTCTGTAGTGATTTATGGACCTTGGGTAACAGATATATATATTGTGGTTTGGGATCACTCACTATCAAAAGTTTAGTAGAGGTTGTAATGATCCCCTCCTCCACTGCCAAATTAAAAAAAAAACATAAAAAAAAACCCAGTGGGGTCCAGAGGCATAAGCATATAGTGCTATTTGTTGTTCAGTTGCCTCTTGGCTTCACTGTCATATTTGACCCAGTCCATAACCACCACAGCACCCCCTTTGTCAGCTGGTATGATAACCAGATTTTTATTAGACTTAAGTTGCTTTAGGGCCTCTTATTGTATCTTTGAGAGATTATGTGATTTGACAACCATATCAGAATAGTGGAGGTGTAGATCTTTGAGAACTCTATGAAGACAAAGATGAACAATAGGATTCATTGGAGGCATAAAACTTGACCTATGGAAGTGAAATGAATGATTAGCAAACTCCTGATTGTATTGATCAAAATACAATTTCAAATTCAAAGTTCGACAAAAAGAATACACATCATCAGCAAAAATACCCTCGGGGACCCAAAATGCAGGGACAAAATGTAATCCTTTATTCAGTAACTCTACTTGAGTTGGAGTTAAAACATGAGAGGACATATTAAGGACATTGTTAAATTCAATTACTTGTTGGTCATGATTTGTAACAATGTCACCACATTGGATATTCTTTTGTTGTTTCTGCCCTGTCCTGTGTCTTCTGGCCCTAAAGGGATATCAGAGTTGCTGCGTTTAGGTGCGGGAGATGTCAGAACTAGTGGCGTTTCTGAATCTGCCATGGAGGATGAATCATCCCCCAAAGTGCCACCAAAAGATGACACATTTTTCTTTAAAATCAACCTTGGCCATTTTCTCTTGTTGGGTTTAGAGCCAATGTTAGCAAATTTAACACTTTTATGGGGTCCAAATGGTCTCCCCCTATCATAATCCGCTTGGTCTCTGTTAAACTTATGTATTTTCCTGTCCTTAAGTTGACCCTCCAAAGTCAATAGTTCCTGACTAAGCTGTTGCAAACAGGTTTGATAGCAGACCTGCCCCTCAAATGGTTTGGTATCTTCATACAGTTTAGAAACCTCAATCAAACTGGAGTCAATACATCTATTATAATAGGCCACTAAGGCCTCCACAAACCCCACAGATGCTTGTTGTTGCACAGCTGACCATTGTTGATCCAATTCCTGATCCATGTCAGACAATAGGGGCTGTATACGGACCCGAAGTCCTCTTGGACATATATTACTGGCCATGTACGCTTTAAACAAACAAAGATGCCACACATTAGTGCACATAGTCCTCATACTTTTGGACAATTTAGCAAAAATATCATAACAAGAAGGTGTAAATTTAGCCCTGTCCAAGGGATCCCCAGACACCTTAGTCCGTAAGCCAAAAATGCCAATGTCATCCCGGTCAGATGACAAACCTTTGAGAAGTTGACCCAAATCCATGTCCATCCAGAGTTATAAAGGACTATAAAGCCCAAATGGAGTAATACCATTCAGGGAATGACTAAGCTGACAGCAAGTGTGTGATGATTAAACCAATAAGCACATAAAGATCAATAATAAACCATAAACAATGTGCTCAACAGGTTCTAACCACACCCAAGGAACACAAAATTGGTCCTAGATACCAAAACAATAAAAGAAAAAATCCAATCTGATATCAAATAATTTAAGACACTGATCCGAGGAACAATAATAGCCCCATCTCTTGTTGAACATAAGCTCAAGGCCCTAAATTAAAGCCAAATGAAATGGTGCTATGTACCCCCAAAGGAGATCTGAATCCATAAAATGGACTTCAAAGGGGAGAACAATAATAGCCACCAACAAAAGGATTCAGTAAATAGCTGCCAACATTGAGTAGTGCTACGTACCTCAGACCCACTAATCCAAAATTCAACACCAATAGTGGCCCAAAAATCAAAAGGCCATGATGAATCTCATGAAAATTCACCCCAAACAATCAAAAATCATCCATATCTCACCATAAATGTGCCCGGGTGATTAGGTAAACAAACCTGTGTAACCCAGGTAATAAAATTATTAATAGCTGCTGTCATAGGCAGACCCAGAAACCAATACCCCAAAAAATAATAAAAGATTGCTGAATAATCAATAAACATATATAAATATTAGAAAAAGGATGGAAAAGTGTCAATATACCTAAGAATATACAAATTGACTTGACTATCCACAGATATCTACGGATATGATAATGGGTGTAGCCAAAAGCCCTTAGTACTTCAGATAAAACAATCTAAACTTCCAAAGGACAATTCTATTAAATATAATCATAGCAGACATGCCTAGTAACAAGATCCAAATATACCATACCCCTAGTATTATGATTGGAAAGCAAGATCAAGCAGGCCCAGACCTGCAGATACACCCATATGCCCAATAACATGAAAAAGAAAATGCTGTTGGACTAACCAAATTAATATTTGGCCAGAGCTAGGCATCTGTGCAATCATTTGGTACCATATGCATATCCCATAGTCAGGTGGTTAGATGTATATGGTACCAGTCAAAAGCATCCCACACCACTAGAAGGACTAGTATTCCACACCGCTATAATAACTAGTACTTTATTTCAATTTTAATAAAATATTTTAGTGGTCACTCTGGGTGTGCTTCCTTCCTTACCACACCATTCTGTTGTACTAGATGTGCATGATGCCATGCAAACCTGCTTTTCAGCTGTCTCTGGAACTAAAAGACCCACACCCATCATGTGTAACGTATGCTCCCTTTGTACTTCATGCATGCTCTGTGGTTTGCTGCAGATGCATGGATTGTGTTCTACACATATAAGTACATGGTAAGGAATCTGATATTCATCATAAAGGATGCCTTCAATGATGAACAGTTATAAAATATGCATTGTGCAACTTATACTGTGTTGCACCATAGTCATGGTAGTGCCAGGTGTTTTTATGCCTTTCTATTTACTTTATGCACAACACTGCACATATTGTCGACAATGCCTTAACACATATGACACCTGGATCTGCCCAGTGTTATAATGCATGTAGTCTATGAAATGCTGCTAAAAGATTGCTGCATGGACGTGATAAGCTGACTGTCTAATGTATGGTGGTGCTGATGTTTCCTCTGCATTTTCTTTATTGACATAGTGCTGCGGCCTCTTTCTCTGCCATTTCTTCCATGCACTGTCCAGCTGCCAGCATCTGATCTTCTTCCGGAAGGGTTACTATAACTGTAAATCCTAACATTTGGGTGTACCCTCTTTATTTTCTAGTGATACAGACAGATTTTTTTTCTAGTAATGGATCTCTTCCCTGCATGGACTGTTGTATTTTTACATTAATATCTCAAAAATAGACCGTGATACTGTCTTGTTGGGGTGACATATTCAAGCAGTGGATGTTAGTAAAAAATTATATTAAATCATGATAGGTCATGTGAAGACATTCTGATATATAAATTCTGCTCTGGTAAAGCACTTATGACTATTAGATATTTTTTATGCAAAATGCTCATAAATATACTTGGAAAATAAAATATTGTTTCTCTGTAACATGCATCAGAAGATAATGTTTGTTTTGTACATGTTTGAACAATAAATTTTCTGTGTTATTGCAGCATTTTGTTTTTGTTTTATAATTTTACAGTAGAGACATGAAAATGAAGAGAGAGAGAAAGCAGAACAATAATAATAATAACTATAAACTACACACATATTTCCTGCATTATTGCACACATTTTCTGATGAGGTTCTATTTTCCACCAGTCTATACTAAGGGTTTCTTGGCACATTAAAACCATGTCCAGTGATCAGATAATCCTTTGGTCATGCAACAACACTTAACTCATTGCTTCCTACAGGAGTATATTCATCCGGAAAGTGGAGTTTCTATGTATTCTGAAGAGTATACTACTTCCCTGTACTCCTGAAAGGTGTGTACGCATCATTGTTTTAAAGTCTAACTTCTGAAGCCTGGTAAACATACAGTCATAAAACTAAGAAAACAAGGTAGCATCTACAAGCTGACATGATTTGCTAATCCTGACTATGTAACGGAGTTATTACTTCCTCATACCAATTCTCATACTCCCATCCTAACTAAACCCACCTTTCTTTTGGTTTCTCTTCCATTACCAGTCTCTCTCTACCAATCATCCTGACTTTCTCACCTTGCTTATTCAATGCCTCTCTTTTTCTTCCTTTGTTTCACCACCTCTACTGCTTTATCAACTGACTTATATCTTTAATCCTCTTGTACTAATACCCACTCCTTATCCACCTCATCTCCTTACCTATCTACTGTTATCTCAATCACTATCAGAACTTTTTCTACTTATGTTTTTTTTTTCTGCTTACACCCTTCCACTCCCTCCTCTGTTTTCTGCAACTACTCTAGGAATCTCCAACCTCATTTATGTCAAAATACATACTGAACCTATGTGCATTATAATTGCTCTTGTATCTCAAGCTATGACATACCAATATGTCTTTGACTTGTGTACAATAATATGCCTGCATGATATATTTACTATTTATTTCTCAATATTACCTACAAAGTAATATTTAAGACATTTATTTTTTTAACTGTTTGTCATTGTAAAAATGTATTTAATTTGGAGCTTTTCTCCACCTTCATTGAAAATGGGACTTTGTTCAATCAGACTTTCCCAGTAAATAAAATACAATAAATAAATAAACAGATAATTAGACAAATGAATAAATATTAAGGAGTGGTTACAAACATGATAAAACAGGACATATTTCCATGTTTACATTAATAATGCAAAATTAGACTGTAAAACTGTCATGTTGGGGGTAGTATATTTAAGTAGTAGATGTTAGTAAAAAAAATTACATTGCAAGAAACTTCTCTGTGTAGAAGACTTTCAATCCATATATATCTAGTTCATCACTGTATATTATCAGATCAGATAATGGTAGCAGAATAGCGAACTTAATCTCATCCTAAGTCAAAAAATAATAAAAAATATATAATTTGAAATCTTATACAGAATTACTAAGTATTCAAAAGTAATCCAAGCAGGGTCTGTTTCTAGTTGAAAATATTTCATTAAGTATACAGACAAGCAATCCAAGAAAACAAAAATAGCAGAATAATAGTTTCCTCACAAGCTTTGTAACTATATATATATATATATATATATATATATATATATATATATATATATACTTTTTATCAGGCAAGGGAGTGGTTTATTGTACTGTTCATAGGGTCATAGGTTCATAGGTAGGTACTAGGCTATCGGCCCTGGGACCTACACAAGCCCAGCCAAAAAGGTACCCTGGCTT
Source organism: Protopterus annectens (assembly GCF_019279795.1). NCBI lineage: Eukaryota > Metazoa > Chordata > Ceratodontiformes > Protopteridae > Protopterus > Protopterus annectens. The sequence continues at coordinate 953,858,695 of NC_056745.1, read as the reverse complement.
TTGCCACCCAAGAAAATTATTTTCCTGTGCCACTGTCGAGCAGAACCACAGAGGTGATCCCCGGGGTGAATTTCCTATTTCCCATCCAATCATCAAGATTCTTCTTGAAGAGTGCTAATGAGGAGCTTTGCTTGATATAGATAGGTAGTTTATTCCAGAGTATGGAAAGTCTCTGGGACAGGAATCTATCCCTCCGGCATGTTCTGTTTATTGTGGTGACAAGGTTTAGGTCCCTAGAGCGTGTAGCTCGGAGGGATTGGGATTTCTTTAAGAGGAGCATGTCCAACAGCTCTGGGTTTGACATAGCTTTGTATGTTAGGTAGAGATCACCTCTAAGTAGGTGATATGCGATGGAGTAAAGCTGGAGTTTTTTGAGACGGTCTGCATAGGGCATCTGCTTGAGGCTGGTAATCCTCTTTGTGAGGTATTTCTGCGGCCTTTCCAGTTGTTGTAGATGTCTTGTGAGGTACATACTGTAAAACATAGTGTATTGGTATACATGTTAAATTCACATCCCTTCCCCCATCAGTGTGACATTTGAGCTGGTCCTGCCCTACACTTAGTAGCTATCATAATAATATAACCCTATGTACTTTAAATAAAATTAATAATGATGTGGTACCTCTTATTTAACCAGATTATTAAGTCTGTGATTTTATCAAAGACAATATACTACATGGCTAGAAATATATAAAAATATAAACCTTAGACCATTTGACAATCTTAAAATATATATAAATATATACATATACATTCTGCATGCAAAAAAATCCTTTGTACAAATCATGTTCTATTTCCATTACCTATTGTTAACAAACATCACTTTCATCCTTCTAGACTTCTTCAGGTCTGTGTACAAGAACCCTAAAAGATATCTACAAAAATTATTATTGTATAACTAGCTAGTATCATTATTACACATCATTTTAAATAAAGTGGAAAAAAGAATAAGAAAAAGAAAAAATGTATGATAGTAGAAACAAAATATACACTTTAATTAAAAATGATTTAACATGGTATTTAAAAACAAGTGGTCACAATTTTCTAAGTTCCAGTACATGTTTATGTGAACAGTAGTAGTTTAGTCCAGGCTTCCTAAAAGAGTTCACCTTTAATTACCACATGAGTTCACATTTCTCCAGCATACTCAGGATGTCTCCTTCAAGATCACCCACGTCTATACAATACAGTATCTGGAACTTAAAATCTGTGTGTCTTTTATGAAAACCAAGGTGTTTGGCTAGTGCATTATTTTTACATCCAGAGCAGATTTCTGCCAGATGACATGAAATCCTACACTTAAGTTTATTTACAGTTCTTCCCCACATAAAATGGATCACATTCATTGCACTGTACCCTGTAAATTACTTTTGTAGTGTTACAGTCACTCCCTGCACTGGTCTTAATGATTTTCTTTAAATAAAGGCAATAAAAGCTATCACCTTGCTGTATAAATATACAAAATGTACAATTAGCTTCACATCTTTTAGTGTTTCTCTCATATAGTCTAAGTTTAAATTCAACAAAACTTCTAATGTTCCTGGCCTTCCTGTAAACAAAGGCTGGGGCTTCACCTAAGATGTTAATCAGAAATTCCTTGGAGAATGACAAATACAAAAAATAGTTGCATCCTGTCATACACTTTGGATTATCACAGTATCAACAATTTTATTAAAGAAAACTGGGCCACTGTCACAGGAAACCCTTTTCTAATTAACATCTTAGGTGGTTTGTCAATATATTACACTTACATGAGTGCATGGATTGTGCTATCCCAAACAGAACCAAGACACTATCCTCCAAAAAAAGGAAGCCAATCTGGTGGTCCCTCTGCCATAAACAAACTGTACAACAGAAGGAAGAAACTGTTGCAAAAGAGAGTAAAATCCCATGAGTGGAGGAGCTCCGTGGTCAGCCTCAGTAAGAAGCTGAGATCCCTTATAAGAGCCTCCAAAGCTAGCTACGAAAATAAAATCACCACTAATTGCAAGGACAACCACAAAGCATTATATAGCTATGTCAAGAATCTCAATGGCAACACCCAGATCTGCTCTGAGTTACAGCACAAAGGTACGAAAATTACAGAACCAACTGATATTGCCAACATCCTGGCAGATAGGTTCAGTGCTAACTTTACCCCCCCCTCACCCCCTAAAGGGCCCATATCTATACAGGAAGAATGCAGAGTCCCTGTAATCACAACTACGCAGGTGGAAGCTGCACTCTCTAAAGCCAAAAACACAGCATCCATGGGACCGGACAACATCCCAGGCTGCGTTTTACATGAACTTCAGAATGAACTGGCTCCTCACTTAAGTACCATGTTCAATAATAGCCTCTCATCAGGCTTTGTGCCCACTGAATGGCGCACAGCAACAGTTATCCCACTCCACAAAGGGGGAGCCACCACTGATCCTGGGAACTATAGACCTATTAGCCTGATGAGTCTGGTCTGCAAGGCCATGGAACGTATCATCATGGAACTCATAAACAAAGACATTGGTAACCTCCACACTCTGGATCCCACCCAGTTCGGGTTTGTGAAAGGCCGATCATGCCTCCTGAACCTGATTGACTTCTTTGAGGCAGTCACCAAAGCCGTAGATGAGGGTAAGGTGGTTCACACAGCCTATCTTGACCTCGCCAAGGCTTTCGACACCATCCCCCATTCTGGAATTATAGCTAAACTCAATAAACTAGGCATAAATCCCTATGTCACAAGATGGGTTGCCAACTGGCTCACTGACAGAACCCACACTGTAAAAGTTGCAGACTCCAAATCTGACCTCAAACCAGTGACAAGTGGAGTACCACAGGGTTCTGTCCTGGGACCGCTCCTGTTTGGTATCTACTTCTCTGAAGTACAGGCTAACACAGAAGGCCTCTGGCTAATGAAGTTCGCAGATGACTGCAAACTAGGAGCCATAGTCAAGTCCCCAAATGATGTGAACATCCTACAGAAGGGCCTCTCTGAGACAGATGCCTGGTGTCAAAGCCATGGCCTCAAGCTCAATGCCAAAAGGTGCAGTGTCATCCCCTTTGGTAAAAACTCTGTACCCATGAACTACCACATAGGAAGCAATCTACTTAACACCGAATGCGTGATAAGAGACCTTGGGACCCAGGTGTACAGTAGTCTCTCCTTTGATAGTCACATCGCCACAGTAGTCAGGAAGTCCTTCTACGTGGCACACCTCATCATAAAAGGGTTCTTACCAGGAAAAAAGAGGTCATCGTTCCCCTCTACTCGACACTCATTAGACCCATTATAGAGTACAATGCCCCTTTTGGAATGTACCTCACAAGACATCTGCAGCAGCTGGAAAGGCCACAGAAGTACGTCACAAAGAGGATTACTGGACTCAAACAAATGCCCTACACTGACCATCTCACAAAACTCTAGCTTTACTCCGTAGCATATCACCTACTCCGAGGTGATCTCTGCCTAATATATAAAGCTGTGTCAAACCCAGAGCTGTTGGACATGCTACACCTAAAGAAATCCCAATAACTCCGAGCTACACGCTCTAGGGACCTAAACCTTGTCACCACAATAAACAGGACATGCTGGAAGGATAGATTCCTATCCCAGAGACTTCCCATACTCTGGAACAGGCTACCCATCTATGTCAAGCAAAGTTCTTCATTAGCACTCTTCAAGAAAAATCTTGATGAGTGGATGGGAAATAGGAAATACACCCTGGGGATCACTTCTGTGTCTCTGCTCGACAGTGGCACAGGAAAATAACTTTCTTGGGTGGCATAAGCCAGGGAACCTTGTTGGCTAGGCTTACGTAGGCCCTTGGGCCGATAGCCTAGTACCTACCTATGAACCTATGAAGCTAGTGGTATCAGTCACAAGTATACCTCCTCCCTTGTCTGCCTTCATTACGTGCCTGGATTCACCATTGTGTAGCTCGATCTTTCTCCCTTTGTTAAGTTATGAAGTTTTTTCTTAGGAAGTTTTTAGTAGTTTCCTGATATCCAACTCAGATTTCACTTCGAAAGCAGCTAATGTTTGATGTAGTGGTGGACAATAGCTGCTAGGCCTTTTTATAGTTTCATCAATAGGCTTAGTTTCAATGTCATTAATTTTGCCATGAAACTGTACCTTTAAGTTGAGCTTCCTCACAAACATTTTAAGGTCTATCAGTACCTGAGCTATCTCACTCCTGCAGCTTGGTACAAAAGTAAGTCCTTTGGACAACACACTTTTTTCATCTTCAGTCAGTGCTTTACAGAGTGGTTCCAGATAAGTGGAGCACCTATTATTGTGGCTGTGGCTGGTTCCTCCATCTCAGCCTGAGACCTGGGTTGTATTTGGGGCTCCAGTCGGGATTGCCACAGTATTGTACTTCCCTCACCTCATCCACAAATTGTTTACATGACTAATTTTATTTCATTTTATTTTATTTTATTCTTCCAGTTGGTTTTAAATACCATGTTAAACCATTTTTATTTGAAGTGTATATTTGGTTTCTATCATGATAATTTTTTTCTTTTTCTTATTCTTTTTTCCATTTTATTCGAAATGATGTGTAATAACAATACTAGCTAATTATAAAATAATATTTTTGTAGATAGTTTTTAGGGTTCTTTTACACAGACCTAAAGAAGTCTAGAAGAAAGAAAGCGATCTTTGTTAGTAATAATTTATGGAAATAGAATATGATTTGTACAAAGATTTTTGGTATAATATTAGAACAGTACCTTGCAGGGTGCACAGTAGCAAATCCCACCCAGAGCACGCCTCCAGGCCGACAATTCCTGGCGGGCTGTTGAATCTGCATGAATATTCATTCCTGCACAGGCATGGCAAGTAGGCAGCACAGGAGTTGCATTCTATCTGAAATATAGCAACTGATGCTAGCATGACAGGGGAATGAGAAATCAAGTGGGAGAAGCAAGTCATGAATTAAAGCAAGGAAATGTATACAGTAAACACCTTTGACAGCACAGAAAGACAAGAGCAGGTTAGTCTTTGCGTACCCTCTTCTTCAATGTAGTGCGATCTTGGAGTTGGTATATTGAAGTAGTGGAGGCATGGGGGGCACAGCACCTCCACAAGGGGGTGCAGGGGGGCTTGCCCCCCCCCCCTGCAAAAGCAAAGAGAAAAAGTAATAATTATTTTGTGGCTAAGTTTGCATTTGATATGCTTAGTAAGATGGAACTGGCTTGTTTATTAAAGGCTGTTTTATGGGATTGAAGTTGGTATCATACGTGACTATTCAACAGTTTACAGGAATACATGCATTAATTCACATGCTAATTACAATTCCAGTCAGTCATCAGGCATTTCCATGCCCATTTCCCGTCAGTCACTACCAACTTGCCCACATCTGTGCAGAACTAAACGTGAGGTACTGTTCTAACAGATAACTCAATTTTTTGCATGCAAAATGTATATGTATATATTTATATATATATTTAGATTGCCAAATGGTCTAAGGTTTATATTTTTATATATTTCTAGCCATGTAGTATATTGTCTTGGATAAAATCACAGACTTAATAATCTGGTTAAATAAGATGTACCACATCGTTAATAATTTTATTTAAAGTACATAAGGGTTATATTATTATGACAGTTATTAAGAAAGGCAGGACCAGCTCAAATGTTACATAGATGGGGGAAGGGATGTGAATTTAACATGTATACCAATACACATGCGTGAATGGGCATGCCTTCGTTGAAGGTTGGGCATCGAGCTGGCAACTCGGCACCGTGAAAAATCTACTGCCAATCATTAGTGGACCGGAGTTCTGCTTTGGCGACCCCTAAACGGGAAAAGCCAAAAGACAACAACACCAATACACTGTGTTTAACAGCACAATATCCACTCCCTTGCCTGATAAAAAAGTATATATACAGTTAAAAAGCTTGTGAGGAAACCATTATTCTGTTATTTTTATTTTACTTGGATCGCTTGTCTGTTTATTTAATAAAGGATTTTCGACTGGAAACAGACTGTCTTCCCTTTTGAATACTTAGTAAATCTGTATAATATTTAAAATTATATATTTTTTATTATTTTTTTGACTTAGGATGAGTTTAACTTCGCTACTTCTACTACCATTATCTGATCTAATTAATATACAGTGATTAACTACATTTATTTGGATTGAAAATCTTCCAGACAGAGAAGTTTCTTACACTGTTTTGTTTTTGGACCTACTATACTTGTTTAGTGGGTTGTTTGAGACTTTGGGGATACCACGGAGATTACTTGCTTTTTTTATAATTACATTAAAACATGGTGTCTAGGGCAGCCACGGTGGTGCAGTGGTTAGCATTGTCACCTCACAGCAGGAGGTTCTCTGGTTCGATCCTCGGCTGGGGTGCCTTCTGTGCGGAGTCTGCATGTCCTCCCTGTGGTCACGTGGGTTTCCTCTGGGTGCTCCGGTTTCCTCCCACATCCCAAAGACATGCAGTAGTTGGATTGGACACTCTAAATTGGCCCTAGGTGTGAGTGTGTGTGTGTGTGTGCCTTCTGTGGAAGGTTGGGCGCCGGGCTGGCAACTCGACACTGTAAAACTTCACTGCCAATCATGAGCGGACAGGTGATCCACTGTGGTGACCCTAACCAGGAAAAGCCGAAAGAAGAAGATTAAAACATGGTGGGTAATATGAATACATTCTGAATTATAAATGCTAGTTTGGTAAAGCCAGTATGACTTGTTGTTTGTCTTTTGGCTTTTTCCCGGTAAGGGGGTCGCCACAGCGGAACTCCGGTCTGCTAATGATTGGCAGTAGATTTTTACGAAACGCCGAGGTGCCAGCTCGACACCCAACCTTCAACGAAGGCACGCCCATTTACGCACGCATGTCTTTCGAACGCTACCCAACCGCGAGGAGGACATGCAGTCTCCACACAGAAGGCACTCCCAAGCCAAGCCGAGAATCGAACGGGAGAACCTCTTGCTGTGAGGAAACAATGCTACTGCTGGAAAGCCGGTATGACTGTTATCTGTATTTTCATAACTGTATTAATTTCTTAAAAGTTGTATGACTTACAGGTAAACAAATTATATTATCTTATAAAGAAGATTAGGGCACACAGTGTTGCATGGATACTTGCCATCTAATAAGATGGTTTGTAGATTAATATTGTTTTGAAATATTGCAAAATTATTATATACAAATTGCATACATGTTTCAGTAACACAAAACAGTAGTATACCATCCATATATATATATCCATACCATATATATATATATATATATATATATATATATATATATATATATAAATATATATATATATACACACACACAATACATATATTTATACCAGGTGAACATTGGTAGTCGATGATTGTCACTGCTGAAGTGACTCCCTAGCTCCATGTGCAAAAAATAAGACAAAGGTGCTGTGGATGGATGTAAGGATAGCTGGATGGAATAGCTATAACTGTAAGTGGTGTAAAATTTGCACTAAATTTGCCAGCAAGGATTTTATAGCTAGTCCACAGATTCTACAGTCCCAACCACCCTCTTTAATTACTATGAAACAAGTTGTCTCAGGCCTCTCAAAAATTAAGAACGCCTTATCCTTAGACTTTGATAATATACCAGGTTGCATGATTATTAGTTCCAAATATGGCCTATATGAACCCATGCTTAACCTCTTTAAAATAAGCCTCTTCACTGGTTACATTCCTGTAGTCATTATAATGCAACACACAGTTACAGACCATGGTAACGACAGATTATTAGTCTCACCAGCTTCATATGTACAGTAATGGAGCGTATGATATTATCTTACACCTCATTAACCTGAACATTGAAAATCTCTTAACCCTGACCCTCATCAGTTTGGCTTTGTCAAAGTAAGGTCCTGTCTCATTAACTTCATTCATTTAGTTAAAAATGGAACTGTAACAGTTGATAGCTATTATGCAGTACATACAGCATATGTGGACATGACAAAGGCTTTTAACACTATTCCCAATGCCAATATTATTGACTGACTTGTCAATAATATCAGAATTGGGAAAAGTGCAGATATTATTGATAGACTTGCAAATCTGAAAGTAAATCCTTATGTTGGTAGGTGGATAGCTAAATTGTTGTATAACAGAACCTATATAGTGAGAATCACAGGTACTACTTCTTAAAGCAAAAAAAGTTATCAGTGGTGTTGGGCCTTCTCCTATTTGGCATCTGTTTCTCAGACCTTCAGACCACAGCCTCTGCCCTATGGTTATCTAGGTTTACAGATTACTGTAAATTGGGTGTTGTTATTCAGTCTTTCACTGACTCACAATGGTTCCAATATGGGTTAGACCATGTTAACAACTGTGCAAGGATAATGGTCTGAAACTAAATGAGGAAACATGTGGCAAAGTTCATTTTCATAAAAAAGCATTTCTCAGCATTATTCCTGATGTTATTCCCTGGTTCTAAAACTACCTGTCCAACTGTCACATTTAGGTAAACTTTAAATCCTCTACCTGCATCTCTCTCTTTTTTTCTAAAATGAATCCCTCTAATCTCCAGTCTGGCTCCTCTCCTAGTCTCAGTGTACATAAACACATTTCCTTTTCATCTACCTCACCTTACTGACTTTGAGAATGACTAGTGTCTCTGGTAGGGCTCACCGAGGGGACAGGATAAAGTGGCAGATGGCAAGCTATGTTATCCTACGAGGGGGGCTTGGAGAGAACCATGACTTGTGTGATTTATAGTGGAGACCATTAGCCTTTCAGCTCAGAAGTTCAGTAATGGAATGAAGGATATGTTGATATCATTACACATAGTTCTTCCTAGGATGGGATTCAGACCACTGCAGTTACAACATAACAGCTTCTGACACCCCACTCCATAGTTCTGCATTGGGTTCTCATTCTTCATCTCTAGGAAATGTGCTGCAATGCTGACTCCTTAAGAAGCTGTGGGGGGAGCACTCAGTGAAGGGATTCATCCAATAGTTCTTGCTTGAAGCCCCAGAGATGCTCAAAGGGAATGGATATTGTGTCTGGGAAGATAGCCAGATGCTCAGCAGCAGGTTGGGAGTGCAAATTACAAAAATCATCTCAAGTATCATATGCATTTTCTAAATACTTTCAAATGAACACTGTATTTAATCTTTCAACAAAATTTTTCCTAAGTGTTTTCTTTGCCTCAAGTATTTTCTGATCACTAAACAAATTTTAAACTGTTTAATGCTGTCACATTTTTAAAGATAATCTCACACACACACACACACACACACACACTACATATATATGCAACTAACAAAAACATCCTCAAAGTATTGTGAGTTTCTGTATTGTAGGGGAATCATGCTTCTTCTAAGTACTGTGAGTTCATATATTGTAGGAGAATCATATATATATATATATATATATATATATATATATATATATATATATATATATATGTGTATATAGATAGCTAGATAGAGATATATAAATTATTTATTTATTGGCATTTGTTTACCGGGAAAGTCCACTGGGCCAAGAAGAACCCATTTTCAGTGGAGGCGTGGGGAGAAAAGCTCCCCAAAAGCAGTTAGTATAATAGTACATAAAGTTTGGACAGTTTGTAGTAACAAGAAGCATAAACATAACAAGCTATTTAAAAAATGATCATAACAAGCAGTATAAACAGAGTAAAATACTTTTTAAAGTTTAAGTGGTACAGATAAATAGTATAAATATTAAATAATATAAAAAGCAGGTAGTTCAGGAAATAGATAAAAAGTACCTGTTATAGTTTGAGCAGTATTAGATGTAATTACAGGTGTATTAAAAAAAGGCTGCAGAAATATTGAGATGGATGGTATATGTAGTTTCATGTTGACAAAGGGTGATCTTTCCTCTTTTCCCCATCCTGTGGGTGTCACTGAAGGCATACACAGAGAGGGGCAGAATAGTGCTGAATCAAGTTCAGCTGCTATGGATATTAGAAAAGCTGTCTCCAGTCAATTACAGAGCTCTTAAGCACTTGCAATCTATTATTTGGCATTTACAGCTCCTAAAGATATACCAGATATATGGTATGGTATAGCCTCACGAGGTTTACAGATGCTGATACAACCAGGTGTTGACCTTGAATACATTTTTTGCACAGATAGCATGGCATTCAGAAGGTAGCAGCTAACATGTTTGCTGAATGTTTAATTTATTATTATGAATAAAACAACACTATGGTTAAATCTGCTGTTGATACTAATTAGATGACTATTACGAAATTTAAAGAGCATATTGCTTTTGATACATCATTTACTGCATTTGTCAAATAAATAAAAATTTGAGAAAGTGACTTAGAAATGAAAAAAAAATGGTAATGTATAATAGAGACTTAAAAGATTAACATTAATGTTGCTTTTGTCAAACATAAATGGACAAATTCTGTCCATTTTGCACCTACTAATAAGGGCACTATAAATACTAGAACATACAGCAAACAAAAAAAATATCCATATCTAAACCTATTTTAAGGAATTCTGATATATCTTCTGATACTTCGGTGGGGTTCCGTACTGATACTGATATTGGCTTTTCACATAGGTCCAACAAAACTTTTTTGGAAAAAACAGCTTAGATTTAAATACAAGCAAGGTGGTTGCAAACACAGACACAAACACAAATGTAACCATGGAGGAATTATAATTACTAATAAATTTTCAACGAGTAATGGACAATCTGTAAATGACTTAATCATTAACCTTACTAGTGTGGAATTTGATGGCTATGTAGTTTCTTTACTTAATAAAGGTTTGGGTTTTATTACAACTAATACTGTTACCCAAGAAGATGTTATTCAGGATCTTAAGAGTTTTTGTAGAAAGTTGAACTTATTTTTTTCATTTGAAGGGTCAGAACAGGGATGATAATCGGGCTTTTGGTCAGTTTAATTTTTTGAAATCTACTACCAGCTTATCATCCTACAATTAAAGTATTTGAGCAATCTATCATCAATGAATTGCATGCTTACAAAATTCTGTAATTAGGAATTCGGGTAATAATTTGACTAAAGATGAAAAAAGGACATTGGCGGTTTTAAAAAAGTAGCAATGATGTGATAAGTATACAAGTGGAGAAAGGGGATGGAGTAGTTTTACAGTCTCACAGAAACAAAATATAAACCTTTAAAACCACTCAGGACCGAGACCAGGGATTCCACCATCAAAAAGTTTTATTGTTTAGTGCTTTCATCCACATGTAAAAGGAGTTCTTCAAAACAATAAAACTTTTTGGTGGTAGAATTCCTGGTCTCGGTCCTGAGTGTGTTTTTAATAGTTTTATGGTCTGAAAGAGATTATAAGATTAAAGATTTTAAGCATTTAAATGATAGACATATTTACTGTTGGGCATTGACCATACTGATACATTTAAAATGGCCATTGACAAATATTTATAGGATTGTGTTTCATCTAACATTATTACATCTGAGGTTTGTTGACAGTTATGTATTAAAATGCCCAACAGTCACTCTTTCTATATATTACCCTAGGTGCACAAAAACTGTGTGCCTACCCCTGGTCATTCTCTTTGTTTCAGAATGAAATTCCTTAATGGAGCCTTTATCTAATTTCCTGGAATTTTATCTTAGTCTCTTATTGATTCAGGTCAGAGCAAGACTTAAGAAAACTATAGAATTTTTGTTTTTGATGGATAATTTGCTGGTTGAAAACCATACATGTTTCTGTATTATAGACATTGTTAATTTGCATACATACATTCCTCACGAAAAAGGCTTTTGGCAGTTAAGTATTGGTTGGACATGACTAAACTGTACCCGAAGTATTTTAACAATTTTTTGATGCAACTAACTCCTATGGTCTTTGAGATGAATGTTTTACATTTTGATAACAAATGTTATTTGCAATTATGAGACACAATGATGGTGGCCTCGTTTTCACCACTTTTTGCTGACCTGTATATATGGGATTTTTTTCAGAATATTTTTATCTAGGATAATTCTAACAATATTTTTCTGGGGGATTCGATTATGTGGCATACATATTTAGATGATTGCTGGATACTTTAGGAAGGTGATGTATGTAATTTAAAACATTTGTAACATTTTTAAATAATAATGACATGGGTTGGGTATTTAATTGCAAATGTAGCTTGTTTACAATGGATTTTTTGGATGTTGAAGTTACTTAATTATTAAATGGGTCCATATGAACATACAGCCATAAGGAAGCTATTTGCTAAAACTCTGTATTGTATGCCAGTAGTTGTTACCCATGTCGTATGGTAGAAAATATGCTTTTTTTTTAAATTTTTAAGGTTAAAAAGGATTTGTAGTGAAAAATCTGACTATATAGGGATATGCCAGGGTCATTTCTAGCACAGGGTTACAGTACTGGGACCACTGATGATGCTAAAAAGAAAGCTGATGTTCAATATAGAAATAATTTATTACAATATAAATCCACAAAGGAACAAAATAAGATTAATTAAGAGTAGCCATTATGGTTTATTACTACATTTGATAGTAATACATACAAGTTTTAATCAATTGTTAATACATTCTGACTAATTTTGACAGCTGAGAGTTTTTATAACAATGTAGTACCAGATAAATTATTTATAGTTATAGAAAGGGCAAGTCTATTGCTCAACAATTATGTGGATCTAAAAATCTGCATAGGGAATCATTTAGGCAAAGAGTATTGGAGACCAAACCAGTGTGATGTTTCCCTTGTGGAAAACATATCTGCTGTTCAATTGTTATGAAATCTAGATTTTTTCACTTGTGTTAATATGGCAAGACCTTTTCAGATTTTTACATATATTATATCTTCCAACAAGTGAGTGATTTATCTTGTACAACTTTTATGTGTTGCATATATTACATGTTCCATTGAGTGGGTGACTTATCTTGTACAATGTATATGTGGTGCCTTCTGTGTAGAAGCACTGGGTCCCTCCAAGCAAAATATTATATTGCATGCAAATTATATTAGACGTAAGATTGATAGAAGTGCTTTAGTTAGGCATACATTACAACACCCAAGTACAATATTTAATTTTAAAGGAATTCATAGTGTTATTACATCTTCCCCTAATAAATCTGACAATTTACATATTTTATATGAAAAAGAGAAAACTATATTATTTTATTAAGTGCTACATTAGGTAGTTTCAGTAGTCTGAATAAACAGCATTGGAGCAAAATGCCATTCAAAACACAAAACTCCAACATACATGTATAAACCTTAATATCAACCCAGTTTTAAAGATGTTTTTGAGTAGATATAATGATTCAGACTGTTTAATTAATAGAGGGAGTTTATTCCATATGCATACCATAGCATGTGAGAGAGACTTTGTTCTAGCAACAGTTCTACATCTTCCAATTTTAAATAAATTGTTACACCTCCCTAGTAATTTGAATAGAATCTGTAAGTTCAATGTTTAGTAATAATCAGAGCTAGACAGATCTTTCCTTGCATAAACCTATAACTTATGGAAAAATATACCTAAAACTTCCAGTGTAGCTTAATATGGAAAATTTTTCAACACAGAAATTCTCTTTGTAAATTTCCTCTGTACTCCTTCCAAAATTAATAAATCCCCTTTGGTACATGCACAAAATATCATATTATATTCAATAACAGGTGAAAAATATACAATCAATATTGTTTAAATAATTCTATATTCGTTGAAACAAAGTTCATAAAAATTAATGCTACAACTTTGAATGCTTTGGTTTTAATTTCTTGGACATTTGATTTAAATTGAATATTATTAAAAATTCTAATGCCCAAATCCTTATATTCTTACAAATGTGATAAATCTGTGGCTCCTAATTTCACCTTGATATCCAAATTATGTTTTCCAAAGTAAAGGACCTCGCATTTATCTTTATTAATATTTAGCCCATTATTTGTTTGTTTGTGTCTTTCGGCTTTTCCCGGTTAGGGGTCGCCACAGCGGAACTCCGGTCCGCTAATGATTGGCAGTAGAGTTTTACATGCTGGCTTGCCGGGCCTAACGCACAACCTTCAACGAAGGAACACCCGTTCATGCATGTCGCCACACAGAAAACGCTCTAACTGAGAATCGAACGGGCAACGTCTAACTGTGAGGCGACAATGCTACCGCAGCACCACCACCCATTATAATTTAACCAAAAGATATTTTACTCTAGTACAGATTAAAATCTTTTATATCCCTTGATGATGTTATAACTTGTCCAAATTTGATATCAACAGAATATTTTGCCATCCAGATAGAGCAATGATGTAGTATCAGAGAATAAAATATATTAAAAAATGGGTCCAGTACTGAGCCTTATAGGACCCCTTTTGTGGAAAAACAGTGAGATTATCAAGCCTACAAAAATAAACATCTAACAGAAATACATAAAAAGTCTTCATCTATATAAAGCATAAATGTTATACTACTAATATCAGTATATCTGTCACAATACAGCAGATGAGAAATGTGAACTTGCAACCACACGTAACAACAACCAAGACCACAACATCAGCTAATAGCAACCCCTACAGGGCAACCCATTAACTAAAACAAACTAACAACAATATTTTGTACAGAAACATGGCAGAGTCACTAATCTAAAACTTCAAATTTTTAATAGAAAGTTGTAAGCGCTTTCACAATATAATACTGCTTCATCAAACAACTTACTACAAACACTGCATGAATTTCTATACAAGATCACTCCTAATCCAATTAACCACTTTTAATAAGCAGATAAACATTTAAAGATATATACCTAATGAGCATTATGACATATAACATTGTGGTGGTGTTGCAGGATGAAAAAACACTTACAAAAACTAAAACACTAACAGTTAACAAATCTATCTCAACCCTAAAAAAACACATATCTCAACTCTAAAAAATTCTATAAAATCTACGTATACATACACATACAACTTATCTGCATAACATCCTAGATTTAAGCACTGGTTTAAGGGATATGTAATCATTATGGCCATGTCCCAGATGCTATGCTAATTGGATCCACCTTAATTCCACCCTTTCAGTTTCATTGACCAAATCTCCCATCCTGGCATTCTCAGTAATTACTTTCAATACCTAAAAGACAAACCCATGCCCATTGCCTTTCTGTTTGATGTGTTTAGCTATAGCACTGTACTCAAATTCCTTGCGGGCACAATAATACTCATCCCTAATTTTCTCTCCCTCTTAGTCATCTATTCATTTTCCCTATGTAAAATGCAAAGCATTTTGAACAATGAGCCAAATATATTAGATTCTTAGTGTTGCAATCTGCTGTAGCCTTGATATAAAAAATTCTGCCGGTATCAGGGTGTTTGAAAGTCGGCTTTCATCAATATACATACAAAAGGAACAATTATTACATCTTCTCATACCCAATGAACCAAAATTATTATTCAGTTGGGAAGACATGGGATAGCAGAGTTTCCTTTTAAGGGACTTCTTGTTTTTATGGCAAAAATTAGGCTTACTTCCCACAATACCTGCTGCTCCTTCATCTATTTGCAGAATGTGCCAATTACGCAAGATCACATCTTTTATTTTTGCCATATCCCTACTGTATGTCATAGTAAAGGGGAGACCTTTATTTCTATGCTCTCTAACAGATCTAGGGTTAACTGGGGTGGAAAAATACGGCTTATCTTGAATAGACCTATACTCCCCCACCTCAGCGCAAGCTCCTTCTCTTTCAATTTCTTTGTATCCCCTTGTTACAAAATCCAATTTCAGGCCTGAAAAACCCTTCTCAAAATCTGCATCATTCATGTTTACCCTAGACATTCTCAAAATCTGCCCTTTCACCACATTATGGAAAGCATGCTGTGGATGCATGCTTCCTCTGTGCAGATAAGATTGTCTACAGCAATCTTTTCTAAACAACTTTGTGCTTAATGCACCAGTTTCGTTAATAAAACCTTCCACATCTAAGAACTCAATCCTCCTGGGGGAGCATTTATATGAGAATCTTAAAAAGGAGTACTTCCATTTAACCTATCCACCATATTTCTCATACTCACTTCACCACCCTTCCAAACTAGGAAAAGATCATCTGCAAAATGCCAGTAGTAGCAAATCTCCTTACTTACCAATGGTAAAATGGTATTGGATTCCCACTCACACCTAACATTGTTTGCATAGCTCTTGGCACAACTCGTGCCCATGGCATCTCCCGCTATTTACCAATAGTAGATGTTATCAAATGCAAACACGTTGTGCTCGAGGACAATTTCCAACAAGAGGCATAAGAAATCTATATATTTTGTTTCAAATCCCCCATATTTGATGAGGCTACATCTAATGTAACTAACAGTTGGGCATCTTTTAGTAGACTTATTTTATAGTCTGAGTATAATTTTTTTAAGAACTGCTTAGTGTCCTTAACACAAAGCTGTATTGCTCTAACACCACTCTGAGTTGTTTTTCCAAAAAAATGGATATTGGTTCAGTGAACCAACCAGATCCAGATATAATGGGTCTAAATGGCAGCTTAAAGGTCTCCTTGTGTATCTTAGAAAGGCCTGATAGACTAGGAACAAGAGGACACAGTGCAAAAATACTGAAATAACTCTTTGGTCATGATATTTAATTTAACACACTCACTCAGTGTGTTCATAACTCTCTCATGCATCATATTTATAGCATACCTATCCACTCGTTTATACGTTCTTTCAGCATTAAGCATTTCAGTCATTGTTCCAAAGTAATATTCCTTGTCCATGACTACCACTGGACTGCCTTTGTCAGCTGGTCTAATGGCAACTTGATTGTCATTCTGTAAATCCAACAAGGCCTTCCACTCCTGTGGAGTTAATTTAGAGCTTTTCTTATTATCACATAAAAGTTCATAAATTTCCTTTTCACAACTTTCCAAAAAAAATCCAATACAGGTGGATTATGAAGGTAAACATGCTGGGTTTCCTGAAAAATGAAACTTTAATATCCTCACTCTCAGTAGAAAACATTAGCTTCAAAGAAACTTTGTGAATGAACATTATCAATTCTATCAATGTATCAGCAATATCAGTCCCACTAGAGAGGATGATACTTAAACCTCTATTAAACACAATTCACTCAAAGTCACTGAGTTTACATTTAGAAATATTCTAAACTAACCTGTGTAGGTAGTTGCTCACATTTTCTTGCATGTTCTCACATTCATGTCCATAGGCAGTTGCTTCCTCTTCGTGCCATTCTGGTAGTGATCCTGCTCCACCGACTTGAACCTGCTTTGTTGGAATGGCAAGGGTAGGAGTGGAAAAACCTGCTCCTTCAGAATAGAATTAACTTTCCACCTCATCACTGGTGTAGTGTCAGTGTCTTTGGTTGATCTTTCAACTATTGAGGATGATTCAGGAACCGCTGGTGTGGAATAAACTGAACGATTATCTGGAGTTGTTACAGTTCCTGCCCTGGAGCTAGCCATGCCTTCTGACATCACTTCCTTGGGAACTGGCCCCACCTTCGACACTGAGTCTTGGTTTCTGGGCCAGGTAATAATGATTATTTTTTAAATCATTTATATCTCTTGTGAGCTTTTTCTTCTTTACAGATATTAACTTATTTTCATACAGGTGAACTCTATCGATCAAATCATTTATATGTAAGTAGAAAAGCTGAGCTAAACCACCATGGCTGTAGTAAACACAACTTTATTACAAAAAGTACTGGAAATAACGATCACACTGTCCGCTTCATCAGACTGCTGTTACTAACTTCTTCATCTTATTTAAACACATACTCATCCAATAAGCAGCTCAACTTAATTAAAATACAATGAATCAATCAACAATATTACTAACTTCTTTTAAAACCTTCAGAATATTCGCACTCTATGTGGCAGAAACCTTATTACATAAAAATCTAAAATAACATAAATGTTTTGTTTAAAAATACAAAAAAGAATATGATGCTTTCTCCTACTACATTTAATGTCTAAGTGCCCTTGCTTTTCGGAAGGGTTTTAATGAGACAGCTTCGCTGAATTCACAGCCTGCAAATATATACATTCCTGCACCACCTTTGTACATCCACAACTGCATTTTGAGATTCAAGCAAACTTATGCAGACTGTAGAACCAAAAATATAGTATATTTTAGATTCTGCCAAGTCTGCAAAGTTTTTTACATAGGGAAGACTAACAGAATGTTAAAGGATCACATACTAGAACATGTCAGGGATATAAATAACAAGAAGGAAACGAGTGCCTTGGCCAAACATGTGGAAACAGAAGGGCCACAGCACACATTTAAATTCCTTGTACTAGAGATTCTTGAAGAAGGGGTTAGAGGAGGGGACATAAGAAATAGGACTAAAGCAGCAGAGTAAAGGTGGATTATGACGCTGAATGCTGATAAACCACTAGGGATCAACAAAGCTGTCTCATTAAAACCCTTCCTCAAAGCAAGGGCACTTAGACATTAAATGTAGTAGGAGAAAGCATCATATTCTTTTTTGTATTTTAAAACAAAACATTTTATGTTATTTTAGATTTTTATTGTAAAATAAGGTTTCTATCTCTGGTGGTGCAGCGGTAGCATTGTTGCCTCACAGCAAGAGGTTCTCCTATTCGATTCTCGGCTGGAGTGCGGGGAGTGCCTTCTGTGTGGAGTCTGCATGTCCTCCCCGCGGTTGGGTGGGCATTCGAAAGACATGCATAAATGTGCGTGCCTTCGTTGAAGGTTGAACATCAAGCTGGCACCTCAGCCTTCGTGAAAATCTACTGCCAATCATTAGTGGACCGGAGTTCTGCTGTGGCGACCCCTAACCGGGAAAAGCCAAAAGACAACAACATGTAATAAGGTTTCTGCCACACAGAGTGTGAATAGTCTGAAGATTTTAAAAGAAGTTAGTAATGTTGTTGATTGGTTAATTGTATTTTAATTAAGTTGAACTGCTTATTGGATGAGTATGTGTTTAAATAAGATGAAGAAGTTAGTAACAGCAGTCTGATGAAGCAGTCAGTGTGATCGTGAAAGCGCTTACTTATTTCCAGTACTTTTTGTAATAAAGTTGTGTTTACTACAGCCGTAGGGGTTTGGCTCAGCATTTCTACTTGGATATTTCGTTCTATAGCTGTGAGCCATATCCTTTGTCTGGGGCTTCAGTTTTGTTTGTATCTGCTCATTTATATGTAAGTCTGCCATCTCACCACTGATGAGCTCACATAGATCATTCTGCTGTTTAAACAGTTTATCTCGCAGTTCATACTCAATGGGTGCAAAGAAGTCTAACAACAGTTTTAAATATGATAGGCTGGTTTCCAAATTAATTTGCTGCCATTTAGCCAGCAACTCGGGATACATATTCCCATATGTGGGCATGATGAGAGCCCTAAGCCCTCTACACAATGAAATTGAAATAGATGTAACTTCACTCTTCACCTGTATACCTAACCAACACAGCATAGAGATGGTGAGAAGTTTTCTCATCAAACATGGGGGATTTGAAACAAAATATATTGATTTCCTATGCCTCTTGTTGGAAATTGTCCTCATGCACAACATGTTTGCATTTGATAACATCTATTATTGGCAAATAGTGGGAGTTACCATGGGCACAAGTTCTGCCAATAGTTATGTAAACGTTATGTGTGAGTGGGAATCTAATGCCATTTTACCATTGGTGGGGTAAGGAGATTTGCTACTACTGGCATTTTGCAGATAATCTTTTCCTAGTTTGGAAGAGGGATGAAATGAGTATGAGAAATATGGTGGATCGGTTAAATGGAAGTACTACCTTTTTAAGAATCTCATATAAAAGCTCCCCCGGGATGACTGAGTTCTTAGATGTGGAAGGTTTTATTAATGAAACAGGTGCATTAAGCACAAAGTTGTTTAGAAAAGATTGCTATAGACCATCTCATCTGCACAGAGGAAGCATGCATCCACAGCATGTTTTCCATAATGTGGTGAAAGGGCAGATTTTGAGAATGTCTAGGGTAAATGTGAATGATGCAGATTTTGAGATGGGTTTATCAGGCCTGAAATTGGATTTTGTAACAGGGGGTACAATGAAATTAAAACAGAAGGAGCTTGTGCTAAGGTAGGAGAGTACAGATCTATTCAAAGCAAGTCATATTTTTCCACCCCAGTTAACCCTAGATCTGTTAGAGAGCATAGAAATAAAGGTCTCCCCTTTACTATGACATACAGTAGGGATATGGCAAAAATAAAAGATGTCATCATGCGTAATTGGCACATTCTGCAGATAGATGAAGGAACAGCAGGTATTGTGGGAAGTAAGCCTAATTTTTGCCATAAGAACAAGAAGTCCCTTAAAAGGAGACTCTGCTATCCCACATCTTCCCAATTGAATAATAATTTTGGTTCATCGGGTATGAGAAGATTTAATAATTGTTCTATTTGTATGTATATTGATGAAAGCCCCACTTTCAAACACCCTGATACCGGCAGAATTTTTTTATTATCAAGGCTACAGTAGATTGCAACACTAAGAATCTAATATATTTGGCCCATTGTTCAAAATGCTTTGCATTTTACACAGGGAAAATGAATAGGCGACTAAGAGAGAGAGAGAATTAGGGATCATTATTATTGTGCCCGCAAGGGATTTGAGTACACTGCTATAGCTAAACACATCGAACAGAAAGGCAATGGGCATGGGTTTTTCTTTCAGGTATTGGAAGTAATTACTGTGAATGCCAGGATGGGGGATTTGGTCAATGAAACTGAAAGGGTGGAATTAGGAGATCTTTAAATTAGCATAGCATCTGGGACATGGCCTTAATGATTACACATCCCTTAAACCAGTGCTTAAATCTAGGAAGTTATGCAGGTAAGTTGTATGTGTATGTATACATAGATTTTATAGAATTTTTTAGAGTTGAGTTATGTGTTTTTTTAGGGTTGAGATAGATTTAACTGTTAGTGTTTTAGTTTTTGTAAGTGTTTTTTCATCCTGCAACACCACCACAACGTTATATGTCATAATGCTCATTAGGTATACATCTTTAAATGTTTATGAGCTTATTAAAAGTGGTTAATTGGATTGGGAGTGATCTTGTATATAAATTCACGCAGTGTTTGTAGTAAGTTGTCTGGTAAAGCAATATTATATTGTGAAAGCGCTTACAACTTTCTATTAAAAGTTTGAAGTGTTATATTAGTGACTCTGCTGTGTTTCTGTACAGAATATTATCATTAGTGATCTTGTCAATTTTTATTCGTACAGTTCATTACTGGTGTTCCTTTATCTGTTTGTTCTATAAAAACAAACCAGTATGCATAACACTCCACCATAAAAATAGATACAACAACTACTAAGTAAACACTCTCTACAAATTTTCAAAATACTCTATAATACAAGGCAAAATACGACAATATAAAATTATTTGAAGCAAAGCAGAAAATATATGCATACTACAAATCTGCAAAATAACTAAATAAAATCAAAGAGAAGGAAAAAAAGAGAAAGAAAAAAACAACAACAAAGAACTAGCAAAAACCTACACATGAAAATAAGAAATAAAGAAAAAAAAAGTAATAAAGTAAATGAATGATTTCCTGTTGAAATTTCAAGCCGCATATTTGTGATCCCAATACCAAGACTTAAAGTACAATGCCAGGACAGGCTAATTCCACCACTGTGATGTCTCAAGGTATATCTCAAGGTATATCCTGAACCTGAGGTTGCAGCAATCTCATTATTAACATTTGTAAACAGAAGACACATAGAGGTACATCCCCCCAAGAGGAAGAAGCAAACCCATAAAAATACATTAATGCATGTATAGCAACCATCAAAATTTACTGAATAATTACAACATCCAATATAAAGGTTGAGATTCAGAGTGTAATGTGTTAAGCAAAATGTGTGATGAGAGGTGATTAACAGAGTGGGACTACATCTTATGCTAATAACAGTAATATTATATGGAAATCTATTCAATGAGTACAAATGTGAATGCAAATACGGGCACATAACATGGCAGAAAGATTCAGAAATGTATAAAAATTGTGTGAAATGATGTAGCCACCAACTGGATGGTACATCATGATATCTTGGTGAACAGTGGCAGAAGCTATGCTAAGATTTTAAGCTTAGCAGGTATATTAGCTGAAAAGTGCATGTTAGAGGACATTCTTACAGCTAATGCCCACAACAATGCATATTACTGCCCTCCTTGTTGCAGAAGGATCTGACTATCCCTAACATTCTATCACCCATGTGACAGGGTCATAGTCAAATGCTATCAGACAGACACACCATACAGGAGCTTGTGCCATCCTCACATGGAATCCCATGACAGCATGGAATACTGATCTCAGTTGACACTAAAGTATGTTTAGTACTTACTATCCTTGCTACATGGACATTCTAGTGATCATCAGAGGCACAATGGGTGTGTCACAGGCATCTACATCATCAGTACTACAAAAAAAAAAACATCCTGTGGTATGCAGGACCAGCATATGTAATCATTCAGCTGCTATGCTCTACTTCCTCTTTCCAACCCATTACTGGAGCTGTCCCACACCCAGGAGATAGTTTCAGGGACAGTTAAGGTAAAATGGTGCAATAGCAGCCAGGTAGCTGATGGTCAGCTGGGGCATGCAAATGGGGAAAAAAGAGTTAAGAGTTAGGAATTTAATATCAGGCATAAATTAAAGCAGGAACCAGCTGGTAAATAGCTGGGAGAGGGAACATCGTTACATATAAGCTGAGAGATAAGACAACAAGGAAAAATTCATAATTAGACCTGTAAAGAGAAATGAGTGTGCGTCAGGTAGCCATGAATGTGGGGGAAGGAAAGGGTATATTAATGAGGGTGTGCCTGTTAAAATTTCTAGGAGCACAACTTTGATCCTCTCAATAGCAGAACTAAATTTCAAATGTGAGGGTACATATGCCAAGTCTGAGGCTGCAGTACCTTATGGTATTTTCATATTTCAAAAGTACAGAGATCTCATGGTTGCTAGATATAAGTAGCAGGGGTGTGAGGGTGCATGTGGCAAACCTCACCTGCAAAAATGTTTAATTGAGCAGCAATAGGCAATTTTGAATTTCAAGGAATACATCAACAGCTATACTATTTTTTTGTTTTTTTATTTTCATTTGAGGTGAGTGACCAAGCCATTGTGTATCTGGATATGGGACTTAGAAAGAATACCAATGGGTGTTTGGTGTCTAAAATATATAGGAAGCCCATGTATTCAAATGTTTTTTTACATTTTGAAAGTTATCATCCTCTCCAGCAGAAAAAGGCAGTTTTAAAAGGACAGTTTGTTCAGGCAGCATGAATGACATCATCATACGAAGACTTTGTGGAAGAATATTTTTGTTAAAAATCCATGTTTTGGGGACATGGATATCCTGAAGCCTTTGTTGATTCATCCATAGATGGAGTCATGATTAAAAGACAGAATAATGTATATATGCCTATTTTAAAGCCACAGCTGACACCTCCATATAGGCTGGGGGAGTCATCTTTTAATGTGGAGCCCACAGTAATGACTCAAATAAGTGGAACTACTTTGGCTCTGACTGATAAGTACAAGAGTTCCTTTATTACTACTTTTTCTTTAGATTATGCAGAGGTTAGAAGAATAATCATGAAATAATAGGGTAATTATTAGGGAAGATCATGAGTTGGCAAGCAAGTTAGGACACAGGCCAACAATAATTTTCAGGAGAGGTAAAAACTTAAAAGATTTTCTGGAAATGTCTGTTATTTCTTCCTCAGACAATCAAAATTTTACTATGAAAAGATGTGTGTTTTGTTGAGCTTGCCCCTATATAAAATGTGCCCAGGCATTTTTTATCAATGGGAAAACATATCAAATGCAAGGTAGTTATAACTGCAATGCAAAAAAGAGTGGTGTATACAACCCTATGTGAGTCTTGCACTGCTTTTTATTTGGGCAGGACAGAAAGGCATTACAAGATAGGATAGGAGAACATGTGTATGCCATTTCTAAAGCACAAGAAATAAGTGCTTTGGCTAGGCACATTAAATTGCATCCTATACATTGTTTTAAATTTGTTGTTTTGGAGAAGTTGATTGAAAATCCAAGGGGTGGTCCTTTGGGTTTGCATTTGAATATAAAGGGACTGCTGTGACAATTGAAATTTAATGCAAGTGTGAGTCCAGGCTTAAATAAGTGGATATCTTTGTTAATAATTATTTTAATGGCTGTTTAACAATTTTTTCATCTTTTCTAAGCATGTTTTAAGTGGTTCTTTTAGTATTATGTGATGCATTATACAATGCTTATAACTGTGTGTGGGATCTTTAGATGTGATACATTGCAAGTCACATGATGATGGGATGTGTTTTAAATATGGAGGAGTATTCAAGAGTATTTAATCTCATGAAGTCTGTTTATCATAGACAAAAGTGCTAATTGTCATTGTTTTAGTGAATAAAGTTGGACTAGTTGCTGTTTCTGGGTCCTGTCACTTTTTATTGCAGATTCTCATCACATCTACAGCAATTGCTAACTACCTGATGAAAAATTCTTTGATGCAAAAATTCTAAACTTTTTGGAATTATATTTGGGAGCCATACTGATGTTCTCCACTGCTGCCCCTTTGCATATTGCCTTTCCATTCTCTTTCCCCAATCTTTTCTAACATTTTCTGATTGATTCTTATAGTTATCATGCAATATTTTATATGCCTTAATAATTATCCCTTTTAGCAGCAGCTTCTGTTATAGAATCAAATAAAAACTCAGCAAGAGTTGGTCTTTCACTAGCCCTATTTCTCTTTGCCTATACTCTGTTATTATTCCCTTGTACAGAAGGCAACCTCTAAACTGCAGTCCAAACTTCTACTGGGCCTATGGATTGAATTGCTCTCCATAGTTCTTTGCTTCCAGTACCTTGGCTCCATTAGGTTCATAGGTTCATAGGTTCATACTAGGCTATCTGCCCTAGGGCATTTATAAGCCTAGCCAGAGTGTGTGTGGCTTTCACCACCCCTTAGGATGAGAATACTATACCCATTAGTTTGCTGTGCCTCTGTCCAGCAGTGATACAGAGATGATTCCCGGGGTAAACCTATGATCTCCCATCCACTCGTCAAGATTTCTCTTGAACTGAGTCAGTGAGGGGCTCTGCCTCACATGGACTGGGATTCTGTTCCATAGTGTAGGGAGTCTCTGGGTGATGAATCTGTCCCTCCAGCATGTCCTATTTATATCCGTGTTGAGGTTTAAGTCTCTTGCTCTCGTGGCTCTGGTGGATTTGGATTTTTTGAGGTGGAGCATGTCCATTAATTCCGGGTTGGACATGGCCTTGTATGTCAGGCACAGATCACCTCTAAGCAGACGGTATGCGACTGAATAGAGCTGGAGTTTCTTCAGTCGGGCATCGTATGACATATGTTTGAGCCCCTTTATCCTTTTGGTGAGGAACTTTTGGGGTCTTTCCAACTGCTGCAGGTGTCGGGTAAGGTACATTCCAAATGGGGCGTTGTACTCAATCATTGGTCTGATAAGTGAAGAGTACAGGGGTACAATGACCTCTCCTGATCTGGATGTGAATCCCTTCATGATCAGGTGGGCAATGTAGAAGGTCTTCCTAACCACTTTGGCAATGTGAGTGTCAAAAGAGAGTTACTGTCAACTTGGGTCCCCAGGTCCCTGATAACTTCTTCCGTGTTTAATGGATTACCACCTATGTGGTAATTAGGGGTTACCTTGTTTTTCCCAAAGGGTATGACTATACATTTTTTGGCATTTAGCTTAAGGCCATGGCTCTGGCACCAGTTATCCATTTCTATGAGACCTTTCTGGAGGATGTCTGTGTCTGATGGAGTGTCAATTATGGTGCCCAGTTTGCAGTCATCTGCAAATTTTGTCAGCCACCATCCCCCTATGTTTGCCTGCACTTCAGAAAAATAAATGCCGAACAAGAGGGGGCCCAGGACTGAGCCCTGTGGGACACCGCTTGTGACAGGCTTAGAGTCTGACATGGCACCAGCAACTCTAACCCTGTGTGTTCTGTCCTTGAGCCAGTTTGCAACCCATCTTGTGACATATGGGTTTACATCTAAGCTGGTGAGCTTTTCTATGATGCCCGAGTGGGGTATTGTGTCGAATGCTTTTGCTAGGTCAAGGTAGGCTGTGTGAACTGCCTTACCCTCATCAATGGCCTTAGTGACTGTTTTGAAAAAGTCGACCAAGTTCAAGAGGCAGGATCTGCCCTTGACAAAGCCAAATTGGGTAGGATCCAGTGTCTGTAGGTCCCCAATGTCTTTATTTATGAGTTCCATTATGATCCTCTCCATAGCTTTGCAGACAAGGCTCGTCAAGCTTATGGGGCGGTAATTTCCAGGGTCCGTAGAAGCACCGCCTTTGTGGAGTGGGACCACAGTTGCCGTACGCCATTCTTTGGGTATGTATCCTGTAGTAAGGCTAAGATTAAACAGCAGCCTTATGTGTGGGTTTAGTTCCTCATTGAGTTCATGTAGCACACAGCCGGGGACACCGTCCGGTCCCATTGATGCTGTGTTTTTTGCTTTAGAGAGAGCAGCTCTCACCTGGGCATCTGAGATGTTTGGGAGGCTAGACTCTGGTGGGATAGATATTTCTCCTTTTGGGGGGAGGGAGGGGAGAAATTTGCACTGAACCTGTCTGCCAGTATGTTGGCAATGTCTGTGGGTTCATTGCTAATTTTCTCTAAAAAAGTCCATCTTCCTCTTGTTTCTCTTCTATGCCCCTGCTTGCAGTCATCCCTATTGGTAAACTCCATTTTCTGTGCTGAAATAACTCTTCTGTATATTTGTTATTATCCTTAAGGGCCTCCGTCCAAAATCCTACTCTCTCCTTATTTCTTGAACTCCCTTGACTCACCTACCCCTATATAGTCATCATACCTTTCTATTTTTATTTGTAACCTTCTGCTTGTGTTCTGTATATGAATTCTTTGAATTTTGCTGTGTTCTTGGTTGGAGTGTTGGTGTGGTGCTGTGGACCATTAAAATATTAGAAAAGAAGATTTTGGTGCCTTATTTCCTCCACAAGTGACTTTGTTTGGTGGGTTCTTTATATGAGCCCTAACTGCATGCCTCTAGGAAGATTTCTTCAAATTAGTCTTGTCAGAGAGGAACTGTCCCACCCTAATTATTGCTACTAATCCATCATACATCCTCCAAATTAGCCCTTTCATTCTATCAATGAATGCAAATGCTACAATTGTCCTACTCATAAAATCCCAGCTTACTCTATGAATGCCTTCTCTGCATCAAGATTCATCAACAACAGCAACATTTTTCTTACACACCACTTCTGTCTGGATCATCATTGTTCTACTTATGCTGTCAATGTTTTCCTGTCCATTCCACAAAACCACATTGATCCATATCTATCAGTTTTGGCAACAGCTTCGCCATTCTCTTAGCTAGTATTGGCATAAACACTTTATAACCATGGTTTAAATTTGAAATTGGCCTCTATGGAGCTGAGTTTGCAAAATCTTTACCCTCTTTGGGTAATACAGCCACCACACCTTTTTTTTCTAAGATGCTGGTGCTGTCCCTACTTTTAAAATATTGTTAAAATCTTCCAGATCTTTATCACTTTCTTTGCTCCTAACTTTCAAGCTTCTACAGGAATACCATCTATTCTGAACACTTCCCTGTTGATTGATTTTACAACACCATTTTTATCCCATCCCTTCCTTTATTCGTTATTATTTTGTGAGCCCCATCTTCCCTTAACATTGGCATAGTCAAGTTTTTCATAAATATTTGGACTTGAGCCTTTTGTTTGTTTTCCTGGTGCTGTACTTTATACAAATTGTCAAAGATTTTCTGAACTATTTCCAGTACTTCTATAGAATCTCTGGTTAGTTTTTTGTCATAGGCTACCCTAAGTTTGGCTACAACCCTTTCTACTTCCTGTTGCTTAAGTTGTTGTGCTAAGAGTTTTTGCACTCTGGAGATGATATTAAAATACTTGCTTAACAGTAGCATTTCTAAACTCATGCAATTATCGAAATACTCTCCTATTTTTTTCCCTTTAGCATTCAACAACAGCACCTCTTTTTCTTCTCCTCCTCCTGTGATATTCTCTTTTTTCTGCAATACTTTAGACCTTTGACAACCCCTCTAAATAATTCCTATTCCTTTTTTCCAATATCTCTTTCACTTTTATTTCCACCATATTTTACACTCTATTTTCATTTTATCCTACTCCCTAGCTATCTCTTTTGAGGAAATGTCTACTTTCACTGTTAATGCCTTTTTCTCTAATGTACTGGAGTATTAGTCCTCAGTGCCATTTAAATTAAAATGGAACACTGATAGTTTAACTCTCAAAGGAAAAGAATTTATAGGTAGTACTATGATGCTTGGTGGTGCATATAGTTTTATAGTGTCATCGGTAATTTAAATTTGTCATTGACTGGAGTGAATTTTGTGTTCAGAAGTGGTCTGATAATTTGTATGCTTGAAATGGTAAAGGGTGATGGGGACACCATCTACTCTATAGAATGATGTCCTTAAAATGTGCTGAGAACTT
Source organism: Protopterus annectens (assembly GCF_019279795.1). NCBI lineage: Eukaryota > Metazoa > Chordata > Ceratodontiformes > Protopteridae > Protopterus > Protopterus annectens. Next base: position 953,830,260 of record NC_056745.1, on the reverse strand, counting down.
CTCACTAATGAAAAAAATGTTATATAGCAAGGGAAAAGTAGATGATGATGTGCCTGGGAGTAGCAGTTCATTTATTCCTGATCAGAGCACTTTAGAGGTTGAAGATTAATTACTGTTGAGTTTGTTGATGTGTTTCTGTTTTGATTTTTGAAGAAGAGATTTGCACATTTTCCTACAGGTTCTATAAAGCTGGTGTATGTCTGGAATTTTATGTACCTGGTACTTTCCCCACAATATGCCATAAAGAGATAAGGCATTTCTGATTGTAATGTTACCAATGGATAAAAATGAGCTCTTGACATGATGGAGTTTAAAAGGGCTATGCAATGTATAATGGAAAGGACAATTAAAATGAAGTAAAGGACTACATCATTTAAAGTGAGAATGTAGTGAAAAACAGACCAGTCAACATTAAAACTGCACTGTTCATATGTATTGATGCTAATCTATTTTAATTTACAAGTCTGAAATATAAAGAAATGGTGAGATAACTTAGTGGATTTCCATAATCCAACTGAGGAATATATTGTTATTAAGGTTATAAGCAGTAGTGTTAACTACAGTGAGATCACTGGTGCTGATGTTTTATATTATATGCTAGGCATCATGAAGAATCTTCCAGAGTTGTGTGGGCATATTTTGTGTACATATAAACTACAAACAGATATTTGGCTGTACCAGTTTTTTACACTGAAATTGTACACTCACTTTTTCTTTGGGTTGCACGAGATAGGAATGAGTTGAGCAATATAAGCTTTCATCGTATAGAATACCTATTCCTTCTACAGTGATATGGATTCTATCATGCCAGAGTTCTAAACAGTCTGGTACAGTGGCCTGCTGGTCTTTGATGTGTGCTTGAAGCTAAGTTTCACTTAGTGCTAGGATAGCTGAGCAGGTATTGAACCTATGTATGCATATTTGCACAGTGCTTTGTTATAGCTGCTTTGGTAGCTTAAGTGTTCGAGCTGTGCAATCCAAGATGGCATTGTCATGAGGAAAGCTGTATTCTAAGATGTATAGAACATATACGTCACCAGACAGTAGAACAAATATGAATAAAACAGAAATGTGATGCAGGATTGATATTAATAGAATTGATGGGTTGCTTGTGAGTATAATGTAAAAAAGATATGCTAGTGCTACCTAGCTAGTACTGAATAAGAGAGTGTGATGGCAACAGTGGCAGTTGTAATGGTGTGAGCAGATTAATGGGAGAGCAGGAACACTGTATTTGTCAATGTTTTCTTTTTTTATGAATTTGCAAGTTTAAGGACACAGATATAATTCTGTAATATATAGAATAACTGGAAGGTAAGTAAATTACATGTTGTGCTTATTTTGGAGTGGGATGTTTACTTTGTAACTATGATGGCGATACAATGAAGCATTGGTGAAAGTGAACAAAGATACCAGAGATTTAAATATGTAGAAAATGAAGGGTGACATAAAAACAGTGGCAATGTTTTTGATTTTTGGTTACAGCACCTGTCTTTGCTCTTGAAATTAGGAAGAAACAGGAACATGTTGTTTTTGCTGACCAAAATAATGCTTCTGTTTGAGAAGCAATTAGTTGGGATGGCCTGGGAGTGAAGCCAAAGCTCATATGTCAGGGATATGACCTTGAGTGAGTGGGTGGTGAAAGTAGGTTAAAAGCTCCCAGTTCAATTTTTCCTTATCAAGGAGAAAAAAATATTTTTTACCATTAAAGGGTCATGAAAAAGCATATCCTGCCTAGAGAAGCATTGAAATCTTGAAGTCCCCAGCATAATTTGCATGGTACAGCAGGAATCCTAAGTAAGCCTACCCTTGCTCAGAGCCCGCTGATAGTAACCATGCTTTATAAAGCATCTGAGCAGTAAGAGATTGGATTGAAGAGTGCATACATAGTTTATAGATAAGAAAAAATATTTTTACACTGTTTTAAACAACAGCTGAACAAACATTATCAGTTGTTCAGCTTAGTTTCTCAACAGTACTTTACCCTTGCTATACATTTCGACCAATATTAAATACACTGACTCATAAACCTGGTAGCAGTTTCTTATTTTACTTTAATGTTATATTAGTGAAGTGGCACAATACAATATGACCGCTACTGCCCTAGCTGTACAGACTGTCTGGCATTTTACATCAAAGGAATCAGATTCTTCCCAATTTTCACCACACCTGTTGACAGGTCTGAAGGCAGATCCTGTGCAGATAGGGGACCAAGCACACAAGTAACACATGCTGTTTCTTCAGTCAGGTTGTCTTATTTTTATTTAATCTTTAGGTAAGAGAAGCCAGTGTTATGTAATGTTAACTAGTTTGCATCCAAAGGACATGCAGTTCTTTTTTTTTCTAAGCAAATTGCAGCTCTTCTGATGTTTGTCTCTACTTGTCTTATTCTGACTAAGTGCATGGAATATTTTTGTTGTTCCATTTTTGGTGAGGAAAACTGGAGTTGTGTAATATTAACTTGTTAGTTTCTCAGTTTTTTTCCTACACAAAACACTGCTCCTTTGAAATCTGCATCTTATTTTGAACATGGCCTGGTCAGCAATGGTTTGTTACTGGTGCAGCTTCTGTTGTAAAACAATAGGACAATATGTTCAAATATTTTCTTCTGTTTTCTCATGGGCAGTGATGTAATTGCAGCTGCCTTCGAACAGTCCCAGAAAACCAATCACAATTACACATATACATATACACACGCGCACATACACACACGCGCACATACACACACGCGCACATACACACACGCGCACATACACACACGCGCACACACACACACACACACACACACACACACACACACAGTATAAATATATTTATCCACCACATAGTTCCATCTACATTACTTTGAAAACTGCCCAATAGTTCCCAAACTTGTAATGACTGAATATATGCACTTGTATACTGCACTCTATACCTAATAAAGCAAATTTTTTACTGGATAAATGTAAACACAATATGCAAAAAGTAATCAATATACATCCTACAATACTTTTGCAGAACTTTTCTTTTATAAATGACACTGATGTAAAACAATTTAATTTATCTTTGCACTAATGTTATGGCTACAATGCATCCGAAAATAGACATTTGCAGAATGTGTCTTGATAAAGGACACCGATGTAAAACAATTAAGTTTATCTTTGTACTGATGTCATGGGTACAGTTCTGAAAACCATTATAGCAGGTGCATGCCAGTTCTCTATTGAAATGCTTGCACTCAAAATGCCAAGTACTGACAAGCCAAAAAAAAAAGGACCAAAATCCATGAAAAGAGTGAATCTTGAGCACCACTCTTCTCCTTTAAACTTCTTTTTTGCTGGGGATTAAGTCCCCCTACACCCCCTGATGTGGAGGGGAAGCCCACAACACTTGAACTTATGTATACCAGCTCCAAGATCACCATACCTCAGACAATAGAGAATATTTCAAGAATTGGCCATCTCAGACTTGGTATATGTGAGTCCATATTTTGCTCATTTGTTTCTGTTTTTCAGTACTCCCTCTAGTGGTGTCCAACATTACAAGTGGTTACCATGCAAGTTACTCACTCCATGGTTGTAGATAACATAAGAAGTAACGTGGTTTATAAATGGTTACCATGCAAACTACTCACTCCATGGTTGTAAATGGCATAAAAAATAACATGGTTTAGAGATGGTTACCATGCAAGTTACTCACTCCATGGTTGTAAAAGGCATAAAAAATGACATGGTTTAGAAATGGTTAGCATGCAAACTACTCACTCCATGGTTGTAAATGGCATAAGAAATAACATGGTTTAGAAATGGTTACTATGCAAGCTACTCACTCCATGGTTATAAATGGCATAAGAAATAACATGGTTTAGGAATGATTACCATGCAAGCTACTCACTCCATGGTTGTAAATGGCATAAGAAGTAACATGGTTTGTCATAATTTAGTGAGTCCCAACCCCATCTCTCCTGCCATACCCCACCACTGATGCATTAAGTGTGTATGGGCATGTATGGAAGGTCAGTTGCATGGCTTCACTGACATTTTGCAAAACCATTTAGAAGGGCACTTTTCTTTTATGTCCTTCTATCAAAAAGTTTGATTCTGATACCTTTTGAACCTGCTGTTCTTACAGATATAACATTTGTGTCTTGGATATTCATTTTCTTGTTGCTGTTATTTCACTTAGAAAAGTTGTGGAGCTAACAGAGTTATTTATGAATTCTCCTTATCTGGTATTCTATAAAGACAGGTGTCCAAAGAAGCAATCCTTGTTTTATGCAAAATGTAGTAATGAAGACTAACTAAAACCAAACAAATAACATGCCTGTGTTTTTTTTCCCAAACTGTTTGAACAAAGTTGATAGCTGCTATAGTGCATGAAGATTCACAAGCAACTTAGATTTTACTTAGGTTCATAGGTGTTTACTAGGCTAATGACCACAAGGACCTTTTTAAGCCTAGCCATGCATCCCAAATTCTGATACCCTTGATAAGTGTAAGCATGGGCCTGAGAGATTAACAATTTACAGGTTACCTGTGTCCATTAGAGACATAGGTGCCAAACCAGGGATGAATTTTCAGTTTTCCATCCAATCGTCCAAGTTGCACTTGAAATGGGTTAGGGAGAAACTCTGCTTCACATGGATGGGGAGCCTATTCCATAGACAGAGTAGTCTATGGGATACATACAGTACGTATCTCTCCAGCAGGTCCTATTTATATCACAGGCAAGGTTTAAGTCTTTACAATGGGTAATTCTGGTGCTGTTTGTTTTGTGGATATGCAGGAGGTCCATCAGAATGGGGTCTGACAATGCCCTGTATGCTAGGCATAGATCTCCCCTCAAAAGCCTGTAGGAGACAGAATACAGGTAGAACAAAGTCTATTAGAAAAGATTCTTAGGTTTTTTTGTATCTTTCTTCAAAAACACATTGGGTAACAAAGTCTCCAAACTGACTTCATGTAAATGACTTTCTCATTGTATATAGTTTCATTGTCAAAATACAAGCATTTGATATCTGAGCCTACAGCTCACTCTATCAGTGCTGCAGCTACCTCTAATGCATTCTTTAAGAATTCTTCCCTGGATGACATTTGTGTTGCTACTACATTGGCATCACTGAATAATTTTGAAAGACACTACATACTGGATGCAATCTCTATGTCCAGGTCATCCTTCAGTGCCACTATCATCGAGGGTATTCTTAAATAAGGAGAAACCAAAGGGGATATCCATGGGAGTATATCCTCAAGGTGATGAATATGGAACTCTCAATCTCCGACATGAAAATTACATACTTAGAGTGATGATAGATCTGAATTAGAAGTCTATTTACATCACCATGCTCACCTTACTTCCCACTCCCTTGGTCTGATAGAATCTAAAATGCTTTTAGAATGCATTATAAATTGTTTATCTTTATATATATATATATATATATATATATATATATATAATGGACGGCCCAGTGGTGCAGCGGTAGCATTGTCTCCTCACAGCTAGAAGTTCTTCAGTTCAATTCTCGGCTGGAGTGCCTTCTGTGTGGAGTCTGCATGTCCTCCCTGCATTTGTGTGGGTTTCCTCCAGGTGCTCCAGTTTCCTCCCATGTTACAAAGATGTGTCTGAAGCATTTCTCCCTGGGCCTCTGCTGAAAATTGGCTTTGTTCCAAGTTGGACTTTCCCAGTTAACAAATGTTAAATAAATAAATAAATAAATATATATATATATATATATATATATATATATATATATATATATATATATATATATATATAGTGGGTTACTGCAGTGAATTATTGCACCATTTTGTGCAAGCTTTCAGAGTTCTTAAGAAAGATCCTAATCTGCAGAACATTTTGGCTTCAATGAAGGGGATTTGGTAAAGTGGAAATGTTTTAGATGTTGGGCTCATTAAATCCTTCTAGTTTTAAGTCCTCAAAGCAATAAAGATGGATCTGCTAATCCACATCTATTGGTATGGTAACTAGGTAAAAATTAATTTAAGTGATGTTATAACTCAATTACCCATTACAGAAAATAAACCAAAAGAGCTTTGGACATAAACTGAGAATGATCCAGAAATGTAGTTGTGTCTAGAATAGACTATATCATAGTTCTAGAACCAAATTTCCATGCTGAAACACTAAGACAATAATTACTCAATTGGTTTGGAACCTACAGTACTACTGAATTTGAAACACTTTAAGAGAGAGAATGAACTACTGATCTCAATATTGTGTAAAGAACAATATTAAAAATAAAAATAAAAATTCAGACATCAACCAAGGCATTGAAACATTTCTGCTGTGTTTTCAGCTTAATGTTTTAAATGGAATGTTCAAGTATGTGTCATAACTTGGTGTTTCTTAGCCATCCTTACCCAAATTTTCAACATGTTTTGATACACTATACCTTACATTTCGACAGCTTGGGAGACATGTTCCCTACAAACTATTAACACACATCTTCAGTCTTGCGCAAAAAACTGTCCCTAGTAACCTTAAACAGTCCTTAAAAGTTCCTCTAAAATATCTAAACAAACTACATCCAATTTTACACTGATTTTAGTAAATACAATACATTGTACGACATTACTTCTACCACACCAGATCAGTGACTGTTGTTTTAGCAGTTATCACACAAATGCAGAGGAAAGTCTCTTATCCACAATGGCCTCCTTACCCACCAATTACAGCTACTCAACTGACCGTGAGCACCTCAGATGTCAGACTGTGGTAAAAAATGTATAACAGTCAAAGTAATATACTTCCAGTTTAACACAAACATACAGTAACCACAGTAAAGTAGCCCATCTTGCTTTACACAAATACACCCTAATCCTTCAAAGTCAAATAGTGACTGTTTAAACTGAACAAATGACGATAGGGTCAGGGTCAGTTACTTTTATCCAGACAACCCAACCCCCACCCAGCAGTTATAGCCACTTATGATAGCCATGTAATGTATTTCACCTTTGTTCCACACAAACAGTTGGTTGCCATGCATTAAGTATTCCAAGTTACTTCATATGAATTATATTAGTCCTGAAAAAATAATGTACAAACATCAGCAGACATCTAGCCATTAGCTACTTTGTCTGTATATATCAGATGTGTATTTCTTAGCAAGAAAACACATTGTTTTATGTTTTCTGCTTTTTTAAAGCACTGTTCCCTAAAATATGGCATGGTCAGGAAATTAAAAATGATCAGCTTCGAACATCTTTTCTGCTGTCCATCTGCTAGCTTGACAAAAGTACTCAAAATGGCTTTTCTTTTCCTGTTGATGTTGTTAGTTATTTATATTTTTAACTTGAAATGTATGGCTATGTCAGTCCTGCAAAGCAAACTACCATACATCTCTACTGTCCCTGATTTTGCAAAATATCCTCATTTTGCCATATATTGTTGGCCTATCTCTCATATTTTTTTTTTCTGGTTAATCAGTGAAGATTGCAATTAGTCAATAATGCTAGACATTTAAGTTTCACAGTTTTTGTTCAGAAAATGCATGCTGATGCAAAACGTGTTATTTCATTAATATTTTACGCGAAATGGAGTAATATTTAAAATCTGTCTTTTATTTTTGGCCTTTGTCTTCCCCATTATTTTTGGCTTTTTTGCTGATCCTTCTTTCATCAAAGATGTTGAGAGCTATGCTGTCCACTGCCAATATCTGGTTGCCTGTCAGCATCTTAAAAAAAACTTCCTCAGGCTACCATTTATGGAAGCTTCAGCTTCTCTCTTCACACTGTGCCTATATCATTCACTTTGCATTGAATATTGCAGGCTTTCTGCTCTGCCTTGCCCATGGAGCAGTAATCTTGCAACATTCAAAGTGCAGAATGAATTGAGTGTTCAGCTGTACAGTACTTTCCCCTGCAGGATCTGCCACACAGCAGCTGCATTTTCTTTTTATAGGCCACACTAAGATATTTATTTATTAGACTAAAGAAATGCTGTGTTTCATTACCTTAAAAAATAACCAAGAAAATCAGTCTAAAAGTTTGAAGTACAAATAAAAAACACACTTGCAGTTGCCAGAAGGAAAACCCAATATCATTTTAATAAGTGACATCTACTTCACTCCTAAAATGAACCTCATCAGATTAAAAGGCTCCCTCATCCTTATTGCTTAAATAGTAAAATCATACACTGCCCCCAAGTAGACATTAAGCCATACTGCTTAAAAATAAAACTACTTTGAAACAGTAAGATCTTATTCAATAACCAATCAATTGTACTTCACTCTGAAAAAATACATAAAAAATAAACAATGAACATTATTCACTCACTATTAACATAATATAAACTAGTCGCCATGTTAGATGGTGAACCACCATTAAATTTATACAATGTTATAATTAGATCTGTGCCCTTTTAATCAATATTATACAATGCCTCCCCTAAAACGTGCACGCTGATTGGTCAGCCCAACCAGCGTGCCCGTTGTAAATCCCTCAATATACTAACGGAAAAAGGTCCGGTCGCCCGGACTTTTTCCGTTAGTATAAAACACTGTCTCGCTATGTTAAAAGAGTTTAACATAGCGACACATGTTTAAAAAAAGCAACGGAGATCTCCGTTGCTTTTTTTAAAGCTGTCTCGCTATGTTAAACTCCTTTAACATAGCAACACAGTGTTAAAAAGCAAAGGAGATCTTGCGATCTCCGTTGCTTTTTTTTTTAAAGCTGTCTTGCTATATTAAATGGGTTTAACATAGAGAGACAGCTTTAAAATAAGCAACGGAGATATCCGTTGCTTATTTTAAAGCTGTCTCGCTATGTTAAACCCATTTAACATAGCGAGACAGTTTAAAAAAAAAAAAGCAACGGAGATCGCAAGATCTCCATTGCTGTTCGCTATGTTAAATGGGTTTAACATAGCGAAACAGCTTTACAATAAGCAACAGAGATCTCCGTTGCTTATTTTAAAGCTGTCTCACTATGTTAAACCCATTTAACATAGCGAAACAGTGCTTTTGCCCACAGCTCTGATGTACTGCGTAGGCATGCGCAGTACATCAGAACTGCCACAGAATACCAGACAGCTGCGGAAGGGCAGTAAAGAGGCATTATACAATGCCATTATTTAAGAAAAGTAATTATTTCTTTTCTTAAATAATGTCATTGTATAATAGCAATAACCCACTTCTGGGTGTGGGTAATGCTGTATTTACCCACGGTTGGCTTTGTTTGGTCGCCAACCGTGGGTAAATCCAGCATTACCCACACCCAGGCGTGGGTTATTGCTATAATATACTACTGATAGATATTCTATCATTGATAATTAGGGGACCAATGACATCTAGCAACACCTGCCAATGTAATTCATGCTTCTCAACATGCCCTTCTCGACATGCGCGTCCCAGTTACCACCCATTTTCAAAAAAATGATATTTTTACCAGCATAAAAAACAAAAATGTCTTAAAATGTGCAGAAATTACTGAATATTTAAATAATGCATTATCATCTTTCTTCTTAATGGCATAATTATGTTGGTAAATTCTAACTTTAAAGGCCTTTAATGTTTTACCAACATAAAATGCAGGGCATGAACTGTATTTTCCTACAAATCACATCCTTAGTGTTACAATTAAATTTTCCATTTGGGTAGACCAATCATGGAAAGGTGCCTATAGTAAAATTAGCACCCTCAAAAACCTACCTAAACTGGCTCCAAGCACCACATTTGTATATACCCCTTTCAGCCATATGGTCTTTCCACTTTTTCATATCACAGTTCTTAAATCTCTTCTTAACCCCCATTCTAAATACCAAAGTAGGGTTGTTGCCAAAAAACTTATCCAAACCCTGGGTCATAATAAAGCTAAACCAATGTCTTGTTAGAATGTCTTTAATGTGCTTGGTAGCTTTATTGTAAATACATACCAATGTCCTGTGAAATGCATCAGTATTGCCATGATTTGCACTCCCTTCAATAGCCCTAATTCTCACATTTGATCTTACAGCTGGAATATCAAAACCATACCTCAAAACAGGTTTATAACAGCTGGACCTGTCTCTCCTCTTTTAGATACTGTATAAAGTCTAAAGGGTAGTGTCTATCTTAAAACATCTGTGTTAAAGTGTTTACCTCTTCACCAAATTTTGTATCATCAGAAATCAGACATGACAATCTAATGAACTGAGTTTTAACCACATTTATTTTCTGCCATAAAGGGTGTTAACTGTTAAAGTTTAATAAACTGTTAGAGTATGTGTCTTTCCTACATACTGTTGAAGAAAAACATACACTCTCACTATCTTTAGTAATTTTAACATCCAATAAATCAATTTCCATTGTTTTAAAATTCCCTTTAAAAGTCAGAAATAAAGTAGTACTGTTGATATAGCTCAAAAATTCATTGACACAGTGAGAATTACCTACCCATAAAATAAATACACTGTTCAAAAATATCAAGTAACCTTGATGTTATTAGCAAAAGAGCCGGAAAAAAAAACAAACACCACCATAAAATAATATTTGCACAAGCTATGTCTGCTGATGCCCCCAAAACTACCCCAGTAACCTGTTCGAAGTAATCGGGCTCAGAAAATACAAAGTTGTTCTACAACACAATGTCCATGGCAAAATAATATTGGGTTTTACTTCTGACTCCTGCAAGTGTGTGCTATAAAAAAATAAATAAATATTGGAAAAGCTTCCCTAGAAGAGCAGTGCCCTAGGTGGCTGCCTAGTTTGCCAATGCATGGGGAAGGTCATGATTACATCTGGAAGTGTGCATTGTGCTTGAAATGGACATTAGAGACAATTAGTATATTGTGCCTGGGTGTTGCTTCTGCTTATAAAAAACATTTTGCCAGCTATGATTATGACAGTATGAAAGATGCTGTCTGAATATTAAACAATAATGATAACGTGTAAACTTATGATTGCTTGTTCAGATTTTAGCAAACTTAAAACTGTGATCCAGTTTTGTTAGTGAGTCCCACAATCCCCTCTCCCCAGCCCTCATCAGTCATGCTGACTGACTGCTCTAAATGTGTTGTACTTTTAGCAAAAGGCCTTCCCATGTACCAAGGTTAAGCTTACTCTAAGACACCCAGTGTATCTGTGCTATTTTAAGGGTACACCTTACATGGTGAAAAAATAGCATCTTTTAATCTTATGGTCAGAATCCTAAAGAGGTCAACTTTGTCACATTTCCAATAATACAATGGGAGTTCACAGTTCCAGTGGATCACCAACTGTAATTATTCTATACAGCATTATCCCTATTTTAGTATCTGAGGCAGCTTTAAGAAGATACCATTTCATTCCCATACACCCCAGCCATGATACATCTGGTGTCAACTTACCAGTGACAAGCCAGTGTATAAGAACCTCTCACAGACGTCAGAAAGAGAAGTATGTTGTGGGGTCTAGTCACCATCCCTTGCTCAAGCAAAGACAGTTGCTTCATTAACAGACACTGTGATGGAGCTTTTCTTTCAAAGAGGGGGTCATCAGTATTGTAGAGAATTGCCTTTCTCATGTATCAGTAGAACATTTACCTACATGTTCACCACAGTCATTTATTTGTAGCAACATGTAAACAAGGAGGGGAGTCATTTTTCTGATCTGGGTGTTAGTTTTGTTGTGTTCTAAAGGTGGCTTATGAAGTTGTTCTCAATGAAATAGTCTTCCAAGAACGTGACATTGTTATCTATTAGTCTAGCATAATTGTAAGTAAATAAACCAGTGTTGGCATTGATGATTCTTCTTGATAGTACTACATGAAGGTACAGCTATTACTCAGGAGGCCTTGACCACTTTTTCAGACTTGTAGTAACAATGCAATCACGCTTTTCAAGCAGGACTCCTTCAATATCTTTATAAGATTATTGAAAATTTTCAGCATAACGTTAAACTATGATAACAATATGGCACTGCACCAGCATTCTAAATGTAAAGCATTTCTTTCTCTGTAATAATTGTATTGCCACTTTCATTGCAGTCAGTACTAGTATTACACAGTGGCACATTACTGCAGATAGCAAGGCTCTAGTTCTGCTTTAGTAATGCATTGCCCACAGACAAGGCCGTTCCATATTTTTTTATTTACTTATGTATTTATTTATTCAGTCATTCATCCTTTGATAACTATGTGTGTGGGTTTTTTATGATCTATTTTCACTCAAAACCTGAGCAGCAATGGCAAAGGTAATTATAATGCATTTATGGCAAATATTAATACAGGTGCTCACTTACCTACCCAACATGTTTTTGAGGAATGAGAGCCCTTGGAGCATTATCTGTTTTCTACTATCATGCAAATTGATTATGATATTACTGAATTCACAAATGAGACCACTGTTTTTGGACTGTATATATAGCTGCAACCATGTGTTGCTACTCTATTGTGCTTACACATGTACTCATCAGGGTTACATGTAAAGCAGGAAGTGAAACTGTATTTTTTAGTTAGAATGTGATAACCTTAAAGTTTACACCCCAGGCAACCATAACATAAATTGGAAACTGGTATAGCTACCTTGAAGAATAACAAGCTTGATACACGTACTGTAAAGAAGTCTGGCACTTTGCCAGAAAATAAGTATGGTGACAAAGATCTTAATTTAAGCCCTTTGTCTCAGTGGAAAATGTAGCCTCAAAGCTCACTAAAAAGGAAAATATTTTTCATAAGGTAATTTTTTTCTCAGCTTGACTTGTATAAGGCTTTATGCATATCTGTTACAGCTTGTTCTAGAAATGAGATAAACAAAAATCACCTTGCACCAAAGTTTCACTGCCAGAAACAACCAGTACTAATGAATCAAAGATGAAGGCAGGAACCACCAGGCCGAGTCTCCAAACAATATTTTATTTTAAAACAATAAAAATAAATAAAAATGTACAATAAGCACTTTCAGGCAAATAAGCTCTTCATCAGATAACACTCAACAGACTAAAAAGTGAATTTAAAATGCTCTTCCACCAATCAAACATCAGTACTGTACCCTCCTTTTCCTTAAAACAGGTTTACAGACAGATACTAAGATAGCCGATATTCAGGGACCGCAACCAATATTTACCTTTAGAAGAAACAAGAACCTAAAGGACAGGCTATGTTATGAACCAGGCTTACGTAATATGGGTAGGGTGGTAACACAAAGGGTAGGTACCTATGCATGTCAACAATGTAAGGCTTGTAGATATATATTGAGGGGTAACTTGTTTGTTCATCCTAGAACAGGGAAAGAATAAGAAGTTATGTTCTTACCATAACGTTCCATGTTAGTTGTCTTCTTCTCGCCTTCTTTCTTGCTGGATGGGGTTCGGAGCCGATCCTCACCTCTGACTCGGCCTATACTATAGCTCGAGAGCTATTTTTACCAGCTCGAGGCAGCCCTATAACCCACAATACCATGCGCTAACTCCCCAGATCTCGTTTGGAAGCTAAGACATAGTATAAATATAATATCATAATCCTCATTTGCAAGTACGGGCTGCCTGCTAGTAACACTAAGGATACGGGGAAACCGTAACATGTTGTATCTCCAGAAATGGAAGGACTCAGAGACCTCTAGTCTATCCAGGCTAGGGGGCAGGAGGGAGGGACGCAAGAAAGAAGGCGAGAAGAAGACAACTAACATGGAACGTTATGGTAAGAACATAACTTCTTAATGTTAAGTTGTCATTCTCGCCTTCATTCTTGCTGGATGGGACAGCGTCCCTAGCATCTTAGTCCTAGGTGGCTCAATGGAACAGACTCCTGAGTACAGTGGAACCAAAGTCAGCTCTATTTCTGGAGGCTATATCAAGTTTGTAATGGGCAATAAAGGTATGTTTGGAAGCCCATGTAGCTGCTGCACATATGGCATCTAGTGGTAACCTTGCTTGAAATGCCGTTGATGTTGATAGTGCCCTGGTTGAATGAGCCTTAGGCCTAGATGGAAGTTGCCTGTGTCTCAACTCATAGACAAAGGTAATAATAGATGTCAACCATCTGGAAAGAGCAACCTTCGATACCAGAAGCCCTTTCTTTCCTGCAGCATAAGAGAGAAAGAGCTGGTCTGACTTTCTGAGTTGTTTAGTCCTGTCTAGATAATACCGTAATTGGCGATGAACATCTAATGAATGTAATTTCTCTTCAGCCCTGTTGGCATAGTCTGGGAAGAAGACAGGCAAGTCAATGGAGTGGTTTAGATTTGCTTCCGAGGACACTTTCGGTAGGAAGGAAGGGTTTGTTCTGAGAGTTACCCTGTCTTTGTGAAAGACCAAATAAGGGGGACGGACAGACAAGGCTTGAAGTTCTGATACCCTTCTGGCTGATGTTATGGCTACTAAAAACAGAGTTTTCCAAGAAAGAAGCTTGAGGGAGCAAGAAGCTGCAGGTTCAAAAGGAGGCAGAATCAATGAGGTTAGAACAAAATTCAAATCCCATTGTGGAGGTGGATCTTTAACTGGAGGTCTAAGCAAAAAGATGCCCTTGAGGAAGGCTTTACAGAGTTTGTGGGACATAATATTTGCTTCTGAGAGCCCAACATGAAAATTAGCAATGGCCACTAATTGTACCCTAATAGTGGCCGACGATGACCCTGAATGAAAAAGCTCCGCCAGAAAGTCTAGAACCTTATGAATAGGTGCATGGAAAGGGTCTAGGGACCTAGTTTGTGCCCAGTGCGAAAAACGCTTCCATTTACTCGCATACGTCTTCCTAGTATTGGACTTATGGGAAGCCAGAATGATATCACGAACAGGAGGAGAAATAAGGGGAAGCCTGGCTATGGCTGGAAGTGGAGCAACCAAGCTGTGAGGTTGAGGGAATGAAGAGACTGATGCAGCTTGCCCGTGAGATGGGTCAACAGATCCGGAAGGGGTTCCAGATGCCAAGGCTGTTCCAGTAGGTAACTGTGCAGGAATGGAAACCATACTTGTCGAGGCCAAAACGGGGCAATGAGGATCATTTTGGATCTCAATGCGGTTGCTTTCTGAATTAATTGCGGGATCAATAGTAAGGGAGGAAAGGCATATAGAAGACCCCGGGGCCAATCATGAACAAGAGCGTCTCTGGGGGGATGGCCTGGTAGAGGAAAGAGTGTGAAGAAGTCGAGGCACTTGCTGTTTTGAGGAGTTGCGAAAAGATCGCAGCAAGGCTGGCCCCACTTCTGAAATATTCTGTCTGCTACCGCTTGATTTAGAGACCACTCGTGAGGCATGAGGATAGTTCTGCTCAATCTGTCCGCTATGACGTTGGACTTCCCGGGGATGTGCGTTGCTATCAGAAACCATTGAGAGGAAATCGCCCATTGCCAAAGTCTGAGTGCTTCTCGACATAGGGGGTAGGACTTTGTTCCACCCTGCTTGTTTATGTACCACACCACAGACATATTGTCCATTTGAATTGCTATAGTCCCTGTGGAAAGAGAGCTCTGAAGGGCTTGCAACGTCAAAAGCACTGCCCTCATCTCCAGGACATTTATGTGCAGGTGGCATTCTGATTGTTGCCATGTGACCTGGACCACCCTGCCCTGATAATGCCCCCCCCACCCGATCAGGGAGGCATCCGTCATCACCGTGGCAACTGGGGGGGGAGAACAAAGGGTCTGCCCTGAAAAAGCTGAGGGGAAACCATCCACCAGGAGAGATGATTCTTGCAAGATGGGGTTATCAGAATGTTGTGAGTCATTGGTAGCTGTTCAAAGGACCACTGAGAAAACAGCATCCACTGAAGGAGCCTCATGTGGAAGTGGGCTAATGGGAGTAGAAGACTCGCCGCTGCCATGAGGCCTAGCGCTTTCAATATTAGCTTGACTTGAACTCTGTTGGGCTGAAACAGGGACTGAACATTCCGCCTTATGTCTGTCATTCTCTGAGGTGGTAATGTTGCAGACATTTCTGTGGTGTTTAATACGGTGCCTATAAAGTTTATACATTGACAAGGAGGACTTTGTAAAATTTATGGAAATACCTAGAGTGTTGCAAAGTTGAATAGTGTAATCCCTGGCCATTATAAGATGCTGCTTGGTGGTAGCAGAAATGAGCCAGTCATCTAGATATGGAAACACCTGGAATCCTTTTTGTCTCAGGTGAGCCATGACCACTGCCAAGCATTTGGTGAACACACAGGGGGCTGTGGTGAGACCAAAGGGCAGGGTTCTGAATTGATAATGACTGGCTCCCAGCCGGAAGCGGAGAAACCTCCTGTGTATCTTTATATGATAGTACGTGTCCTGGAGGTCTAAGGAGCACATCCAGTTGTCTCTGCTCAAAAAGGGTAGAATGGACTGCAGTGTTACCATCTGAAATTTTGTCTTTTGTACAGAGTTGTTCAATCTGCTGAGGTCCAAAATGGGTCTCCAGTCTCCAGTCTTTTTTGGTACCAAAAAGAATCTTGAGTAGATTCTGGATCCTAGCTGATCTGCTGGGACTGCCTGGATAACTCTTTTTTTCTAACAGCTTTTTTATTTCTAGCTGAGCCTGACCCCTTTGTGCGGGTGGTACGTCTGGTAGGGCTCTTGGTGGTTGTACCAGCGGGGGATGTGAAGGAAATTTTGTAACCCTCAGATATGATCTTCTGTACCCATGTGTCTTGGGAGAGGGATTGCCAGGCTTCCGGGTACAGAGATAATCTTCCCCCGACTGCCTCCGAAGGCGGACAGTCGGGCAGCTTCTCAGGGATGCTGAAAGGGTGGTCAGGGAAAGATTCCCTGGAACCCTGGTTCTGTGGACCCCCTTTGCCCCTGGGGCGGCGTCTGTTATTATTCCCCCCTCTGCCTCTAGGGGGAAATTCACCATGTGCAGCAGGCGCGACTCCCTGTGGTTTGCGGAACCACATCTTTCCACCCCTCTGTCCCTTAGGATAAGGTCTAGAAGGTGTGGAAAAATGGACTCCTACGGCAGAGAGAGTCTTACCATCTTGCTCGCATCTGGTGAGGGTATTCTTCACCTGAGGTCCAAACAATTCTGAACCATCAAAGGGGGTGTTGGTGAAGGACGCCTTGAAGGGGTCGGCAAAGTTACAGAGTCGTATCCAAGCGTGACGTCTCAACGCAACACCTGTGCCAGCGGCCCTACTCACTCCATCGGCTGCGTAAGAGATAAGCCGCATGGAGGAGTTAACAATGGAGTTCAGGGTGGCCAGCTGGGAGTTTATCTTGTCCTGAAACCCCACAGCAGAAGGATCCTGTACTGTTTCACCCAGCTCTTTGAACAAGTCACTCTGAAGGCGGGTGAAATGACATAAATAGTTCAGCGATCGCATAGTAAAGGTCGCTGAAGCAAATGTCCGCTTGCCATACCTGTCCATGGTCCTGGACTCTTTGTTAGGAGGATGAACAGGTACAGAAGGATCAGCCAATTCATTCTTATTGGCTGCTGCTACCACCATAGCATCAACTGAAATGCCTTTGGTGAGAAAGGATTTATCCTCTGGTGCAGAAATAAATTTAGAAGGCCTCCTAGGGGTAGGTTCCATTGAATCAGGAGCTGCCCATGCCTTTCTAGCCACTACCTGCATTAGTGGGTCGAAAGGGGGAGACACCCATGAGGTGGAAGGGCGAGATCCAAAAGCGTCAAGGTAAACCGACTCGTCCTCGGAAGGTTTGAGAGTGGACCAATTTCCCCTCTGTTTTAGGATCTCTAGGATGTCTGAAAAAGAGACATCCTCAGAGGGGGATCTGGGGGAACCCTCCGACTCATCCAAGTCGGTGTCCGACATGACAGACTCAGGGGAGTCTATGTGCTTCCTCCTGCACTTTCTTTTCCTAGGGGGTTCCCCTGAAACTTCAGGGGAGCCCTCGGAAGAGGAGGAGACACCCAAGGTGGGTACCCTACGCTTTGGATCTCTGCTGTCAGATGTAGGAGGATGGCTAGAGACCGTAACAGGCACTGTAGAGGGAGGAGCTGCAGAACTTAACCTTGGAGTGGACACTGGGTCCAGCACGCTCCTCATCACCTCGAAGGCTCCCCTATCAGATGCCAAAAGAAGTCCCGGCTCCGAAGAGACCGGAACCGCCCCCGGCACCAACAGAGAAGGCTCCGAGAATGATGTCGGGGCCGAACTAACCAGAGCCGAAGCTCCGAGAGGGAGAGCGGGGTTGGACAAGGGTCCGATGCCACTCGCCCCCTCGGTGCCAACAATGGAGTCCCGGCACCCGGACCTCTCCACGGATGGAACCAATGAAGAGGTCGGAGCCAACGACACCGGAGCCAAAGTTGGGAGTATCAGCTCTGATGTGGGTAAGGTTACGGTTCCGACAAACTCCGGCTCCGAACTCAAGAGGTGAGTCGGAGGAGGAATCGATAGAGGTACCGAAGGAGCCACAGTCTGGTGAGATGGGCTCTGGAGCATTTGGGCTAGTGCCTGAGATTTCATGAGCCTACTGACTACCCTCTCGATGTCATGGTTGGAAAGCCTGGATGACCTAGATGAGTGAGTCCTATGACTCCGCTCCGATAGGAGAGGGGATCTCGGAGCCGATCGGACGGAATCTAGCGAGGGGGATCTAGAGCACTTGCACACTGGGGTCGGCTCCGATGCTGGTTTTGGAGCGGATACCACTTTCCCTGCCTCAGATCTCGATGGAACCGATGTCGGAGCCATCTCGATAACGCCAGCCCTCGACTCAGAAGCTGGAGCCGAGGGTTTGGCAGTTTTTGAAGACTTCCCTGAGCCAGACTTGGACTTTAACTTTAACAAACCTCTTAGGATGAGCTTATTATGCCTCTCCTGCAGGACTCTTGAACTAAACCCGTGACAGACGGAACAAGAGTCCTGCAGGTGTAAAGGCCCAAGCAATAGACACAAGAAGTGTGACCGTCTGTCAGAGACATTTTCTGACAGCACGAGTCACACTTCTTGAATCCCGAGACCTTAAAGTCTTTGGACATAGTCCTAACCACAGTAAACACAGTCAGTCTACACACACACTCAACTTAAAATTAGAAAAGTTAAGGGAACTGACTAAACCCACACACACAGACACTGTAAGGGGTGGGGAAACTAAGGTAAAACCCGTAGGCCCAAAGAAAAAAATTAACTAAAGAAGGGAAGAAGGGCAATTAGTAGGGACCTAAACAAGGGTAACTAACTGGAAAAACTACCTGAAAATTTAGTTTAATTGAAAAAAATCTCTTTACTGACCTGAGCCGGTAAAAAAAGACAACCTCGCAGCGAAGTGGCAAACGAGATCTGGGGAGTTAGCGCATGGTATTGTGGGTTATAGGGCTGCCTCGAGCCGGTGAAAATAGCTTTCGAGCTATAGTATAGGCCGAGTCAGAGCCGAGGATCGGCTCCGAACCCCATCCAGCAAGAATGAAGGCGAGAATGACAACTTAACATTACTCCTTTAAAGGATATGCTGATTGTAGAACACGTCATATATTTAGTTGTGTGCCAGAATTGCACCTCATATTTTGTTGGTAAAACAAATTGTATGTTAAAAAACAGAATATTAAAGCATATTTCTGATATGAGGCTTAAAAATATGCATAATGCATTATTTCAACATATAGAAATGAATGAGGGTCATACTTTTCTGTTTAAGGTATTGCAAGTTATCAACAAGAATATTAGGGGTTATGATCTGGTTAATCACACGGAATATAATGAAACAAGGTGGATTATTAGGCTAGGGGCTGACAAAGCCCCAGGCTTAAACGCTGTTGTACCTTTAAAACCTGTTTTAAGGAAAAGGAGAGTACAGTATTGATGTCTGACTGGTGGAAGAACATTTTAAATTCACTGCTTAGTTTGTTGAGTGTTATCTGATGAAGGGTTTATTTGCCTGAAAGTGCTTATTGTGCACTTTTATTCGTTTTTATTGTTTTAAAATAAAATATTGTTTGGAGATTCGGCCTGGTGGTTCCTACCTTCATCTTTGTTCTAGAAATGAAGCTGGTTATATGATTAAAATTTGAAAATAAGTACAATAATCAACAAATAAATCCAGATTAATAATCAGTGGGTATCTGCTTAATTATTTCCTTGTTTGTGTGGGTGAGTATGCGTGTGTGTGTGTGTGTGTGTGTGTGTGTGTGTGTGTGTGCGCATTTGCAAGGATACATGTACATGTATGACCAACAAGCAACATTTGGCCTTGTATTACTTGTCATGACATCTTGTTTACATTTGATGAGCCGAAGTGTAACAATTCAATACTCTTATAATAGCAGTGTTTTTAATTCCTTGATCTGTACTTTTCCGACAGTGGTGGGATTGCAACTGGAGCTTTAACATTTTATTTTGGACTTTATGGCAAAGGACAAGTCACAAAGAATGCCTTTAAATGTTTTTGAAAACAAAATTTGGCAGTCTTGTCTAGTCTACAGCTGTGACATCTTTCTTTGTATTTTATGGTATGGAACACAGGATGGCATTTGACATCTACTTTGCCAGCTGTCCAAACAGGCTGTCAGTTTGTGACACTTGAAACCAGGGTGTTTGGCACAGTAGTGTTTTGAACAGATTATGGAGCTGGTGTTCATATACATGTCGGTGTACTTTATAATGAAGAAAATAAATTGAACTGCAAATGATCGATTACCACAGAATAACATTCAATATAGATAGATAGATAGATAGATAGATAGATAGATAGATAGATAGATATAAACTTCTTTTTTTTTTTTTTGCAGGGGCTTGCCTCCTGCAATGCCATGTGAGGGGCGCACTCCCATATCCCCTGCTACATATATGGCTACCATTAGCCTGTTCGATACCGGGTAAGATCGACTTGTGCATAGCTGGCCCATACTGGTCGATACTGTGTAAGTCTAACAGTTGTGTGACACAGGCTGATCTCCAGGGAAGGAGAATAGCAGACAGTGCCACAGTTCTTGTCCCACCTTCAAAAACACTATTTTATACATTGTATGTCCCAAGAAGTAACCTCAGAGCATGCCCAGAGTGATGTCAATCTTGTGCAATTTGATAGTACTGTGTCAATATTAAGCATGTTGGCATAACGCCAAATCAATCTTACCAGCTAAACCCACTTATATATATCAACTCTGAGATTGTACAACAGAAGGGAAAGCACAAAGTCCCACTCCCAATTGTACCTAGACCTCCCACAAAGTACTGTTGGCATTCTGCAATCATATTGCTTCTGCCAGCATATTATTACAGGTAGCTGATATTCTGATTGTTCAACCAAATCAATGGTAGCCATATTTATATATATATATATATATATATATGAATTCACTTTATATCCTCGAAATACTGAAATGTCAAAATTCAGTATTTCAAAGCTATAAAGTCGAATCTTTAAAACATAAAAAACTCAAAACCGCGAAATTCAAAATCTCGCACACCGGAGATTTTGAATTTCGTGGTACTACTGCACACACACACACACACACACACACACACACACACACACACACACACACACACACACACACACACACACACACACACACACACACACACACACACACCGTCCTCCCCACATACAAACACAAGCTCTCTACCACATAAAAGCAGGGTACCTCCGGTATCCGAGGTTTTGAATTTCGCGCTTCTGGGCTTTCGCTCTTTTCAGAATTCCACTTTATGGGCTCAAAATACTGAATTTCGACATTTCAGTATTTTGAGCTTCTAAAGTGAATCCATATTTATATATATATATATATATATATATATATATATATGCACCATGGCTAAGCAGGGACACAACAGCCCATCTCAAGACCAGAGATAAGGCCTGGAAAATCTGGAAGAGAGACAACACTACCCAATCCAGAGAAAGATACCAACAGCTTAGAAATCTGACTAAGAAGCAAACTAAACTCGACAAACAAAACAATTTCCTTAGTGTCCAAAATAAACACTCAAAAAATCCTCAAAAATTCTAGCATTCCATCAACTCCCTACTAAAACCAGGCAAAACCACCACACCAGCCCCAAAATCTGTTGATAATTTTCCAAGCATAGCCTCACAATTCAATCGCCATTTCATTGAATCCATTCTAGAATTATCCACCAAATTATCCAAAGGCAACCCTAAACAAACCTCACCAAACTGTACAGATAACCACCCTTCCCTTACCCTCTCTCCTGTCCCCACCCACACAATTAAAAAACTCCCCCTTAAATTGAAGCCTATCACCCTGGCAGCTAGATAACTTACCTACTAACTTTCTAAAATTAGCCGCTGAGTCCTTGTCTTACCCCATCTCAATCCTTATCAACCACTCTATGCAAGAAGCATACGTCCCACAACTTTGGAAAGTTTCATATATCATTCCCTTCCATAAGGGTGGCAACTCCTATGACTTCTCAAATTACCGTCCCATAGCTATACTATCCCCTCTATCAAAATTTCTCAAGAAATGCATTCATTCTCAAGTTTTGCAATTCCTGACCTCACATGAACTTCTTTCCACTACCCAACATGGGTTCCGCCCATACCATAGCACAACTACTGCCCTTCTCTCTTTTACAAACTTGGTTAATCAACACAGAAATGCCAATAACTATGCATGAGGCATGTTATATTAGATCTCTCCAAGGCTTTTGATATGGTCTCACACCCCCTACTACTAGAGACCCTAGATTCTCTCTTTCACCCTCTCTACTGTGGCCTGGTGCAAGAGCTATCTTTCTGACAGGCAGCAATCTGTCCAATGGCAAGGCACTCTATCTACATTACTTCCTGCCTCCATAGGCATACCACAAGGCTCAATACTGGGCCCACTACTTTTTCCTATCTTTACTAACAATCTGCATACCTCCACCAAACATGCCTCACTTATCCAATATGCAGATGATTCAACTGTAATCTGCTCAACCCCATCTCTTACTACTCTACAACAACTCACTCAGGAATATTTCAGCTCCGTGGAGAGATGGATTACTGACATCCAACTCATCCTAAACCATAATAAGACTAAACTGCTAATTTTCACCCCCAATAAATCTAAATCTACCCCTCTTTCCTTTGCCATAACATCCAACAATGGCACCACCATTTGTCCTTCTATTCATACTAAACTCTTTGGTGTAGAAATAGACAAAAAATATTCTTTGATGTCCATATTTCTCAAACTATCAAAAAAGTTAACAAAACAATGAGTACTCTATATAGACACAAACACTTCCTCTCAGATCAGGCAAGAATCACCCTAGCCCAAACTCACCTACTATCTACACTTATAAATGCTGCTTCAATTCTCACCATGACCAGAAAACTTGAACTTGAGAAACTTGAATCATGCTATAACAAAATAGCCAAATTTGTTAATAACTCCACCCCCAGAACCCATCACTGTCAGGCTCTAAGAAACCTACTATGACTAGAACTTCCTCAACTAATCAGTTACCACCAACTAGTCGCTACTTATAACATTCTGAAATAGCCGGACAAAACCCTAGCTCTGAATCAACTCCTCACTCACTACAAAACTAATTAGGGTTGCCACCTTCGTTCATGGCTAAAACCGAAGCCAAGCCACGCCACTCGCGTCACCAGTAACCCTGCCCGCCCCACCCCCCCTCTCCCGCCAACATACCACCTATTTTGTGATGTCACGACAGCATCACTCAACGGGAACGCCCTCTTTTTTCATTCCTGCCGCCTGCTTTTGGCTGATTTGCTATGCTTTTCTGTAAAAAAAAGCATAGTAAATCAGCCGATCAATGGGAACGCCCTCTTTTTTCGTTCCCGCCGCCTGCTTTTGGCTGATTTGCTATGCTTTTCTGTAAAAAAAGCATAGTAAATCAGCCGATTTACAAACTCCGATAGTCTGTTTCCTTTTTGAAACAGAATACCGGAGTTTGTACAGTGTTTTCTGGACTACCAGAGAATCAGTTTGATTTCCTGATAGTCTGGAAAAAAAACGGAGGGGTGGCAAGCCTAAAACTAATGGTCCTCTACGTTCTACTGACAAAACACTACTATGTATCTCTAAAGCTAACAATAATGCAGAGAAGGCAATATACTCACATACAATAGCTTAAACCTGGAATAACCTCCCCTCTTTACTAACTTCTGCATCCTCTACAATACTGTTCAAAAAAATCACTCAAAGTACATCTTATATACACCTGGCTATGTCATTGCATTACTTAAAAGCTCAGTCATCCTTTCCTCAGCTAGGCCTTCCTATGCTGATAACCATACAAAAGTACCACAACTATAATACCCTTCCTCCAGCTCACTCTCCTCTTTGCTAACTATATTGTTACCTATTGAATTTGTTGTTAATAAGTATATAGGACTGTAATTTTCTACTGCTTTAATCTGAAAAAGAATTCAGTCTTGAGGCAAAACCGCAACCACTGAAGCTTTATTGAAATAAACACCAGTTGTTGTGTCTTTCGGCTTTTCCCGGTTAGGGGTCGCCACAGCGGAACGCCGGTCTGCTAATGATTGGCAGTAGATTTTTACGTGCCGAGTTGCCAGCTCTGACACACAACCTTCAATGAAGGTACGCCCATTCACGCATGTCTCCAAACAGAAGAAGCTCTAGCTGAGAATCGAACAGGACAATGTCTTAGAGTGAGGCGACAATGTTACCGCAGCTGAAATAAATGCCAGTAATAACCATATAAAACGTTTTCGTCAGTAAAAATCCCTGACTTCATCAGATACACAAGTAAAAATTCAAAGGCTGTTTAAATACTAGTCACAGGGTACACTGATTAAAGAAACAATAATCAATTAGTATTTAAAGCACCAATTACCGTTAAAAACATTTGCTGTGTTGACTCTTTTGGCTACAGTCAGCCATTAAACAATATACATTGCATCCAGCATAAATTACCTGACATATAACCTGATATTTAAAACGTAAAAAATATATAAAATTTGTAAAAAAAATATTTATAATAATACTAAGCTTTCTATTGCTTTACTTTTTTTTTCATCTAACCTGATTGAGCATATGGAGAGCTTGCTCTCAGTGGTAATATAATGAAGCCTGTATGATACTACTGTTTTTATTATTTTCTGTTTGTTATAAGTAATTTCAGAGCTTTTCTTCCCGGGCCTCTGCTGTAAATGGACCTGGTCCAGTCGGACTATCCCGGTAAACAAATGTAAAATAAATAAAATAAATATATATATATATATATATATATATATATATATATATATATATAGCTGTCTAGATAGTTACTTAGATATACAGTTATAGATAGAAAAAAACTATATATATATATTTATAGTTACCTAGATAGATGCATACGCATATTTACATATGAATTAACAATAGAAAAGAGTAAGGTTATTGTTATCTGCTACTGTGTACTTACAAAAATAACTTTACTTTTTCTCTACTGCAGATGTGAAAGAAAAATCCTTTAGATTACACACAAGCAAAGATGATGAACACACTTTGAATTCCAGTAAGCTCAAAACTTGCTTATCTGGTTTTCAGTCAGGCTTAAATATCCAAAGTAGGCCAACTTGTTTTTTTCTTAAGAGAAGTAACTTTTCTGATGAACTGGCCTGAAGGAAATAACAAAAGATATGTGTCACATAATGCATGCTCACAAATGGTTAAGTTCATTGTTATGTGATACATGATGGTTTACTAGTAAATGATAACATATTTAAGTTTATAAGCAGTTTAAAATAGTTGCAAAGCATTTTACATGTTATATAAATGTGTAATTTGAATAATGTTAAAAGGACATCCAAAAAGGGATGTAGAATGAATCAGGAGGAAGGGAGCAGTACTGGGAAGTACTTGAGGTATGGATAATGTCTATTTAAAGAAGATATACAGTCAATACTGATAAAAGATTTAAAGAATGGGAAGCTACTGGGAAGAATCTGGGAGATGGTGAGGGGAGCAGATAGCTGGGCAGGCAAAAAAGGACAGAGAATGTTTGGGGAAGACTGGAAAGCAGTTCAAAAAAGAAGGCTGAGTGAGAAAGTGGAAGTAGAGACAAAGCAAAGGACAGTAGGACAATAGGACACAAGCAGAAGAGAGAAGTAGAAACAAGAAGAACAATGGTAGCAGGACAGAACAGGGAAATAGTGGAACTGGTAATGAGTAAGAATGGAAGAGATGACATAACATGGAGAATAGACAGAAAAAACTTGTTAATGAGCAAGGAATAACATTAAAGGGGCAAGTGCAAGTAAGGGGAGACAGAGAAAGTGTGGTGGCAAAACAAGAGCTAACAAGGCAAAAGACAATGCCAGACACAGAGAGAGAGCAGGGGTTAGGTAGACAAGAAGGCAGAGAGGACATTTATCCAGAAGGGAAGTAGAAGGAAGAAGAGGTGAAAGAGTTACTCAGGAGGACGAGCAGCTTAAATGGTCAAGAGGTTGTTTGGCACAGCAAATGGGAACAGGGGAACAGGTCGAGCAATCCTAGAGGGGACAAAGGAGTATTGGCAGTGGATGACCTGATCATCAGAGGCATTATGTGGTGACAAAGGGCACTGGGAAAAAGAAGCTTGTACAAGCACATACTGTCCGGATATAAGTCAAACCAGGATGAAAACAGTGACCTAGATGGTTCAAAAGGAGAAAAACATCCACGTATGGTGGTCCATGCAGGAGCTAATGACCATGCATAATGGACTGGAGAAAAGACAATGTAGCGGAGCAGGAAGTAATAGAAGTATGCAGACATTTGGGGAGTAAGTGGCATTCTAAGAAGTGCTACCTTTACCAAGATCCAGCAGCTTGAGAAGAATACTAAGCAGTTAAACATCTGGCTTGAGGAGTGGACAATGAGCAGGAGAGTGAGATAGCAAATGAATGTGAGACATCCTATCAGCATGAGGAATTGCTCCACACTTACAAGCTCCATCGCAGTGTCTGTTGTTGCTAAAGAAATGGCTCATTAAAATATCTGTGTCTTTAAACTGAGATGGAAAGGGAAAGGAAGCAAAAGGGTACTTAGAGAAAACAATTGAAGGTCAAGAAAGAGATGTTTTGAGGGAACGGATGAGGTAGTGGAGGGAGACAACAGGAGGGCAGTGGAAGAGAACAATGAAGAATTATGTGCCACACAGAACAGTAATATGAGATGGGTAGAAAGGGAAGAAGGAAATTCTTTGCCTTTACAGCCCACATTAAGGGTTAAGAGTGTCTGCAAAAGATCAGTTCACCTACTCAGTTAACCAATACGTAAATAAATGGTAGAAGACACAAAAAAGGCAACTAATGGGTTAGTAAGAAACTGGCAGGCAAATGTGAAGAGAAAAAGAAAGTGGAATGAGTCGGGAAAACAAAACAGTGGAAGGCAAAAAAAAAAGAAGAAAGGACAGTATAAAAATGTTTGGGGGGAAACAAGAGTTCAGTAATGCCCAGAATGAAAGGCTTGAAATATTTAAGTGAACAGCTGAAAAGAAAAAGGAAAATGGAGGAATAAAGTCATGGTGGTGCTCAGCAAGAAATGCAGCCTAGAAAGGGAGATAGCACTACTGACAACCAGGAATGTTACAAGTGTTTAGAAAGACAATACTGACATGAGCCAGTAACTGGAGATGGGGAATGGTGGTCCTTGGGTACTGGAACTTTAGATGGGATAGGGCAGGCAAATGGGATGACCAGTATGTATGGTAGAAGGTTTGGAGGGGTATATAATTAGAAATGGGACATGGAGCAAGGGGGGATGTAGATGAGCAGAGGTATAGCAAAAGTAAGACAGAGCAATAAAGATGCTACAGCAAGCAAGGGATAGTTTGTACTCTGAAACTTTTTTCAGCTATTTAATGCAAGTACAATGAATGATGAGTTAGACAAAAACTAGAAAACAGGGTGGTTAAAATGGAAAACCTAAATCTGCCAGAGGCAGAAAATAATACTTATTTATTCAATATATGCAAAGAAAACAGACTTAGCAAGGATTTCAACCTGGAAGGGCTCAACCAAAAAATAAAGCTGGAATCAGGAACAGGAGATCCTCAGTTCTATTCTTTCTGTAAGTGCTGACAAAAATCTCATGTCATGATAGCACTGCTTAAAAATGTCCATTGCACAATGATGTTCACACTGGTCATGGAAAAAGCCATCAAGGGTCACAATACCCAGGAGCTGAGATTTCTGTAAAGAGTAGGTAAAAGTTCCCCATTGTCTTGGCTAAATTTCCCCTACTCAGTATGAATTCTACATTGAGTCTTCCCTGAAAAGAGGCCATTGGCCTAGTGGGACTGACCCAGCTGCAAAGTGCAAATAAGTAAATACAACGACAATTAGAGAATGAGGGTTTTATAAGCAGAGATATGCTAGACTGGCAGGAAAGCAAAGGCACGAAAGAGATATAGAGTACTGCAAAATGTTGATTTAAAAACTATATAGTATTGTCAAGACAAAGACAAATATGAAGATGGTCTAGTTTAGAAGGGATGAAAGGACAGTCATAAAGTACAAGAAAAAGAAATTCAGAGACGGCAGGAACAAGGGAGGTCAGAGAGAGAGTGGTATCAAGATAGAAATAGGGTAGTAAAGTGCATTGAAAGAGTAAAGCAGGAAATGGAGGAATTAAATGAGGAAAGAATGCCTTCTTTATGTGTGTGTGTATGTGAAAGGAAGAAGGCAGGGAGGATGCTTGCCGAACTACCTTGGGAAGGGCAGAAGCATAAGGAGTTGAAGAAACAGGAAAACATGCTAAATGTATTTGTATTCATAAAGGAAAAAAGGAAAACAGCCTATACATCTCAACTGTCCATATTTTCGCAGAGTGTCCAGATTTTTGCCTCATATTTTTTGGTCTGTTCGTCATAAAATTTGTGGTTTCATGGATTTTTTGGCAAATCAGTGAGGAATGAATTCACTAAATAATGGCAGGCATTTGAGTTTCAGACTTCATATCCTTCAAAAATGCATGGCAACACAAAACCTTTTATTCTAGCAACTTTCTAAATTTATAACACTAATACTTAAATTTTCTACCTATTTTTGGGGGGCTTTGCCCCCCCCCATTATTTTTGGTTTTGACCAGATTTGTTGTGCTAAGAGGTTGAGAGCTATGAAAAACACTAATCTGGGAGTGCAGGATAAGACCAATGGAAAGATGGACAGATGAAGAAATGATGAAAGGCACTAGAGTTTCTGAAGGAGGATAAGGAAATTGAATGGGAAGGATTCCACCTAGGATTCTAAAAAATCTTTCCCACAGACAAGTGCATATGTTGGCGATGTGATAGTTCAGAACAAGTTTCTTGGAAGTATTTATTTTGGAAACAAAACAGTGTAAGAAACTTCTCTGTGTGGAAGATTTTCAGTCCATATATTTCTAGTTAATCACTGTATATTAATCAGATCAGACAATAGTAGTAGAAGTAGTGAACGTAAACTTGTCAAGTCAAAAAGTAATAATAGAAAATATATAATTCTACAGCATTACTAAGTATTCGAAAGTAATCCAAGCAAGGCAGGCAGTCTGTTTCCAGTCGAAAACCCTTTATTAAGTACACAGACAAGCGATCCAAGTAAAACAAAAATAGAGTAATAATTTCCTCACAAGCTTTCTAAATATATATATATATATACTTTTTATCAGGCATAGGAGTGGTTTATTGTGCTGTAAAACAAAGTGTTATTGGTACAAATGTTAAATTCACATCCCTTTCCCCATCAGTGTGACATTCGAGCTGGTCCTGCCCTACCTAGTAGCTGTCATAATAATATATAGCCCTAATGTACTTTAATGGTACATCTTATTTAACCAAATTATTAAGTAGATTATTATGTCTGTGATTTTATACAAGGCAATATACTACATGGCTGGAAATATATCAACCTTAGTTCATTTTGCGATCAAAAATTATATATAAATATATACATATACATTTTGCATGTAAAAATCAGTTTCTATTTTTCTAACCTATTGTTAACAAAGATCGCTTTCATCCTTCTAGACTTCTTCAGGTCTGTGTACAAGAACCCTAAAAACTTATATAATTGTATAATTAGTTAGTATTGTTATTACCATCATTTTGAATAAAGTGGAAAAAAGATAACCAGAAAAAAATAAAAATAAAAAAAATATATATGTATGATGATGGAAACAAAATATACACTTAAATTTCAAATGATTTAAAATGGTATTTAAAACCAATTTGTAGAAAAAAAAAAATAAAATAAAATACAATTAGTCATGTAAACAATGTGGCAATTTTCTAAGTTCCAGTGCACTTTCAATTGAACAGTAGTAATTTAGTCCAGGCTTTCTAAGAGTTCAGCTTTAATTGCCACATGAGTTCATGTTTCTCCTGAATATTCAGGATGTCTCCTTCAAGATCATCCATGTCTATGCGATCCAGGATCTGGAACTTAAAACCTGTGTGTCTTTTATGAAGAGAAAGGTGTCTGGCTAGTTCATTATTTTTACATCCAGAGCGGATTTCTGACAGATGACATGAAATCCTTCGCTTGAGTTTATTTACAGGAAATACAATACCTGGGCAATCCTGACTGGAACCCCGACTACAACCCAGGTCCCAGACTCAGACAGAGGAAACAGCCACAATAACAGGTACAATAACAACAACAACAGGTACCACAATAACAGGTGCTCCACTTATCTGGAACCACTCTGTTAAAGCACTGACTGAAGAGGAAAAAAGTGTGTTGTCCAAAGGGCTTACTTTTGTACCAAGCTGCAGGAGTGAGGTTGCTCAAGTACTGATAGACCTTAAAATGTTTGTGAGGAAGCTCAACTTAAGGGTACAGTTTCATGGCAAAAGTAATGACACTGAAAATAAGCCTATTGATGAAACTATAAAAGGCCTAGCAGCTATTGTCCACCACTACATCAAACACTAGCTGCTTTCGAAGTGAAATGTGAGATGGATATCAGGAAACTGCTTAAAAAACCTCCAAAGAAAAAACTTTATAACTTAATACAGGGAGAAAGAAAAGCATTGCTTGAGCTAGGCAATGATAAATCCAGGCGTGTAATGAAGGCAGACAAGGGATGAGGTATATTTGTGACTGATACCACTAGCTACAACCAAAAGATAGAGAACATGCAGGAGGATAACAGATTTTATGAGTTATTTGCCATGGATGACATAAAAAGAGTATATGATTTATGGAACACTAATCTCACCACATTATGAGAAGAAAAACTTATCACTGAAAATCTTTACAATTATTTATGGAGTCCATGCCCACGTTTACCTTACTTTTTTGGAATACCAAAGCCACACAAGAACAGAGAAGACCCACCTTATAGACCGGTGGTAGCAAGTGGAGGTTCCCTTACTGAAGCCACAGCCATTTACCTTGATTACTTGCTGAAATCTCTAGCAGAAAAGAATAAGTCATACATAAGAGATTCAATGGATTTTTTGAAGAAAATAAAAAGCTGACAGTATTTTGGTAACTATTGATGTGGAATCCTTGTACACAGTGCTCCCTCACAATTACTGTATAACAGCAACTATGGAGTCTTTTAAGAAACATAATCAGGGTACACAGGCACAACTGCAAAAGTTAAGCAAGCTCATTAATCTTGTACTGGACTTCAATTTCTTTACTTTCAATGGCAAACACTACAAACAAAAAAACTGGTATAGCAATGGAGGCTGCCATGGCTCTCAGCATAGCTAACATAGCCCTGGGCAAATGGGAGGAGGACCTTGTGTTAAACAACACAGACTACCTGCAGCATATCACATGCTATTTACATTTTATTGACACTGTCTTTATTGTGTGGGAAGGTGACTCCTTGCAGCTTGGAGATTTTATCACTTACCTCACTCAAACAACCCCCTTCCTGAAGTTTACCTCTTCCCATAGCTGTACTTCAACCACTTTCTTAGATATGCAGATTTCCAAGGACACCAACAATAACAGATCATAAATTCAAATGCCATGGAACAGCTAGTCACTGTTCCCACGAGAAGAGAAAATATACTAGATCTCATTATCACAAACATGGGGACAAAATGATCCACACCGGAAGTATATCCCTCATTGGTGAGATCTGATCATAAACTAATCTCACTGGAAATCCACATCCCGCCCCCACCCCAAACAAAAAAGACCACAGTGAAGAACTTCTCTAAAGCAAACTTCACACTACTCAAGACTGGTGTGGTATCCTTCAAGGCCCCTGAGCCAGTGGAAACCACAACCCAAGCTGTGGAAGCCCTTACAAATGCCTTCTATGAACACCTCCAGGACTGCATGGATCAGGCAATCCCAAATAAAACCAAGACTCTTTCCACAAAGGGCAAACGTCCAGTCTGGTGGACCCCAGCCATTAACAAACTTTACAATAAGAGGAGAAAGCTATTACATGATAGAACAAAATCCATAAAAGGAAGTCACCCCTGATCATTATTAGTAAAAAAATATGAGCACTCATAAAATCAACTAAGGCCAATTTTGAGAGAAAAATTGCCATGGATTCAAAGGACAATCATAAGGTCTTTTTCAGCTATGTTAGGAACCTGGGTGGAAACTCCCAGATATGCTCAGAATTAGTCCAAAATGATACAAAAATCACTGAACCCACAGACATTGCCAACATACTGGCAGACAGGTTCAGTGCAAACTTCACCCCCCTCTCCCCCCCTAAAGGAGAGATAAATATCCCAGCGGAGTGTAGCCTCCCAGACATCTCAAATGTGCAGGTGAAAGCTGCTCTCTCTAAAGCTAAAAACACAACATCAATGGGACCGGATGGTGTCCCCGGCTGTGTGCTACACGAGCTAAATGAGGAATTAAACCCACACATAAGGCAGTTGTTTAATCTCAGCCTTACCACAGGATACATGCCCAAGGAGTGGTGTACGGCAACTGTGGTCCCACTCCACAAAGGCGGTGCCTCTATGGACCCTGGTAATTACCGCCCCATAAGCTTAACAAGTCTAGTCTGCAAAGCTATGGAGAGGATCATAATGGAGCTCATAAACAAAGATATAGGGGACTTGCAGACATTGGACCCAACCCAGTTTGGCTTTGTCAAGGGCAGATCATGCCTTTTGAACTTGGTTGACTTCTTCGAAACAGTCACCAAGGCCATTGATGAGGGAAAGGCAGTCCATACAGCCTACCTTGACCTTGCAAAGGCTTTCGACACAATACCCCACTCGGGTATTGTAGAAAAACTTACCAGCTTAAATGTAAACCCATATGTCACAAGATGGGTTGCAAACTGGCTTAAGGACAGAACCCACAGGGTTAGAGTTGCTGGCGCTATGTCAGACTCCAAGCCGGTCACAAGTGGTGTCCCACAGGGCTCGGTCCTTGGTCCCCTATTGTTCAGCATCTACTTCTCACAAGTACAGGCCAACATGGGAGGACTTTGGCTGACAAAGTTTGCAGACGACTGCAAACTGGGCGCCATAGTTGAAAGTGCATCAGACACGGATATCCTTCAGAAGGGACTCACGGAAACAGATAGCTGATGCAAGAGCCATGGCCTGAAGTTAAACGCCAAAAAATGTATAGTCATACCCTTTGGGAAAAACAAGGTAACCCCAAGCTACCATATAGGTGGCAATCCACTAAGCACAGAAGAGGTTATCAGGGACCTGGGGACCCAGGTTGACAGTGGCCTTTCTTTTGACACTCATGTTGCTAAAGTGGTTAGAAAGACCTTCTACATTGCCCACCTGATCATGAAGGGATTCACATCCAGATCTAGTGAGGTCATTGTTCCCCTGTACTCTTCACTTATCAGACCAATGATCGAGTACAATGCCCCATTCGGGATGTATCTCACCCGACATCTGCAGCAATTGGAGAGACCCCAAAAGTTCCTCACCAAAAGGATAAAGGGACTCCAAAATCTGCCATATGCTGCCAGATTGAAGAAACTCCAGCTCTATTCAGTCGCATACTGTCTGCTCAGAGGTGACATGTGCCTGACATACAAGGCCATGTCCAACCCGGAATTAATGGACATGCTCCACCTCAAAAAATCCAAATCCACCAAAACCAGTAGAGCAAGCGACTTAAACCTTAGCACGGATATAAATAGGACGTGCTGGAGGGATAGATTTATCACTCAGAGACTCCCTATGCTGTGGAATAAAATCCCGGTCCATGTAAGGCAGAGCACCTCGCTGGCTCTGTTCAAGAGAAATCTTGACCTGTGGATGGGAGATCGTAGGTTTACCCCGGGAATCATCTCTGTGTCACTGCTGGACAGAGGCACAACAAACTAATGGGTACAGTATTTTTTCATATAAGGGGTGGCGTAAGCCACAGAACTTTGGGCTAGGCTTATAAATGCCTTAGGGCAGATAGCCTAGTATAAACCTATGAACCTATGAACAGAATCACCACTGATGTATTCAGAAAGCCAACGAGGGTTAACTTATTACTCCACAGTAAAAGTCTACATCCTACAAAAACCAAGTATAATGCAGTGAAATACCAAGTCCATAGATTAGCTCGAATTACCACAGAGATGGAACCATTTTTGAGAAACATGAACAACTTAGAGAATGATGATTTTCTAGTGAGAGGCTATGAAAGTCAGACATTAAAAAACATCATGGAACCCTTTATAGAACTGAAATGGACTGAAGCACCTTCACTCAACCTCCACAGTAGAAAAATGATAAGTAATCCCACAGAGAATAACAAATGCAAAAATAGCTGCATCCTGACATACACTTTGTATTATCACAGTATCAAAAATATTATTGAAGAAAACTGGGACATTGTCACATGAAACCCTTTTCTGATTAACATCTTAGGTGAAGCCCCATCATTTGTTTATAGGAAGGCCAGGAATATTAGAAGTTTTGCTGAATTTAAACCTAGACCATGTGAGAAAAGCACTAAAAGATGTGAAACTAATTGTACATTTTGTATATTTATACAGCAAGGTGATAGTTTTTATTGCCCTTATTTAAAGAAGATCATTAAAACCAGTGCAGGGGTGACTGTAACACTAAAAAAGTAATTTACAGGGCACAGTGCAATGAATGTGATGCATTCTATGTGGGCAAGACTGTAAATAAACTCAAGCGAAGGATTTCATGTCATCTGTCAGAAATCTGCTCTGGATGTAAAAATAATGCACTAGCCAAACACCTTTCTCTTCATAAAAGACACACAGGTTTTAAGTTCCAGATCCTGGATCGCATAGACATGGGTGACCTTGAAGGAGACATCCTGAATATTCTGGAGAAACATGAACTCATGTGGCAATTAAAGCTGAACTCTTTTAGAAAACCTGGACTAAACTACTACTGTTCAATTAAAAGTGCACTGGAACTTAGAAAATTGCCACATTGTTTACATGACTAATTGTATTTTATTTTATTTATTTATTTATTTTTCTACAAATTGGTTTTAAATACCATTTTAAATCATTTGGAATTTAAGTGTATATTTTGTTTCCATCATCATACATATATATACTTTTATTTTTTTCTGGTTCTCTTTTTTCCACTTTATTCAAAATTATGGTAATAATACTAACTAATTATACAATTATATAGGTTTTTAGGGTTCTTGTACACAGACCTGAAGAAGTCTTGAAGGACGAAAGTGATCTTTGTTAACAATAGGTTATGAAAATAGAAACCGATTTTTACATGCAAAATGTATATGTATATATTTATATATAATTTTTGATCGCAAAATGAACTAAGGTTGATATATTTCCAGCCATGTAGTATATTGCCTTGTATAAAATCACAGACTTAATAATCTACTTAATAATTTGGTTAAATAAGATGTACCATTAAAGTACATTAGGGCTATATATTATTATGACAGCTACTAGGTAGGGCAGGACCAGCTCGAATGTCACATTGATGGGGGAAGGGATGTGAATTTAACATGTGTACCAATAACACTTTGTTTTACAGCACAATAAACCACTCCCATGCCTGATAAAATGTATATATATATATATATTTAGAAAGCTTGTGAGGAAATTATTACTCTATTTTTGTTTTACTTAGATCGCTTGTCTGTGTACTTAATAAAGAATTTTCGACTGGAAACAGATTGCCTACCTTGCTTGGATTACTTTCGAATACTTAGTAATGCTGTAGAATTATATATTTTCTATTATTACTTTTTGACTTGACAAGTTTACGTTCGCTACTTCTACTACTATTGTCTGATCTAATTAATATACAGTGATTAACTAGAAATATATGGACTGAAAATCTTCCACACAGAGAAGTTTCTTACACTGTTTTGTTTTTAGACCCACTACACTTTAATGGGTTGTTTTGAGACTTCGGGCATACCACAGAGATTACTTGTTTTTTTTGGAAATGTACATAGTTGTTTCAAAACAAAAAAAAAATGACTTGAATAATATTTTAAGTCTTTTACCTGGAAAACAATTTAACTTCAGTACAGAGATTTTTTTGCTGAGTTTGTGTAAAATAACATGTACTGCATTGACACTTAATAGTTGATACTAGCTAAGAAAGCTGTAACTAGAAAAACAGAAGACCAAAGAAAAAAAAAAAAAAATCAATAAGAGAGGTGAAAAGATTACAGAAGTTAAAAGCATGGAGTTGAGAACTATTAGTGATCAGAAACAAAATTCCATAGTAAAAAAAAAAGAGCTTTATGGGATTCTGTAATGGAAAATTACCTTGAAGAGGATATTGATATGGAACAAAGCACCTAAAATGCTTTATGAAGAAGACTATAATACTAGATGTGAAATTACTAGTCCTATTGTTAAGATTTGTAGTATAATGAAAATAAAATAACATGATCACTAGTTATTCACTAATCTCAAATATTGTAAATAGTTAATGCATGTGTTAGACTGATTTCTGTTTATGGATTAATGTTAAATCAAACTTGAAATTAAGGCCTGATAGAATAGCTGATTGTGATATTTGAATTTACATCCTTAAAAATAGCAAGTCTGACATGAGGTTAATCAGCATTATATAAATATATAACTATAAAATATTTTTTATTCGCAATGGGTGTCAAAAATAACAAGTACACCATGCATAGAGATCACACAGTATGCGAAAATGTTAATCATAATAAAACATTTTCCTTAAGGAAAAAGTTAAGTCTTAGTTACACTTCTGAAAGAACTATCCAATGCGTCATTTTGAGAGGGTATTGTCCCAGGGGAATTGAAGGCCAGCAATGGTGGCAAGGAACAGTTGATGGTACTACAGGTCAAAGAGCTAGACTTCATTTGCTAAAAAACAGTAAAAGCAGTAATGAAAGCTTATAAGGTTCTTGTAGCATAACTGGCAGCTCAAAGAATCCCAGCATACCTTCATAGCAGGTAGATTGTGTCAGACTGGCCTGATCCATTTATAGGTGTGGTTCACCAGAGAGGCAACCCTGTATATGGCCTCCAGCTAAGCCTTTGACTCATTTCCAAACTGTAGACTCCTTGTGAAGATGAAGGGACATGAATTAGTACTAAACTATAAGGATACGTAGGTAACAGGAAGCAGTGAACAGCATTGGCCAAGGTCTTAAAAGTAGTCGCAAATGGCATTCTGTTAAGGATGGCCAGGGGTCCAGCTCTGTTAACATGCTCTTTTCTGACCCTACACATAACAGAAAACTGAATCATTCTTATTGCTGATGACACTAAAGTTGGGAGAATAGTATCATATGGAGGGGATAAACCTAAAGGGGGTTGTAGATATGATGCAGCAAATTGGAGCATCAGTCAGTCCTTCCAAGTGCCTGGTAGTGCATCTAGGTAATGAAAACTCATGGGCAGAAAAATCACTTGGGGAAATTAGACTAAAGATTTGGCATGGAAGAAGGGCTAAAGATGATATTTTTAATCAAAGTGTAAGACTTCAGGCACAGAGTGAGAAGGTGGCATGATTAGCAGACCAAATGTTAGGGTGTATAACTTGAGGTGTGCAATCAAAAGATAGAAAGATAAGCTGATAACATCTCTCTATGCCAGTGCTGGAAGTGGTACAATAGGAGTTGTGTGTCCATTTCTAGGGTACGTTGTCCCCTCCCCATAACTGTTTTTACTAGTAACTGAGGTATTGTTTCCCAGACAGGTAGAGCAACACTTAGGGATATTGGGAAAGACAGGAAAAACAATAAAAACTCATCTGTGGATTATTGCATGCTCTGCTGCTGAAAGTATACAGCAGATGATCCATAAAAATGTGGGTGTTTTTAAGTGTGTTGGTGAAGAACTGGCTTAGAGTATCATCTGAAGAATTTGATTGCGGTGCCTTTAACAGGTGCAAGAACTGGTCTATAGAATTTCTCAGTGAGAAAGAAGAGAAGTGAAGTATCTGAGGATAAAGTCAACATGGTAGCTCAGTCATTATGATCCCTGCTTCATAGCTGCTGGGTGTGTGGATTCAGTTCTAACCACTGCTCATTATCTTATTCATCTATGAGGACTATAAGAAGCCTAGCCTTACATTTCCAGGGTAGGTTTTAGAAATTATATTTTGCATACAAATAACATGCTTCCCATATCCATGAGGGATAGGGGTGCTAAACTGGGGTGGGTTTGTGGTTACTCATCCATTTGTCTAAATTAAATTTGAATAGAATAAGTGAAGTACTTTGCTTTATATGGAATGGAAGACAGTTCCATAGATGTTGTATTCCTTTTGACACAAACTTCTCTCTCCAACAGATTCTATTTATTTTGCAAAAGAGATGGAGATACTTTGAGTGGGTGTTTATGATACCATTGAATGTGTACTGAGAGAAAAGGGTCTCTTGGAGTTCTATACATAAGACAGAGATTGACTCACAGTAGCCCATATGATACTGAGGAGAAGGACAAGGCACTGAGATAGTCTGAATAGTTTTTACAGTTTAGGATTTTTTTTTAATTTAATAAGAAATTGTTGTGGACATTCCAGTTGTGACAGCTGTTTGGACAGGTACGTACTGACAGGGGCATTATGGTCAATGGTCGGACAGGTGCAGTGGAGCAATTACATCGGTGTATCTGGATGAAATACATTTAAATAAAATTGTGTAATGAAGAAGGACGTCTTTACAGCAGTTGATACATGGTAATCAAAGAACAGTTCATTGTCAACATAGGTCTCCAGATCTCTAACTACTAGATCAATTTTCTGGGGTGTGTTGTCAGTTTGATAGTTACAAGGAGAGTCATGCTAACCAAAGGATACAATTATATACATGTCAGAATTTAGTTTTAGTCCATGGTTTTCACACCAGCTATTTGGGACAGGTCCTCTTGAAGATGTTGATGTCCTATGTGGAGTTTATGATGGACTGTAAACTTGGTCAGCCACAAACCCCTAACATTAGCTTTGACCTCTGAGAAGTAAATGCCAAAGAGGAGTGTCCCAAGAACTGAACCCTGAGGTACACTGCCAGTGACAGATTTTTTGGAGGAGGTATAGCCATCCATCCATCCATCCAAACTTCCTGGGTTCTATTTTTGAGCCAGTTTGCTATCCAGCAAGTTACACAGGGATTGACATTTAGCTGGGAGAGATTATCTGTGATAACCCGGTATGGGATGGTACTGAATGTCTTTTCAAGGTCTTGATATGTGGAGTGCACTGTTTTCACCCTATCCATTGTTCACAAATTTTTTAAAGAAGTCACTCAGGTTAATTAGACAAGAACTGCCCTTCATCATCAACCCCCTTTTCCATTTCCTACATGAGGTCAGGTGTTATGTCAACTGTTTCCCTCTCTCTTGATTTAATGCCACACTCATGCCTGACTGTCACAGATCTTCTGTCACACAATCCATCCACCTCTTTGCTGGATGCTCTCATTTCCTCTTGTCTTCTTCCTGTCTGACCCAAATATTCTTCACCAGACTGCCTTCTGCTTTTCTACACTTATGTCCAAACCACAGTAGTCTGTTTTTTTCTATCTTTTCTGCAATTGCAGCTATTTTGGTTTCTGCTTTTTTGTCCTCATTTCTTTGTCTTTTCCACAATGTGCACCCTACCACACATCTCAGGCACTTAATTTCCATCACCTCTAGCTTCTTCAGCTGCTCTGCCTTTACTGTCCTGTTTTTTTGTACCACACAGTAGTACTGGTCAGACCACTGTTTTGTACACCATACTTTTCAACCCTTTTGCATTCTTTTGTCAGGAACTGCTATTGACAAATCCAAAATGGGTTGGGTCAAGAATCTATGGGATACCTATACTTTCATATAGTAATTCCATAATTATCCTTTCTATAGCCTTACAGATGAAACTGGTCAGGCTTATGAGTATATAGCTAACCTGGTCTGTTGAAGCTGCTCCTTTGTGCAAGGAATTATTGTTTCTGTCTTCCTTTCATTCTACATGAAGCCTGTTTTGAAATTTATATTGAATAACTTCTACAGGGAATCAGACAAGTCATGTTTCAGGCTGACCTGTAGGCAGCCTAGTATGTTATCTGGCCCCCATAGACATAGTGTTAGTGGCCTCAGATAGAGGTTCAAAACTTGTTCCTGTGAGATTTGAGTGGGGAGTATATGTGTGCAATCTGAGAATATTGGGAGGAGAAAGGGGATTAAAGTTTGAGCTGAATCTGTCTAGAAGTAAGTTAGCTATGTATTCTGGATCTGATTATGCAACATACATTACTCTTAGCCCTGTTTAGTGCTAAGCATTTTTTTCTGACATTTTTAAGATAATTAAATAATGTTTTGTGGTTATCCTTCACCTGAGTAGCTATTTTTACCTCATTACTGGCTTTGGTTGATTTGATCAGAGTCTGGAGTTCCCTGTTTAGTTTAGCTTGAGCATTTTTGGCATCTTGAAAGTTACATTTATTTTTGTTAGCAATATTTTTTTCTTTTATTATAGAGCTTGTATCCATGACCCTATGAACTTATAAGATGGTTACCTGGGGTCAGAATTCCACCAAATGGTGTTTATTTTTGAATTTCTGATGGGCGAGGATAAGTCTATGGAGCTATTAACACATGCATAAAATTTGGAAGTGAAGGATGTCATATAAGCAGTGGAGTCATTAAAATGGAAGGGGGTTTTGAATTTAGCCAGGGCATCACTCAGTTTTAGTAGATTAGCCTTCGTATAATCTCTGAATACCAAGGTATCAGAAGATTCTTCAGACTTCAGACTTATGGTAAATGTGAGTGACTTGTGGTCTGATTTGACAAGGGAGTAAGTTACAATTGGTGGGAAACAAAGCTTCCACATATTGGTAAGGACAAAATCCAGGATTTAATTGCTCCTGGTTGGGGTGCAGACTAACTAGTCTATGCAGTTTGTATCAATGACGTTCAGACTACTCTGTGCATGCATGTCTGAGGACATACAAGTCTCCTGAGAGAATAGTGTTGGCTTAATACATAGGAAGTCCATTCTAGTTAGGTGAGAGGTATGAGCCAATAGGGACATATGGGGGAGGGGGGTCCAACAGTTAGCTATGATAGGATAAAGGGTTAATAGTAAGTTGGACATGTAGGAGTTCCAGGTCATTGCCTAGTCTAACTAGCCTGGAGATTAAGTGTTTTTTAAGAATATGGAGACACAATTGCCTTCATTGCCTTTGTCTAATACGGTGAATATGAACATGTGATAGACTTTGAAATCCTGCACTGATGGAGTGCTTTCAATAGTTGTAAATCAGGCGTCTGTGATTATGCATATATCAGTGTTTTCTAGGGTAAGGAGAGCTTGCAAGGAGTGGAGTCCCTGTGGAGTTTGTATGTTCTTGTCATGTCTGCCTGGGTTTTCTCCAGCTACTCCAGTTTCCTCTCACCTACCAAAATCATGCTGGTTGAATGGCTACACAAAACTGTC
Source organism: Protopterus annectens (assembly GCF_019279795.1). Lineage (NCBI taxonomy): Eukaryota > Metazoa > Chordata > Ceratodontiformes > Protopteridae > Protopterus > Protopterus annectens. The sequence continues at coordinate 953,788,702 of NC_056745.1, read as the reverse complement.
CAAACATATTGCCTTTTCTTTTGCCCTTGTGGGTGTGGAATGTGGATAAAATGGACATGGGAGAGGGAGCTGTGTGACTTCGCAGTGGAGAGCATGGAAAGGAGTCAAGGAACTATATATGAGGAGGGTGTCTAGAGGTACTCAAAGGATGTTAGTAAGGATGAATGTGCATGAGCTGAATTATGGAAAAAAGAAGAGCTAGTACTGGAAGTCAATGACTCGTGGAATGGAGGCAGGTGCTGGCAATATGGTGAGAGAAGGGGCAAAAAAACTGAATGACCTGTATGAGAAGAAGAATGAGGAAGAGTTTAATCATTTTAAAACTTTATTAAGGGAGTTTAGGTTAGAAATGGAATCTTGGTTACAGGACAAGAATTCAAAAGTGTGATAAGGACCAAACAAAAGGTGAGGAGAAACCTAAACCTAAAGTAAGGGGTTTGAAGTAAATCTTATATGAAAATGGGTGGACAAGAAAATGAGGTGAGATGGGGGAACACACAGATCATTAGGTGTAAGAAGGCTTTGTAAAGATTTGTTAAACTGAGAAAAACCTGGATTAGATTGTAGGTGGTTTTTCTTTTGACACCATGGATATCAATGACGTAACCAAGACAGCTAAGATGGCAAGCTGGGTTAAAACCCAGACAGAGAAACATCAGAAGATAGGGGGGTTGGAGTTTTTGTAAGGAAAAGTGTGCATTTTGGTTTATGAAGCTGATCACTGGGACTGAAGAAATGAAACAAATGGAGATGTTATGGGTGACGTGAAATGGATAGACAAGAGAATGTAGCTAAAGATGGAAGAAAAAGCAATGAGGTTAATAAGAAGGAATGAGTAGTGGCTCCATTAGCAGGGATAACTTAAATGAGTCAGAGGTGAATCTAGCATAAGGCTCCTTAATTACCATCATACAGCCTTATGTTTGTTGGCAGATCCCATAAATGCTGTCAATCACCATCACAAAGATTTCTGAGGCTGCTGCATGCACAGCCAATCAGATCCATCATTGGGCAGTGTTTTACTGCTTCTAGTCCATAATGATAAAAAACAACCAAAGTGCACAACTCTCAAGTGCTTTCTCTCCACTTGCATCTTGTTTAAACTCCTACTCCTCATTGTTTTATTGTACTGATGTCCAAGGAGCATCACTTTGGCAATCGGGTGAATCTGGTGCCCACTTGTGAGCAGTGAGAATAGAAAGTAGTATCTCTGGCTTACAAATGATATGAGAAGGAAAGGCAGCCAAGTGTTTATTTGGTTGCACACCTCAGGTTGCTGGTCTTTCTGTTGACTTTTAATTAGAAAGAAACTACAAGCAGCACGTCGCTATCTTGAGATAATTATCTTTGTTTGCAACTTTAGTTACCAAACTCCCTTTGGTCATCAGTACTTGGTGAATGCAACAACTGTGTGTGGAATCAGAGACATAATTATAAGAGGATGGGGGACATGTCCCTTTCAACTTTACAGTGCATTCCATTTGCCCCCCCCCCCCCAAGAATCTAAATTTAGAAATTTGACTGATGTTGAAATGGTACTCCTGCTTGGTACATTGTGAATGTAACAATGAATATAAATGAGAGTAAATGAGAGGTTGAGAAGGTGGCCTAATGGTTAAGGTGTTTGCCTTACAAATACAAGGTGCAGAGTTTGAGTCTCACAAGGGATAATTGGCTAGGCTTAAAATGGCTCATAAGGGCAGTTAGCTTAGTATGAACCTATAAAAGAGAGCAAAATGAGACTAAATTTAAAAAAGCATACACACACATAAAACCACACAGTACATTGAAGGGCAGAGGTACCATCTTTCAGTCTTCTCGCTGTACTGCTGCTAACATAAAGTGCAAAACATTACAAAACCATTCTCTTCCACCTCAACATGGATCTTAGAATAAGGCTGTCAGTATACAGTAAAACTACATTTCTAAAAGTCTGTGTCCTGGCCAGAGCTGTATGAAGAGTGGAGCAAATGGGGATTCAAACCCACAAATGCGGACATCAGGCTGCCATCCAGCTGATTTTTTTTTTTTGCAAGATTGTTAAACATTTTCAGTGTAATTAACATCTGCAGCAGTAAAGCTCCAAGTTTCCAAATTGTACAAGATGCTGCTTCACCTCCCCAGTCTCATTCATCAGTTTCTTGATGAGATCCTGAATGTGCTACTTAGCAACTAAAAGCTGGTAACTTTCCCACTACAGAAGTAGACTGTAGGCATGATGTGTGTTCAACCATTCTCTTGATGATAATGTTAGATGATGTGAGTTAGATAAGCATGAGACTGGAAAAGCAACAAAAGTACAAAACTATACTCTTTTGTGTGAATGTAATACTAATTGTAGTCTTTGACACAGCGAAAGAATGTGTAGCCGAAAGAGATATAAACTAACAATAAATGTATTTTAGTGAACAAGAAGGAAGACAGCCAGAACATTGGAGCGGTGCAGAAAAATGCCGACAGCTGCCAAGAGTTAGATAAACAAAAGTATGTGTGGAAGACATCTAAGCTGAGGTTAATGGTATATGATATATAATAGAAGGTATTAAGTCTGAAAAGGATTTCTAAAGAATTTTAGATCTGGAATGTGATATAAGCAAGATGCACGAAATACGAGTTTTTTTTGTTTTTTTTTGTAGCAGAGGATATGATTAAAAGAGAAGCATGTTGATGGCAAAATCTGCTCCAGGATTAGTTTTTGCAGGTTTACTAGTCATATTTTCTGGAAAGATTGGTGAAGTGCTTTTTTCCCTGATCAAATAGACTAACTCCATTGAGAAGATATACATTATATCTAAGTACTAAACAAAGGAGGTTAGGGATGAAAAGTCCAGCTATTCTCTTCCATACTGCTTCTGATGATAATTTAGCTGCTGACCACTGAGCACAAAACCCACGATATAATAAACACTGACAAAGAAATGCAGGAAACCTGGGAACTTCAGCACCTAATGTTTTACCAGCACAGCCAGAAGCTTTTGCCTGTTTCACTATGCCTAAATCCAATTTATCTTCCCAGGGACCAGATCCACTATTTCATTCCAAAAGCAAACCATTTCATTCCCAGCATATCAATTTCTTTCATAAGGAAGGCAATCTCCACAATCTCTTCCTGAATCATTAATTGCAATGTATCATGGGTATGCAGAAGAAGGTCATGAGAAAAATCACTGTAAAAAAGGTGCAGTGTACTTTATACAACATGGAAGGACATTATTTTAGGTATTGTATAAAAGATGAATGCAACAAGCATTCTCAAGCACAGCTTAGCTACAGTCTTCAGAAAGAGAAAAAGCAGGATGTTGTTCAGAAACAAGAGAGGACAGAAAGGGAAGGTGAGCTGCTCCAGAAGAAAAGGAAGTGGATGATAACAGAGTTTGCAGATCAAATGGTGGTACGGATAGTTTCCTTCATAAGGAATTCATTCATACATAAAACCACCTCCTCTCCTCCATCAGTCAGTATCTTTTCTGCTATCTTGTTTGCAGAAATAGAAGATCCATCCACAGGAAGATGGGGAAGTTGCAAGAAATGAAGCAAGAGAGGAAGGTGGACATTGCTGGTATCAGAGAAACATGGATCGCTAAAAAGGAGGAGAGGGACACAGAGGTGCCTGAGTATAGGCAGTACAAGACTGGTTGAAAATGGATATAGTCAAAGGTACAGTAACAAACTTAGTAAAGAAAGGCATCAAATATGAGGTCTGCGAATAGAAGGACTTCTATTCCATAAAGCAGGCAATGGAGTAGATAGGGTCAGAGACTATATTAAAGGTTCTGAATGTAGAGGAACTGGTAGAACTTGTTCCATATAGATCAAAAGACAATAATTGCAAAATGGAAGAAAGATAGAAGTGAGGTAGAAGGAAAAGGAGCATGATACACACGAGATGTGACTCTCCAAAGAACAAACTGGGAGATTTGATGTCCATGATAGATAGCAGACTTCTCAAGTGTCCCTATTTTGGAGGAGCAATTCTCTTTTCAGGTCTAATTTGCCACTGTAAATTATGTACCTATTTTTTTAGTCTTGTCTCTATTTTCTGGCTTGATTTACCCCCTTCAAACAATTTTAAAAATTTTCTGAAACCTCCCACCATCAAACTTGATTTCTGAAGCTGTCTAGTACACAGAAGCACAGTTGGCATAATGGTTAAGATCTTTGCCTCCCAAGCACAAAGTACAAGGTTTGATCCTGACCTCTGGCCAATGACTATATGGAGTTGGTATGTTCTCTCTGTGGGGTTCTTCCCACCAACCAAAAATAGAGTGTTTCCACCTCAAAACTCATCCAAGAATTAAGTCTGTGAGTAGCAGCACATACTCTTGATGGTGCCTGTTTGGGGAAGAGTTGTATAGACTGTGCTGTGCAGTGTCCTCCAGATTGGAGATCACAGACTGCATGCCATGTCAGGACTAGTCACTTGATGGAATAAAATTGGCTCTGGGTGATTTGGTCATGTTAACTAATGTCATCGAAAATGGGCATGAATATCTGTCAGTGTTAAAGGGATGAGAATGGGTTGAAGTCCCAGCCTACTCCAACCTATTCCAGGGACCCATGCTAATGGTGGGATTTTGGGGGTCTATGTGCTTTGCATAAAGGCCAGCAGCCATGGGTCAATAAGCTACTGGTCAGCTAGTAAGTGTCCAGTTGCCCAGCTGGACATAAAACAGATCAACATGCCAAACATGAGCTAAGGATTGCTTTAGTCAGTTTAGATTAGACAAGCTGCAGCTTGGAAGTGGATAACATAATGATAAGGAGGAAGCTGAATATCCTCTGTATCCAGGAAACAAGATGGAAAAGCAGTGCAGCAAAAGCCACTTGGCTTGAGATCCATAGTCTATTACTCATTGGGAGGACAGACTAAAAATTGTGTGGGAATTGTGGTGAAGGAGAGGCCCCAGAAGATAGTGAGGGATGTCATTACAATTAGTGACAGACTCATGGCAAACAAACCTCAATATAAGGATAGGGAAGTATTGATAATCTCAGCCAATGCTCTAAAGCAGGGTTGTAATAGCGAGTAAAAAGACTGCATTCAGACAGTAGTTGCACAACCTACAAGATAAGTTTGACAACTTGACTTGTTGCTGATAATGTGAAACCTGAATGCATATATCAGGACAAACAGAACAGGATATGAGAACTGCCTGCATCCACATGGCTGGGGCAACAGGAGTAAAGAAAGAGACACTATTCTAGACTTCTGTCTGAAAAATGGCTTGATGGTGGCCAACAAATGGTTCAGCAAGAAAGACAAGCAACTTGGTTAGAATTCCTACTAGTATAAATAAAGGGCATCATTGTAGAATCAGTAACTACAAAGTAATTCACAGTGAAAGAGCCAGCCCACAGCATAAGCCACTGGTTGTCACAATCTGCTGCAGGCAATGGTCAGAGAAGTCTATAAGGTCAAAAAAGACCAGGTTGAAAACCTGGAAGTTGACTGGAGAGAAAGCACAAGAGATCAAGGAAATATTCAGGGCTCTAACACCTTAGGAAGAAGAGTAGGAAATATGGGAGGTGAAGAAGAATGGCAGCTCCTCATAACAGCATATGTGAGGACTACAGAACAGAAATGCATCTGAGACAGGTATGGAAGCAAGGTACAAAAGGAAAGATGGTGGTGAAACCCAGAAGTCCAGGAAAAAGAGTGCAGTGAAAATTAGGTGATAGAAAAGATGGCCCAGGCTAAGAAGGAATACGAGCTGGCTAATAAATAGGCTTGGAGAGCAGTTGCAATAGAAAAGAACAAGGTATCAGAGGCATTCTAATAGCTTCTGGAAAATGACACAATAGATGTTTATCAGTTTGCAAGGCAAAGACAGAAAGATGAAGAAGATAGTCATCGGAGACCCTTCATAAGGGTTGCCAGCAACTCCCTGCTCACCACTCCACAGGACATCAAAGGCAGATGGAAGGAGTTCTTCCAACAGCTGCTGAATGAAGAAAACCCCACAGAAGCTGTACTGCCCCAGACACAGCCCGCAATGAAAGAAGAAGAGGAGGAGGAGCCCACCCTAAAATAAATAATAACAGCACTAAGGAAAAATGAAGTGAGGAGATGAAACTGACTACTGATAAGACAGTTGTAATATCAGCAAATTGGAGAAATCTAAAGAAGATGAAAACTGAGATAGAAGGGAAATAGTGAAACAGATTAACAGCTTCAAGCATCTGGGAGAGGTGGTTGAGGAGAAGGGAAGTCTAATTGAAGAGGTCCTAACTGGAATTAGAGGGCTGCAGCCAACTTGCAGAGATTGTCAGGGATACTGTGAGACAGAAGAATGCCAATAAAGCTGAAAAATAAGGTGTACAAAACAGTGGTGTGACTAGCACTATTGTATGGTACAGAAACCTGAACAGTGAAGGCAGACCAGTCGAGGAAGCAAGAGGTGATGGAGATGAAGTCTCTGAGATTAAAAGAGAAATAGTTACAAATGCTCTATATAAATACATTAGAGACATGGCTCTGGACATAGTTTTAAATTTTAAGAGTAGTTGACAGTGATATACGTGGAGGTAATATTAATGATTTTTCTCAAAAGGAAGAATTTAATTGGATTTTATGCTTAGGGGCACATATTTTGCCTGCTTTGAATGGCTATGTATCTTTAAAGCCTTTATTGCAAGAGAAACACAAATGAGCCTAATTGTTGTCATGTGACCCATTATATAAATGGTGGATTGTATTCCTTGTATTTTTTGTTTGATATGCATGAAGAAGCCTTGTTTAAGGAGAAAAATGTTGCTAGCGGTTTTAAAAGTTGTTTGAGTCTAATAAACCTCTTCATTACCAGCTGCTCCTGGTTCCAGTGACTTCTGTTTTACTTGTCTGCCTTTAAGCATGTGTTTCTGAGCAGTATCCCACATTTGGTATTGGACACCAGAAAAGTTATGTAGTATTTGATATTCAAAGTTTAATCTAATTAGATGGCCAATTTTTTGGATGGTTATTCCTATTTTTCAGCAGCCTTTGTACGTATTTTCAATGTCTGTAGGTTGACAGGTAGGGAACAGGAATTGACTGAGGGGCTTACCCAAATGGTTAGGACTATGCCAGAAAAGACAGAATTCTGAATGTAGTCCTAATTAAGGCAGAACAGTGACATATGCACTAATGAAGACATTGTTAGCTAACAGTCATCATGACACTGTTGTGGCTTAGAGTGGAGGAGGGTAAGAATACAATAACAAAAATGATGGTGTGGAATTTTGGAAGAGTGAATTAGAATGAGCTGGAGCAAATTCAATAAAGAATTAGAAGAATGAAAAAAAATACAGTTATAAAAAAGTTATGAGAATGGTCAGTGACTCAGCATTCAGGGCTATGGACAGGGTTTGAGGATGAGATACAACACAGACAAGGGCAATGTGTCTAGAACATAAAGTGAAACTAGAAACTAGAGCAAAATGTGGGACACAGAAGATGTAAAAAAAAAAGAGGGGTCAGCAGGTACAGATAACAGTATAAACAAGCTAGAAGAAGGCAGCAAAGGTGGTCAGGACAGCACAGGTACTACTTAAAAGGGAGTTGGCAGAAGAGAAGCTTAATTCTCGCAGAGATAGAAAAAGAGGAGATCTGGTCATTTTGAAAACACTTTTACATTTCAGTCACAAAATCTATTTAAATTGAAAAGGGCTAGCCACCCTGTGCTGTGAACATTAGGTCTGCTCTAGGTGATAATCACTACTGATGCGACCTCCCAACTCCATGTACAAAATGGGAAAAAGGGGTGTTGATGCCAGTGCTGATGCTGATGAGTTTTGCCATCCCAAATAAAATTATTTATGAGTTTATTATTTGCTCTGAACCATTCTGTAATTAAAATAATCATAAAAATGCACTCATTTAACTATTGAGGATTTTGCTGCTATTCTTTTCATGATTGAAACATTTTCATTTTTACAGAACCAAATCATAAATGTATGAATCATTTGAATCTATTTCACTATTATTTTCATCTTCATGCAGTTTCCCTGTGCACTTTTAGCATACATTTTAAAGCTTATGTTATGAATACTAAGGTTCCAGATACTTACGTTAGAGATGGGGAAAACTGAGAAGAAGAAAAACAACTTGAGCTACCCTTATTGCTGTCTGAATGATGGCCTCTCCACTGACCCTCATCCTTGTAATGGGTAATAAATGAACCTGTTGGCCATGGAAGGAGACTAATGAAGAGAGGAGGAACAAAGAGCGCATAAATGAGAATATAAGGCTGACAGTTTACATTTATACTACTGTTTAATTTTATAATGAAGCAAACAAAACATTTTGAGTATGAATGTAAATTGTTCTATGTACTTGATCATAAGGAATACATGATGAATATGTGGAATATTTTGTGTAGTGATATTAAAGAACACTACAGTTCTGAAGCTTTTTATTAAATATTAGTAGAACCTTAATCTGCAGCCTCAAGTTTTTAAAATTTATTTTGTACTTCCGTAGCAACTTACTAAACTTCAGGTATTTAATCACTAAGAAATTTGAAAGCAATTAATCTAGTCTTGCATTTTTTATCTGTTATGAGTTGCTAGCTACATTTTGAAATCTGATGGAGGAATTTCTTCAGTAGATAATATGACTTCAGCACCTCTGTGGTTCAGAGGGATGGAGCCCTTATTGTGACCCAGACAACTGGGGTTCAATTTGTGACCTCCCTATTAGAGTAATCAGGCAGAGTAAAGGAGGAATGCAGGACCATGGCCCGCTCACCTGTCCTGAGGGATGGGGAGGGTTGTATGCACCTGGGGGTATGTGGATTCATTACCATTTCTTTGGTGGGACTGGTGAAACCATTGCTAATGCTTTCCTAACAGGGGCAGAACTACTTGGAAGAAATATCCCTTCTGGAAGTGAGGGGAAAGCCACCCCAGTCAGTCCATTGCATGACCCCCCCCCCTCCCAGTTTGCTGAGTGCATGCAGAAGGATAGGGCACAAGTAAGGAGCAGCTAAGCCACCCCTGATGGCTGCCTAAATGATGGCTTCTCATGAGCAACTCTTGCCCTGGTGACAGGGAATGAATGTGTCCACTGGTCAGGAGGGGCTGATATTTGGCCAGTAGTGGGGCATAAAATGACAAACAAATGGTACTTTGCAGAATCAGCCCTTTTTGCAAAGAAAAGGGGATGTATAACTGGGTAGTCAGGATATGAAATAAGGACATCAGAAGTGCTTTAGCTTATGAGTTGGTATTACAAAAAGTCAATGATGAAAATAAGAAAAATACATTAACAAAGTTTTAAGCTACTGTAGTTTTCCATGTTGTCTCCTAATTGCAGATATTCAGTAACTTTGTCTTAAAGTTATTTCACTGCCATTTCCTTATTACATCACATAATTGTTATTGCTGCCACTTTCTAAGCCTTGGCCAATGTCTGTTTAATATCTACATGTTAATCTTACACTTGCTGAGAAAAATCACCTTACTGAGTACATTTTAAAAAGCTGGTCATATTTCTTCATGATGTGCAAACACATGACTTTTTAATAAACTGTGATGTAAAGAATTAAGGACGGAACATACAGAATTATGTTTAGGTCACCAGTCATAATCAATTTGTTATATACCCAAGTGCTGGATTTCAAGAAACTTGCCTCAAATGCAAAGTTTGAGAGGTGATCATCATCATCATAATCATTATCAACCCCCTTTTCCCATTTTCTACATGGGCTGGGGTGTCACATTAACTGTTGTCACCTCTCTTGATTCAGTGCTACTCTCCTACCTTTGCCTTCTTTCATGCAATGTATCCATCTCTTTTCTGGACATCCTTGTGTCCTCTTGCCTTCTTCCTATTACTCCCAAATCTTCTTTCCTGCATGTGTCAAAACCACATTGGAACTACTTTGGCTTCTGCTCTGATGTCACCATTTCATCATATGTCCTGCAGTGTCCATCTTATCATCCCTCTCAGGTACTTCATCTTCATCACCTCTTTCTTCATTAGCTGCCCTGTCTTGACTGCCCATGTTTCTACACCATAGAGGAGCACTGGTCACACGATTGTTTTATACACCTTACTTTTAAGTTTCTTTGACATTATTCTATTACATTTACACCCCTGAAACTCTGTGCTAGTTGGCAGAAGCCCCTCTGATTCTACATTTGACCTTCTCTTTTCCACGTCCCTTCTTCTGAACTATCCATCAGAGATGTGTTATGAGAATTAGTATTTTGAGTTCTGCCATAAAGTCCTTTCCTAAAGACTGCAAAGCTTTATTACAGTGATGTTGCCTATGAACCTTTGTATGATAATGCTGTTAGAGTGAGTTTCCTATGACAGTACCTTACTATAACTTTATATTTTTAATTTTACAACAAATGATGTGTGCCATGTATTGAAGAAAAGTCATGAATGTTTATTGCAATTTGTAAAAGAACCCTCCAAACTATGACATTATTAGATTTTGGCAGCCATGTCTCAGTACAACCATTTCTTTACACAATTTGGAGCTATTGCATTTATTCTTTTTCTAGAATGTTCACACAATATTTTTATATCATTTAACGGTGACTTTTTATAAATTAATTTTGTAATGTGCATGCCAGCCTGCTCTGTCAATTCAGTCTACCTGTAATGTGCCATATTTGATGCAGTCTATGAACAGAACACAGAAAAATGCTCTCTAATTTGCAGCTTAGACCTAGGGCAATTTATCCAATCCAGTGTTGCAGAAACCTGCTGTGTCATCCTGGCAGTGTGATGTAATCTGTGAATGCCATGTGATAACCATCACATGATGGCTGCAAGACTAATGAGAACTAATTACATCTAGCCATGGACTTATCTATACATCAGGCCTATCCTGCAGCCTGTAAGATGGCACACACAGAGACAGACATAGTACACAAGAAAATAACAGTCTGTTGCTCTGGAACAGGTTCCCCATCCATGTGAATCAGAGCCCATCTCCAACCTTATTTCAGCGTAACCTTGACAAATGGATGGGAAATTGGAAATTCATCTCAGGTCTGATCCCCATGTCTTTGAGAGACAGAGGCAGGCAGTAATGCCCAAACTAACATACCCTCCACACAATCTCTAGAAACCCTAACATACCCCCTGCTAATAAACTTCTATGATAAATAGGGACATAAAGTACAGTTTTGTACCTACCATAAATGTAGATGTTCGAGTGTTCACCCTGCTGCAGTCATCACACATGGGTTATCCTGCCGTCAGGCGGTCCCGCAGTTGGCCCGAATTCCAAAGTCTTGGTCTGGCGTCGGTTGCTGTCACTTCTTTCCTGACATCAGGGGTATATAAGAGGCATCCAACGCCATTGTCTTCAGTTTTTCTTGCCCCAGATGTCAGGTGCCCCCAAAAGGTAGGCAAAAAAAAAAAATATATATATATATATATATATATATATATATATATATATATACACATATGGCTATATAAAAATAAAACAAAATCCTTAGGTACAAGCAAATACACCACAGAGGTAGTATAGGATAAAGTGGTAGAGATTAGTTCAGAGGGGATGGAGGGAGGGTAACCTGGACTGCAGCAGGGTGAACACTCGAACATCTACATTTATGGTAGGTACAAAACTGTACTATGTTCATCATGTTACCCTGCTGCAGTCATCACACTTGGGTTGAATCCCAAAGCTAAAGAGGGGAGGTGGAGTCAAACAGGGTTAGAAGAGGCTAGTAGGCCCTGCAAAACTGCAGTGGCAAAACCAGCTCTAGTCTTAAGAGTAAAGAGGTAAGTGATAGTGTTTGGTGAAGGTGTGCACTGAACTCCAAGTAGCAGCTTCCAGAATATCCTTGGTTGGCACTCCCCTGAGAAAGGCTGCTGATGTAGCTGTAGCCCTGGTGGAGTGGGACCTAATGTTAGCAGGTACTGGTTTCCCATGATGTGTGTAGCAGAAATGTATGCAATGTCCTATCCATTTCGAAATGGTCTGTTTTGAGATAGCTTTTCCTTGTGATCCTGTAGCATAGGCTACAAAGAGCTGGTCAGTTTTTCTGAAAGCCTTAGTTTTATCCAAGTAGTAACGTAATTGCCTGTGAATGTCCAAAGAGTGCAGGAGTCTTTCTCCTTTGTTCTGGGGATTTGGGAAGAAGGTGGGCAAGTGAATGGTTTGGTTTAGGGCCACACTGGATACCACCTTTGGAATAAAGGAAGGATTAGTTCGTAGAGAAACTCTGTCTTGATGAAAAATGAGGAAAGGTTCCACTGCCATTAGTGCCTGTAGCTCTGAGACTCTTCTAGCTGAGGTTATTGCTAGTAGTAGGGCAGTTTTCCATGAAAGAAATTTTATATCAGTTGAAAAAGCTGGTTCAAATGGCGGCAGTGTAAGCTTTTCCAGGACAAAGTTGAGATCCCAAGTAGGTGTTGGAGCTCTCCTTGGCGGTCTTAAGTTCTTAGCCCCTCTGAGGTACTGTCCTAGGAGTGAATGTGAAAATAAAGGAGGATCCATGCTGTAATGAGCTGAAATTGCTGAGGTGTGGATATTAATAGATGAAAAGGAAAGTCCTTTGTGTAACATCTCAGTTAAATATTGTAGAATCTGAGGAATGTTCGGCTCCAGGGGATTTAGGCCTTTAGCCTGGTTCCAGGAGCAAAATCTTTTCCATTTGTCTGAATAGGTTTTCCTGGTGCTGGGCCTCCTGGCCTCCAGAATGACATCCATAACAGCTTTGGATAAAGGTATTGACTGGTTGTTTAGGTAATTTGCCATGCAGCCAGGTTTAAAGTCTTGAGCTGGCTGTGTAGATTCAGATTGTCTCGCTGGGTGAGCAGGTGAGGAATATGTGGCAAAATCCATGGTGGACCCTGGGCCATGATCCTTAAAATTGGATACCAATGTTGGCATGGCCAATCTGGTGCAACGAGAATCATTTGTGGCCTCTCTAATCTGACTTTCAGCAGTACCTTTGCTAGAAGAGGCAGTGGAGGGAAGGCATACACTGTTAATGTTTTCCAACTGAATGAGAGAGCGTCCACTTTCCAAGCTAGTGGATGGAAGTTCCTTGTGCAAAATTTTTGAAGTTGGTGGTTGTGGGGGCTTGCAAACAGATCTATGTCTGGGCTTCCCCATTTTTGAGCTATCATTGCAAATACTTGTGGATCTAGTTTCCATTCGTGTGGATCCATGATGTTTCTGCTTAGGTCGTCTGCCAATGTATTTTTCTTTCCTGGCAGGAATTGTGCTTGTAATTGAACCTGGTAAGACAGTGCAGTGTTCCACAAGGTCATTGCTTGCCTGCATAGAGGGTAGGAATGTGTGCCCCCTTGCTTGTTTATGTACCACATAACTGTGGTGTTGTCTGTTCTTATTAGTAGTTGTCCTGGGTGTAGAAGGTCCTTGAAAGCTGTTAGGGCATTCTGCACTGCTAGCATTTCTTTTTGATTGATATGCAGGTGTCTCTGATCTGTAGTCCATTTGCCCTGAATGCACTGTCCTGCCATGTGTGCTCCCCAGGCATAGTCCGATGCATCTGTCGTCATAGTTTGCCTGGCTGTGGGTAAGGTGAAAGGCTGACCCTTGTTGAGGTGACATGCCTGTGCCCACCATACAAACTCCTGTTGAAGGCAGGGAATGAGTGGAATCATTGTTTCCAAGCTGTGGCTGTGCTGAGTCCATACACTTTTCAGGTACCATTGTAGTTTCCTCATATGCAGTTTTGCAAATGGTATTAGTAGAATGCAAGATGCCATGAATCCCAAGGCCTGCAGAATTTTTCTTGCAGGGAGTTGGGTCTTTGTTGCCATTATTTTGAAATATTGTGACAGTTGTCGTTGTTTGTCTGATGTGAGATAAACCATCTGGGCCTTTGTATTCAAGCTGACACCCAGGAATGTTATGTTTTGCGAGGGTACTAGTTTTGATTTCTTTTCATTTACTGTGTACCCTAGGCAACTTAGAAGATGTTTGACAAATGCCAGATGCTGTAAAAGAATGTCCTTGTTTTCTGCTTGAATAAGACAGTCGTCCAGGTGTGGGTATATATGAATTCCTCTTTGTCTGCAGTATGCAATTACTGGTGCCAGGCATTTGGTGAAGACACTGGGCGCAGTAGATAATCCAAAGGGCAGTGCAGAGAACTGATAATGAATTGAACCTGCAATGAAGTGGAGGTATCTTCTGCAATTTTGTCTGATAGGGACATGCAGGTATGCCTCCTTGAGGTCCAAAGTGACTAGCCAGGCATTCTTGCCCAGCATGGGAAGAAGCTGCTGTAGTGTTAGCATCTTGAATTTTGGTACTTGCAGATAGGTGTTCAGAATTGAAAGATCCAGAATGGGTCTCCATGCTTTGTCCTTTCTTGGAACTAGGAAGAGTCTTGAGTAAAATCCTTGTCCCTGCTCCTGTGTAGGTACCTGTTGAATTGCTCTCATGTTCATGAGAGCTGTAATTTGTTTTTGTGCCTCTGTCCATTGATTTGGTGGCAGGTTTGGCATTCCTTTGATCCTTGGTAAGGTATAAAAGTGGAATCTGTATCCTTGAGAGACAATGTTTAGAACCCATTTGTCTTTTGTGATGATGTGCCAGTTGTCTGCAAAAAATGCTAGTTTTCCTCCCAAGGGTGTTGCCAGGAGAGATTTGCTTGGTAGTTTGAGGATAGAGTCATTGTGTCTGCCTTCTGTTAGCTTGAGGCCTGTCTTCTCCTCCTTTCTGGGTAGTAGAACCCCATTGGCGAGGTTTGTAAGGGCCCTGTGACTGACCTCTGCCCCTTGGGTGTCTGTATTTGCCCCTCTGTGATCTGTCTGAAGCTGGAAAGAACCAATTTTTTGTTGGCCAATTTCTGCTGAAGCAAGGGGGTTGTACCTGCAAGAAATCCTTGACCGTTTGCATAGATTTCACCTTATCCGCCATTTTCTTTAAAACCTCTTCTGCTTTGACACCAAATAATACATCCTGTTGTAAAGGTGCATCTAATAATTTTGCTTTAACATGGTCAGGGAGGGTTTGCTCTTTTAACCAAGCATGTCTACGAATGACTGAGCCAGTAACAGCTGCTCTACAGGGAGCTTCCAGTGAATAAAATCCGCATTGTAAAGTATGCTTGCCCACCTGTTCAGCTGCATGCAACAGATCCTGCATTTCCTTGAACTCAGGCTGTTCTGAGTGTGTGCTCATTTTTTTGTTTTAACTGAGACATCAGGAATTGTTGATATTTCAACATGTGAAACTGGCAATTTAATGCTCTCATAGCCAGAGTTGCAGAGGTGTAAATTTTCTTTCCCCATCTATCTAGAGCTATGGAATCTCTTTCAGAGGGCAAGGATTTTTAACCATAGAAGCCTTTGCTCCCTTAGGACCCTGGATATGGTTTCTGGGTCAGCTACAGGGCTTTTATGAAGGAATTTGTGTGAGTCAGGTACTCTGTAGTATCTGCCTGGTTTGGCTGGAGCAGGAGGTAGAGAGTCTGGATTTAAACTAGACTCCAAGTAGACATCATCCACAATATCTAAAACAGGAGGAATAGCAAGAGGTCTGTGTTGGGGTAATAGAAGGAACTCTCAGAGCCTTTTCTTAGAATCTGAGTAATCCTGGCCTTCCCAGTGGAAATGTTCCCTCATTTTATGTAATGTTTCCCAAAAGGAGTAGTCTTCAGGGGGTGATGCTGAGGGAATACAGTCTTCAGCATCAGAATCCTCATAAGGTGGAAAAGTGTAATCCTGTTCCTCAGAAGAATCTGAGGAGAGAGAAACCTGGTCAGAGGATGCATAATCCTCCTCATCTTGGTCTTTTATCAGGAGGGGGATGTGAACCTCTGATAAGGGTAATTAAATCTTCAGCCATCTTAAGCATCTGTTTCTTAGGCATGGGGCCTTGACCTGTAGACTGATTAACAGTTTTCTTAGATTTTAAAGGAGTTTTAAGTTTAGCATAAGATTTAATGGTGAGTGTAGTTGGTCTGAAGACACCTTCTGCAACCAAAGGTGTTTCCTCTGCACCGGTGTGTAAATCTGCTCCGGTGTCGGTAGATGGCTGCGTTGGCCTAGTAGACTCCGCGTGAGAGTTGGCAGCTGTCTGGGGTTCCAGCTCTGTGGTCGACAGGGGCTGCGTAGGCGCCTCACTGAAAACCGGAGAACCGGCGACAGGCCCAGCTGAGGCCTCGGGGTCTGGCTTATTCCTAGGCTGCCTGTCCTTATCCTTGCGTTTTTTAAGAATTGTGGCCATCGGCTGCTCCGACGGCATGATATAATTGAATTTCCTAACAAAATAATGCCATGCGAAGTCAAAACGGTGTTTGATAGTGCGTTTATTAAACCTAGCACAAAACTGACAACCTGTGACGTCGTGGTCTGGGCCTAGGCAAGGAATACAATAGGAATGGAAGTCCTTATGAGGTATTTGCTTCCCACAAGAAATGCAATTGTTAACTTTTTCTGACATCGGACTGAGGCAAGAAAATGTTCCCCAATGGGGTACTTAGCTTTATTGAAGACTTCGGACTGAAATTTAAATCGAAAATCTCAGGTGTTGGCCGACCGGCACTTGTAAACTGCTTCTGCTTCGGGCACCGCGCGGCAAGAAAGACTGAAGAAAATGGCGTCGGATGCCTCTTATATACCCCTGATGGACTGACGTCAGGGAAGAAGTGACAGCAACCGACGCCGGACCAAGACTTTGGAATTCGGGCCGACTGCGGGACCGCCTGACGGCAGGATAACCCAAGTGTGATGACTGCAGCAGGGTAACACGATGAACATCTGACTTGGATTGCATGGCAAGGCTTACAATGGCCCTGGTGGTTGTTAGGCTAATATAGAACTATGAACCTTAAGCTACCTCAACTGCTCAGACATTATAGATGTTTTTTTTTCCTTTTCTCATGAACATTTGCAATCTCTGCAGCATTTTAATTGTGTAACTATTATTGTGTTAAAATTAATTCATAAGCCTTGAACTTAATACAGACTACTTAAAAGTTTCATTGCAGCTACTATGTAGGATCATTTTATTCATGCTGCTTATCATATATATATAGATAATGTAGTACGTGACTGCATGGCAGTTCAGAAAATAATTGGCAATCATATCCTTCACAGAAAAAGTCACGCAACAGTTTCTCTTTCATTGAATGAACTTTTAATAGTCTAATTTCAGATCTCCTACCAACTGACTGATTTAAAACATGCAATATAAATCTGTCTCCCTCTATTTTAGATTTACTACGTCAAGGAATACTGTTAACTTGCTGTTGTCATTGCACTCTATTCTTTAACTTTGTTAAGTTGGTGCTGATGGGAGATTAATATGGCAATGTGCTTTACAATTAATTTTACTGTGAGTTCAGAACAATGATCTGGACATAACCAGCATTTGTTGGAATAATTTTTTTTATTCTCTAGGTTATAGGTTTATAGGTTCACAGGTAAGTACTAAGCTTGCTGCCCTTGTGGGCTATGTTAAGCTTAACCAGTTTCCTTTTCAGAGATGAGAATCAAACCTTGTACCTTCTGTGAAGTAAACACCTTAATCGTTATACCAACCCCCAATATAATCACGGTCTGCTGACAACTAGGAGAAGAACCATGTTCTGTGAAGTGCAACCTCATGAAAGTGCATGTCATACTCAGCAATGGGTTTCCTATATTAAAATGAATATCTAGCAAAAAATGATGAACTCCACAACTTCTTATTGCTGGTGGGCCTTTCTTAATACAGTATATTATATTATGTAAACTGAAAATAAACACATTACACACCAAGGGATAAATGCTCTGTAGCCAATAAAATGCAGAGTAACTATGATAAATATAAGCACTCAGGAGCAACCCAGCACAGAACCAAAAGTTCAGCATATATCTATGCACTCGAAGTACAGTCTCTAACAGTGACAAGATTCAAAATAAGTTCCAACAGCAGCTAGATAAAATCCAGAGGCAAAATAAAAATGATATCCTTTTATTCCAGACACATGTGGAGGTAAGCGCTTCCGCCAAGAGGCTTTGTCAAACCTTTAACAGAGTGTAAAATCACCTACTACTATATAGCAAACTGGTAATTGGATAACTGATACCAATCAAGTCAGCACTCCTTTTAAAGTCATAAGCTAACACATAGTCAAATGCATTCAAAATATATCATAGTAAGTAAGCATATTTAAAACATTACATCCATATGGATAAAACTCAAAAATAAATATCTAGCCTCTTGGCGAAAGCATTTACCTCCACATGTGTCTGGAATAAAAGGATATCATTTTTACCTTGACTCTGGATTTTATCTAGCTGCTGTTGGAACTTATTTTGAATCTTGTCACTGTTAGAGACTGTACTTCGAGTGCATAGATATATGCTGAACCTTTGGCTCTGTGCTGGGTTGCTCCTGAGCATTTATATTTATCATAGTTACTCTGTATTTTGTTGGCTACGGAGCATTTATCCCTTGGTGGGTAACGTGTTTATTTTCAGTTTATTTTACTTTTTTCCTTGTTACTACCACCAGGGAACCATGGCAGAAAGGATCGAACAAGCTATAGAACTCCCATACATTTCCAGGAGTTCTTTAAAAGTTACTTCTTACCAGGATCGCTTTTTGAATTGTGTGACTGAAGAGTCTAATCCACTACTTGCGTATGTGGTAGTGGATCCAGGGAATGATGCTACAAATGATGAAGTGGACTATGATGCATTGAATGAGGCGTTTATATCTCTGGAAACAAATCTTTTGAAGCTTAAATGGTTGCAGATGCAGCATTACCATTTTGAAGCATGCATCCACAAGAGAATTATGCCGAGAAGGCTTTGTGTACTGAAGATGCCAACGACCGGAACTTTGTATCCTGAACTTTTATATCATTGGCAACAGTTAAATATTCAGGTGAGCCTGGATTATATGTCTTTGCTTAATGAATTCTTCCTTCCAGAAGAAACAAAACTTAAAGACACTATTAAGAAACAACAGAATGACATTTTAATGACTTTTCCTACAGCAGAAATAGAGCATATGATGGAACGTTTATTTGACAGTGTGTTTCTGTTCGAGAAACGTCTTATCGAACAGAAGCGAAATAAATTGAAGCATGACATTTTTGACTTCTCAAATGGTTAGGTCTTCACTTGGCCTCGTAATCACAACTCTAATAATCGTGAACAATTCAACGTTAGGAATGATAGACTGGTGCATAATTCCATAAGTACTGTACCTAATTTAAACAATCCTAATGTTGTAAAGAAAAATATAGAGAAAGCTGGTTTATCTCATGGTGATGGGACAATTAATGTGTGTGATAATGAACCTGTTGATATTTTAGATGATTCCAGTGCTTTAACTGTGGTAGGAACTGTTAATGCTGTTATTGTAGATGTACCCAGTAGTTGTAGTCCATCTACTGTTTCCACTGAATTGAATGTGAATTCTGTGTATACCAGCTTACGAGCCAGTGATGAACCAGTAGTTAGACCTAAAGTTGTAGCTTCTACAAGTGGACAGAATCTGAGACATCCACCCCCTTTCCCCATTACCAACCTGTCCCGGAGAGGAAGGAGTCACTCTATGAACAGGGGGAGACAGAAAAGGAAGGCATCTGGAGAGGAACAGAGGGGGCCTCCTTTAAAGAAAATGTGGGAGAGGTTAATACCGATATAGTTTGGGATATTTCACATAGACCGTTAAATATTGATGAAGATGAGTTATTGAATAAAGGGTTAACCTATATCCCTACCACCCACAGTAATTTAACAGATACCATTTTGAACATTATTTGTACATAATGTACAACTAAAATTTATGTATAAGAATGTTAGTATTAAAGAAGCAAATCTATGCTTCAAAAAACCTAGTTTATTTAACCCCAACTGTCATTCTTTACTTGATGCTTTCTGTAAGTTGGTTGAAGAAGATGTTTATAGTCATAGATGTATTAAAAAGAGAGGGAATTTGACACACAGACATAGGAAAGCATTGGATAACCTGAGAAATGACAGGAACATTACTATTAGACCTACAGATAAAGGTGGTCCTACAATTATTATGGATAGGGTTGCATATGATTCACTTATGCAAGAAATGTTAGCAGAGAGGAACTTTTACATGTCCGTTTCACCTCGAGAGGTCAAAGTCCATATACAAAGAGTTAATGACATTTTGGGAGACCTGAGAGAGAAAGGAGCCATCAGAGAAGAACAATATAATTTTTTCTGGGTAGAACATACGTTACTACCCATTATTCAAGGTCTACCCAAAATACATAAGGACCCCTTACATCCTCCCATGAGACCTATAGTTGCAGGTAGAGGCTGGGTTACTAAACCCATTTCAATTTTTATTGAGAAGTCTTTGAGGCCGTTAGTAGATAACAATTCAGTTATACTTAGAGACACAAAACTATTTTTATTAGATTTATATGATAAAATGAAATCAGTAGATGATCATCTTCCGTATTTTCTAGTCACACTGGATGTTAAATCATTATTTACAGTTATCCCTAACTGTATAGGTTTGCAGAAAATACAAGTATTTCTTATACAGTACTCTGATTTTACTATATCTGAGGTTGCGTTGATATGTACATTATTGAAACTAGTGTTGGAAAATAACCTTTTTGCTTTCCATGATAACATATATAAGCAGAAGGATGGTGTAGCTATGGGCACATCTTGTGCCAATAGCTACACCAACCTGGTTATGACCATGTGGGAAAGAGAACATCTCTTTCTTTTACCCAGATATCAGAAGTATGTAATTTTTTATAAACGGTTTGTAGATGACCTCTTCTTTTTATGGACAGGTAGTAAGAGAGAAATGTATCTCTTTTATGAAGAAATTAATACACTTACAGAATATCTTAAGTTTACAATGGAGGAATCAATTATTAGTATCAATTTTTTAGATGTCCATATTGAGAGGGTGAGTTGTGGACAACTCAGTACAGGCATTTATAGGAAGGCTTGCTACAGGAATACCCTGTTACATAGACAGAGCATGCATCCTAGGTTTGTCTTTGATAATATTGCTAAGGGACAGGCCTTTAGAGCATCTAGGTTAAATCCAACACAAGAAGGCTATAATGAAGAGCTTATGAACTTGAAAGGAAGGTTATTACACAGATCATATAACGCACAAGACATAGATAATATCTATCAGAGTATGAAAGAATATAGAAATGAGAGAGCCAGCCCTTATTTTTCTGATCTTGGTAGTAGATGGTATAATGCACCTTCTAGTCTGGTAGTTCTACGCAATGGAACTAAAACTATACAGACATTTTTTGCTTTATACTTATGATTTTAGAGACATCAGGGATATTGTTTGCAGGCACTGGCAAATCCTGATGACCGAACCATTAATTAAAGAAATATTGGGAGAAAACCCCCAGTTTCTTTTTAGAAATAAGAAAAACTTGCATAGAATGCTTTGATATTCTCATGAGCAGATGGTTCCGAGACATACCAGTAGAACAGGTGCATTTTTATGTAACAACTGTAACTTCTGTCCCTACATTTTTAAACATAATATGTTTGTACATCCAGTAACCACACAATGTTATCAGTTTAACGTAGTGGCCGATTGTAATTCAGAACATATAGTATATTTAGCAATGTGCACACGTTGTCCTGCGTTTTATGTAAGCAAAACTGATAGGAGGCTTAGAGATCGTATCAGAGAACATCTATACCAGATACGTATTCATTCCAATACAAATGCCTTATCCAAACATACCCTTGAAGCAGAGACAGAGCATACATTTTGCTTTTTGGTGATTCAAATTAATCATTCTAGTATTGAGGGTGGAGATGTCAGGAATCATATGGAAAGAATGGAAGTTAAATGGATAATTCAGTTTAAAGCACATGCCAGTCCAGGGTTAAATGACAAAATTCCCCTGAAACCTGCCTTGAAGAATAGGAAGTTAGTAGTTAAGTAAATCATGGGTTTATTACATCAATGTTTAAAATCATGTTTTGTAACATATATTTATTATATTTTTTATGTTAATATGCAGATATTTATAATTATGGTAATTGTGTTATTTAGATATTTATTTTTGAGTTTTATCCATATGGATGTAATGTTTTAAATTTGCTTATTTACTATGATATATTTTAAATGCATTTGACTATGTGTTAGCTTATGACTTTAAGAGGAGTGCTGACTTGATTGGTGTCAATTATCCAATTACTAGTTTGCCATATAGTAGTAGGTGATTTTACACTCTGTTTGTTAAAGGTTTGACAAAGCCTCTTGGCAAAAGCGCTTACCTCCACATGTGTCTGGAATAAAAGAATATCATTTTTACTTTGCCTCTGGATTTTATCTAGCTGCTGTTGGAACTTATTTTGAATCTTGTCACTGTTAGAGACTGTACTTCGAGTGCATAGATATATGCTGAACTTTTGGTTCTGTGCTGGGTTGCTCCTGAGCGTTTATATTTATCATATTATATTATGTATTACAATATTCACTTCCAAAGCATAATAATATTTTAGTACCTTCCAGAAAGGATAGCATGGGCAGTGTTAGCCCTTGAAAGATACATATACTTCTCAACTGTCCAATTTTTGACTGAATGCGTAGATTTTTGCTTCATATTTTTTGTCCATTCCTCATAAAATTTCTGATTTTCTGGCAAACCACTGTGGACTGAAGTCACTAAATAATGTCTGATATTTGAGTTTTAGACTTCGTATCCTTCAGAAAATGTATAATAACAGACAACCTATTAATCTAGCAACTTCTAAGTTTATAAGAGAAATATTTAAAATCTGTCCCTCTTTTGGGGACTTTAAGACCCTGGATTAGTTTTGGCTTTGTTCAGATTTCTTGTTCTAAGATGTTGAGAGGTATGAAGATATAAGGCTCTTCATGTGTGCCACTAGGTCTCTTTACACTATTGAGTTGTTTAATATTACCTTATATTATCCATTCTCTTGTATTATAATTTGCTTGTTCATTAATTAGGCTTGTAAAAAGGGTAAACATTTCAGGTGAGGTTTAACTAAGGCCAGCAAATCCAGCAGATGAGAGACCATTGCTGTTTATCAGTATTAACTGTCATTTCCATACTTAGATCCCAACTTTTCCTCACTAACATTTCTTTCAGCTACTTTGTGAATCTGCCAGCTGTTATCTGATAACTATTTTTGCACCCTAGTGTTTTTACTTCAATCATATGCACTTTGCAGGAAAACATGTAACACTGACATATCTTGCTGTTGCATATTTCCACTACATTCACCCACACCACCATACTCACCTCCATCCCATACCTCTCAAGTGTACTTCATTGCAAGGAATGTTCCTCATTTTGGGTGTTAAAAGCTCCATGTTCCTCAAAGTTCCACATTTAATGGGTCTGTCACTCAATCAATGGTAGGAATTTTTTTAAATAATATCCATGGTAAAAAGTACTGAATCACACTACTTCACCAAAAGAACTTTTTATAAGTATAAAATATCACATTTTAATCATCCTGTGACCTTCCTAGTTGAAGTTGGTAGTAAGCTGTTGGGAGGCGTTCCACATTTTGCCCATTTGTTCCACATTATATGAGACAGTATTCTTCATTTAGGATATGGAAGGTTGTGAGCTATGTCCATCACCGCTGCTCCTTTCATATCATATTTAATACACCTTCTATAAAAAAACAATGTAAATGCTTTTAAAGTACATAAGAATATATGCACGCTCAAAAAGTCTGGCTTCTGGATAGATGAAACCACAATTTGCAATTTTACACTGCCCTCTGCCTGTTAAAGGCTGCAGTAAACATATATTAACTCGTTGCCAGTTAGAGGTGACACTACAAACAAAGAATGCTTGATTGACAAGGAGAGGTTAAAAAGCACACAGCTATAATCTACTACACCCAGGTTATCACAGCACTGCTTTAGGATCCCATGAGCAGAAAATTTGCATTAGTCACTTCTGATTACGTAATATACTGTGTTGAAATGCACCTGTATAATGTCGGAATTGTAACATTATTAATAAGCAAATGAAACAATAATTAGAAAACATATAGCTACTGGGTGAAGTGTTTCTTTAAAAGCATAATCAGTGTTTTCACCTCTTAAAAAGTTTTTTCTGACAGATCTTGAATATCCTATGCATAATGTTTTTATATCGTCAGTAGTGCATAGTTTATGATACTAAATCTAGAAGAGCTCATACAAATCTCATGTATAGATACTTATATGGTAAAAAAATAGTACAATTATACTGTATGTGAACAATAGTACACAACATTATATGTACTGATGCAATGTAATTAAAGCTTGAAGGTTTTGTTTTCAACATGATATAACATGACATTTTCCGTGTTAAGTACATTGCCACTCGGTTACTGCTGCGTGTGTTCTGCTGCAGCAACAGCCTTCCTTGTCAAAAAAACAAAGCAAAAAGTGATTTGTTTAACAAAAGCTCATTCACCTTATCAAATAACAAATATCTGAAAAGTCAGCAGTTCTGAGGTTCATCTTTCCTGAGAAGGAAGACTTTAGAAATTGTAGAGGTGCACAAGTGCACATTTGTTGCAGTAAAAGTTTAGACGTATGCAAATTCCATATGATTTCACAATCTGTTTTGAGGGTAGTAGCATTCAGTGCTATGTATATACTGAATTCACCTTGTTTCCCAAAAGAAAAATTAAGGCTGTGAACACTGATTTTTGTGTTACCATCTTTTACCCATTTTTCTGCAAAGTACTTGCTGAAAGCAGGGAAGAGAGTTGGAGAGCTTTTTGATTAATGTAAAAGCAGGCTTGTTTCTCAACTTCAAAAAAAATGATGTAGTGGAAGTAGTTGGGCACAGAGATCTCTGCTTTTGGTGATTGCAGTCATGAAATTAAAAGATTCCTATTTCTTGGAAAGAAAGCAAAGGTAAATCTAGATAATACAGCAAAGACATCACATTGCCAACAAAGGTCCATGTCAACACAGCTATGATTTTCTCAATAATAACATGTAGCTGAGAGACAGGAACTATAAGTAAAGCTATGCACTGAACATTTATGTGAATTCCATGAATGGCACAAATATCAAAGTAAATATTTAAGGGAATCAACTCAGACTGTTTACTTGAAGGTGAAATAGTAAAACTAAAACTCAAAACCTTGGCCACATAACATGAAAACAGGATTATTTTGTATTTTTTCCAGTTGTTTTGTATTTCTAATGCAGTGACAGGAATAAACCCCATTCCTAACTCAGGATACAAAAAGTAAAGTTCATGAAATTATTATTGCTTCAGTCTTTGATGTTTGTCAAGAGTGCTCTTCTCAGCATCTGCAGTGTACCAGAATTACCATCACCTGTTATTCATATGGAGTTATATGTATTGGTAGCATATTTCAGTACACTGAAAAAGGCTTTTTATTAGTCCTGTTGCTCCTTCCACTATTACAAGTATGTGGGTGTCTTTATCACATATTACTCTAGTTTATTTATTTAACATTTGTTTACTGGGAGTGTCCACCTGAGACAAAAAGGCCCATTTTCAGTGGAGGCCTGGGGAGAAAAGCTCCAAATTACATTTAAAAAAAAACAGTGATAACACTGAACAAAATATAAAAAAAGATGTTACATAATCAGCAGCAAATACATATTGAATTGAGATGGTGTAAAAGTCAGAACTATAGGAAAAAATACACAAGACGTTACAGAATAATTAACAATACATATTAAATTGAGATGACGTAACAACAGTGGGTACAAATAATGCTGTAGGAGTGCAAGTCAAACATATTACACATTATAACAGATGATCCTTGAAAGCAATCAGTTTCAAAAAAAGATATTAATGTATTTCTTCTTGCATGTTCTGGTATTTTATTACTTTGTGTCTCTCAGTACATAGGACACTAATCAATAGCTGTAGCTATTTCACTGATTACCGATATGTTTGTCCTTTTTTCTTTGGTTTTCTAGCTCCTACTTTCTTGACTGTTTGCATTGGATGATCCCATGTGATCAGAACTTCTTCGTTTCAGTAATTATTTTTGCTTCATGTTTCCAGTGCTTCTCAACTACTTGTATGTTACAGTATTTGTACAATTCCCAGTTCAACAGTTTTGTCATATTATTGTACCTTTCAGTATATAGACCGACAGCCATAAATATATCGCAACCAAAAACAAAACGTGCAACTGTTTCTAATTCTATAGTACAGAACCTGCACTTGTCTATATCTCACATTTTTTATATAGATTTTGTAAGGCAACTTATGTATAGTGCAGTATCTTGAGTTGCCATTTTTAGCCTTTAATATTCCAAGCACTATTGAAAGCGTTCTAACTAGCAACATCTTAGTCTGGTATGGAAATTGTAATGCCTCTGACCATAGGGCTCTCAGGCAAGTTGTTAAGGGCAGCGGAGAAAATCACTGGTTCTTCACTTGCACCCTTGGAAGACTCGCTGCATAGGAAGAGCCAGGAAGATAAGCAATGACCTTACCCATCCTACAGATGGCATGTTCTCCCACCTCTCCTCAGATAGAAGTTACAGAAGCATGCACTGCTAAGACTTTCAGGATGAACATCAGTTTTTTCCCATTATCCATTACACTGTTGAACTCTGTCGACAGGTGAACCAGAAGAAAGTCAGCTCCTTCATCCCCCCTCCAATCACATAGGTATGTACATACCTGTCCGATCAGGAACAGAACACATTACAGGCTCTTCATGTTCTACAAATTTTATTAGTTTTACACAGTTCATATCAGTGCAGTTTAGATAGTTACTGTCCACATTTGAATGTGCAGTTCTGTCTGTTCTTCACCTGTACTCTTATACAAAAAATTCAAGACAGTGCAATATACACTTTGCAATGTCAATATGTTGTCCTATATATTTCTATTTATATGTTATGTTTTTGTGATGTCAAATTACTTTTTTTACTAAAATATTTTTCTGTATGTATGTCCTTGCACTGGGAATGAAGCAAAGCACATTTTGTTTAGTTACTCTGCAGTGTACACTTAAATGACAATAAAGTTTACTTTGACTTTGACTTGACTTGACTTAATCTTTTGGTTTATATTTATCTCTCCTTAACCAGTCATCTATCAAATCTTGATTGTTGGATAGTTGTTCCAGCGAGTCTCTATACTTATCACTAGAATTGTGGGCTTAGGTTCATAGACAAGTACTAGGCTAATTGCCCCTGTGGGCCATTTTAAGCCTAGCCAATTACCCCATGTGAGACTCAAACCCTGCACCTTGTGTTTGTAAGGTAACTACCTTAACCATTATGTTTTATTTCCTTTTCTTCTGGTCATGTTCTTTATGTTCATTCCTTTTTTTGGGTTTTCCATTGCTACCTGATTTTAACTATTTCTGGTTTAATTTCCATTCCCACTCCTTTCCAAAACACCTCTACAAATCTTAGCAAAGATTTCATTTTAGACTTGTTTTTTGCATGGTTTGGAACCTTCACTGTGTTTGAATCTAACGATGTCAAAAAAAATATGGATTCAGTTTCTTAACCACAGTTTCTTGCCCATTTTTGAGGAGGCCATATTTTTTTCAGAATAAGGTATATATACTCTAGGAGTGCCTAGAGAAGTCACTGATGCTGGGAAAGATCAAAAGCCACAGAAAAATGGTATATCAATGGATAAACTGGATAGATAACATTAGTAAAGTAATTAAAATGAATTTGCAAAAACTTTGCAACAATCTCAGAAGTATGTGGCCCAGAGAGACTTTTGTAGAAATAAAAAGTACAAAATGACTTCTAGGTGGAACCTGTAAAGCTGGTTTAAGACATGTAGTTGCTGCTGAGAAAACCTTCTGTATTACCCGTGACAGTATTATAATGTTAGTTACTTCACATTGCAACTGAAAATACAGCACAGTCTTAGTTTTTGACACATTCCCCTGACATTTCAGAAAAAGTCCAGGGTGTAAAGGCAGTTGTTTTTATATCACAATATTGATTCTCAGGGCTTCAGCTGGGTAGAGCAGTACAGAAACTTGTTGTGTCTTTTGGCTTATCCCGGTTAGGGGTCGCCACAGCGGAACTCCGGTCCACTAATGTTTGGTAGTGGATTTTTACGTGCTGAGTTACCAGCTCTGACGCACAACCTTCAACGAAGGCACACCCATTCACGCATGCCTCCACACAGAAGACGCTCTAGCTGAGAATCGAACGGGACGTCTTGCTGTGAGGCGACAATGCTACCGCAGCACCACTACCGCTATTAGAATCAAAACTTTAACATCAGTCTTTTCAGGATGTAGTTATGTAATTACTTTTGGGGTTGCAAAGACTAGCAGGACTTCAAAGTATTGTCCTTACAGGTTGATCGCGGGATTTGTCCTCACCTTCAGGATAAAAAAAAAAAAAATATTTTCCAATATGTGTCACAGTTTTTAAAATTCAAATTTTTTCTGGGAATGTTTTTTGACAAAATTTGCAACAATTCAAATTGCTTATAACATTTTTATTCTTTTGCATTTGCAGATATCTCATGGTGGTGGTGTAAACGGTGCTAGAAAATATTTCATCCACTGAAAATCAGGATCTGAATTTATGTTCAGAATTTTTACTAAAGTAAGAGACGGATACTGCGTAATTTTTTGCACTTGTCTGTAGTATGGTGAACAGTAAAATGTTTTATAAAAAACTCACATGAAATTTTAGACTTTCTCTTTAGCAAAGCCAGTTATATAAGACTTCATATTCTGTTTTGGAAAATTGAAAATCTGTGTTGAGATGGAACTCTGCATATGCACTGGGGAGTTCTACACTTTTTGGGTAGGAATTAATCACTGCCATTTCAAGACCCTGTCTCATTCTATCCCAAGGATCCACACATAGGGGTTAGTGGCAGCCTCCTTGCAATACACTGTTGATACTTTAACTAATGGAATGACCTGGATGCTTGTTGCCTAGGATCCTTGTAGTTGGGTCAGGGGTTATTGCCTTGTCTGTTCATGTGAGTTTCACAGAAAATCAGGCCAAGTTGCAGCTGACTTGCATCTAGTCCATTTTGTTTCCATCTTTACTTTTTGGGTATTTTATTTTCAAAGTACAGAGGGAAGTATTTCTGTTTTCTTGTGTTGCTAAAGTCAAAAAATAACTTTGGCTTGGTCTCTAAATTCCTGAGTTATAAAGCAGTGACCATTCCCATTACACCCTTAGAGCAAGAACACCTCTATATGACAGGCTTACTTTTGACTATTGTGATTTAATAGGTCTAGGACCATATCAAGCTACTGCATCTCCTGACTTAGGGTAACCCCATGTAGGCTTGTTTATTATAGTTTCTGGTATGTCAGCCATTGCTTTGACAAGCTGCAGCGGTTCATATCACGACAGATGCTTTCTTGATGGGTTGGTGGCTCTCTTTTTGCAACAATTCATTTGGTGCTTATGGTTGAAGGTAGATTTTTTTTTCTGCTGCACAGATGTACTGGAAATGATAGTAGTGATTCGGGCTTTTCAGAACTTTGCTTCTTGTCTTCACATAGGCTGATCTCACTAAAGATAACCAGTATAGTCATGTGGTAGGTCATCAAGTGATCAAATGGAAGTGGGAGATGCAGGCTCTTATCAACTTTGCAAGGACATGACTATGAAAATTGCTGATTAAATATCTCCCCTTTGCCAACATTATATATCTTGAGCAAAAATAGTCACTTTGCAGGTGACTTCATCTACAATATTTTGCTATCCATTGAATGATCTCTTAGCTCAAAAAGTATGATGGACCTCATTTTAGAAATGGAGTAACCCGGTTTGAGATTTGCCTGCTTCCACCAGTAGTACAAAGTGCAAAAGAGTTTCCAACTTTGCCACATGCATTGACAACCAGTTTGCAAAAGAGTTTTTGCTTGCTCTTCTTTATTCCCAAACTTACTCCTGTTCTGGCTGACAGTCATGTACACATACACAGTGTGTGTGTGTGTGTGTGTGTGTGTGTGTGTGTGTGTGTGGTGGGGGGTATATGTATACATACATACATGCATATACATATACATATATATATATATATATATATATATATATATACAAACAATAATTTTAGCAAAGCTAAAAACACAGCATCAATGGGACCTGACGGTATCCCGGGTTGCGTGCTACGTGAACTCCAAGAGGAGCTAAACCCGCACATAAAAATGCTATTTAACCTTAGCCTTACTACAGGATACGCACCTGAAAACTGGTGTACAGCAACAGTAGTCCCACGCCACAAAGGAGGCACCTCTACTGACCCTGGTAACTACCACCCCATAAGCTTAACCAGCCTGGACTGCAAAGCTATGGAAAGAATCATTATGGAACTAATAAACAGAGACATTGGGGACTTACAGACACTTGATCCCACCCATTTCGGAATTGTAAAAGGCAGATCCTGCCTTTTAAACCTGGTTGACTTTTTCGAAATAGTCACTAGAGTCATTGATGAGGGCAAAGCAGTCCATACAGCCTACCTGGACTTGGCTAAAGCTTTCAACACAATACCCCACTCTGGCATCATAGACTAGCTTAACAGCTTAAATGTAAATCCATATGTCACAAGATGGGTGGCAAACTGGATAAAGGATAGAACCCATAAAGTCAAAATCGCTGGAGCCATGTCAGACTCAAAGCCAGTGACAAGTGGTGTCCCACAGGGCTCTGTCCTGGGACCCCTCTTGTTCGGCATTTATTTCTCAGATGTGAAAGCAAACATGGGAGGGTTGTGGCTGACAAAGTTCGCAGATAACTGCAAACTAGGCACCATAGTCGATATACCAGCTGACACATACATCCTACAGAAAGGCCTCACTGAAACGGACAACTGGTGCTGGACTCATGACCTTAAACTAAATGCCAAAAAATGTATAGTCATCCCCTTTGGGAAAAACAAAGTGCCCACAAATTATCACATAGGCGATAACCCACTGAGTACGGAAAAAGTAATCAGAGACCTGGGGACCCAAGTCGATAGTGACCTCTCATTTGACACCCACGTTGCCAAAGTGGTTAGAAAGACTTTCTACCTTGCCCACTTTATCATGAAGGGATTCACATCCAGATCAAAGGAGGTCATTGTGCCCCTGTACTCCTCCCTTATCAGGCCCATGATCGAGTACAATGCCCCATTTGGTATGCACCTCACCCAGCACTTGCAACAGCTAGAGAGACCCCAAAAGTACCTCACCAAGAGGATCAAGGGTCTCCAACATATGTCATATGCTGCCAGACTAAAGAAACTCCAACTCTATTCAGTAGCATACCGCCTACTCAGAGGTGATCTGTGCCTGACGTACAAGGCCATGTCCAATCAGGAATTGATGGACATGCTCCACCTCAAAAAATCCAAATCCATCAGAACCACGAGAGCTAAAGATATGAACCTCAGCACAAATATGAATAGGACATGCTGGAGGGACAGATTAATAACTCAGAGGCTTCCCATACTCTGGAACAGAATCCCAGTTCATGTTAGGCAGAGCCCCTCACTGACTCTCTTCAAGAGAAATCTTGACGAGTGGATGGGAGATCGTAGGTTTACCCCAGGGGTCATCTCTGTGTCACTACTAGACAGAGGCACAGTAAACTAATTCTATTATGTAAGGGGTCTTCACTGTGTCACTACTAGACAGAGGCACAGTATTCTAAATCTATTCTGTACACTTTTGTACCATTACATGGGGTGGCGAAAGCCACATCACTATGGCCAGGCTTATAAATGCCCCAGGGCAGATAGCCTAGTACCAAACTATGAAACTATGAAACTATATATATATATATATATATATATATATATATATATATATATATATATATATATATAAAAATATAAACTAGATAATATTATAACTGATGATCTCAACGTCGACCACAAAATGTTCATAATGCAAAAGTTTCACCCTATAACACATGTGCTGAGTGATATCCTCAGCACATGCAAAACTAAACTTAAAAAAAACATAGAAAAACATTGCTTTTTGAAGGTCGGCAAGCCCCCTGCTAATTATATATACCAACTCTGTGGTCACACAGTATTGGGGGAAGGGCATATTCCCAAACACAGAAAATTATGCAGTCTCACATATCTGTCGATCACTTGCTTGGTTGACCAAATTTTGTTAATTAAACAGATGTTGACCAACTATAATGCCAACAAAATTCTGTGCTCCCATATTTATAAATACACACACATATATATATATATATATATATATATATATATATCTTTTCATGGCAATCTGCTGACTTACTTCCTCATAGATGCATGGTTTATAAGCAGAAGTTTAAGGGAATCAGCAAGGACTACAGATCAAGTTTGTTAACAACTCATAGCCTTAACAGTTGAGCTAAATTACCAGAATTCCCAATACACTTTTTTCAGTAATCCAGTCACAGTTATTTTCCTCTCTCACTGCTAAGGCCACTGTTCTGTCATCCAGGGGATCCTCCAAATTAGACTATATGGCTAGACTTCTGAATATCTTCATAGATCAACAGCCTACTAAGTATCTATGAACTTATTAAAGAAGTAGCCACTGACAGGCCTGGTGTGCTAAAGTTCTTGTAGCCAGACTTGAATTAATGGCAAAACAACAACTACTCTCTGGTAGTAACTGTAAACTGAAAGCTAATCAGTATTCACTGCTAATCACTTCAGAGCTTTTTACTTTAACAGTTTCACTCGCTTCTCCCATATATCACAGTTAAAATTAGTCTGACTTCAAAGATAGAGATTACTACATCTGACATTGCATTTTCTAAGGTAAAACATAATGAAAAGAGCAAAAAACAAACTACATATGATACAATGCAAACAGATGATGGTCAGTTACTAAACACTACAAAGCCACAGACCATATATTACATGCTATATACATTTTCAAAGATTTTCCTAAAACTATGAAGACCTGTATCAGTACAAGGTTATGAACTCTGGACTAAATGAAAAATGAAAAAAAACAGACATGACTTCAGTTGATTGTTTTAATCAAATTCAGCTATCAAATCAGACATCTCGATGGTACCTATTTTGGAGGTACTTACCTATTTTCAGGCTTAATTTACCTCTTGACAAGATTTTCTGAATCCCCCTGTTACATATGACTTTGAAGCTCTTTAGTACATGGGAAACTACACTAAGTGGCCAGCATACTGGTGGCACCAACAGTGTGAAGATATGGGACCCACATGCTTATATATTTTTCTTTCATTTTTGTTTCTTTTACTTTTTTTAAACTTGTATGTCTGTGTTGTATCGCACAATCCAACTAGAATTGGGATGATTTTTGTGCTTTTCTCTATGCAGATTTGTGCTAATTATGTGTCCAAATTTTTAGCTGGCTATACTAACATTTCAGGAGCCTTTGTATCTATTTTCAATGCTTGAAGGTTGACAAGTATGCACCAAATTTAAATATTTGGATCATACAATGGGTGAATCTAGATTTTAAGTGGTTTAAACTTTTTGAACAGCAAAATGAGTCAAACTATTGACAAACATGTAGAGATGGGATCCAGGAGATAAAAGTAAAAGAAAAAGTTGTTAAAGATCTGTGAACTGACAGTGTTTTTTTATGTGCAAAGCATGTGTAAAGGATCAAAAGCAAGCCTTGTAATCAAATGCTCCTGCCTTGGAAATGACCGAATGCGTTGCCACTGGCAAGCTTTTACTGGATAGGTGGGGAAGTATTTCTTTACTGGAAGTGAAATCTTTCAGTATATGCTCTTGCCCAAGCCTGCCATGTCTGCACTTCAAATCAACCAGACAGCAATTGTCTCAGAAGGAACACTCAAGTCAAGCTGAATTATGGGTTCCCTATTAGAAGACCAAAGAAGCATTATTTAGAATGTGTATTGGTTGGTCGAACTCAAAAGCCTGAAATGGCAAAATATCAAAGCGGCTTTTAAGTGAATTCTTTCCCTGGGAAGAATTTGCTTGGCTGCTTCGTTACTTTGCCATTTTCGGCACTATAGTGCGGTCTCATAGAGTTGGTATATTTAAGTAGGGGGTGTGGGGGGTGAAGCCCCCCTACTTAATGTAATGTGTAAGTATTTTATTTTTTTTTTTTTGTTGGAACAGCGATTTTTTTTCCTAGGAAAAAAAAAAATCGCTGTTCTGACAGTTCGAAATTGTAAGCTTTCACTTACATAGGGTCGATTAATCACTGTTCGCTTTTTTAAGCGTTTGGTGATCTAATATAGACCCGAATTATGCTTACAGGGCATTCAACTGAACTTGGAGCAAAAGAGAAGTGTTAAGTACAGCTTTGTTTGCAAAGTGAAATGGAAGCTCAGAAAGTACAGTTTTGTACCTACCATAAATGTAGATGTTCGAGGATCCACATTGCTGCAGTCCTAACACTTGGGTAGTCCGCTGTCCCAGTCGGCCGAATACCAAATGCCCCAGATGTCAGAAGACCCTAAACACCAAACACTCCTGCACCAAATATATGTACAATATATACAAAATACAAAGATATAACCTCACCACACAACCACCTAAACACAGAGGGAAGGAGGGAGGGGAGTAGAATTGGACTGCAGCAATGGATCCTCGAACATCTACATTTATGGTAGGTACAAAAGAATCCCAAAGCAGAGGTAAGCTGGCAAATCATAAAGAAGCAAAGCTGTCAACATGCCTTAAAAAATAGCTGTAAAACCAGCCCTAGATTTAGAGTAGAGAGGAAGGTGGTAATGCTTGGAGAAAGTATGCACTGAACTCCAAGTTTAGAAATGCTGTTGAAGTGGCAGTAGCCCTAGTGGAATGAGGCCTAATCCCAGCTGGAATCTCCTTGCCATGATGGGAATAACAAAATGCAATGCAAAACCAATCCACTTAGAAATAGTTTGTTTTGACACAGGCTTGCCCTGAGAACTCAAAGCAAAGAAACAAACAACTGCTGAGACTGCCTAAAATCCTTAGTCCTGCTTAAATAATAACTGCCTGTGTACATCTAAAGTGTGCAAAATCTTTTCCCCTTATTTTGGGGATCTGCATAGAAAGTAGGCAAATGAATAGTTTGGTTTAAAGCCACACTAGAAACCACCTTAGGCATAAAGGAAGGATTAATGATACCCTATCCTTATGGAAAATCAAAGTAATGGCCAACAAAAAGCAGTCTTCCATGACAAGTATTTCAATTCAGCTAAGTTTCTCCAACACAAAATTGAGATCTATCTTTCTTTGCCCCTCTAAGAAATTGCTTGAACAAAGGATGAGAAAACAATGGTGGGTCACAATCATAGTGAGCTGAAATTGCTGCAGCATGAATCTTAATGGAAGGCACTCCAAAATAAAAATCTCTTCCATTTCATACACTTTAGGTCTTCTGGCTTCCATAATCACATTTAAAACTTGTTGAGTCAAAACAGAATATGCCAGGCTGTTAGATGAAGAGCTTGACATTGAGTAGATGACCAATCTGGAGCTATTAAAATCATCCTTGGCTTGTCTTGTCTGACCTTTAGGAGCACCTTTGGGAGAAGAGGCAGAGGTGGTGCAAAACTTTGGCAGCTGGTGGTTTAGTGGAGCAGAAACCTTGCCTGAAGAGACTAGTTGCAGCTGAGCGCAGTCTCCCATAAAATCATTGCTGAATGTGTTCCCAAACTGGACTGCTAACATCTCTATCCACTTCATTTTGAGATACTTCAACTTCCTCATATGCAGTTTGGCATTAAAGCACATGTCTTGTAGACTGGACTTAGTCGCCCAAGTAAGGATAGATCAGTAAGGATAGATTTGTATTCCTTCTGCAACTTAGTCTGATTACATGAAGGTAAGCCTCCTTGCTAGGAACAGGAATGTCTTGAATGATATCAATACCCATCTGTCTAACAGTCTGCATAGACTTAGCCTTGTCCTCCATTTATCCAAAATCCTTGTCTTAACACTTACCACCTGTTAAATCCTGCAAGATATTTTAACATGTGAAACTTTGCCTCTTTATCAGGAGGAACCAGAAGCCTTAACACCTTTAGGCCCCTGAGAAACAGTTTAGGCACCCTATAATACCTATCGGGTTTAACCTCTGCAAAAACATCTTCCACCACATCCAGAACAGGAGGTATAGCTAACCTGGAATCAGAGAAATCTTGACCTTCCCATTTAAAATGCTCCCTCATGGAATGAAGAGTCTCTGAAAAAAGCCTCAAACACTGCTCAAAACCTCAGGTTTCCACCCAGCCTCTACTCCAGGAGGGGCATGAACTCTAATCATAGTAATCAAATCTCTTCTTATTTTTTTACATGTTTGTTAGGCAAAGATCCTGAAGAACTAGGAGAGACCCCACTGAAGTTGCTGAAGCAAAACCTGGCCTGCCTCAGCCTTGGAAACAGAAGGGAAGGAGCTACCACCTTAGGGAAGAGAGGGAGAACAGCCACCTGTCTCCAAAGAACTTCTGGCA
This sequence comes from Protopterus annectens, assembly GCF_019279795.1. Classification (NCBI taxonomy): domain Eukaryota; kingdom Metazoa; phylum Chordata; order Ceratodontiformes; family Protopteridae; genus Protopterus; species Protopterus annectens. The sequence continues at coordinate 953,752,409 of NC_056745.1, read as the reverse complement.
GAACGTTCTTCCAACCTAGGCTTTGCTGCTTTCCTTTTGCTTTTTTGGCGGAAGCGTCGGGGGCATCCGGCGGCATTTTATTATTACGCTTCCCAAAAAAAAACCTGGCACAGTCTAACCTTCTCTTTATATGTCGTTTGTTAAATCTAGCACAATATACACAAGGTATGGTAATCCCTATGAGGTATCTGTTTCCCTTTTTTCTCCGTTTTCTGAAAGAAAAAAAAAAGAAAAAAAAAGAAATATTTTAACCAACTACTTTAGCCAACTTTGATTGAAACTCCGACCGACTTCAAAAAATTTCAAAACACAACCACAAAACTAAAACTGCATCTGCATCTGGACCCAAAATGCAAAAGACTGAGGATATGGCGTGTGGTCATGTACATTTGTTACCCTGGCCCTGATCAGACTAATGCTGCGCCTTGACCGGCAGCCAGCCACTTTTTGGTATTCGGCCGACTGGGACAGCGGACTACCCAAGTGTTAGGACTGCAGCAATGTGGAATGAAGAACATCTAGCTTCCTGTCTATTACTTATACAACAGAATGATGTATCAACAATCAGTTGAATGCTGATTGAAGTTTAAATATTGATAAAAATGCACAGTGAACATTTTTCCAGAGTTAGGCCAAACTATGGGGGCTTTCAGATAATGTAGTGGGCATTGCACAAAACTCAGTGTAATTCCATTTTCTGAAACATTTTTCTCTCATTTTAATCAACTCTCCTATAACTACAATACATATTTACTTGTACCTTACCTTACTATAGATGCAGTTTGATGACTGATTAAATTGAAGAGCAGAATTTGTAAATGGCTTGCACAAGGTCATGAGAGATGTATATGGTGAAATCCAAACTTAGACTCCTTGTTTTTCAAGGTTATATTCCCGCCTCATATCATGCTTATACAGTCCATCACTATTGCAATCACATTCAGCACTGACTCTGAACAAGTCATTTAACAAGGCAAGCTCTTCAAGGTCACCTCTGAAAAGAAGCACCAATCTATTGGCCTTACAAATATATTAAAAACACTACTGAAAAATACTGTTGTAACTGCGGTGGTGGCGCTGCGGTAGCGTTGTCGCCTCACTGTTAGACGTTGCCCGTTCGATTCTCAGTTAGAGCGTCTTCTGTGTAGTGACATGCATGAATGGGCGTTCCTTCATTGAAGGTTGTGCGTGAGGCCGGGCAAGCCAGTAAGTAAAAATCTACTGCCAATCATTAGCGGACCGGAGTTCCGCTGTAGCGACCCCTAACCGGGAAAAGCCGAAAGAGACAAACAAACTGGAAAATACTGTTGTAGTACCATCTGTGTAATCAGTGTAGCTGAACTTCACAATACATAAATGCATGCAATTATTATCACAGGAGGCTATCACCCGATGCATAGAATGATCAACAGAGAAGTCTACCTAGAGGAATGAGGGCAACTAAATGTCCATTCTTCAAAAATAACAAAGAAGCATCCATAAATATTTACAAAGCCACTACTCAAGTAATCCTCAGTAAACAGCAGAAAAACAAAGTAGAATGAAGAATGAAACTAAGGTTAAGGAGTTTCAGTCACATTAAACTGAATTAGAATACAAACGGGAAAATTTTAAAATGTATCAAAAGTTTAAATTACAGGAGACTGGATGCAGTTAAAATGAAAAACAGCTGCACAAGTACAAAAGATGCTGCAAATGATGTCTATCAACTTATTTTTTGACTGCAGTGCTCACCTGGAAAGAAACAATAAAACCTACAAAAGCAATACATTGTCATCTGAGTTAAGAAATTTTAAGATAAAATACTATACTTCACTGAGTATAAGTGGTACCAGTTCTAGAAATGATTTTTTAGAAAGAGTGCCAACCTTCACCTACGACACACACACACACACACACACACACACACACTGCATGTCACATCCCCAGTCCTCATAGCACATGGCAAAATGAAGTATTTACTTACTATTTCATATATTTTGTTAACTAAGTTTTCAAAAAGGAGACTCTAGGATAAAAACCCAGTAAACTCTAAGAAAGATGTATGACATAATATGCTTGGCGGTTTAATGCATATAATTAATGTTATGAGTTGTTAATGAGCTTTATCCTGTAGTGCTGGGCTTTCTTCCCTCAGTAGCCCTTTACCTATACTAGACAGAGCTCCTGGGTTTCCACTGAAAATAGGCCTTAATTCAGTGAGCAATCTGTTTAATGAAATACAAAAAAGTGTAATACTGCAATGTAGTATATGTACTTTAAGTAAAATCAGATATCAACAAAAGGACAATACAGCTTGTTTCTTAACAGGCTAATTGTAAAGCTATCATATTCTTGGGATACTTTGCAAACAGGCTATTTTTCAAATATTTATTAAGGTAAAAGGTCAACATCTACTTGCATTATCAGTTCTGTGAAAATGTTACAATGTACTCAAAACTGTTGCAGCATCATTTATGGCCATGAATAAATTATCTTTATCACTGTACAGGAATGGATGGAGGAAAGGACAGGTACATTGCTGAAAAAGCACTGTAAGTGTTTTAATAATTAGTATTTATTATTGTTGTTATTATTAATTTATTAATAATAATACATTAGTTATAATTAATTTCCTTTCAGATATCATACACAGAAAGACAGTGAACAAACTTATCTTGTTAAACAGGATTGTCAGTTAAGAAGTTCCATTTCAGCTGATCTGGAAGTGAATTAAGCTCAACCTGAATTAAGATGGAGTGGAATGGATTGTTTGGCATATATCTAATTTTAAAGTGACAGATATGAAGAAATGAATTCTATTTGTTGAACCAAAAAAGTGGCAGTATCATTCAGCAGCTGCAATCCATTTGCAATATTGGTTCTGGACTTTTTATTTCACATGAAAGATAACTCAAGTATGGGTAAGAAATATGAATATAACTTTTTAAGTTTCTTTGTTTGTGATGCTAGTTATAATCTACCCTTGGGAAGATAGCACTTTGAGCAGACCATTATGCATTTTTAAGTGTAGTTGTCTTACCTAGAAGTCAGATAACTTCTTTTGGCTTTTCCCGGTTAGGGGTCGCCACAGCAGATCACCTGTCCGCTCATGATTGGCAGTGGAGTTTTACAGTGTCGAGTTGCCAGCCCGGCACCCAACCATCCACAGAAGGCACACACACGCACACACTCACACCTAGGGCCAATTTAGAGTGTCCAATCCACCTACGGCATGTCTTTGGGATGTGGGAGGAAACCGGAGCACCCGGAGGAAACCCACACGACCACAGGGAGGACATGCAGACTCCGCACAGAAGGCATCCTAGCCGAGGATCGAACCGGAGAACCTCTTGCTGTGAGGTGGCAATGCTAACCACTGCACCACCATGGCTGCCCACCTAGAAGTCAGATAACTAGGGTTCCTAAATTTCAACTTGTCATGAGGTACATGACACTGTTTCTACCTCCCTTATCAATTCAGGCAAGAGGGTTCTAGTGCCTACCTTCTCCTAGAAAGACAACTCATACCAGTGTTTCTAGTATTAGTTACTATCTGGGTCTTATTTATTTATTTTTCTTGTTTACTTTATTTTACCTACTGTGTAACTTTGAGCACGTTACTTAACCAAACAGTGCTGATGAGTCACCCCTAATAAGGGAAACATGTGTCCAGTGAGCTTATCTCATTAACAAATGCATAAAAAACTGATGGATGGGACCCTTTTGCATTTGCTTATTGTGCATGTATTTTGAATCACCAGGAATATCAGTAGAGCTCTGTTCAACATAATTATTTTTACTCTCAATATGTGCTACCTTTTCCTTCCTTCTTTTTTATTGGGCTCACTTTCTGTCTCAGAGTGACTGAACGCTACCTTCCCTTTTTTTTTCTTTTCAAGGTAGGTCTCCCTCAACAAGTGGTTTATCTTCAGTTTTACTTCTTTTTCCTTACATGCCTATAGTATTTTATAATTTGAGGTTTCTGTTTTGCATTGACAGAAATGGGTTTAGAACTCTGATTGGCTACTGCTTCTCCCATTTTAACTTTCCTAATGAAATATTTCTTACTGTTACATTTCTAGGTTCATAGGTAGTTATTAGGCAGGAGACTATTAGTCTAAACCAAATTTCCACTTTCCCTAAAGCACTTCTTTGGTGACTGGCTCAAGATCATACCATAGGCAGATAAAAGTAAGAGAATGAAGCCCTGTGCCATAAGAAGTAACTTGTTAGTAGCTCATAGTCTTAATCCTCTGAACTAACTGCCAGACTACTGCCAAACACACATATGCTGCTTAGAAATCTGTCTTTCTGGAGCTGTCTGTTTTTAGATTCACAGAAAGTAGAATTCAGCACAGCTTGTTCAATTTCCATAGTCCATAAATTAATTTTGTTAAAATATATTTGTCCAGAGACTGGAGTGTTCCCTTCTTTTCAGTTTTGCTACTCACTCCAGCTCTCTGCTTTGCAACATTTTCAGGCTGTACTACCACTTCTACTCCCTACTTTGCAATACCTCTAAGCTGCATTGTTTTAGTGGCAAGGACCTTCCTTCTACTTGTTCTGTTCTTGCAGACTGCTGTATTATAGTTTTCCTGAGATGTGTCTTTAATTGTAGTTTCATACTGTACTTCCATATTTGGCCAAACTGTTGTACGTTTAGGGCTTTGAAGAACTATGAATTTGTTCTTTTTTGATTCATACCCTTTTCCTGTGATTGGCAGAGGCACAACTGTAGGCTTATATACCTGTCTGCTTGCCTCCCTAAACTGGTAGTGTGCTCTGTAAAATGAAGCATCTTCTTCTTGCCTTCAAATTTCTTTAAAGAAGAGAAAATATTTTCCTATTATCGTATCATTTGTTAAATTGGGAACAACAGCAACTGGATGGATTGCATTTCTAAATCTAGTTTGTACTTCTTTCTGTGCAACAAGATACTGGGACGTATTAATTAATACCTACATTAAAACGTACACTGAGTGTACACCATTCTGAGTAAATAGATAACACAAGCATAACTCCCACCTTCTTCCTCCTGATTTTAGTTTTCCTACCGATTTTCTTGCAACCTTAAATATCAAGGGGGATTAATAAAGGTTATCACAATGTGCATACTATGTCGACACAGTCTAATGTCTCTCAGCTAATAAACAGCACAGAAAATGCGGTAGGGATGTTCTTGTATACAGATCATGTACACTTAGTGAAGGCATTCATGAATCTCACTCACTATTTTTATCACCATGCATGTTCACCAATTACTAAGTTTTCTTCTTACATAAATACATACTGTTCTTTTATGTGTTACCATATTGCCTGAGCTTATCCTTCCTTTCACTTCTCTGCCATTAGTTAAGACATTGCCATTGCTCTTGATTAACTTGGTAATTACATATTGACAGAATGCAATAACCACCATTCTAGAAGATAATTTATCATATATGAGAATAATTAACACTACCAGTATCATGCATTTCAGAGGTTATAGCTTTCACAGGCTTAAAAGTATTCATTTCATCAAAATAAAATCTAGTTATGTAACATTTTATTTCCACATTTAGAACAATATATCTAAGCTAATAGTTTTTGCTTGTTATTAGAATTCAACATAAATTTTACTACAGAGCCACACTGATCAGATTTATACAAGGTTTCATTGCACATCAGTCTTTCTACTAGAACAGCAACATTTTCATAATCGCTAGGTCAGTTTGACACATCAAGTTTCTCAAAGTAGAAAAAAAGGGGAGCCGGAAGGTTCCCTTTTGAAATGCTGGCATTCATGACACCTAGTGCTGACATGCTGACAAAAAACACTGAAAATGCAGGAGAAATGTGAACAGCTAACATCACTCTTCCCCTTTAAACTTCTCTTTTGTATAGGGAAATCCCTCAACCCACCCCCCAAACTTGTTTATACCATATCCAGGATTGACATACCTCAGAAAAAAAGGAATATTCCAAGAAATGGCCATCTCAGACTTAGTATGTGCAAGTCTATTTTTTTCAGCCATTCACTCTCAGCATTACAGGACTTGCTAAAATGGGTCTCAACATTTCATATGGTTACCCAGTTAGGTATCATTTCTTTCATTTTTTTTTTGTCATACTTTAATGATGCCCTGATTCTAACCATAGATTAACAATATGGTTCAAGTTATGTAATTCTCATGTAATTCTCTTCTTACCAGTTTGTTATGATAACATATTCAGTCATGAAATATTTGAGCTTGAGTCTCTGAGGTAACAATGGTTCTTGCAAGTGAAGCCTTTTTGACTTTATCACAGTTCTGGCAATTAGTACCCTCCAAGTCAGTGCACTGGTTTGATAAGTTCCTTGTCCATTCAGCCTAATCCCATACCTTCTGTTGGCATAGTGCTCATAAGTGGTAATAAATGCCTTAAGGCCCTCCTCCAGATGACACCATTATTAGGGTAACCATTGACTTAACTGTGATGACCATTCCTGCATCTGCAGCTGTTATGGTCTGCAGTAACTGTTCTGTTATGGTCATCTTGATAGATGGGTCTACAAACAGGTTTACTCAGAAAAAAATTCTCATCACACCATAAGACTCTCTCTCTCTCTCTCTTTCCCTCATTATTGTGGGAATTACAGTCACATTGGCAGAGCAGTTATAGTCTCAGGACTTTGACTTTAAAAACTTATTCCAAATGTCTGCATTCTCTAATAGTGGGGAAGATTAAAGATCCTAGGCCACAAGTGTATTCAGGTGTATTATGTACAATGAAAATAAGGCAGGTTCTTTCAAGCAAAACAAAGTGTTGTGATTTAACTCAATGTACAGTAACTACCATTAACTCAGACTTTTACTGTGGGGGAAGAATCTCTTTTAGCAGCCTCTCTGGATTCCTCTGACAGGAACAATTTCCAGCTTCTTCTTTAAGTTCTTCCTTCACTGTAGTTGTCTGTTCCTGTCTTACTCACTCTCTGTCTCAGTTTGTGTGTATGTCTCTCTCTCTCTCTCTCTCTCTCTGTCTATCTCTCTCTGTTTGTCTCTCTTTTTCTTTCTCAGAGCTATTACTCTAGACACCAAGTTCCCTTTACAAAAGCTAAAAACTGCTTGGCATTCCCTCAGCTTTCTTTTAACATTACATTCATTAGCTCATTAAGCAACCCTGCCCTTACTAGTACAGCACAAGGTATATTTCTGTTCTTAAAGGAAACAAGTACTGCTTAACAAAAACACATTTCTTTTAAGGCAAACTATATATATATATATATATATATATATATATATATATATATATATATATATATATATATTTTTTTTGTCCTTTATTGAAATATTGGAGGGAGATGCACACAGGTGGATTATATCTTATGGAGAAAGGCCAGTCTGAAGGAGATTGGAGACTGTAAAGTGGTGTCAGGGGAAAGTGCAGCTAGGCAGCATAGGATGGTGGTTTGTAGGATGACACTGGTGATCAAGAAGAGGAGGAGGAGTATGAGGGCAGCACCAAGGATCAAATGGTGGAAATTGAAAAGGGTAATTGTGAGGTGGAGTTCAAGGAAGAGTTAAGACAGGCACTGGGTGGCAGTGAAGAGTTACCGAATAGCTGGGTAACTACAGCAGAGCTAGTAAGGGAGATGGCTAGAAAAGTGCTTGGTGTGACATCTGGAAAGAGGAAGGAGGACAAGGATACCTGGTGATGGAATGAGGAAGTACAGGAGAGTATACAGAGAAAGAGGTTGGCGAAGAAGTGGGAATGTCAGAGAGATGAAGAAAGTAGACAAGAGTATAAGGAGATGAGGTGCACGGCAAAGAGAGAGGTGGTGAAGGCTAAGGATAAGGCATATGAAGAGTTGTATGAAAGGATGGACACTAAGGAGGGAGAAAAGGACCTGTATCGATTGGCTAGACAGAGGAACCGAGCTAGTAACGATGTGCAGCAGGTAAGGGTGATAAAGGATAATGAGGCAAATGTACTCACAAGCAAGGAGAGTGTGTTGAGCAGATGGAAAGAGTACTTTGAGGGGCTGATGAATAAAGAGAATGAGAGGGAGAGAAGGTTGGATGATGTGTGGATAGTGGATCATGAAGTGCAGTGGATTAGCAAGGAGGAAGTAAGGATAGCTATGAAGAGGATGAAGAATAGAAAGGCTTTTTAACTAGATTGTTTAATGAAATCTTGGAAAGTGAGAGGATGCCTGAGGAATGGAGAAAAAGTGTTTGGTACCGATTTTTAAGAATAAGGGTGATGTGCAGAGCTGTAGTAACTACAGAGGGATTAAATTGATCAGTCACAGCATGACGTTATGGGAAAGAGTAGTGGAAGCTAGGTTAAGAAGGGAGGTGATGATTACTGATCAGCAGTATGGTTTCATGCCAGGAAAGAGCACTACAGATGCGATGTTTGCTCTGAGAGTGTTGATGGAGAAGTACAGAGAAGGTCACAAGGAGTTGCATTGTGCCTTTGTGGACTTAGAGAAAGCATATGACAGGGTGCCTAGAGAGGAGCTGTGGTATTGTATGAGGAAGTCGGGAGTGTCAGAGAAGTACGCAAGAGTGGTACAGGATTTGTATGAGGGTAGTGTGACAGCGGTGAGGTCTGCAGTGGGAGTGACGGATGCGTTTAAGGTGGAGGTGGGATTACATCAAGGATCAGCTCTGAGCCCTTTCTTACTTGCAATGGTGATGGACAGATTGACAGATAAGATCAGACAGGAATCCCCGTGGGCTGTGATGTTTGCAGATGACATTGTGATCTGTAGTGAGAGTAGGGAACAGGTGGAAGAGACCCTGGACAGGTGGAGATATGCTCTAGAGAGAAGAGGAATGAAGGTCAGCAGGACTAAGACAGAATATATGTGTGTGAATGAGAGGGAGGATATAGGAATGGTGAGGATGCAGGGAGTAGAGGTGGAGATGGTGAATGAGTTTAAATACTTGGGATCAACAGTTCAGAGTAATGGTGAGTGTGGAAGAGAGGTGAAGAAGAGAGTACAAGCAGGATGGAGTGGGTGGAGAAGAGTGTCAGGAGTGATTTGTGACAGACGAGTACCAGTAAGAGTGAAAGGGAATGCCTACAAGAGGGTAGTGCGACCAGCTATGTTATATGGGTTGGAGACAGTGGCATTGACAAAAATGCAGGAGTCTGAGCTGGACGTGGCAGAGTTAAAGATGTTAAGATTTGCACTGGGTGTGACGAGGGTGGACAGGATTAGGAATAAGTATATTACAGGGTTAGCCCAGGTTGGAAGGTTTGGAGACAAAGCCAGAGAGGCAAGATTACACTGGTTTGGACATGTGCTGAGGAGGGATACAGAGTATATTGGGAAAAAGATGCTAAGGATGAAGCTGCCAGGTAACAGGAAAAGAGGAAGATCTAAGATAAGGTTCATGGATGTGGTGGGAGAGGACATGTAGGTGGTTGGTGTGACAGATCAAGATGCAGAGGACAGGAAGGAATGGAAAAAGATGATCCGCTGTGGTGACCCCTAACGGGAGCAGCCAAAAGAAGAAGAAGAAATATCAGCACTCACAATTCTGAGTGCCGAGAAGCTGAAAAAAAAAAAGACAGAAAACACAGGAGAAAAGTGAATTTCAAAAATCCCTCTTCTCCTTAAAACCCCTACACTCCCACAAGCTTATATATATATATATATATATATATATATATATATATATATATATATATAAACTCTGAGAATGCCGTAACTCAGAGAAAAGGTAATATTCTGAGAATTGGCATCTAGGACTTAGTATATGCAAGTACGACCTTATGGACATACAGTCTCTGTATTTCGGGGCTCACTGTAGCAGGTTCCAGCATTTCAAATGGTTACCAGTCATCTAATTATCATAAAATTTGAATATCAAACAACACACAGATTTTCCCACTTCCAGTAAGAATGTGGGATACTACTCAGAAACACTTTTAAAAAACAGAATCTGCAGACTTTAATGAAGTGCATTACAAAATTCTACCACACAAGGTTATTTGGCTTTGCTTCAGAGAAAGGGAGATGTAAGGTGTGTGTCCTCTCCCTTTAAATTATTTGTCCTACTAATATGTCGATCAGGCAGTGCAGTTTTCTGTGTACTAGACAGCTTCATCAATCACATGTGATGAGGGGATATTCAGAAAATTGTGAAAAGAGGTTAAAGCCTGAAAATATGGAAATACTTCAAAAAATTGGGACATGCTTTTTAGGGGTAAATTAGGCCTGAAAATAGGAACATGTCTCCAAAATAGGGACAGCTATGAAGTCTGTAATGCAAGTCTTTGGAATGTGGAAGGACATTTGAGCGCCCTGAGAAAATCCATACAAGCACATTAGGGACATGCAGACTCTGCAGAGGCAAATCAGCTGAGAATTAAACTGGATAACATCTTTTAGAATTCAATGCTACTAACTGCACCATTGTGCCACCTTCAAATAGAGCTATATCAGGCATTTCCTTAAAGATCAAACAGTAGTCACAGCTAAGCTACCTATAAGAAACAGAATTTAGAGACAATTCCTAAAGCCTTTCAGAACAATTCAAGTTTTGTGATCATATGATTTTATTTTTTTGAAGTCTTTGTTCATTTTCAAATTGTTTCAGGAAGCTTATTGAAAGACTACATACTACAGGACTGTATTCAATAATGTGTCAGCTAAAGCAGTTAAAAGATGGTATAAATGTCTCATTGGTGAAACACAATAGGTTCATAGGTTCATCATAGGTGTTTACTAGGCTAATGACCACAAGGGCCTTTTTAAGCCTAGCCATGCATCCCAAATCTCTGACAAGTTCTGATATCTTTGATAAGTGCAAGCAGGGGCTTGCGAAATGAAACACTTACAAGCAGGGACCTGGGAGATGAACCATTTACAGGTTGCCTGTGTCCATTAGAGACATAGGTACCAATCTCCATACTAAGAATAGAACAACCAACCACAAAAGAAACCCGAACAAATGGACTCCAGGAAGCAACCACTTGAAAAATGAACCAAACACCACGAGTTGACCTAGGTTTCGTCTTTAATTCGACTTCATCAGAACACAACTGATACAAAACAAGCAGCAACTTTAAATACACACCTACAAATGACATCATCAATTGTCAATTAATCAATTATGCAATGAAATAGTGATTAATTCATAAATAGGCCAGCATACAGAGTTAAAAACCAGACTTCACTAAAAACATGCTGGTGAAACCTGAATCAAACATCAACCTAACAGAACTTAACAACCACAATACTTAGTAACCATAAATGTAAACCAAGCACTACTGTTGTTAAAATAATGTACATAATATTGTTAATACACTCAAAACAATACCTATTAAAAATAAGAATAATAATAAAAATAAGTGTGAAAGTAAAAAAACAGAATAAAAATGTTCAACCCAAGATGTTTTTCAATTTTAAAATAGGCATAAGACTAATACAGTCATTAATGCCTGGCTGTTCCAAAGCGTTGAGCTTCAACTGCCATTTCATTTCAGCTATATCTAAGTGCACATCTAGTGTCTTTCCATACCTATCTACCATAATCTGCTGAATGACACTGAACTTGAAACAATGCCCACTATTGGTATCAATATGCCTGTAAAGAGCATTCGTTTTTTTCTTCAGTCTGATGTCTGACTGGTGCTCAATAATCCGCTCCCTTAATGCCCTACAGGTCTTCCCAATGTAAAAGGCCGGACATTGCTTACATAATGCTACATACACGACACTCGTACTATAACAATCAAAATGAGCCCCTGGTCTAACTGTAACACCAGCAACCTTGAATTCCGCACCAGTCACATTAATCAAATGACAAATACTACACCTGCCACACCTGAAATTACCCTTACTCCTATGCATACCAACATCTGAAATGTCATTCCTTTCCAATAGTTGCTTGAAGGATCGGCCTTTCCTAAAAACACATTTCGGGGGTCTCCCCAACTTCCCACTAACCAATTGGTCCAAATTCAATAACTTCCAATTGTTGATAACAATGTCTACAATATAAGGGGCATCAAAGGAATAAGTTGTAATAAAGTATAAAAGATGGTCATTACTAACCCCTGAAAAAGATTCTTCACATTCTAAGTTAGTATCACCCCTAGGCACACTAATTGCATCACCATACTCATGTCCACTGCCAGACTTCCCTTTTAACAGGGCCCAATACACACCATTGGCCCTCTTTAATTTAACTTCATCCGCAATACAATTACACAATGCTACTGGATAACCACTCCTAATAAACATAAGCTTGATGAACTCAAGCTCCTTAAAAAATTCAACATCCAAACTGGTCATTCTCGCTGCCCTGACCATCTGGCCTTTAACAATTGCCTTCTTCTGATGGTCAGGGTGACAGCTAGAATAACTCAGGTAAGAGTTGGAAAATGTAGATTTCCTATGGATGGTGGATGTCAATTCAAAATCACCTGGGCTGATTACTAAATGAACGTCCAAGTAATCAATTTCCACGTTACTCATGTTATGAGTAAAATTTAAAAATTCAACAGAATTATTAACATAATCAATAAATTCTCTAACCCTGTCAATTCCACCTTCCCAGATGATAAACAAGTCATCCAGGAAACGGGTGTAAAAACTGATGTGGGGCATAAAAGCACTAGAAAAAAGAAATTCTTGCTCCCAGTATGCCATTACATAATTGGCGCACGGAGCACATGCTTCATCGCAACACCAGTTATCTGCTTGTAATAACTTCCCTCAAACTGGATGAAATTGTTGGTAAGGACAATTTCCATTAAACCCACCAACAAGTTAATTCTATCTTGATCAAACAAATGTGTTTTCAACAATTGGGCTTCCAGCCATTCAAGGCCTATTGCAGTGGGAATGACCGAAAATAAATTTACCACATCAACTGTTAACACAATGGACCCACTATTTAGATGCACATTTTTTAACCTCTCCAAAAATGTCCATGAATCTTTGGTGATGTAATCAAATACCTTTAAACCCTTTTGTAATTCAAAATCAAGAAACTTACTTATAAAGCAGGTTTTACTACGCTTACCATCCACAATTGGTCTAAATGCCAAATTGTCCAAACCTTTGTGGATCTTAGGTATTCCAAAAATCCCACTAACCAAAGGGTGGTCATTAATCAAATACCTATACTCAACTTCATTTATGTGACCCTGCCAAAGCAAGTCCTCAATATATAAACTAACCTTGCTGTGGGCAATATTTAGTTCATTAAGGCTCAGTTCCTCATAAGTGTCTGTTGTCAACATTGTCACAATACTATTTACATAATCAACCTTATCAATGAGCACTAAACCATTTCCCTTATCAGGCTTCATGAACCTTATAGATCTATCACTCACCAACTCTTCAAGCAAAGCATGCTCTTCAAAGGTCAAATTATCCATTGTATCAAAGATCCGTTTGTAATGTGGACTCCTTGCCTGCCTATAGTGCTCCCTAATATCGTGTTCACACATCCTTTCATACGTGTTAGTGACAGTGTTGGATGGGGGCATGTACTTACTTGGTTTTTTCAAAACCAACCCAGTTTCATTCCTACTCTCACCATCAAAGGCCAATCTCAAATTCATTTTTCTAACTAACATCTTAAGGTCAATTAAGGTGTCAGTCAAGCCACCCCGAGTAAGGGGAACAAAAGTTAGCCCTTTAGCTAGCAATTCAACATGCCGTTCATTAATAATTTTACTAGAGTAATTGTATATTTTGAAATCGTCAAACCTATTAGTTATGATGGTGGGATTACTAAGTCCCCAAACCATCTCAGTTACAGCCTCACCATCCATTACGTGTATTAAATCCTCAATACCACAATCAAAACTATAGCCACTCACACTGGTAGGAGCCACATCCACCAAATCTTGCTCACATAGAACTACAGGGTCATCATCAAAATGTGTAGAAACACCACTGTTGATGGATGGAACAGAATATAAACTTACGTCATACAAAGAAGTAAACCAAACATCAACATTGTCACCACCATTGTTAACGGATGAATTATTAACCAAAACATTAGAAGCAGAGGATTCGTTCAAAAATGAAATATGCTGCGTTTCAATACAGAGTACAGGTGCTTCGTCAGCTTCAACATTTGTACAAGTTGATTTTAAACCATCAAATACTTCCAATTCAAAATTTCTTCCACTGACATTTCTGTCAAAAGGTGAGCTGCGCACAAATCTATGGCCACAGCTCATATTACATACTGTACCCCCCACATGCATACACTCAGCAACACACTCATACGTACAATCCAGGTTAGAAGTAAGCTCAACATTAAAAGTAACAGCATAATTGTCCCCACAAACATCTGCAGCAACATTACAGTCCAGTAATGAATTCATATTCTGCAGCCGTTGTGTTGCAGAATTCAAACAGATAACATTGTCATCATTAATTTCTTGTAAAGCGTCATTTGGACTTGAGTTGGCAAAATCTGTCCCAACATCACGCTCGTACCCATTGCCAACAGCTAAGGAAGCAGTTGATGTGGTAAATTTATTTTCGGTCATTCCCACTGCAATAGGCCTTGAATGGCTGGAAGCCCAATTGTTGAAAACACATTTGTTTGATCAAGATAGAATTAACTTGTTGGTGGGTTTAATGGAAATTGTCCTTACCAACAATTTCATCCAGTTTGAGGGAAGTTATTACAAGCAGATAACTGGTGTTGCGATGGGGGCGGCATGTGCTCCCGTGTACGCCAATTATGTAATGGCATACTGGGAGCAAGAATTTCTTTTTTCTAGTGCTTTTATGCCCCACATCAGTTTTTACACCCGTTTCCTGGATGACTTGTTTATCATCTGGGAAGGTGGAATTGACAGGGTTAGAGAATTTATTGATTATGTTAATAATTCTGTTGAATTTTTAAATTTTACTCATAACATGAGTAACGTGGAAATTGATTACTTGGACGTTCATTTAGTAATCAGCCCAGGTGATTTTGAATTGACATCCACCATCCATAGGAAATCTACATTTTCCAACTCTTACCTGAGTTATTCTAGCTGTCACCCTGACCATCAGAAGAAGGCAATTGTTAAAGGCCAGATGGTCAGGGCAGCGAGAATGACCAGTTTGGATGTTGAATTTTTTAAGGAGCTTGAGTTCATCAAGCTTATGTTTATTAGGCGTGGTTATCCAGTAGCATTGTGTAATTGTATTGCGGATGAAGTTAAATTAAAGAGGGCCAATGGTGTGTATTGGGCCCTGTTAAAAGGGAAGTCTGGCAGTGGACATGAGTATGGTGATGCAATTAGTGCGCCTAGGGGTGACACTATCTTAGAATGTAAAGAATCTTCTTCAGGGGTAATTAATGACCATCTTTTATACTTTATTACAACTTATTCCTTTGATGCCCCTTATATTGTAGACATTGTTATCAACAATTGGAAGTTATTGAATTTGGACCAATTGGTTAGTGGGAAGTTGGGGAGACCCCCGAAATGTGTTTTTAGGAAAGGCCGATCCTTCAAGCAACTATTGGAAAGGAATGACATTTCAGATGTTGGTATGCATAGGAGTAAGGGTAATTTCAGGTGTGGCAGGTGTAGTATTTGTTATTTGATTAATGTGACTGGTGCGGAATTCAAGGTTGCTGGTGTTACGGTTAGACCAGGGGCTCATTTTGATTGTTATAGTACGAGTGTCATGTATGTAGCATTATGTAAGCAATGTCCGGCCTTTTACATTGGGAAGACCTGTAGGGCATTAAGGGAGCGGATTATTGAGCACCAGTCAGACATCAGACTGAAGAAAAAAACAAATGCTCTTTACAGGCATATTGATACCAATAGTGGGCATTGTTTCAAGTTCAGTGTCATTCAGCAGATTATGGTAGATAGGTATGGAAAGACACTAGATGTG
Source organism: Protopterus annectens (assembly GCF_019279795.1). NCBI lineage: Eukaryota > Metazoa > Chordata > Ceratodontiformes > Protopteridae > Protopterus > Protopterus annectens. The sequence goes on along the minus strand of NC_056745.1, from coordinate 953,736,577 downwards.
CACTTAGATATAGCTGAAATGAAATGGCAGTTGAAGCTCAACGCTTTGGAACAGCCAGGCATTAATGACTGTATTAGTCTTATGCTTATTTTAAAATTGAAAAACATCTTGGGTTGAACATTTTTATTCTGTTTTTTTACTTTCACACTTATTTTTATTATTATTCTTATTTTTAATAGGTATTGTTTTGAGTGTATTAACAATATTATGTACATTATTTTAACAACAGTAGGGCTTGGTTTACATTTATGGTTACTAAGTATTGTGGTTGTTAAGTTCTGTTAGGTTGATGTTTGATTCAGGTTTCACCAACATGTTTTTAGTGAAGTCTGGTTTTTAACTCTGTATGCTGGCCTATTTATGAATTAATCACTATTTCATTGCATAATTGATTAATTGACAATTGATGATGTCATTTGTAGGTGTGTATTTAAAGTTGCTGCTTGTTTTGTATCAGTTGTGTTCTGATGAAGTCGAATTAAAGACGAAACCTAGGTCAACTCGTGGTGTTTGGTTCATTTTTCAAGTGGTTGCTTCCTGGAGTCCATTTGTTCGGGTTTCTTTTGTGGTTGGTTGTGACATAGGTACCAAACCAGGGATGGATTTCCTGTTCCCCATCCAATTGTCCAAGTTGCACTTGAATTGGGTTAGGAAGGAACTCTGCTTCAAATGGAAGGGGAGCCTGTTCCAGAGAGATAGGGTAGTCTCTGGGATGCACACCTGTCTCTCCAGCAGGTCCTATTTATATAACAGGCAAGGTTTAAGTAGTTATAATGGGTAAGTCTGGTGTTGTTTGTTTTGTGAATATACAGAAGGTCCATCAGAGTCGGGTCTGACAATGCCCTGTATGCCAAGCATACATCTCCCCTCAAAAGCCTGTATGAGACAGAATACAGGGATAGGACTTGAATGGTCTGTATAGGACATTTTACTTATGCCCTATATTCTTTTAGTGAACTGTGATGATATGAGGGAATGGCAGCTATGTCAGAGAGAGTAGGGTAGTGCATTTGTAATAAATGACAGCATAGCTAGCTGGTGTTTTGTAAAGAATTTTATGTCATTTGAATACCAAACTCATTTGTACAAATGCTTGTGTTAAAATGTATTTGCAAAGCTGCTTCTGTTAAAAATTTATCAACAGTGGGTCCTGCTGAAAAGAAAAAAATATACATTTATATCAGACTGTACCGTTGTAACTGAGGACATGTATACATGTTAACAGAGGATGGTGGAAGGGAAAAAGTTAAGCTCAGATCAGCTTACCTTAAGAAAAATAGCCAGAAATGAAATGACTTGGTTTAGGCCATAAAGATTTTATCTCACAGGTTTGAATGCAGCCGGAGACACAACGTCTTGGAAAGGTCTGAGCTCTTAATGTCCTTAGTGGTGAATTAATTGCTACCCTGAGGTGCCAGAGAATGGCTGATTGGTCTCTACATGAGAGATGAAATGGTTGGAATTGTTTTAGTGTCTCCAGATGCTGGAAGAAGCATTAGCGAAAAAATGCTAGGTGTGTATGGCGACGCATCTGTGCTACATCCTGGCTTAGCTTCTAGTCATGGGGATAGTGTGGGAGCCACAGAATCAAGTGACCAGATGTGATGTCATTTTATAGCCAGCACTGAAATTGTATTTAGATATTAGTGATGTGATAGTGACTCTCAGCACTCCATTTTTGGGAATATGACATCAAAGACACCCATCCACTTTGTCTTGCATTCAGTCAGTTAGGAAAATGAAGTGGGACTAGTTAAATATTGTTTTTCTGTATCTGTCTGAATCTTTCCATCTGTGTTGTTTTTATATTTCCTGTGAATTAAAACTCTGGTGTTTATTGTATATAGATATTTAGTATTTCGTGTTTTCTGTTTTTATTATTTATTATTAAATATATCTAAATCTTTCACTATGGCTGGTCTTTTAGAAAATAGTTTAACTTTTGAGAGTAATTGCATTTATTTGGTGACACTGTGGCTTCATGCTCCTGAAAGTCTTGCTGCTTGGTTAATACTACCATTTCTATAAGTAGTAATTTTACTAAGAGTAATTGGGTACCCTGGTAAGAGCCTTAAAGTATCTGGCTGGTGGCAGTGAATCTACCTTATAGTCTGGGTGGAGGTGTCAGAGCTGGTAAATCTGCGCCAGCCTTTCCCAGGTGTGTGTGTTTGTGAAAATCAAATCTCAAGGAGTGTGTGTGTCAGCTACTTGAAACAGGGACACAGAGCATTGATTTCTGCAGAGAGTGGAGTTTTATTTGGGGCCTGGAGAGGATGTCTAGCCCCAGGTCTGGAGTGTACTTCCTGTATGCTCTTAAGGGAAACTGTGCTTGGTGCAAAGAGCTGCATCTGAAAATACTGTGCATCCATTTTTGTTCTAAGTGAACATTCCCCATTGGTGTCAGTGGTGAGGATTGAGACTCCTTGATTACTGGCCCAGAGGAGGGACATCACAGGAACCTCTGTGGACATTCCAATTGTTGGATATGCCTGGTTGGGTAAATACCAATGGGGCATTGTACTCAATGACAGGTCTGATGAATGCCAAATACAGTGGAATAATGACTTCCTTAGACTTAGATGACATACCTTTGTTTCTAAGTTGTGCAACATAGGATGATTTCCAGAATACTGTAAACATGTGAAGGTCAAAGGCTAGATTACTGTCGATATGTGTCCCTAAGTCCCTGACTACAGAGTAAACTCTAAGGGGTGTGTTGTCCATATGATAGTTACAAGAGGTGGATGCCGTCCCAAAGGATATACTTTATGCAAGATTCTCAAACAAGGGTAAAGCACCTCAAATGCAGCAGCTGCAAACGAATCTCAGGAAAACAAAACTGAATGAGGTAGCAAACTGGACCATAAGAAGCTGACCATTTATTCTTATAAAACAATAAAAAAGAGCAAAAAATCTTGTATCCCGTAAGCGCTTTATGTTTCCAATACTTGATATATGCAGAGATTTTATAAACTGTGAATATAGAACAATGGAAAATACTACTACAGCACAGTTCTATTTATGTAATATCCATGAGGTTGGAATACGATTGGTTTGTCAATGGAAGAGTATGGTATTTAAAGACAATTAATGTTTGAGTAGTTAACAGTCTGATGAAGCATTCTATTTGAATGTGAAAGCGCTTACTGGATACAAGAGTTTTTGCTCGTTTTTTATTGTTTTATAAGAATAAATGGTCAGCTTCTTATGATCGTGTTTGCTACCTCATTCAGTTTTACTTCCCAAAGGATACTATTATGCATTTCTTGGCATTTAGTTTTAGTCCATGGCTCTGAAATCAGTTGTTTGTCTGTATCAGTCCTTCCTGGAGAACATTTGTGTCAGTGTGAGATTCAATGACAGCTCCTAATTTGCACTCATCTACAAATTCAGTTAGCCAGAGACCACTGACATTGGCCTTGACTTCAGAGAAGTAAATGCCAAAAAGGAGCAGTCATTTAAAATTACATGGGCTAAAGAACATGATTTTGTAAATAATCACTAGTCATAGTTCAAATTGTTGCTTACCACTTCCTTCAGTTCTTTAAGACTGTTGTCATTTGTATAATTTTGCAATTTATTTCACAATTATATCAGTTTTGCCAAGTCTCAAGACAGTCTATTTTAAAGAACTGTGGCATCTTTTATTGAAGAAATTATGTTACCTAAATTTCAACCATCCTTTTTTTTTTTGGCTATCTAATGTTCATTTTCTGTTTCTGCATCTAAGAATAATAAAAAAAAAAAAATTAAGCAATCCCTCCCAGTATGCGACCATGTGAAACACTAATGGTAAATCCCCAAAAAATAGGCACGTATCCCCTACCTTGAAGGGTAAACTTTTTGTTAAAAATTGTTTATTGAACTACATATGAATTGCACTTTAATGCTTTTAATTTGCCAATTATTCCTCAGAAAAGAAACCTGGTATTCCTGGACAAGACAAGAGTCTTATGGCTCATTTGTTCTTGTCCAGGGACCCCCATCTGCCTTCTGAACAATCGTGTGATATGGAGAGGGCATTCCCTATGCCTAAGGCACCCCCCCCCCTTGGGGCTCCTCTAAGTACATAATAACTACTTCCCAACAGCAAGTGTACCTCCACATGCTAGTTATTCCCTTAACTACTTAGTGCAAATGCACTATGGTAACACAACTTCAGTCATCTATGAAATCTGCTGATGCACACACAGTGCTCTTGATAGATGTCAACCCTGTCAAGCCAGAGCTACCCCCCCCCACCCCAAAATGGGTGAGTTAACAGTGGCTGTCCATTTCCAACCTACCTGGCCAGATCCTACGGGCATCTGACCCTCTAGTTAAACAAAGGTCACCTGTGACATACGCATTGCTTTATCCATCTATGCCATGGAGTGGATGACATGATTAAACTTCTGAAAAAAAGCTTAGATAAGCAATGTTTTCTAAATTAATTTGAAATAATTTACTGACTGCCTGTTTTAAACTAAATTAATGCATCTTTGTTTTATTGCAGACAGTCATGGATAAAAAGCTTTTCACAAAGAATTTCTCATTTCATTTACTATGGCTGAGTTGATTACAATCAATAAAATACTTTATTTTGTGGAGATACTGAGGTCAATAAGTTTACAAAAATAATTGACTGTGTTTGAGCTCCTAATCATTAGAACCAAAGATGTTTATGATAAAATAATATGGGAAAGGTGCAGACTGTGTTATATTACAACTCCCTATGTTACCATACATGTCAGGATTCAGAAACATATAACACACTGCACAATCCTGTTTCTAGCAGGACTGTCCAGTGCATTATGAGACAGTGAGTCAAAACAGCACTGTAGTCCTTAGCATGTTATGCCACAGTGATCTTGCTGGAGACAGCTGCATGCAAATGTTGCATTCAGGAGGCATAGCTAATGTAAATATGAAAACTGGCCATGTGCTCTCTTCCCCTGGCCGTTTCAGTGGGACTGGAATGGTACAGTAGAATAATCCAAAGACAAGCTCTACTACTGTATCTGGGGATCACAGAAATAAAAATAAATAATGTCTTTTTATGGTGTACACCCATTGATATCTATACAAGATGAATGTCTGTTAGTACTGCAATGGATGTGTGTGTGTGTGTGTGTGTGTGTGTGTGTGTGTGTGTGTGTGTGAGCATTTGCAGTTGCATGGGTTGATAGGAGGAGGGGAACACTTGTGTTGTTACATCTAACACTGTTGTGTTTATTTCAGAGACATGTTAATGTTTATTTCAGAGACATGTTAATGAGCCACTAAGAAGCTGATGCTCCATGCAGCTCATGTATGTCTCTGAATACTTTTTTCTCCCTGCAGCACTGCTAGAACTCACCAGCAGAACCCTAATAACACTACAATGATAACTTCTCTGAATCCCACTGTAACTTATGAAACAGACCATCAACCATTTTAGACACTAGTCAAATATAAAGGATTGTGATGGGGTCCCTGATCATAACCAGCTTATATGCCTGAGACATGGATGACAAGAAATTCACCACAAGAGTGAGGTTCAAAAGGTGAATCTTGGCATCCATATTGAGAATACATAATAAATGGCTATGCTTGATAAGACCGAATCATAATTCTTTGTAGTAGACAAAGCTTTATACGGCCCATATACTACCAGTTAAAGCTGTAAAACAGTGCTGCCAAACAGAAGCAAAGTATTCCTCTGAAGAAGACCTTTAAATGCTGTTAGTTCACTCTGCTACATGTTTAGTTTATATTTGTGACAGAGTAAAGGTCTAACAGCTTTTAGAAGCTGTGTTTCCTTATGCTGCTGTTCCTTGCCAGGTGGCAGTGATGACTGTTTACCCCTAGCAGGAACTTAGGGGTGCTTAACAAAATCTTGTTAGCACCTTTCTGACATCAGAAAACTTGCCTTTTTCCTCATATTGGAGTGTAATCACGGCGCTCCATGTACTACTTTTCAGTTTGTCAAATGTTTCTTTTTCTAAAGAGGAAAAGCTCAGATAGCACCACGGCACAGAGGGGTAAGACCATTACTAAAGCCCAAGTGACCTGGGTTTAATTTTCAGCTCAGGCATCTGAAGTGCTAGAAGGGAATATGCACCTGGGGTAGAGCATGTGCAAGACCACACAGGGTGATTGAAGCTTCTTGGTGGAGACTGGGCAGCAAATCTCAGAGTGCTTTTTGTAGCGTTGACAGGGCAACATCCGCTCCATGCAGAAGTGTGGAGCAGTGTGGCACTATTTGCCCATTACACATCCTCCTCAACTTATTAAGCATACATACTGGGGTTGGGAGGAACTGGCTAGGTTAAGTAGAAAACTTCCCATGATAACAGCATGATGTGTGGTCCTGGGATGCCTTACAGGTCTACAATGGCTCCAAACTGGTTAGAGAGAGTCTGGAGTTGTTCAGTGAGGGTAGGTAGACCCAATGATGGATGGAGGCACCAGGATGCATGCTGATGGTAAGCTATATGAGAAGACTAAAGAATATAAAATAAAGAAAGAAAGAAGCAAAGGCTGGACCTAGACTAAATCCTAAATACAAGCTTTTTTGTCTGAATTAAAACAGACATTCCAAAGAAGCTGCTGGAAGTTATAAAACTTGGTTGTATATGCTTATGGCATGTAAACATTCTACTTATGATATGTTTGAGTTCCTCACTTTTTTCTGAGTGGGTCTGATGTAGTGCTGTATCCTGTATACTACCAAAAAGACCGAAAAACTTTCTTTGAATGTATAACAAAAGAAAGATTAAGATGAGCTGTACAAATATCACCTCAATATGTTTAGAAACAACTAAATCTGTATAAAATCTCTTGAAGACACATTCATCAAGTGCTAAGATAAATATAAAGTTTTAACTCTGCTACTATTATATAATCCAGTTGGCATAATCGTTAAGATCTTTACCTCCCATGTACAAGGTTCAGTCCTGGCCTCTGGCTAACGCCTGTTTGGAGTTTGCATGTTCTTCTTATGTCTCTGTGGGTTCCTCCCAACTCCAAAAAACATGCTGAGTGTTTCCATCTCAAACTCACCAATGAATGGAGCTGTGGGCAACTGCACAGGCTCTACATGGTGCCCTATGGGGGAACAGTTATACAGTCCAACTGTTTAGGGTGGGAGATTGACATAATGGTTAAGGAGTTTACTTTACAGACACAAGGTGTGGGGTTTGGTTCTCACATGGGTAACTGGCTAGGTTTAAAGTGGCCCACAAGGGCAGTTAGCCTAGTACTAATCTATGAACCTGTGAAAGAAAGCTAGGTTAAATATCTGTTTGCATGACAAAATGGCAGCTTATGCAAATAATATGTATGATCTTACTAATGAGTTTAACAATGCTTTCACTCTGATATACCTATATTAGAGAGGCTGACATTAAACATATGCTAATATCGTTACCCAAACTTAAAAGATTTGCTGCTATACATGATATAGGCATGCAAGTCAAAAAGAATATTTGAAAATTAAGATGCATGGCGCAAACACTAAAGTATTACCTCGATCTGTGATTCCCTGGTGGTTATTGTTATTAGAACCTAAGCAAATGCTCCTAAATTTGTTTTTGTTTAATTCCATATGGCCACAGTTAGGGCACTTATTGTGAAACCTAGTTCAGTTCTGTGAAAGAGACCACTAAATCATAGCTTAAAAATATAGGAATGGCTAAATGCAGTTGCCCGCTACAGTAACGGTGGAGAAGTGTGATTCACTTCACGGTACTTCACAACAGCATATTTGAACTTGTCAGACAAAAGCAATGCACAGGTACAGGCTGTGTGGCAAATGTTCAGTGCTCTCTGAGGTGTAATCTCATAAAAATGTTATTGCAGTGAAATAGTTGGTGAAGTTTTAAGAAAGTTCCCCAAGAAATAACTCCATGTACGCATTTATTACTTAACTTGATGAGTACCTTTTGCAAGACATATTGTGACAAAAAGTATTCTTACTGCCCAGTAGATGTCTTCCTAATAGATAAGGAGCTGAAACAAGTTAGTAACATCAGTGTCAGCAGTCAAAAAGACTGTTCAGTACACTGCAGATCTTCAGAATTCATCTTTGATTTCTGTAGTGGTACAGATTATGCATAAAATAATCAGTCGTAGTCTAAGTAACATAACCCAGTGCTTTAATGTTTGTTTGAAGTCTATATTTCGGCTGTGAGACAGATTTTAGCTTAGTTACTGAGAGATGCTAAACGTTATCTTATTTGAAAAAGGGAGTTGAGATACAGCATCGTCTCTTCTGTGCTGTAGAAATACAATCCGCTTTTCGAATTGTGAGCTTGTAAAACAGATTCGGGAAAAAAGATACACTCTATGAATATTTTGTGAGACAGTGAAAAATAAAATCATGAAACTGGGGTCTCAGTGATCATTTTCCAGTGTCTAATGTGAGGTTTTGGTTAAATCTATTAAATAAAGTGTAGTCCAAAATTATGAGGAAATGTTTCAGTTATAATGCCCTCATAGGCAAATCTATTAATTGACTAAGAGAAGTTAGAATCAGAGGCCAACCTGTATTGTAATTAATAGATGCTGCAGGAAATGGTTTGTTCACTCCCTGCGCATTGTAATGACAATCTAATAATACAAGACATTAAATACGGAGTCTACCACAGGAGCTCGTGTGCTGTTAGCTAGCAAGACACTTGCTCACTACCACTTGCTTAAAAAAATGCAAATGATTAAGCTCCCATTAGATTGATCTCTCATTTCTACATAGCTTTAGCAACACCTGACCCTTTAAAACTATATACAGTACAAGAACCTAAACTCTGCCTCTAAAACTCCCATCTAGTTCCCAACCTGAGTCCTCACTCCCTTAATGTCAAACTCCACTCCCCTTCCCTAACTCTAAAGTCTCCAATTGCTCCTTAAATATAAAACTATAATCTCCCCTTCATCAATCCATCGACAGGCCCTTTTTCCCATTTTGCACATGGGATCAGGGTGTCACTTCAACAGCGACAGTCATCTAGAGCCAAGGTTTACATCACCTGGTGGCTAGCCCTACTGCAGTAGTTCTTCCTCACCACACACTTGCATGCACACTCACACCTACAGCCAATTAAAATGTCCACTCTGTCTTTGGAATGTAGGAGAAAACCAGAGCACCCACAGGAAACCCACATGAGCACAGGGAAGACATGCAGACTCCACACAGAGGGCACCCCAGCAGCCAAGAACTGAACCACGGAACCTCCTGCTGTGCAGTGATAATGTAAAGTTAAAGAATTTCTCACTTTTCAGCAATTATCAATTTGCCTCTGCCATGAATGTACAAATGTCTGACATCACTGCTGAAACAACCAATTATCATATCAGGCATTTGTCTATTTCTGTACAGAACTCACCCTCGTTTACCTGTCTGCTCAGATGTTCCTGTACTGCTTCTTTTTAAAACTCATAGGTTCATAGGTAGGTACTAAGCTATTGGCCCTAGGGCCTATATAAGCCTAGCCAAATGGTACCCTGGCATTTGCCACCTTAGAAAATTATTTTCCTGTGCCCCTGTCAAGCAGAGCCACAGAAATGATCCCAGGGGTGAATTTCCTATCTCCCATCCAATCATCAAGATTTTTCTTGAAGAGTGCTAATGAGGAGCTTTGTTTGCTATAGATAGGTAGTTTGTTCCAGATTATGGGAAGTCTCCGAGACAGGAATCTATCCCTCCAGCATGTTCTGTTTAGTCTGGTGACAAGGTTTAGGTTCCTAGAGCGTGTAGCTCGGAGGGATTGGGATTTCTTTACGTGAAGCATGTCCAACAGCTCTGGGTTTGACATAGCTTTGTATGTTAGGCAGAGATCGCCTCTGAGTAGGCGATATGCGACAGAGTAAAACTGGAGTTTTTTGAGACGGTCTGCGTAGGACATCTGTTTGAGGCCAGTAATCCTCTTTGTGAGGTATTTCTGTGGCCTTTCCAGTTGTTGTACATGTCTTGTGAGGTACATACCAAAAGGGGCATTGTACTCTATAATGGGTCTAATGAGTGATGAGTAGAGGGGAACAATGACCTCGTTTTTCCTGGATGAGAAACCTTTTGTGATGAGGTGTGCCATGTAGAAGGATTTCCTGACAACTGTGGCGATGTGATTATCAAAGGAAAGACTACTGTCCACCTGTGTCCCAAGGTCTCTTATCACACTTTCAGTGTTAAGTAGACTACCGCCTATGTGGTAGTTCATGGGTACAGAGTTTTTACCAAAAGGGATGACAATGCACTTTTTTGGCATTGAGCTTAAGGCCATGGCTTCGACACCAGGCATCTGTCTTAGTGAGGCCCTTTTGTAGGATGTCCACTTCGTTAGGAGATTTGATTATGGCTCCTAGTTTGCAGTCATCTGCGAACTTTGTTAGCCAAAGACCTTCTGTGTTAGCCTGTACTTCAGAGAAGTAGATACCAAACAGGAGAGGACCTAGGACTGAACCCTGTGGTACTCCACTTGTCACTGTCTGAAGTTGGATTTAGTCTCTGCTACTTTCACAGTGCGGGTTCGATCAGTGAGCCACTTCTTCACCTTTTACTTTGTAACAGAGGATTTTAGTGGTAGGACAAAGGTGTATGAATGCAACTACATAATCAGTAGCTACAACTAGCATTCTGCCAAGCCAACAGTCTTCACCAAGGAGTAGTAAGACTAAATGCTACTGTTGTTGGCCTGCTACTGTTTTTCTGTCATAGCGCTTAACCTCAATGCAAGATTACAGGTAGAGCTCTTCTGTGCTTAGAAAGTTGTTAGAATGACAGGTTTGTGTTAGCATGCATTTTCTTGAAGGATATGAAGTCTGAAACTCAAGTACAGCATTATTTAGAGTCTACAATCTCAGTGAATTAACAGGAAAAAACATACATTTTCTGCAGAACAGGTTACAAAAAAGGTAATATTGGGGTCAATCTGCAAAGTCAGGAAATGTGAAGAGGTATGTCTTCTGTTTACCAGTAGGGAGTGTGTGTGTGTGTGTGTGTGTGTGTGTGTCTATATCTATATCTATAAAAAGAGAGAGAGATATACATGCACATTCAGAATCTCGAACTACTGAAATCCCGAATTTCAGTAGCTCGAGACCAGAAGGGCGAAAGTGCAGAATACCGAAACCCCAGAAGCACAAAATTCAGACCAGAAGGGCGAAAGTGCAGAATACCGAAACCCCAGGAGCACAAAATTCAAAGTCCCGAAGTTCGGAGATTTTGAATTAGCGGTTCTGGTGTTGCGGTGTGTGAGTGGGTGGTTGGAGATGTAGGTAAGTGTTTGTGTTTTACGGGTTTTGGGTAGGGGCTTTAGTGTGTGTCTGTGTTTTGTTAGTGTGATGTGCGCATGTGAGGGGAATGTAGCTTGTGTGGTGGTGTTTTTGTGTGTTTGTCTGTGTAGTGCGACCTCGGAGTGAGTATATTTAAGTAGGGGGGTGTGGGGGGCACTTGTATGTAGGGTAGGTGTTTGTGTATGTGAAGGGAGGTGTATGTTTGTGTTCGTGTCTGTGGTATGTTTATTGTAGAAGTCGCAATTTTAAATTTCACGCTTCTGAGGTTTCGAGTTTATGGATTTTTGGCTTCATGGTCTCGAGATACTGAAATTCAAGATTTCATTATTTTGAGATTATGAAGTGAATCCTTGCACATATATATATATATATATATACATACATACACACACACACACACACACATCAAATCTGAGTTCAATAAATTAATATTGGAGCATTTGCTTTTCTGCTAATACTTCACAATAGACTGAGCAAAGCGCCCATTTCATTAGACCCTAATGGTGTGTGTGTGTGTGTGTGTGTGTGTGTGTGTGTGTGTGTGTGTGTGTGTATATATATGCATGCGTGCGCAGTGGGCATATTTCTCAACTGTCCTTGATTTTGCCTCATAATTGTGGTTAGTCCCTCAAATGTGAGGTTTTCTAGTAAAATGTTGTGGACAGAAGTCAAAAATAATAACAAACGTGACTTTCAGACTTCACATCCTTCGGAATATACTTGCTTATGCAAAACCTATAAGACTAATAACTTTCTAGGTAGACAACAGCTATATTTAAAATATGTTCCTGACTTTGAGCCTTTCTGTGATTCTTGATCAGGTAGAGTAGATACAACATGTTGCATTATATCAGTCATACAGCAGCAGACTGAAAAACATTTCTAGTTCATTGTTTATGTATATGTGTATTCATTTGATTGCAAGCACCCAAGCATCTGAAGTGCACGTGGTCATACATGTGGCAATAACTGATGGCCGTGTGTGTGTGTGTGTGTGTGTGTGTGTGTGTGTGTGTATGTGTATGTAAATACTTGGTTTCTGCATCCCAAAGTAGTTATTGTAGTGAACAGGAGCATCAACATATGAGTGATGTTCTTTGGCTTCTTTGTTTTGTTAACGGACTGTGTTTATTACATGGTTGTGAATAAATTCACAGTGTGAAGTCTATAGTTTAAGTATGAATAAATGCTTACTTTAACTTGATTTTGAAATACACTGGGCAGCCACGGTGGTGCAGCGGTTACCGTTGCCGCCTCACAGCAAGAGGTTCTCCGCTTCAATTCTCGGCTGGGGTGCCTTCTGTGCAGAGTCTGCATGTCCTCCCTGTGGTCACGTGGGTTTCCTCCGGTTGCTCCGGTGTCCTCCCACATCCCAAAGACATACTGTAGGTGGATTGGACACTCCAAATTGGCCCGTGTGTGTGCCTTCTGTGGAAGGTTGGGTGCCGGGCTGGCAACTTGGCACTGTAAAACTACACTGCCAATCATGAACAGACAGGTGATCCACTGTGGTGACCCCTAACCAGGAAAAAGCTGAAAGAAGAAGATGAGTATGAAACACATTGTGTTGGGCTATGACAGAGTTTGTCTGGCATTTATAGCAGATGAATAAGGCTATGGGCTGTTAATGAGCTGCTTTCTGTAGCACAGGGGTGCAATCTTTTAGCTTTTGTATGTTTAGTTTGTAACTCTAAGAAACTTCACCAGACAATCACTCTGGGCACTAAAAGAGACACGAGTCCAGTGGGGTGTTCCACAGTGTTAGTGAATTCATTATACAGTCATTTGAATCCCTGCATCCTTCACTGTGCTATTTGACTACAAATCTCAGCAAATCTCCTGCAGTTCAATGTCTTGCCAGATGTACATTTAATAAATGTTAGTTTCAATGGTAAGACAAGTTTACTGTTGCTCATGCTAAGTCTGTTTTTTTTTAATGTGAGTGTTTCTTTGTTTTTCTTTAGCAAATACCTGTGAGTTGTTTGTTGTAAAATTTGAAATAGTTTTAAATTAAATCCAAATCTCTGATCATTGTAAAAGTATAGAAGAAACTAGTATGCACACTGATGGGTTTAAACAGTGTTTTATGGTAAGTGGGGAGAGACAGCAAAGTAACATGATATTGCTATGCTGAGGGGCCCCTGATCCATTATCCTGCCGAGGGCCCCATTTCACCATGATCTAGCTCTGACTGGATGGCTTCCTGAGGTTATTGTGTTGTTCTGTACTATAGTATACTTTCTTTGAAGCACATATTGATTTCTGCGCTTTCCTTTACCTTCTATCTTATATGTCTTCCAAGCATTTTCCAATACAACATGGCCTGCTTGATGATAGGATTAATCCATGGAAAGGTTTCATCCTTAACATACACTTCCCTGACTAGAACATGGTAATTTTGAGAAAATTAAGGAAAATATGCCAAAGTCACATTGTAGCTGCATGCGTTATGTACAACGTATTTAGTATTTTGTAGTGACCGTGTATATGTCTCAGTGGATGACATAATACGCAAACTGCTTGTAATTCCTTGAGACTTCTGACATTTATATTGACTTTAGTGGGTAATAATAGAGTTCTGATTTTATATAATAAAGGTGGTACAATGCTTACTTAGGGACACTGCTCCAGTGAAAAGAAGGCTTCTTGAAAGAATCCAATCTTAATTTATTTACTTCCTCAGTTATTGTGTCAAGCCTATGAGAGTCTGAATTTCATGACAGCCAAGAGATGTGCAGTCACTGGTACATTATATCAATTATCTAGTACTTTAGTTTCTGTATTACTAAGATGCACTAACTATGGAAGTGTGCTGGTAGTGTTTTTTGCGTCTTAGCTTTCTCAAATTTAAAACAGACTCAAGCAAATGTTAAGGTTTTGTCACCTCCTGTGCAACTTCCTTTGAAATCGGGGAGTGAATCTCATCCAACTTAGATAAAATGTTTTTTGTATGACAATTCCTCTTGCTCTTTTAGCATGTCTGTTATTTCTAGTAATTTTTGGGCCCTGGGAGGCTGAGCTCATTAATGGGAATTTATGGTTTTAGCCACGTTTATAAAATGGGTTATTCATGAGTCTTCAGCTTATATACCCAAGCCAGGAATTCTGTGATGTTTGTTGCATAAAGTGTAGACATTCAGTTATACCAGTATGTGCTATTACATATCATGTTCTTCTAACTGAGAGCAGGACAAACAGAGAGACTGATCAGCTATTCTAGGCCTTTGGTTGGCTTCTGCATCTTATGAGTGGGTCAGCAAAGTCCAAGTAATGGAGAATTTCATTTAAAATAAAACATCCTACATTTTGCTTGACTGGAGGGTCAGGTACTGTTACTTTGCCCTTCTTTGTTAGCACAGATACTTGCAGTGTAAATGTATACGGTCTACACATGGAAAATAGATCACATATATTGTTGTTAGTGGCATTCTGCAATATCTGACATTACTGTTTGTAGTGGACTTGTTCTTTAAAGCTGTCTGTTGACCATATAATTAGCATCACAGGTGTAAGGAATATCATTTTTTCAGTGAGTAAGCATTGTTATAATGGGAAGTTGAACTTTACTACTTAGAAAGTACCTTTCAGGCTAAAATGTGCAACATGATTAGTTTGTTGTAAAGCAAATACCAGAATTTCCAGTTGAAGGATATGAAGTGTGCTAAAAAATTGATTTTCTTTGGGTTGTTGCTTGAGCAGGCAAGCCCCTAAGTGGGAGGGTGGGATGAATTTACAGAGACAGATTTCAAGTCTTATGTGAGAAACCAAGTCCTGCACCCTGTTGGTGTTGTAAACATCAATCAGCTTCTGCATCTCCTTTAGTTGCTTTGGACCAGCTGACCTATATCTTGTTGATACAGCTGAATAGGAAGCTAGCTGACTGAAAAAAGAGGTGTTTTTGAGAAACTTGATACTATGAATATAGGGCTTTAGTTAAATTTTAATTTAATTTATTAATTTGTTAACTAGGTAAGTGAATTGGTCTTCAGGACCTTTTTAGCCACAATGTAGCCCACATGGTCAGTGTAAATACAGTATAAAAGGCAGTTTAGACATGTTTAGAGTAGCAAATTAACCAGCATGTTTTTAAGAAGTAGGAAGAGACTGGAATATCCACAGAAAACCAAAACCCAGACAGACAGAGTGAACATGCAAGCTTCACGCAGACATTGGTCAAAGAGTCAGGATTGAACTTCAGACTCTGTGAGGCAGATCTCTTACCACTGAGCCACCATGCTTCCCCATCACTGAGACACCATACTTCTCTTTAAGAGCTTATCACTCAGATAATACTACTTAAGTTTGATTTTTTGCAGCCCCCTAATTATATGGTTAGCATACATTTAGAAAAATGAGTGGGTGTCCTCTTCAGATCTCCAAAGACCCTATTGAAATCTAATGATATAAACATGAAAAAGAAGAGTATATAGTTTGGGAAGAGGAATGATAAAGTGTAGGCTGAAACTATTAGATTTCCTAGAGTGACAATACTTACATGTAATAAACCTTGGCAAATCTGTTTTTATGAGGACAAAGGTAAGAACATTATAGATAAGGAGGACAGGTATCCCCTGAGAATAGGCACAAGCTCAACAATATTGTGATACAAGGGTAGTAAAGATGGTGAAGATGAAGGAAATATAAGTGTAAACTGAGAAAAAGTCAGGTTCAGGGTCTTATGATCAATACATATATCTATAAATATGCCAAAATGAGCTAATGTTGGCATAGCTGGCCTTAAACATAAGCCATCCAGTCAACCACCTATGGTGCTATTCGACTAGTGGTGCTTCTTTGACTTGCCTCTAAGTCGCCCCCCCCCCCAAAAAAAAAACATTATTGCTGTTGTGGTGCCCTTCTTTAAAATACTGTAATTTTGAGCTTTCTACTTGTTCCAACCAACGTAGTACACAGGAAATCAGGATTCCTTGTGCAGATTGTGAGTTAGATCAATGGGATAAAGGATACTTCTCAACTGTCCATGATTTTGCAGAATGTCCCTGATTCTGCCTCATATTTTTCCACTTTCCTTCATAATTTTTTTAAATTGTTCTGGTAAATTACTGAGGACTGCAGTCAGTCAATAATGTCAGTAATTAGAGTTTCATACTTATTGTTATGAAACTGCATGTTGATATTCTGTTAACTTTTTAAGTGAATTAAAATAATATTTAAAAAATGTCCCTGATTTTTTGCCTGTTCTCATATTATTTTTGGCTTTTTCAGAATTTTTGATCAAAGAAGTTAAGAGGTATTGAGAAAATAAGCAGAAAATTGCCCTTGATGTCTCAGAATGTATCTGATTTCGCCCCATATTTGGTCATTCCTCATAAAAATGTGTGGTTTTCTTGTAAATCTTTGATAACTGCAGTCACTAATAATGACAGTCATAAGTCATTTGAGTTTCAGACTTCATATGATTCAGAGATATTATTTTAACAGCTTTCTAGTTACAGGAGAACAATATTTAAAATCTGTCCTTGATTTTTTTTCTTTGGTCACCCCAGACTTCATTGTTACCGGTCTGGTCCCCAGTACCCACTGTCCAAGTTGGGTCTACAAGCTATTCTCAAGCACCCCAGATTTACTCCTTATTTGTTGCTGCTGGTTGTGGATCCTTAGGATGTACTGGGGGCTTAGCTCATCTGTGCTTTTGTCCGGGTGGTTTTTGCTTTTGACCTACCCACTCCATTCACCCCCCCTCCCCACATTCATTGATTAAAGCCAAGGGCAACATCTTCTTTAGACCATGCCTCCTATTAGAAGGTATGCCAACAAGTACCTTCCCACCTGGGATAGAAATGGCTGTCCCTTCCTGCTACTCCATCAGTCACCCCAGCCACTAATCGAACCCGGGTCAGCTGGGGCATAATCAGAGTTTTATCCCTCTATGTCACTAGAGTGGCAATATGCCCCTGATTTTGTCTCTGATTCATGTGCTAAGAAATTGATAGTCACTTGAAATATTACTCTGTGTCCTTTAATTTACTTTTTTCCTGACAGCGATTATTCTGGCTTTGAAGACTATTATAATTTGTGTAGAGCAACATGGAATACATTAATGTATGGCTACCATCTGTGTGAATGTTACATGGGCACAATTTTATCACAATAAGACATATGATGTGTACACAGAAGTGGTTATAAAGTACAGTTTTGTACCTACCATAAATGTAGATGTCCGATAGGTATGCATCTGCAGTCATAACATATGGGTTGTCCTGCCTCAGGCAGCCCTTCGGTCGGCCGGATTCCAAAGTCTGGGTCTGGCCTCGGCTGATGTCGCACCTTCCCCAACGTCAGAGCGTCTGGGGTATAAAAGCATCAGCCGACGCCATTTTCCTCAGTTTTTTTTGCCCCAGATGCCAGGTGCCCTCCAGGAAGGCTAAATTTGGATAAATGCAATAAAATTCCAAACATTTGCAAAATTATATATATATATATATATATACACATGTATATACAAACAAATACACCATAATAGATTCTCCCAGCTAGCTAAGAGAGGGGTAAACACCCTAGGAATACCACAGAGGGGTAGGAGGGAGGGTAAACCTGACTGCAGATGCATACCTATTGGACATCTACATTTATGGTAGGTACAAAACTGTACTATGTCCTTCAAGGATGCATCTGCAGTCATAACATATGGGTAGAATACCATAGCTAATCTCGGGGAGGAGGTACTAAGAAAAGGATGGTGTAGTTAAGATCCCCTGCAGGACTGCAGTAGCAAAGCCTGCTCTGGATCTGGAGTATAAAGGTAGATTGTAATGTTTGGTAAATGTATGCACGGAGCTCCAAGTAGCAGCTTCTAAAATGTCCTTGGTAGCCACCCCTCGTAGGAAAGCTGTAGTGGTGGCCGTGGCCCTTGTGGAATGAGGCCTGATGTTTGCAGGAACTGACTTTCCGTGAAAGGAGTAACAAAATCGAATGCAATTTCCTATCCATTTTGAAATTGTCTGTTTGGAAATTGCTTTTCCTTGCACCCCAGCAGCATATGCTACAAATAGTTGGTCAGTTTTTCTGCTACTTTTAGTTCTGTCCAAGTAGTAGCGTAGTTGTCTGTGTATATCCAGGGTGTGCAGAAGTTTTTCCCCTCTATTCTGTGGATTTGGGAAGAACGTAGGCAAGTGAATAGCTTGGTTCAGGGATACCCTAGATACCACCTTTGGCATAAAAGTAGGATTAGTTCTTAGTGTAACTCTATCCTGATGGAAGATAAGAAATGGCTGTGCTGCCATTAATGCTTGTAACTCAGATACTCTTCTTGCTGAAGTTATTGCCAGAAGGAATGCAGTTTTTCAAGACAGAAACTGTAGATCTGCTGATGCTGCTGGTTCAAAGGAAGGAAGTGTTAGTTTCTCCAAGACAAAGTTGAGATCCCAAGCAGGTAAAGGGGGTTTTCTTGGAGGTTTGATATTTTTGATCCCTCTCAGAAATTGCTTGAGGAGAGGGTGTGAGAAGATAGGTGGATCCACATTGTATTCTGCTGAAATTGCTGAGGCATGAATCTTATTGGAGGAATAGGAAAGGCCATTGTGGAACAGCTCTGCTAAGTATTCCAGAATATGTGTCATGCTTGCCACTGTCACATCTAAGCCTTTTGATGTGTTCCAAATGAAAAATCTTTTCCATTTAGCTGAGTATGTCTTCCTTGTGGAAGGCGGAGCTTCCATGATAATGTCCTTCACTCTCTGTGATAAAACATTTTGTTTTGGATTTAAGGGATTTTCCAGGCAGTTAGCTGCAATGTTTTTAAGTTGGGATGCATGATCTTGAAATTGTTCTGCGTCAGAAGAAGAGGCCATAAGGGGAGAGGCCATGGTTTTGCCTGTGAAATGCTCCTCAATAGTGGATACCAGTGTTGCCTTGGCCAGTCTGGAGCTATCAGAATCACTCTTGGCTGTTCCTCCCTGATCTTCAGTAGAACCTTGTACATTAAAGGGAGAGGTGGGAAGGCATATACTTTTAGAGCTTTCCAGCTGAAAGAGAGAGAGTCCACCCTCCATGCTTGTGGGTGGTATGTCCTTGAGCAGAATGTCTTCAGTTGATGGTTGAGGGGGGAGGCGAACAGATCTATCTCCGGCGTTCCCCATGCCTTTGTTATGAGTTGGAAGATGTCTGGGTGCAGCATCCATTCGTGTGCATCCATGGTAGTTCTGCTTAAGCTGTCTGCCAGTGTATTTTCCTTTCCTGGCACGAACTGGGACTGCAGTTGAATATTGAGATTCAGGCATAGCTCCCATAGATTCATAGCCAGCCGGCATAGAGGGTAGGAGTGTGTGCCTCCCTGCTTGTTTATGTACCACATGACCGTGGTGTTGTCTGTCCTTATTAACAGGTGGCCTTGATGGAGGAAGGGTTTGAAAGCCTCGATTGCATGCATCACTGCCAGCATTTCCTTTTGGTTTATGTGCATGTGTAGCTGTCCTTGAGACCATAGGCCTTGGATACATTTGCCCTCCATGTGTGCTCCCCATCCTCAGTCTGAAGCGTCCGTAGTGATGGTTTGTTTTGTTTTTGGTCTGTTGAAAGGCAACCCTCTGTTGGACTGGCAGGCCTGAGCCCACCACAGGAATTCCTTTTGAAGGCAAGGAATGATTGGTATCAAAGTTTCCAAATTGTGACTGTGTTGAGACCATACACTCCTTAGATACCATTGTAATTTTCTCATATGCAGCCTGGCCTGTGGTATCAGAATTATGCAGGATGCCATGTAACCCAGGGCCTGCAGGATTTTCCTTGCAGTAAGCTGAGCTTGTCTTGTCAGATTCATGAAGTAATCCGGAAGCTGTTTTTGTTTTTCTTCTGTGAGAAAGGCCATTTGGGTGGTTGTGTCTAGATCCGCACCCAGAAAGGTTATCCTTTGGGATGGAACCAGTCTTGATTTTTGGATGTTGACTGTGTATCCCAATGCCTGTAGTAGGTGGATGGCATAGGCCAAGTCTTTTATCAAATTTACCTTGTTGTCCGCTTGAATAAGGCAGTCGTCCAGATAAGGGTAGATTTGAATCCCCTGAAGTCTGCAGTGTGCAATTACTGATGCCAGGCATTTCGTGAATACTCTGGGCGCAGTAGATAAGCCAAAGGGCAATGCTGAGAATTGATAATGCTCTGATCCTGCAAGAAATCTGAGGTGTCTTCTGCAGTTTGGTCGAATAGGGATGTGCAGGTATGCCTCCTTGAGATCTAGAGTCACCAGCCAAGACTCCTTGCCCAACATGGGAAGAAGCTGCTGTAGGGTCAGCATTTTGAATTTTGGCACCATGAGATAAGCATTCAGTGCGGACAGGTCGAGAATAGGCCTCCATTGATTTTCTTTTCTTGGTACAAGGAATAGTCTGGAGTAAAAACCTTGGCCTTGTTCTGAAAGTGGTACCTTTTCTATAGCCTTCATTTGAAGCAAGTTGTTGATCTGCCTTAAAGCCTCTGCCCTCTGATTTGGTGGTAGGTTTGGCATTCCGTTTCTTTTTGGCAAAGTGTGGAAGTGGAACCTGTATCCTTTGTCTATTATTTGCAGTGTCCATGTGTCCCTTGTAATATAATGCCAATTTTTTGAGAATAAAGCAAGCTTTCCGTGCAAGGGTGCTTCCAGTTGAGCCCTGGAGGGCGGAATCAGAGTAAAGTCATTGAGCCTGTCCTGGTGTAGTAGTTGTTGTTGCTGCTGTTGCACTACCTCTCTGGTTGGCAGGCTGCCACTGACGGCCTCTGTATGAACCCCTAGATTTGCCTCTGCCTCTGGGGTGTCTGTTCCTGCCTCTCTGGGCTCTGTCTGAGTCTGGAAAGGACCAATTCTTAGTAGGCCAGTTTCTGCTGAATCTCGGTGGTTGTACTTGTAGGAAATCCTTAACTGTCTGCACAGATTTTGCCTTTTCTTCATACTTTTTTAAGACCTCCTGAGCAGAGGAGCCAAATAAATTTTGTTTCTCCATTGGAGCATCCAGGAGTTTAGCTTAAACATGGTCTGGCAAAGATTGTTCCTTCAGCCAGGCATGCCTACGAATAACTGCCCCAGTCATAGCTGACCTAAATGAAGCCTCCAATGCATCATAACCACACTTTAAGAAATGATTACTAACCTGCTGTGAGTTGTGTACCAATTCCTGAAGGGATTTATGGTCAAGGGGCTCAGGAGAAGAAAGCTTCTTGTTCAGTTCATCTAACAAATACTCTTGGTACTGTATCATATGAAATTGACAATTTAGTGCCCTGACGGAAAGAGTTGCAGAAGTATATACCTTCTTTCCCCATCTCTCTAAAGCTCTAGACTCTCTTTCAGAAGGTAGAGTTTTTTTGGCAGTGGCAGCCACAACCCCTTTAGGGCCCAGAGTAATAGTTTCTGGGTCTGCAGAATGGGCTTTATATAGATGGAAGTGAGAATCTGGGACCCTGTAGTATCTATCAGGTTTGGCAGGGGCCGGGGGGAGAGTATCAGGGGCTGTACTGACATCATTGTACACATCATCAATTACATTCAAAACAGGAGGTATAGCTAAGGGCCTATGCTGAAGCAAATGTAAAAAGGTCCTTAATCTCTTTCTAGAATCAGAGAATTCCTGGCCTTGCCATTGAAAATGCTCTCTCATGGAGTTTAGAGTCTCACCAAAAGAAAACTCTTCAGGAGGGGAGGCTGAAGGGATAGATTCTTCAGCATCAGAATCCTCATAAGGTGAATAAGCCTCCTCCTGGTGGTCTGACAACTCAGAACCATCCGTGGACTCATCTGAAGAGTGAGGGTCAGAAGGCTCAGTCCTGGGCCTTTTGTCTGGTGGAGGGTGAGAGGCCCTGTCCGGGTGAGGTTGTGAACCTCTAATTAAAGAAATAAGATCCTCTGCAAGGCTGAGGATCTGAGAACTAGAGGAAGGCCTCTGGGAGGTAGTCTTGGGAGGCAAAGCTTTAGAAAGTTTAGCAGGTTTAGCCCTAGAAAAGGCCTTAATGGACATGGAAGCAGGGGGCCTAGCTGCCCCATGTGCAGGAGTAGAAATGTCCAAAGGTATGGTGTCGGACATATCCTGGACACTGGTTTCGGTAGGTAGCTCGGTAGCCGACTCAGCCGGGGCCTCCCGGGCCGCTGTGGTCGGTTGAGTGGATTCGGATGAAGGAATCTCTGAGGAGTGTCGGTCCTTGTCCTTCCGTTTTTTCACCAAATGTGATGTCGGAGTCTCCGACGGCATTTTATATGCAAAACTAGCCCCAAAAAATTCCTCTGCAAACTCCGACCGACGTCTAAGAGTTCGTCGGTTGAAGGAAGCACAGGCTGAACAGGACGAAACGTCGTGGTCTGGGCCTAAGCAAGGAAGGCAGTAGGAATGGAAATCCTTATGAGGTATTTGTTTCCCACAAGTGAAACAATTATTTACTTTATCTGACATTGGCTGAGGCAAGAAAGAGTCCCCAACGGGGTACTTAGCTTTTTCAAAGTTTTCGGTAGCTGAAATCACTGGATCTGACCGACCGGCACTTGCGAACAGCTTCTGCTTCGGGCACCGCGCGGCAAGAAAGACTGGGGAAAATGGCGTCGGCTGATGCTTTTATACCCCAGACGCTCTGACGTCAGGGAAGGTGCGACATCAGCCGAGGCCAGACCCAGACCTTGGAATCCGGCCGACCGAAGGGCTGCCTGAGGCAGGACAACCCATATGTTATGACTGCAGATGCATCCTTGAAGGACATCTGCTAGGTGGGGTGACAGTAGGACATTCCCCTGGATGAAGGTAACCAACTCTTTTTTTGTTTGCTGAGTTTAAATAATCATGAATTTGGTTTTGCAGAACTACTGTGCATTTAAGTAAGATGAAGACTTTACAGTAATTATTGTATGCTTTTGTGAAATAAACGAAGTACATTACTGTGACCATTGTTATTATTTTTTTTTACCACAGTCAGACATTTGAGATGTGCACCATCAGTAAAGTGGTTGGAATGAATGGGTATGGAAGTCACCTGTAGGTAAAATTGACTTATCACTGCTATTTGGTCATTGTTAAACAGCAGCAACTGATCTAGCATGACAGAAATAATGCCATGCAGCATACTGAGAAATAATGTAAGGTGAAGGATCAGATGAGAAGGCAAGAAATGTGGAAAATGCATAAATATAGTTGCAAGTTTAGATAACTCTTGGAACAACATTGTGGTGATCATGATCAAATGCAGAAATGGTTAAGGAGAGGTGAATTTAAACCAAAGGAAGAAAGGTTAATATTGCCGGCCCAAGATATTGTACTATGTACATGTTGGCTTACAAAGTCCATTGAACATGTGGGAGAAACAGAACAATGTAGGTTTTATAAAAGGGAATTGGAAACAGTTGCACACCTTGTTGCTTGTTGTTATATACTAATGGCAGAAGGACTGTATATGAAAGGCATAATAATGTGGCAAGACTGTTGCATTGTGGATTGTGCAAACATTATAATAGTGAAGCAGCTGAAAAACACTGGAAACATGAGCCACAAACCTAATGAATTTTCTGCATATCTGTAAATCAAATGGGACTAGGGCTACCTATTCCAGAGACCTAAATATCGCTTGCTTCTTAAATAGGACATGCTGGAGGGACAGATTCATCTCCCAGTGACTGCCATGTCTTAGGCATAGGTTACCTATTCATGTGAAACAGAGCACCTCTATGACACTGTTAAAGAGGAACCTGGAAGAGTTCTTACCGGAAATACTGCCCACGGACATGGGCAGCCATTACTAAATGCAATCTTGGGTATTAACATTTCTATGATATTACATTGGGATGAAACAGCTAGACTTGAAATGACCTCCAGGTTGACAGCCTAGTAATCTCCTATGATCCTATAGTCTAGTAATCTCCTATGATCTTATGATCCTAGAAAATTATGAAATATATATTACATGGGATCACCCAATACCATCAGTTCAAAAATTAGATGTGAGGAAAACAGATATAGTAGTCCATGAAAAGAAGACAAAAGTAGCATTGATCATTGAAATTGTTACACCCAGTGACTATAGTGTCTTATATACAGAGAGACATCTTCTTCTTCTTCTTTCGGCTTTTCCCAGTTAGGGGTCGCCACAGCGGATCATCTGTCTGCTCATGATTGGCAGTGGAGTTTTACGGTGTCGAGTTGCCAGCCCGGCGCCCAACCTTCCACAGAAGTCACACACATGCACACACTCACACCTAGGGCCAATTTAGAGTGTCCAATCCACCTACTGCATGTCTTTGGGATGTGGGAGGAAACTGGAGCACCCGGAGGAAACCCACGCGACCACAGGGAGGACATGCAGAGAGACATAAATTCATAAAATACCAGGATTTGCAGGCAGAAACAAGGGCAATGTGGAAGAAGGATACCCAGACAGTTCCAATAGTAGTAGGAGCAACAGGTCTTATAAAAAAAAATTACAATCGTACTTAAGATACATTATCGATAAATGGAACTCCATATGAATTGCAGAAGCAGTCCATATTGGGCACATTATGGGTGCTGTGAAGAGCACTTCTGGCAAGCATAAAGAACTGAAACAATACTAATTTCATGAACTTTAATCATACTTTGACTTAGGAATGGGGTCCATTCCCATCATGGTGTTAGAAACCCAAAAGACTTGGAGAAATTAAAAAAGGATTAAACCATATTGACAATATTATTAATACATTGTATTATTATTATTATTATTATTTAATATTATTACTGGAACATTTTAAACTGCGGTGGTGGTGCTGCGGTAGCGTTGTCGCCTCACAGTTAGACGTTGGCCGTTCGATTCTCAGTTAAAGCGTCTACTGTGTGACGACATGCGTGAATGGGCGTTCCTTCGTTGAAGGTTGTGCGTTAGGCCCGGCAAGCCAGCATGTAAAACTCTACTGCCAATCATTAGCGGACCGGAGTTCCGCTGTGGCGACCCCTAACCGGGAAAAGCCGAAAGACACACACACACACACAATTATTACTGGAACATTTTACAGAACAAAAAATAAGATCACAAAGGGGAATGTAGAACAGAAGATTAGTAAAACAGAAGTTAAAAAATAGAAGCTGAAGGTATGGAATACCTCCAAATTGGAAGATTTAATGTAGATGGTCGAACACAGGTTATATCACAGCATGATGGAACAATGAGTCCCCAAAGTAAGGAGAAATAGACGGAGGGAGCAACATCTGAAGAAGAAATATGGACATAGGGAAGAAAAAGAGATTTAATATGGGGCAATATTTATGCAAGGAAGAAAGAAAAACTACTTAATCAAACTGACAGGAACACAAACTACTAAAACAACTAGCAGGCCGAGAAATGTACTGAAACCATAGTAACATAAGTAAAAGTTTATTAATCGTACATTGATAAGCACTTTCATCCCTTAACATTAGACTTCATCAGACAATTAAAAACAGACAACATCCTGTATTTAAATCCACCTCCATTAAATCACATGACCAATCCTACCCTTCCGTTAAAGATACATAGACATAAAAGGTACAGACAGATTCCTACCACAGTTCTATGCACAATTTACTTTTCCAGCTGCCATAAAAATCAATTTTAAAGATAAAATTAAAAACTATACAAAAATGTCTAAAAATACCAACCACACACACACACACACAATAAATATATTCAAATAGTTCATCTAGAAAGTGCATTCAACCTTAAAATACAGTTGACAGTACAATATTCATTTAAACCTGGCCAAGCATTGGCATTCAAAAAAATGTGCCAAACTAATTCTTTTCATTCCAACATTAGTGATAATGGGCCACCCCTTTGTTCTTGTTCAATACCATCAATGGCCATATACGTAAAAAAAAATTTCCCTCATTTTCTACTACATATTTAGCTAGGGCATTATTCATCTTATTCTTCTTTATACTATACTGATGTACAGGGGTCAGGAAGATGGTTCCCTTTATGAGAAAATGTGTTTTTTGTTCAACTTGTAAGTTGGTTAAAGAGGGGGCAACATTTGAAATTGGGGGAAGACATACCAAATTTGAGGGAGGTATAATTGTGAGTCACATAGAATAATTTATTTGGCCCTTTGCCAATGTTGTGCATGCTTTTACGTTGGCAATACAGATCGGCACCTTAGGGAGCGCATTTATGAACATCGGAATAGTATAAAGAAGACTAAGATGAAAAATGCCTTAGCTAAACATGTAGCGGTAAATGTGGAGCATTTTTTTACCTATAAGGCCATTGATGGTATTGAACAAGAACAAAGGGGTGGCCCATTATCACTGATTTTGGAATGAAAAGAATTAGTTTGGCAGACATTTTTGAATGCCAATGCTTGGACTGGTTTAAATGAATATTGTACTGTCAACTGTATTTTTAAGGTTGAATGCACTATCTAGATGAGATATTTCAGTATATTTATTATGTGTGTGGTTGGTATTTTTATATACTTCTATATATTTTTTTAATTTTATTTTTAAAACTGATTTTTATGGCATCTAGAAAAGTAAATTGTGCATAGAACTCAGATAGGAATTTGTATCTTTAACGGAAGGGTGGGATTGCTCATGTGATTTAATGGAGGGTTTTTAAATACAGATGCTGGCTGTTTATACTTGTCTGATGAAGTCTAATGTTAAGGGATGAACACACTTATCAATGTGCGATTAATAAACTTTTCTTTGTGATATTACGGTTTCTGTACCTTTCTCGGTTTGCTAGTTGTTTTAGTTTTAGAAAGGAAAACTAATCAAGAAAAAAAAGCAGCACCAAATTATCTGAACAGAAATATATGCAAAGGCATCTAGACATGGAAAATTTTACAGTATGAAAAATACGAAAATAAAGGGAGAAAGTAGAAAAGTGGGTTAGTAATGGAGAAATTAAAGAAAGAGAAACTGAAGTTATGGATTTCCTGCAAAGTGAAGAATTTAGTGTAGAAAATCCAACTCTGGTAACACTACATTATGATGGAACAGTGAGTCCGCAAATTAAGGAGAAACAGTTAGAATGGGAAGCATCTAATCAGTTGCTACATGAAGAAACTCTGGCGCTTTCAGTAGGAAACAAATACAAAAGACAGTTGGAGTTGCACAGCAAGGGAAGGAACAGAAAACAGCAGCAACTCTGACAAAGTTAATGTTTTGGGGTGATAGGCTACAGAGTTCCCATATGAAAGAGCAAAGGATGATGCAGGAAGTAGCTGAAGGGAATATGTCACATGAAGATTCATAGGTAGGTAGTAGGCTATCAGCCCAAGGACCTGAGTAAGCTTAGCCAACAAGGTTCCCTGGCTTACGCCACCCAAGAAAGTTAATTTCCTGTGCCCCTGTCGAGCAGAGCCACAGAAGTGATCCCCAGGGTGTATTTCCTATTTCCCATCCACCCATAAAGATTTTTCTTGAAGAGTGCTAATAAGTAACTTTGCTTGACATAGATGGGTAGCTTATTCCAGAGTATAGGAAGTCTCTGTGACAGGAATCTATCCCTCCAGCATGTCCTGTTTATTGTGCTAACAAGGTTTAGGTCCCTAGAGCGTGTAGCTTGGAGGGATTTGGATCTCTTAAGGTGTAGCATGTCTAACAGCTCTGAGTTTAACATAGCTTTATATGTTAGGCAGAGATCTCCTCGGAGTAGGCGATACGCTACAGAGTATAGCTGGATTTTTTTGAGATTGTCAGTGTAGGGCATCTATTTGAGGCCAGTATTCCTCTTTGTGAGGTACTTCTGTGACCTTTCCAGCTGCTGCAGATGTCTTGTGAGGTACATTCCAAAAGGGCATTGTACTCTATAATGAATCTAATGAGTGCCAAGCAGAGGGGAACAATTACCTTATTTTGCCTGGATGAGAACCCTTTTGTGATGAGGTGTGCCACATAGAAGGATTTCCTGGCTACTGTGGTGATGTGATTATCAAAGGAGAGACTACTGTCCACCTGGGTCCCAATGTCTCTTATTACACATCTGGCATTAAGTAGACTGCCGTTTATGTGGTAGTTCATGGGTACAGAGTTTTAACCAAAGGGGATGACAATACACGTTTTGGCATTGAGCTTGAGGCCATGCCTCTGACACCAGGCATCTGTCTCAGTGAGGCCCTTCTGTAGGATGTCCACATCATTTGGGGACTCGACTATGGCTCCTAGTTTGCAGTCATCTGTGAACTTCATTAGCCACAGGCCTTCTATGTCAGTCTGTACTTCAGAGAAGTAGATACCAAACAGAAGAGGTCCCAGGACTGGACCCTGTGGTATTCCACTTGTCATTGGTTTGAAGTCAGATTTGGAGACTGCAACTTTTACAGTGTAGGTTCTGTCAGTGAGCCACTTGGCAACCCATCTTGCGATGTAGGGATTTATACCTAGTTTAGTGAGTTTACCTATAATTTCAGAATGGGGGATGGTGTCAAAAGCCTTGGCAAGGTCAAGATAGGCTGTGTGAACCACCTTTCCCTCGTCTACAGCTTTGGTGACTGCCTCAAAGAAGTCGATCAGGTTCAGAAGGCATGATCTGCCTTTCACAAATCTGAACTTGGTGGGGTCCAGAGTTTGGAGGTTACCAATGTCTTTATTTATGAGTTACATGATGATACATTCCATGGCCTTGCAGACCAGGCTCGTCAGGCTAATAGGGTGATAGTTCCTGTGGATCAGTGGCGGCTCCCCCTTTGTGAAGTGGGATAATTGTTGCTGTGTGTCATTCAGTGGGCACAAAGCCTGACATGAGACTATGATTGAACATGGTGCTTAGTTGGGGTGCCAGTTCGTTCTGAAGTGCATGTAAAATGCAGCTTGGGATGTTGTCCAGTTCCATGGATGCTGTGTTTTTGGTTTTAGAGAGTCCAGCTTTTACCTGCATAGATGTGATTACAGGGACTCTATATTATTCCTGTATAGATATGGGCCCTTTAGGTGGTGAGGGGGGGGTAAAGTTAGCACTGAACCTGCCAGGATGTTGACAATATCAGTTGGTTCTGTAATTTTCATGCCTTTGTGCTGTAACAAAGAGCAGATCTGGGTGTTGCCATCGAGATTCTTGACATAGCTATAGAATGCTTTGTGGTTGTCCTTAGAATCAGTGGTGATTTTGTTTTTGTAGCTGGCTTTGGAGGATCTTATAAGGGATCTCAGCTTCTTACTGAGGCTGACCAGGCAGCTCCTCCACTCATGGGATTTTACTCTCTTTTGCAACAGTTTATTCCTTCTGTTGTAGAGTTTGTTTATGGCAGGGGATCACCAGATTGGCTTCCTTTTTTTTTGGAGGATAACATCTTGGTTGTGTTTGGGATAGCATGAGCCATGCACTCGTGTAAGTGCTTATAGAGTGCATTTGTGTAGGATTCAGCAGTCGTAACTGTCATGAAGTTCGCCACTTTTGTCTTAAGAAGCATGAAGTTGGCTTTGAAGGAATTTTTACCATGGTTTCCTTAATGGTGGGTGGGGGTAAGATGTGGATATCTAGGGTGATTAGCTTATGGTCGGATCTGACCAACGAGGAGTTGATTTCAGGTTTGGAACACCGGTCGCTCATGTTGGTAATGACTAGGTCTAGGATATTGTTGCCCCTGGTGTGGGTGTGGATAAATTGATCCAGGACTTTGGAATTTATGAATTCCAGAAAGCGTTGAGTGAAGGAGTTGGTACATGAGTAGTTTTCCCAGTTAATGATGGAGTAGTTTAAATAGACCATTATTAGGGTGTTTGGTTAAACCCTAATATTTTCCAGTATATCAAGAAAACAGGAGTGGGAATCCTGGGGCATGGTGGGGTATCTGTAGTAAGCTACAATTTGGATTGCAGTTTTGCCCAGAGTTAGTTGCACTTGGATAACCTCGGATGCATTATGCTGCGCAACTAGCCTGGAGGTGTGGATATCCTTAATGAATATGGACACACCTCCGCCTCTGGTGTTCTGGTCCAGGTTAGATGGCCGAAAAGTGTGGTATGAGTTATAGTCTAGTAATGCAGGGGTGTTCTCTAGGGCCTTGAACCAGGTCTCAGTCACTGCACAGATATCGATGTTCTCCATTTTAAGGAGTGCCACGAGTGAGTACATTTTTAGATTTAGACTTCTAGACTTCTAGCATTTAGTAGCATTACCCTCAGTTTTTGCTTGCCTGCTCCTATTACGGTGGTGAATTTGTCATTTGAACCTTGCCTAAAAAAGGCACTATAGGGGCGGCAAGAGCCTTAACCAGTATCCGGAATCCCAGGGGCGACAGGTGCAGGCCATCTCTGGCAAAGCATAATGGTCTGTCAACCATGTCATACCAGGCAGAGAGATACCTGATCCCCTTAGAATGACACCAGAAGCTTAGCCAATTGTTGAAGTCAATCATTTTGTCCTTGTACTGCAGTATCATTCTGGACGAGGGCAGGATGCTACTCAGGGCTAGGGTCATACCTGCCCGGGCTACAAGATTAGAGTGCTCTTCCATGTCTCTTTTCATGTAGTCCAGGGAGGTATGTCTCAGATCGTTCACACCAACATGGACAATGACAGAATCATATCTGTACTTGTTGTGGAGTGACCTGAATGCGTGGGTTATGTGGCAGATCCTGGTACCCGACAGGCAGCTGACAGTAACCTTCTCCTTGTTTAGCCTGGTGAGTGGAACATCAGTGTGTCTGAATATAGAGTCACCTATGACTAGTGTGTTGGGTACATTGGTTTGCCTTATGGGCTGTGGTTTATTGGTACACTGAGTCTGTGGGCTGTGTGTCATTTGGGTTGTGTTGGGGGGCTGGAGGTTGCTTGCGTTTCTGCTTTGGAGGTCTCTGTTGCTTGAGCAGATTATTATTGAGAGTCTCTGTGAACGTTTTTATATTTCTATGTGTGGATTTTGGTGGTGTAGGTTTAGTGGGAATATGTGATGAGTGTGGTGTGGTGCAAGTGTTTACCTTCTCCTCTTGACTGTCAAGTGCTGTCTTGGTTGGAGAGAGCTTTACCTCCAGTTTTGCTAGACAAGTGCATCTCTCACAGGTTGTGGTGTTGGGTGGTAGGAGAAGATGGTTGTCTGTGTAGATGAGGCAATTGCTACATTGCCTCAAGATGCCCTGATTCATCAAAGAGACAGGAGAGAACACTGGGAGCTGACCCTTGGACATGCCTGAATAAACAACTACTTTCTTCTAGACAAGTGAGGAAAGTGAGTATAAAAAGAAGTTATGTACTTACCATAACGTTCCATGTGATTTGTTTATCTCACCTTTTATTCTCACTGATGGGTTTGGAGCCGATCCTCGGCTCCGACACGGCCGATAGCAAAGCTCAAGGTTTGCCAGTAGCTTGAGACCAAGCCCCTTGTCCCACAATGCACTGCTGGAATTACCTCAGATCTTATTTGCTGCGAGTATATATATACCCTTTAATTTATTTCTACAAGGAAGCACTTCCCAAAGGGGAAGAAGAAGTATTGAATAACCAGGATGGTACTAGCCTCTAAGTCAACTGTCAGCCAGGAGGGGGAAGGAGGGAGGGATGTGAGAATAAAAGGTGAGATAAACAACTCACATGGAATGTTATGGTAAGTACATAACTTCTTTATGTGACATTGTTAAATCTCGCCATTTATTATCACTGGTGGGTATCGTCCCTAGCACCCTCACTCTTGGGTGGCTCATGGAAGTACGTTTTTTAGTACTCTGGAACCAAAGGAAGACCTGTCCCTGGAAGCCTTATCTACTTTGTAATGTGTGATAAAGGTATGAGGCTTAGACCAAGTGGCTGCAGCACAAATATTGTCAAGGGGCAATTTAGCTTGAAAGGCAGAAGACATAGAAACGGCTCTGGTAGAAAGAGCCTTAGGTTTGTGTGTCAATGGCATGCTAGCATTCACATAAACAAAGGATATACAATCTGATAACCATTTAGATAAAGTTGTTTTAGCCACTGGATTACCTTTTCTGCCTTCCAAAAAGGATACAGAAAGTTGATCTGATTTTCTAATATCCTTAGTTCTGTCAAGATAAAATCTGAGCTGTCTGTGTACATTAAGTTTGTGCAGCATGTATTCCAATTTGTTAGAGTGGTTGGGAAAAAAGACTGGCAGCTCAATGACCTGATTGATATTGGATTCAGAACAGAGTTTAGGCAAACAGGAGGGGTTTGTTCTGAGAGATACCTTATCAGCATGGAAAATCATGTAAGGAGGCCTGACAGATAATGCTTGAAGTTCTGACACTCTACGGGCAGAAGTAATGGCTACCAGAAATATAGTCTTCCACGACAAATATTTGAGATCACAAGAAGATGCTGGTTCGAAAGGGGGAGAATAATTTGAGACAGCATAAAATTCAAATTCCAGGGAGAATAAGGAATTTTGACAAGGAGTCTCATGTGAAAGGCATCTTTAAGAAAAGCCTTAGATAAATTACGGCTCATAACATTCAACCCATCGAATCCAAGGTGGAAATTTGATATGGTGGCTAACTGGACTCAAACTGTGGCAGCTGCTGCTCCTTCTTTAAAAATCTTTGTCAAAAATTCTAAAATGGACAATAGAGGAGCTCGGAAAGGGTTGATTTTCTGTATATTAGCCCAAATTGAGAACGTGTTCCACTTACTGCTGGTACAGTTTCCTGGTGGATGGCTTGTGAGCGAATGAAGCCTGGCAATTAAGGGAAGTGGATTAGCCAAGCAGTCAGTTTTAGGGACTGCAGTGAAGGATGGAGGTCCCCTGACGGGTGTGTCAGAAGGTCCAGAACTGGGTCCAGGATCCATGGATCTTCCAGTAGATGATGGTGAAGGAAGGGGAACCAAATCTGTCAAGGCCAGTAGGGAGCTATGAGGATAACTGTCCTTCCCAGCAACTTTGCTTTCTATAAAAGCTTGGGTATCAATGGAATAGGTGGGAATGCATATAGGAGACCCAGAGGCCAATCGTGTACGAGTGCATCTCTCGGGGAATGTCCCAGAGGTGGTATTAGGGCAAAGTAGCTTCTACATTTGGTACTGATGTGACTGGTAAAGAGGTTGCAGCAAGGCTGGCCCCATTTATGGAAAATCAGATCCGCAACTCGTTGGTAGAGAGACCACTCGTGAGGCAACAGTATTACCCTGCTTAGCTTGTCCGCTATCACATTGGATTTCCCCGGGATGTGCATTGCTATCAGAAAATGGTGGGGTGACACAGCTCATTGCCATACTCTGAATGCTTCTCGACAAAGGGGGTAAGACTTGGTTCCGCCTTGTTTGTTCAAGTACCAGACCATTGACATGTTGATCATCTGAATTGCAATTGTCCCTAGAGAAAGAGAGTCCTGAAAGTACTGCAACGCCAGAAGTACCACTCTCAACTCCCGAACACTGATATGCAGATGTGACTCTTGATCCATTCATGTACCTTGGGCAGTCTTTCCCTGAACATTCCCCCCCACCCTATCAGGGAAGCATCCGTGGTCATAGTGGCTACTGTTGGGGGGGGGCAAAGGGTCTTCAGATTGTAACATGAAGAGACGTCAACCACCACCGAAGGTCTCTCTTGCAAGAATCTGTGATGAGAGTCATGTAGTGCATCGGTAGCTTTTGGTAGGACCACTGAGCGAAGAGGAGCCATTGAAAGATTCGCATATGCATCCTTGCGAGTGGTACAGCCAGGATTGCTGCCGCCATCAACCCTAGTACCTTCAAGACCTCTGCTGCTGTAGCTTTGTTCTTTGACACCAGTGAGATGATGTGTTGGTGAAGAAGTGAGACTCTTTTGATTGGAGGACGTAGAGTGGTGGTTGAGGTATCTAACTCTGCTCCTATAAAAATGGTATGCTGCGATGGCAATAAGGCAGACTTTTAGAAGTTGACTGTAATGCCTAATTGATGACAGAGTGTCAGAGTATATTGTGTTGCCTGAGTCAATTGATGCCTGGTGGTAGCAGTGAGGAGCCAATCATCTAGGTATGGAAACACCTGGAATCCTAGATGCCTCAGGTGAGCCGTGACCATTGCCATATATTTGGTGAACACCCTGGGGGCTGTAGTGAGACCAAAGAGCAAGGCTCAAAACTGGTAATGACTGGCTCACAGCCGGAAATGCAGGTGACCCCTGGAGCATCTGTTCATCTTTATGTGATAGTATGCGTCCTTGTGATCTATGGAGCATGTCCAATCACCTTTCCCTAGGAAGGGAAGAATGGACTGAATCATCTTTCCCTAGGAAGGGATGAATGGACTGAAGCGTGACCATTTGGAACTTCTCTTTCTTTACAAATTGGTTGAGTCTGCTGTGGTCCAAGATAGGTCTCCAGTCCCCTGTTTTCTTTGGTACCAAAAAGAAGCTTGAGTAAGTTCTGAATCCAA
Source organism: Protopterus annectens (assembly GCF_019279795.1). Lineage (NCBI taxonomy): Eukaryota > Metazoa > Chordata > Ceratodontiformes > Protopteridae > Protopterus > Protopterus annectens. The sequence goes on along the minus strand of NC_056745.1, from coordinate 953,702,095 downwards.
CTTGGTCTACTGGGACTGGTTGGATGACTTTTTTTTTTCTAGCAATGTTTGGACCTCTATGATTGCTTGTTCCCTGAGATTGGGTGGAACATCTGGGATTCTGCTTACAGGAGTAGGTGGGAAAGAGTACGGTATGAAATATCCTCTGGAAATGATGCTTTGTACCCATGTATCTGATGTTATGTTTAGCCAGGCTTCTGGGTACAAAGACAAGCGACCCCTGACTGCCTCCAGAGCCAAACAGCCGGGCCCCCTTTTAGGAGTGCTGGTAGGGCTGACCAGAGAACTGGCCTCTGTCACCCTGTTGCTGTGGACCCCCTCTGCCGTGCGGGCGGCGTCCTCCGTTATAACCCCCTCCTCTGTCTCTAGAGGGGGTTTCTCCACGTGTGTCCTGAAAGGCTCCCTGTGCTTTTCAGAACCACATTTTCCCTCCCCCTAGGGTCCTTGGGGTAGGGCCGAGTAGGGGTATAAAAATGGACTCCAACGGCAGATAGGGTCTTGCCTTCCTGCTCACACCTGGTTAAAGTATCCTTTACGTTAGGCCCAAACAGTGATGAGCCATCAAATGGGGTGTTGATAAAGGAAGACTTAAAGGGTTCTGCAAAGGAACAGAGATGCATCCAGGCTTGTCTCTGCAGAGCAATGCCTGAACTAGCAGCTCTACTCGAACCATCAGCTGCATAAGAAATGAGACGCATGGACGAGTTTACAACCGAGTTTAGGGTAGCGAGCTGTGTGTTGACTTTGTCGGCAACCCCTGCAGCTACCGTACCCTGGAGAGCATCTCCTAGCTCTTTCAAGAGATCTCTTTGCAGTCTTATGAAATGGGTTAAATAGTTCAGCGATCGCAGAGAAAAAGTCGCTGAACTAAACATGCGTTTCCCATATCTATCCATGATCCTAGAATCTCTGTTAGGAGGCTGGATAGATGCGGATGTTTCAGACACTTCCTTTTTGGTGGCTGCAGCTACCACCATGGCATCAACAGGCACTCCTTTGGTCAAAAAGGCTTTGTCCACCGGGGCAGAGATGAACTTATTCAGCTTCCAAGGGACAGGCTCCATGGCCTCCGGTGACTCCCACGCCTTGATCAGCTCCATGAGCTCATCATAAGGCAGAGACACCCAGGAAGTGGAAGGTTGAGACCCAAAAGCTTTCAAGAGCACTGACTCATCCTCAGTAGGGGTTTTGGACTGCCAACTGCCCCTCTGACTAAGGATCTCTAATATCTCCGCATAGGAGATATCCTCAGAGGGGGATTGAGGGGACTCTTCTGACTCATCCAAGTCCATGTCAGATGTCAAAGACTCCTCTGGGGAGTCTAAGTCTCTTGCACAGTCTCTTCCTGGGTAGCTCCTCAGTGGGTAGATCTGGGGAGGTCTCAGAAGAGCAGGGAACGCCCTGTGGAGCCACTTGAGGCTTGGGGTCTCTACGCTTAGAGGGACCCATAGAAGCGGACACAGGAGCTTGAGGGGAGAAGGAAGCCCGAACTGGTGCCAACGATGTCTTAGGAGACAGGACTCTCCTCATGGCATCGAAAGCACCATGGCTCCGACGATAAGGGTTAGACAGATCCAGAGGGACCATCCGATCCTCCTGGACCGAAACCATGGGCTCCGAGCCCAAGGTAGGAGCCAAGCTCATGCGAGCTGAAGCCCTGAGAGGAAGAGTCAGCACCGACAAATCGGTCCGGCTATCCTCCTCGGACCCGACAGGAGAGTGTCGGCTCCTAGCATCCTCAGTCGGCGCCAAGGACGTCTGAGTAGATGGAACCGATAACACCGGTCCGGGTCTTGGTTCCAAGGGTTCAACAAGCATCGGTTCGGGCTCCTTCAGCTCTGAGAGTCCAGTACGGCTCTGAGGAGGAGTAGTCAAATCCGGTTCCATGGTCTTCGGCTCCGACAAAGTGGTCGGGGCCAACAACAATTTAGCAAGTCCTGGTGCCCTTAGAAGCTTCTGCACTAGCCGATCCATGTCCATATCAGAAAGGCTGACCGAAGACTTTGAGGAATGCACCAAAGATGCTGACTGGAGCAGAGGAGATGAGGGAACCTCAGAGACTGGCTCCAAGACTGGGAGCTGGCTCTGAACCAAAGGGACACTTGGTTCCGAGGACTGTGGAACCGATGACCCTGCACCTTCTGATCTCTTTACCTTCTTGGATTGTTTAGAATCAGAAGATTTTGAAGATTTAAAAGAAGTGCTGGCACTTTCCTGGCTACCCAACGCCTCAGAAAACGTATGCTGCAGCAACCCCCTATCTATGAGTTTTCTCCTTTTCTCTAAGAGAACTCTAGATGAAAAAGAGTGGTAAATACTGCAGGAGTCTTGGAGGTGTTTAGCCTCCAGACAGTCAACACACTGGACATGTCCGTCCATGACGGACATTTTCTGTCCACAATCTGGACATTTCTTAAACCCCGATTTGGGGTGAGACTTTTCTCTCTCATCCAACATTTTATAAGAGACACACCACAAAATTAACCTGTCAAGGTTAAATATAGGGCTAACTAAGCCCACACTAAACAGTAGTAAGAATAAGTAAAAATTGTTAAACGAAATAGTACTAAGAAAGGGCCCAATACTATGAAACAACAAGCCAAAACAGGTCACTATCACTACAATCTAACCTACTTTAAACTATTATTATTTTTTACAAGAAACGCACACACACTAAATATGAATAATCTCTCAAAAAGAGAAGAAAAAAGTTTTTTTTAAAACTTGTGATTTATCAAAATGGTCCGAGCTAACTGGATCACTGAGATCTCTCTTGCAGCGGCAAACTAGATCTGGGGTAATTCCAGCAGTGCATTGTGGGATAAGGGGCTTGGTCTCGAGCTACTGGCAAACCTTGAGCTTTGCTATCGGCCATGTCAGAGCCGAAAATCGGCTCTGAACCCATCAGTGAGAATAAATGGTGAGATTTAACAACTTCACATCAGCTGTTTTTCTCTAAGCAAGTGAGGAAAGTAAGTACAAAAACTGTTTTCCCCTAGGTAAAGAGGAAGGTTGAGTGTTGTAGTAATTTGTAGCTTATTTAGTGCTAACAACAAGTTCTGAACAAGTGCTGAGCACGAATAAGCAAATTCAAGTGCTAAAACTAAGAATCTGTACCTGGGTCTTGTAGTAGATAGGCTACCTAGTGTTTACCACTCCCACTAATAAGCTAGAATGCTTCCCTCCAACACAGAAAGGCTTGGGGGCTCAGAAGCTTACAAACAGTCCAGGATACAGCAAAAATGTATCTGGACTAGATTACAGGAAAGGTGGGAAACAAGCGCAAGCATGGACTTTTAAACCAGAAAGTTGAAAAAGATGGAAAAACTGCCCAAACGGCCAATAAACTACAATTTCTGGGCCAGAAACAACTCTTATGATAGATAGGCTACCTAGTGCTTACTACTCCCACTGATAAGCTAGAAGGCTTCCCTCCAACACAGAAAGGCTTGGGGGACTCAGAAGCTTACAAGCAGTGCTGGATACAGCAAATCTGTATCTGGACTAAACTAGTTACAGGAAAGGTGGGAAATGAGCGCAAACATGGCTTTTAAACCAGAAGGTTGAAAGAGATGTTCTGTAACTTTCTGTAGAATGCACACAGGAAACAGATAATAAAGGATATGTCCTTAATTTAGAAGAAAAAAGATTTAAGGGAAGAGTTGCTGGATTTTATAGAGATAGATGTACATATTAAGAATAATGAAAGAAATAGATTACAGAAAGTCAATAAGACCTAAAATGTTAGAAGTCTGATAAAACTAATGAGCATAGTCTATTAAGATAAATTCATGTGATAGAACAAAAGTAAATAGGATATATTACTGTACTACAAAATTATTAACAGATCTTACCACAAAAACACAGGGCAATAAAGTGAAGTAAGGGAAGAAATCAAATGGCATTATGGAAGTACTGAATAGAAAAAACTATAAAGTAATTAAGACAAGAAGTGTCACTGTTAGAAAAGTATAGAAGAAAGAACAGATCAACAAAAATAGATGCAATAAAAACAATGTGTGGTATAGAATAGACCAGGCTCTATTCTACAGTACTGCAAATAAACTAAAGATATCAGCAGGGACAGAATCTGTAAGCTATCCTGAAAACTATAGACCAATAACTTGCCTTCCGACGGTGTGTAAACTATATACTGGAATTGATGCTGACAGAGTTTATAGTCATTTAGAAGAAAACTCAATTATGGAAAAAGAACAAAGAGGTAACAAAGAAAAGTCATATATAACAAAGGATCATTTGTTGTTAAATAAAGCCATAATGAAGAATTGTGAAAAGGTGAAGAATTTAGTGCGGTATGGATAGATTGCACAAAAGCATTTGACAGCATCCCACATTCATAGATAAAGGAGTCCTTAGAGATGTGAAAGATGCACACTACATTGATCAATTACATTACAGTGACCATGAAACAGTGACAAAGTACTTTGCAGCTAAGCCATGGTAAAGGACAAATTATTATCCCAGGGATAACAATTCAAAAGGGGATATTCCAAGATGACTCTATGTCACTGCTGCTCTTTGCCATGCACTTAACTTGAGAGGTGGTCAACCCCAAGGCAGATAACACACCGAGTGTGGCCATCCGCTGGGGACAACTTATGGCCACACTCGGTGCATTTAGAGAAGAAGGCTTCAGACATGACTAGGGACAAAATTATACTAGGCCCAAAGACAGACACGTCTTCACACACACGGGGGGAGGTAATTTAACTAAAATTAAATACAAAACAGTTAGCAACTGGAAACTAACTAAAGAGCAACACACACACACAGATTTTTACTACTATAATAGAAAAAGAAAAGGATTTTCTCACAAAAATGATCTACTCCCACACCTGGAACTCATTCAGAGCTGCTGACTGAACCACGGCAAACGAGATCTGAGGTCGTGAAGGGATAGTAGGGGATTATGGGCAAGGGGGAGGAGCTTGGAGCTCGGATCTTAGCTGTTTGAAGCTGCCGGCTCGGATCCGATATGGATCCGATAACCACAGGTTGATGGACAAATGAAGTTAACTACTTCAGATTACTTGTTATGCTAAAGATTTAGCATATAAAGACTAACAGAAGCTATGTCACAGCATCATGAAACAATGAGTCCCCAAAGTAAGGAGAAACAGGGGGAGCAGGAGACATCTGAAGAAGAATAAATTTCGGCATGGGAAAGAAAAAAGATTTAATATGGTACAATATTTACGCAAAGGAGAAAGCAAACCTAATCAATTAAAAATGTCACCCAAGCTATTTGAAGAGAAATAAAGGCGAAGACATCTGGATATGGAAAATTTCATAATACAAAAAATAAAAAACAAATGAGAAAAGTAGAAAAGAGGATTAGTAATGAAAACATTAAAGAAACTGAAGTTAAGAATTACCAGGTCCTATATTATTTCACCAAATGTTTAAATTAGCAAACGTTGTTTAATCGGCCCAATAAAGTCGAAATCCCTAAATCTCGAACACACAGAACAGCGATTTTTTTCCTCAGGGAAAAAAATCACTGGACTGTGTTTGGGACTTTGCCATTTCCTCCACTGTAGTGCGATCCCAGAGTTGGTATATTTAAGTGGTGTGGGGGGGACAGACCCCCACATTGGAGGGTGTGGGGACAAAGCCCCCCACTTTATTTTGTGTTTTGATTTTTTTTACGGATCAGCAATTTTTTTTCCCTGGGAAAAAAATTGCTGTTCCATGTGTTTGAGATTTAGGGAGTTTGACTTTAATGGGTTGATTAAACAGCATTTGCTATTTTAAGCATTCACTGAAATAATATAGACCTGAATTACCTGTGAAGTGAAGGATTTGATGTAGAAAATCCAACTCAGTTAATGTCACAGCATGATGAAACAATGAGTATCCAAATTAATGAGAAACAGGTGGAACAGAAACCATCTTATCACTTGCCACATGAAGATGCTATGAAGCCTTCAACTGGAAACTATTACACAGCTTCATCTGGAGTTAGAAAGCAAGGGAAGGAACAGGAAACACTGGCAACTCTGACACAATCAATGTGGAGTGATAAGCCAGTGAGTTCCTACATGAAAGAGCAATGGGTGACACAGGATGCAGCTGAAGAAAATATGTCACAGGAAGATGTTCTAGAACTTTCTGTAGAATGCCCTCAGGAAATGGAGAACAAAGAGTGTGCTTTCAGTTTAGAAGAAAATAATCTAAGGAAGAGTTGCTTGATTTAACAGAGATATTAAAACAGATACAAGAAATAGAATACAGAAAAGAAATAAGACCCAAAATGTTAGAAATCTGATAAAACAAATGTACACAGTAATCAAGACTATTAGCAGAAATTCTTGTGACATAACAGAAGTAAATAGGATATATTACTGTGCAGCTAAATTAGTAACAGATAAAAAGTCTTACCACAAATACACAGAACAAAAAGGGAAAAAGGATGGGAAGAAAGCAAATGCAATCATGGAAGCATCAAATAGAGAAAACTATAAAACAATTAAGATAAGAAGTATCACTGTTGGAAGAGTATAGAAGAGGGAACAGATCAACAAAAATACTTGGAAAGATAGACATGATAAATGCAATGTGCAATATCAGAACAGACCAGGATCTAGTGTACACTATTGCAAATAATAAGCTAAAGATAGCACATGCAGAAACACTTAGAAGGCATGCAGATAAATATTAAGGAAAAGGACAAAATAAGCAATTCATTGATGACCCAAAATGTTTTTTTTAAGAACTTGAAAGGAAAGGAATAAAAACACTACCACAAAAACAAAAGTAGACACATTTTGGAGAAATATCTATGAAGTCCCTGTGGAACATAACAAGGATGCTGAATCAATAGAAGAAATCAAAGAAACAGTAAGAAGTTCAAACTACAGGATATGAAATGGAATGAAGTAACAGCCACAGAAACTGAAACAAAATTAAGAAAAGCTCTGAATTGCAAAACCCTGGACTCAGATGAAGTACCTAACTTCTTTCTAAAAGTATTAACATCTTTACACAAAGATTTAGCCCTGAATTGCTTATATGCGCATCCTGAACAGACACCAACCTGGATAACAACATGAAAAATGATACTCCTCCTTAACAGTGAACCTGCAAGCTATCCTAAAACCTATAGACCAATAACTTGTTTCTAACTATGCATAAACTATATACTGGAACTGACGCAGATGGAGTTTATAGTCATTTAGAAGAAAATTTAAGCATGTCAATAGAACAAAAGGGTAACAAAAGAAAGTCATATAGAGCAAAGGATAATTTGTTATTAAATGAAGTCATAAAGCAGAGTTGTAAAAAAGGAAAGAAACTAGGTATTGCTTAGATAGATTACAAAAAAGCATTTGACAGCATCCCACATTCATGGATAAAGCAGTGGTTATAGATGTATAAGATACAACCAACACTGATCAATTATATTGCAGTAACCATGAAATGGTTGCAAACCACTTTGCAGTTAAGCCATGATAAAGGTCAAATTATTGTCCCAGGGATAAAAATTCAGAGGGGGATATTCCATTCTGACTCTTTGTATCTGCTGCTCTTTCATCTTGCTCTTAACCCGTTAAACTGTCTACTTAACAGATTAGGTCATGGTTACAATTTGGCTCCCAGACAACAACCAAGTATAAAGACTTCTCATTTTTTTTTTTTGTGGTATATTTAAAACTGCACAGTTCATCAGATAAAAAACTGAAAACACAACTACAAGTGCTTAAAGCTTTCTCAGATGATATAAGAACACTAGTTGATCTTGATTCATGTGCAAAAGCAAAATTTAAAAGCAGGAAAGCTACAGCATGAAGAAAATATCCGTTTGGAGCAGGAATTTGATACAAAGATACTTGCGCAGGAGGGAGTATACAGATATTTGGGAACTGATGAAAACTCAACAATTAAATGTGAACAAATGTGAACAAAACTCAGTAAGGAACATTTTAGAAGACTAAAATTAATACTGAAAATAGACTTCTAGGAACAAAGTCTAAGCTATAAATTAATTTCCTCTTCCTGATCTAACTTATAGGTTTCGGGCAATTGATTGGCCTCAAAAGGCACTGGATCAGTTGAACAAGAAAACATTAATAATGATTCATGCTTATCTAATGAGATTAAAAAAAATACTGTATACCAAGATTATGTATTCCCCATTCTGAGGAGGTATGGGCCTCTTTGAAATTAATTACATGTATGGATTTGCAATCGTAGGACTGCATACATATCTGCTGACTAACACAGTTTAAGTTTTAAAAATGAGGAGAAAAAGTCTAAGATGACTTCCCTGTTTAGTTTGGCAGAAACATATTTATGTGAAGCTGGAAACGAAATCAAACCAGAACTAGACAAAAATCAGGCAGCAAATGAATGTGCCAAAAACAAAAGAAAGAATATAAGGAGAAGTGTGATATGAGATGACAAGAAATGTGGAAAATGCATAAATATAGTTGCAAGTAGAGTAAACTCCTGGAGCAACATCATGAGATGAACTGCAACCAAAAGAAGAAAGGGTAATATTAGTGGCTCAGGATAGTGGACTACATACATGTTGGTTTACAAAATCCATTGAACATGTGGGAGAAACAGACAAATGTAAGTTCTGTAAAACTGAACTAGAAACAGTTGCACATCTTGTTGATAGGTGTGATACATTAATGGCAGAGGTCCTCTGTCAAGACTATTGCACTGGGGATTATACAAACATTACAACATTGAAGTAGATGAAAAGCATTGGAAACATTTGCCACAAGGCATTACAGAGAATGATGAAGTTTATATCACATAAGATTACATTAATGCCAGTTGAAAGAGTAGATAAGAGAAAAACTGATATTGTAGTCCATGAAAAGAAGACAAAAGTAGCATTGATCATTGCAATTGTTACACTCAGTGATTACAATGTCTCGTACAGAGAGACACAAAGTCATAAAATACCACGATTTGCTGACAGAAATGAGAGCAATGTAAAAGAAGGCTACCCAAACAGTTCCAAAAGTAGTAAGAGCAATGGGTCTCATATAAAAGAAATTACAATCATATTTATATATCCTACTGATAAATGTAAATTCACACGAATTGCAGAAAGAGTCAGTTCTGGGCACATTGTTGGTGCTGCAAAGAGTACTTTTGGTGAACATCAAAGATTGAAACAATACTAATTTCATGAACTTTAATCATACTTTGACTTAGGAATGGAATCCATTCCTGTTATGGTATTAGAAACCCGAAAGACACTTGGAGAAATTAAAAATGGGTGAAATCTTACCTATGTAATTTATAAAATGTATATTAAATTATATTATTTTGTACTGTTACAATTATGCAAGAAGCCCAGAATTTAGAAATTGAAGATACCCAAAATGACTGAGAGAGAAATTGGACAAAGGAAAAATACTTACACAAGAAAATTATATAGACAAAGAAACTTTCGGGCACTATGGAAAAATAAGCAACAAAGGAAGTGTAAAATGTAAAGAACAAAACCTAGAGATTTTTGAAAGGCTTAAAAAAGAAGTATGGTCAGGGGAAAGAGATCTGATATGGTGCAATATTTATGCAAAGGAGAGAGCCAAACTAATCAATACAAAAAATAGCTCCCTCCATAGATATTTGAACAGAAATACAGGCAAAGGCATCCAGATTTGGAAAATTTCACAATACAAAAAAATAAGAAAACAAAGAGGGAAAGTGGAAAAGAGGATTACTAATGGAGAAGTTAAAGAAATAGAAACTGAAGTTATGAATTACCTGTGAAGTGAAGGATTTAATATAGAAAATCCAACTCAGGTAACATGGACAGTGTGGTCATTATTTCTTTAACTTTCCTCACAAACCTCAGAGGTATTTTATGGTCTAGGAACAACTAGTCAGAATAACTACTGTGATCATTTTTTTTTTTTACTTTCCTCAAATTCAAACATCAGACACATATACAAGTCACTATATTTTGTGCATAGTGATAAGGAGGCAATCTGTTTATATTTGTCTGACAGAACCAGGTAGAAATAGCTTCCTGTGTTATAGTTGTTCAGTTTTGTCTTAGTCCGAAATCAGGATACACAGAAGGTTGCTATCTTTTTGAAGGTAGTGGGTGAGGAGACATAGTGCATATGTATATGACACCAGTCACTTGAAAAATATGGCTATGGCCAAGTTTGCCTTCATGTTCATCCCAGTCTGACACCAGAAAGATATACAGAAGGTGGCTATCTTTTGTTTCTGAGGGGTGGTGAGACTGATACTATTCTCATTATCTTCTTGGTCTATTGTGGACTGCTACTTTGTTTTGAACATTAGACCTTGTACACAACTTATTTCTTCTTAAAAATAAGACTGCATGTCTTTCTTTATTAATGATTAGTGTTCAGACCACTATTGGATCAAAAGGTTGAATACATTTCTAAAATGCACCTCAAAGCATTTACGAAGCCATGGCTTCTGGAGGCCTAGTCAAGCCCAGACCCTTGTTTATTTCCTCCATAGTTACTACAACATAGTTTTGCCTAGCTAAGATGTACTGAAAGGATGTATGAGCAAGACTGAATTTATTTCCTTAGTCATTATATTTGTTCTGGCCATCAATGAATGAAAAAGGTTGTTAAAAATACTGTAAAATGCACCTCAGAACACCTAGAACCATACCTCTCAACTGTGCACATTTTCACAGAATGTCCAGATTTTTGCCTCATATTTTTGGTCCATTACTTTTCATAGAACTGTGGTTTTCAAGCAAATCATTGGCAAATCATTTAAGATTTAAATAAAAAAATAATGACAGACATGTGAGCTTCAGACTTCATACCCTTCAGAAAATTCATGCTAATGTAATACTTGTTATTCTATCTACTTTGTAAGTTTGTAAGAGCAATATTTACAAAACTGTTCCTATTTGTGGGCCTTTGTTCCCCCATTATGTATGGCTTTGTCCAGACTTCTTGTTCTAAGAGGATAAAAGGTATGTTTAGATCCCTGTGGTGCTTAGGTCCTATATATACCCAGACTCCTGTCTTGATTTGTTTACTTCATCCACAGTTATTAGAGTGCAGTATTGACTAGTTAAGATATGTCAGAAAAGATGCATGAAAAAGCAAGGTTGAAGAGTTAAGTCTAAATTTCTTTCCTTAATCATGATTTTTGTTCAGGCTATCATTGGGTAAAAAGTTGGTAAAAAAGATTAAAATGCACCTCAGAGCATATATAATTCCATGACTTCTGGGGCCTAGTGTCCCCACACTACCAGCTAAACTAATTTCCTCAACAGTTATTGCAGTGTAATTTATACTTTTGATATAGAAATGCATGACCTCTGTTGGCCTCGAGCCCCAGACCTCCAGCTTAATGTCTTTATTTCCTTTACAGTTATCGTAGTGTAATTCAGGTTAGTTATGCAGTGTATAAAAGGATATATGAAAAAAAAGTCAATTAGTAAATAAGAATTTATTTCCTTAGTTAGGATTTTTATTCAGATCATCAATGGATGAAAATGTTGTTAAAAAAGCTGCAAAATGCACATCACATCAGCTAGCAAAACATGGCTTTCTGGGAACTAGCAGCACTCTGACCCCTTGCTGAATTTATTTCTTCCACATTTATTACAATGAAGTATTGTCTAGTTAGGTTGTGTTGAAAGAATGCAGGGAAAAGCTGACAAGTTAAGACAACATTTGATAAAAGGAAAAAAGGTAACAGGGATGCTGTGAGGGGAGGACAGGATGTGGGCAAAAGGGGGGTACTGAGGGGATATACACAGTGGGAACTTGTAGATAGTGGGGGGGGGGCACCATGGAACATTTTGCCCTATTTTATCCCCTAAGGCTGGCAGGCCATTTCTGTAGGATAGAAAAAAGAATGCAAATAAGTGTGCAACTTAGTAGAGAAGGCTAACAGAATGAGACTGAAAGATGATGAAGTATATCTTACAGCAGCAGAAAAGCGCACCATCACAAGAACAATAGTTTTCATCTGATCTTTTACAGATTTAAAGAAATTCCCTGCATTATTCCATACTTGATACAGTTCATTATTAGAGATAAAAATCATATCTATGAGGCAGATACTACAACAAGTCTCACAGAAACATGTAAACACTGCTTTGTAAAACATCAGTGCTCAGCAGTTTAAAATGTTCATAGATTTGTAAGTTCATAGGTAAGTTGGCTAGCTGTCCTCACAGGCCATTTTAAGGCTAGCCAATTTCTGTTTTGATGACTGAATTAACCTATCCCATTCCCATTTGGTGTTACAATGGCCTTACCCATCCCATGACTGAGAATTATATATTATCCCTATTGAGGATAGCTGGGACCATACCAGACATAATGTCAGGGGACACATGCATGGTATAAAGCATTTTAATTTAAAGTATTTTTTATTTTTAATTTTAGCTCAATAAATGGCTTAATTACTTTGTTTTCCAGAGTACTGTAAATAAGAAAGCAGACTATGGACTTTTTTCTGCTACAGTGGAGTAGCAATACCCGTATGAAACTATATTAAGTACCTGTCATTGAGTAAAAGAAGCATACATTCCTCACTGTGGTTATCCAGTAGGAAGCAAAGGTAATGGTATCTGAATTGTTTATACATACTGAATACCAGTGCCATGTGTCCTGATTATTAGTTGTACTGTGTGTGTGTGTGTGTGTGTGTGCACACACGCGTAGAGGGGGGTTAGCCTAGCTTCTTGAACTTTATCATGTATATAGTGCTGTTGACTGAAAATAACATGTCTTTCCTTGAGGTAGTAGTTTTTTTTTTGTGTATCAATTAATTAAATTATTATACAGTAGAAACTCTTGGAATTTAATAAAGGAAATTAAATGACAAACCATTCACATTTTATTTAAGCTTATAAAGTAAACAGTTCTTGTACATAATTTAGACTATTTGTCATACTATTGTGGAGGCATTTTAGCCTGTTTTTTGCTGGACCTGAGACCTGCCAACTCCAAAATACTAGAATGTCATTAATCTAGTGGCATGTTAGTATATGAATACATTACCTAACTGCAGATCATTCTTTAATTAGCAAAAGGCTATTGGTTTATTCAAGAAACCATGGTTACTCAACTTTGACAGTAGTGAATATAGTAACAGAGATAAAACAACTGGAACTGAGACCTTTAGAAAAAGTTAGGAGCAAACTACAATTCCCCTTGAAAACATTGAAATTCTAAAACATCGAAATTCATATGGTCGAGACCATATCATCGAGTGTTTAGAACATTGATGCTGTCAAGGGGAAGAAAAAGGTAAATAAAAATGGGAAAAAGCTAGTGTTTCTGCAGGGCAGCAAGGTGCCCTGCACACTGTGTCTGTGAATGCGCCATCTCTATGATGGCACTGCAGACAGGGTACGGGAAATTTCCCATTTAGCACTTCTGCATATAGCGCTAAAATGAAGATTTCCCTTTACCCCACTGTAGTGCGATTTCAGAGTTGGTATATTAAAGTAGGGGGTATGTGGGGGTGCAGGCGCACTTGCCCCCCTGCATACACTTGTTTTAAAAGTTTTTTTTTTTTGGTTTCACTTGAAAGCTTCGATGTTCCGAAATATCGATGATATGGTCTCGACCATATGACATTCGATGTTTTGGAATTTCGATGATTTCAAGTGGGACCCAAACTATATAGGATAAAATGGGAACTGTAGGAACAATACATACAGGGAAGGAATGAGATTTAAAAGAAGGTAGGACTTAAATAAGCTATGTAATGTTTGACTTAAAATGATTGAGTAGATTATAAGTGATGTATAATGTTTGCAATTGGGAGTGTGTCAGTATGGTTTGTGATGTAAAATGCTTGCTAGTAGGATTGTGTCAGTGTGGTTTGCTTTCATTTATATAAATGTATGATTGTTTATGTCACAAGCGGTGGTTTAATGAGGATGTTTCTTGTTTTAAAAAAGGGGGCAGGAATTGAATAATTTATGCAATGTTGCTTAGGTTATCTGATATATATATATATATATATATATATATATATAAAAGAATACATGGAAAGCATAATGTTTGTTAATTTTAAACTTGTTAGTACAGTTTGATTACTTTTGTATAAATGTAAATGTGCCTATGTCACAAGTGGTAATTCAATAATGGTGTTTAAAAAAAAAAAAAAAAAGGAAAATTGGAGGGCTCCTTTAACACAATGTTGCAAGTGAAGAGAAAAAAAAATGATCTTTCTGTCCCCTTTTAGAAAATCCACAGTCTGTAGCCAGCTGCATAACTCTCAACTTCTTAGAGCAAGAAGTCTGGAAAAATCCTCAGTCTGCCTTACATAATGGGGGGAGAAAGGCCCCAAGAAAAAGGGATACTATTTAAATATTGCTCTTATAAGCTTAGAAATTTGATAGAATAACATGTTTTGTATTAGCGTGAATTTTCTGAAGGAAATGAAGTCTGAAACTGAAATATCTGCCATTATTTTCCTACTTCAGTCCTCAATGATTTGCTATTGATTTTCCATAAAGCCACAATATTATGAGAAACAGACTAAAAATATGAGACAGAAATTTGGACATTCTGCGAAAATTTAGACAGTTGAGAGGTATGGAGCTGTCAACCCTTCTCGCTCTATAAACTTTCAGATCAATGAGCTAAGAGTCTGTTTCTGTGTCTGTGTGACAGCTTAGCAGTTGTAATCGCCCTAAGGTTAAATCCCTTACTTATCGTGTAAAGTGGCCATGTGCAAATAAGCACTGCATGTGTGGATCATTTTCACTGCATGAAGAGTGAGACAGGAGGGGGCAAGCATCCAGTCTATTGTGGAAAAAAAATGCTTAATTGGAGCAGTCACTTGGTGCTGAAATGGTGTGCTAGCATGCAATTCACTAGCTCATATCTAGAGCAGAATGTTTATGACAGCAGTGTTGTGTGTCACTTGTGCAGCAGGAAACATTAAATTCTAGAGCTATTTTCGATTCTCAAAAGAAATCAGACTAGAATAAAACATTCAATGCTCTCATTTACCAAAATCAAGATAGATGCAGGAGCAGTTGTGTGAGAAGAAAGTTAGAAGCAAGGCATGTACACATAAAAAGAGAAATTAATAATGGGGATCTGACTGCACTGTACTATTGGTAGGCAAGTACAATGAACTACAAAAAAGCAGAAGGATGGAGAAGAAGGAGACATGAGTGGTAGCTGGAAGGAAACATTCAAATTAGATTCCCAACATAATGTTTAATACAAAAAAATGATGGGATCCTAAAAAGTGTTGTCTGAGGCACTGGTACAGAATAAGTATTAAAACAAGTTCAAATCTACTTGGAAGACAGTAATGAAAGAAAAAGGAAAGGGGGAAGGTGGTACAGCTGCATACTTATAGCTGCTATACTGTAACCTGGCAGATCAAAAGTATACTTCTGTCAAACGCATACGTTTAACTCGCACATCTATAGTCGCATTCCAATAAATAAATGCAATAAAACATGTCTTTTTATAAAATCATTTCTGGTTGGAATTCTCCAGTCCTTTGTTACCAGATTTAAAACCCCAACAGTTTTTTTTCTTTAATGTAAAATCTTACAATGGATCTACCATTACAAAAATATCTCTTTTAATGTATTTGTGGTCTCCCAAGACCAAAAATGACAAGTATGCATCCATACAATTAGATATAAAGGCCACTCCAGTGGCACAGAATAATACAAGTCCTGACTACAGTCCATTCAACCTGGTTTTGGTTATCAGCTCATTTGACTGGCAGAGATATAAGGGAGAGATGGAAGTGCTCATCTTATGGGGGGAGCAGCAGTAACATGGACATTCCCTCCAGTAATCCCTGGTGAAAGCTGGGGATGTTTTGTTGTGAAGGTATAGCTCAAGAAGGGATAAGAGTTGTGGGCATGGTTAATACCCCATTGCTCTCCTGTCTCTCAAATTTCACCATGATAACACATTTGGAGGGAGAATGGCAGGTAGGGCATAATGACCAGATCCCAGGCAGAATGATGATGGCAAAGACCCACAGGACACCCTTTGGTTCTGAAACCAGCCCCAGTAAAATTGGAGGAGGTATGGGGGATTAGAGTAGCTAATAGACCTGATGTGGACATAAGGGTACTGGGTAAGAAGGCCACAGGATGATACAGGGACCAAAAAAATAATAATTTAGATATAAAATCTACATATAAGAGTTCAACATCCATGCTTCCATGATCTACAATATAACATGTATGATAATTTCTTAAATACATTGCCACAGCTTATTTATTAGTTGTGTAAGAAAATAAGCCAATATGAGCAGTCATCCTAGTTTTTTCAGTTAAATTTGATTGCAATGATTGGGATTCCCTCTGGAGAAATAATTCTTCTTACTTTGTCAGATTCATTTTTTTTTTAATTTCTCATATAAATATATAATATTCTCACCATTTTAACGTCACTTTCTTTACCTTTCTTACCTTGTCAAAAAGATTAATTTCCTACATTCTGCATAACTAGTTATGTCTGTACAACATCAAAGCAAGTCTGCAGTGATGTATCACTGCCTCAATGTACTGATAAGATAATCAAGTCATTGTCATTTAAATGTAGTATATCCATTACTAACATCTCACCTTACCATTTCCGCATTCCAAGTGTTTCAGGCAATTCAAACTCTGCTTCCAATACCATTGATTCACTCATAGGTAATTATTTTTTAGTTTTTTAGATGATTTTCTGGTGTGGTAACAGCTCTATTATGTTCAGTGTCTAATGATCTTTATATGTGTTTGTACGAACAACCAAAAAACTGCCAAATGTAAAGAAAAACAACTCTCAGAAAATCCACAAATCCACAGAAAAAGGCAAATTTATTCCTCTGACGTCTCGGCTTGAGCCTTCAAGGAGTAAAGAACATAACACACTACATTTATATATACAAAGTTAATTAATAAAACAATAAATCAATTAGTGATGATTAAATTTAAATAAATACTCTCCAATTTAAGTCTTCATTAAGACCTTGTGGATACATAGTATTAAATTTTAGAATATACATAGCTTCCTTATATATTAAAACTTGTTTAATATTTGAAATGTTGTGCCAAGAACAATTTATTTTTTCTAAAACTGTGGCTTGAAGTTCTTCATTTTTGCTATTATGAAAATCCCTAAAATGTATAGCTACAGAACTTGCTTCTCTATTATTAACAATGTCCCGAGCGTGTTCCAACAACCTAACTTTAAATGACAGTTTGGTCTCACCAATATAAAATTTCTTACACGGACATTTAAGGGCATAAATCACCCCTTCAGAGTTACAGTTGAAAACACCAAGAGTGTTAAATCTAACATTATTAATATGGGAAAATTTATTAACCATAAAACTACAAGCTTTGCATCTCCCACACTTCAAGGTACCACTAAAAAACAAATTGCGTTGTAAGCTAACCCCAGGCATCTCAAATCTACTCTTTACTAAAAAATCTTTGATATTCCTACCTCTTTTATATGAAAATCGTAGATCAACATCCAACCATAAAGACACATTATGTAAGGAACTAAAATAATTCCAATAATGACTAACTAATCGAGACATTTCCCCACTAAAACAACCATAAGTTGAAACAAACTATAAAATATCCCTCAAATTAACTTTACTAATGATCTTTATGCTTACTGATGTGATGTTACATATTCCTATGATTTTATAATGCAACTTGTCTGTTATTTAATTCCATGTGCAGAAGAACTTTGGTTTTCACATTTGCCTTTTGCTGTTCATTTTATTGAATGCAACACAGGAGATGAAGCCTATACCAAGATGCAATTAGTGCAAGACAGTGAACCAGTCATGAGTGGGACACAATTCCACTGCAAAATGCACCCACTTACACACATAATCACAAATCAGATAATTGCCAGTTAACCTATTAGTATGCATTTGAGTTGTGGTAGGAAACAGGAGACCATAGTAAAACACATGGACAGGACAGGTCAGCTCCACACAAAAGGAAGCTGAAACAAGAACCAGCCTGGAGATCCAAATGGTGTAAAGCAGATACACTCATGGCTAAACCACTTTGGCACTCTATTCCTCCCTAATGACATAAGTATCACAGTATCTCAATGCTGGCTGCATTTTATATCATATACATAGTAACTGAATTTATTATTAGTAACTTATTTTATTCTATTCCTGCATCATGCATTGCAATGGGCATTTTTTATACTACAACCCTTCTCCTATAGTTTTCTGCCCAGATAATTTCACCCCCACTTTTTATCCATTTTCCCTTGCCCACATACCTGCTAAATAAATGAAAAAATAAATAAATATACTCACCTGCTCAATCCTCTTACTCAGCTGTTCAATCCTCCTTTTATTTTTCTCTGATTTTTTTGTACTACATATTGCACATTTCCGCCATTTTTTCTTCCCTTTTGTATCTTGTGGTCTTTTCAATGACTATGTTGATTGCTTAATGGTCCCTGTTGCACTGTATTTTTATCCTGTCTTCATCCGTTTGTATCTTCACAATTCATTTTTTTTAAAGTTTTCATCATTCCACTCCCAAAACCCGAAGTCTTCATCCACATCTTCTTTGTCATCTTTATCACCAGGTAGTGCTCATAGGTTTCCCCTGAAAATGGACATTTATATCCAGTGGGCTTACTCCATTAACAAATAAATGACAAATTATCCCTCCTTTCTGGTTCAACTTTTAAGCTACTCTATGTCCACCTCCAAAACACACACACACACACACACACACACACACACACACACACACACACACACACACACACACACACACACACACACACAGATTCTGTAATCCTTTCTATTTTTCTCTTTATCATACTTTCATTGTCTTTCAATGATTCATTTACTGATATACTACCAAGTGTATTTTGCCATGTTCTATATTATATATATAATGTCTCATATTATTTCCATTTGTCTTTCTTTGTTTTTGAATGATTCGTGCAGATCTGTCTGTGCTGGTTGCATCTTCTGGATATGTTTAGCTGTCTGAATATATACTTAACATTATGGTTTTCCTTGTCATTAGTTGACAAAAATTGGCTTGTAAATTACCTTCAATCGCAGTATATCAGCTTTGCCAAATATTAATAAACTATAGTTTTGATAATGGCCAATATTTAAATTCTCTAGAATCAACAAATATAAACTTCTAATAACATATTTAGCAACACTCTATTTTTTTTCAAAACTCTTTATTTTATCGTTTGATATTTCTGGAAAGTACACTGCATTTACATGGTGAACACAAACATATTTACTAATTCAATGTGACTTATCGCATTTTACAATCTGTACATTTATGCCATTCATTCTTATTTCCTGTTAGTATACAGTGTATGTATTAATCTTGGTATATACCCACTGCAAAAGTGAGTCTGATACAAATGACTGCTGTTTTCCAAGCCCCCAAATCCAAGATTTCACCCTAAATCCTCTTTCTAAATAATGTTATAAAAAAGATAAAAATAATATCCTCACACTATTATGGACCCTAAATGTGTGTTTTCATTAAAAATGATACAATACTCAAATCAACACATTAAAAATGTAACAAATCTAGCTGTACTGCTCACTAATACTCTTCCTCAGATAAGAACTAATCTGTGTTTAGTATAAGACTTTATTCTTCAAAAATAACTGAAACTTTTACTACTGGACTCTGCAAAACATACGTGCTTATGCTTTATACTGACACACAGACTCACCAAACTTAAAGCTAGCCAGTCCCTGCCTTCTTCTCACCAAAGGCCTTATATTTTCCTCAGACATTTATATTCCATGTTAAGCTGAAGTTCTGTAATAATTCTAGTTGTTTCAAATTATGATAACTTGAGAGTGCCTCAGTTAATGAATTATAACATGAAGTAGATGACTGTAGAGGTGAACTAGACTTTGTGCAGTTTGATTGAAATTGCAGGATGGACAGGTAACAGGGGTACATCCATATGTTTGAGTCAGTCAAAGGAATACACCCACTCTGATACTTAAAGATCCCTATTTCTATGTTTGTACCAGTCATAAACTTTGATAATATTGGTATATTTTTTTTTATCACCCACACTGTTGGAAAACCAATATTGTTTTGACACTGAGCCTTATTTGTCTGTCTCTGGTCTGATATACCCTCATCTTAAACGATATAGTCCACTGTATGAAATAAGATTATTCGATGTCCTAATATATATGCATGCCTTAAACTTGAATTTCACCCTGTGATAATTAAGTGACAGCCCTAATCTTACTGTAAGGCATCAAAATGTCTTTTCTCCTCCTATTTCCAGCCTGAAAACAGAGATAATCCGGAAGGTTTGAGTCAAGTCTGGTATCCCACCTATGAACCAGAGGGGTGACTGGACTAACAAGAAGCAGAGTTCAATGAATTAGTCCAGATAAAAAGTCACTTTGGCTAGCAGATATTTGAGACTCTCTGTCTGATACCCTCCCTCTAGGAGAAATAAGGACACCTTATTGACTTTCAAGTAGTTTATTCAGTTAAGCAGATAGATGGGCGAGTGTTCTTGTTCTAATGCAGAACAAGAACACTCGCCCATCTACCTACTTAACTGAGTAAACTACATGAAACGTCAATAAGGCATTTTTATTACTCCCACAGGGAGGGTATCAGAGAGAAAGAGAAATGGTGTCTCCTATATCTGCTAGCTAAAGTGATTTTATCTGGACTAATCCTTTGTACTCTGTTTCCTGTTGGCAGCCTGAGTAAATTTCCTGTTACCTTACTGAAGGTTGTGTTCACTGTGTAATAATATCTGTGTTATATCAGTATCAATAGCTTTATACCTTTTATATTTTATGATTTCATGATACCTGCCCACTCATGACTGCATTCTGTGTAACTATAACATGAATTTGTTCTGGATGTCTTAATATTTTATTACTTCCCTTGTGAATTAGTTCTCTGTTGTGGAGCATTCCTTTCCAGGCTTCAAATGAAAATACGTTGCACCTCAGCTAGGCATCTTGGCTGTCAGATCACAAGAAAACAAATAACTAAATAAACAAATAATCAAATTATGATCTCAAAAGGTGAAAATCACTTAATAGTCTTGGATATTTCTGTGATTTGTATATTAACATCAGATCAGATCCCCATGCAACCTTCTATAGATTATTCAGAACATTTTCAGCATGCATAATTGATCTTAATATTTCCTGTGGTTGAAAGCCCCTAATTTTGTCACAGAAATTTTTAACAGATATATTTAATCCTTCAACAGGTATGATTCATAAAGGATGGTGCATACAGTGTAAGGTTTGTACATGATCCATAATTCTCATACTCACGATAAAGATCAGAAACCATGGTACACACGTTTTAAGTTTGGTACACATGATGTAAGTTCTGTAAGCATTGCTTATCTTTTACACTTACAGTAGCATTCGGATAGCTAGGAACACATAGTATAAGTTTTGTACACACTATGTAAGTCGTACACAGTCTGTAAGTTTGGTATACAGTGTGGGATTCAGGTTTGATGCACATTGTGTGGCACACAGTTTGTGAGTTTGGTACATACTTTGGGATTCAGAAAGTGTTACAAGGAGTACATAAGTCTAGTCAAGTGGTTTAATTCTGATACATAAAATGGATTCAGAGATGGGATTACATATACAGCAAGATGCAGAGATGCATTCTATGCTGTAGATCATGCAAACTATGGAGAGTATCACATCCACAGTAAAGGAAGATGCATGAATCACAAACAGAAACACACTTCTCAGTATGCATGAATCACAAACAGAAACACATTACTCAGCAGATGCTCAGTGCACTATATTTTGAAATTGTTCCATAGCTCAGTACACAATTAATTGTAGTAGTGCTCTACAATACATGGTGCTGTGGAACTGGCACCAGGTAAGGAACAGCTCACTATCAAAAATGCAAGACATGATACCACGAGTCCTAACATATCAAAAACATGAATTCCAAACTTCACTGTTACACTTTTAAAGCTTTTTTTTTTTAGCACAGGGCTTTGAACACTAGCATCAATGTGCTTTGCATGTACTGCAATTTCACAGTTAGTATACAATCCCCATAATTTGCACTTATATTCCTGCACTTCTGAGGATCACAGTTCTGGTCATCAGAATTTAAAAGGGCTTCCCATAGGGATAGGTGCTAAGTGGTATTCTGGGGCCTACAATTGACAATAGTATAAGAGGCACTTAGGAAGACAGGATTAGTTATTTTTTTTCTGGTGTGCACTCTCGCTATACCAAAAGATATTCTGGGAGATGGTTTTGTTTGGTAAACAGCACACAACATCAAATTCTGTGCACTGATGCTTTATATAATACATGAAACGCTCAGGAAGGGCGGTGCTAAAGCATACTAGCATTGAAAGGGGTGATCTGGGAAAACTGTGTGTAAGCAAGTTGCAGAGACTCACAAAGTATGCAAATGGTCACCAGAAAGAAGTAGCCCACAACTTCAGGATGGTGCTCTACAACAACTTATAGCCCTAACCCCCTCTAATATATTCCTACTAAGATAAGGCTAGCAAGGCAGAGTGAAATATACTGTGGGTGCATAGCATTACAGAACTTGACAAACTACTGACAGGGAGCCATGTGAGTATAGACTACACAACCTTTTACAAAGAATGGCTGTATGCGGTATGAACGATTGTTCATAGCACTATTACATAGGAATAATAAGCACATTCTAAAAATTACTGAACTGTATTGCATTCATTACCATTCCTTACATTATGCTACTCACCTGCTTCTCACTTGTGCCTTTGTTGTACAATTCCTAACAATTTACTTAATGCTGCTATGTACTGCTGCTGTCAGTTTAGTTCACTGGTGCACATGGGAGTGATTAGGTCCCTGTTGTGCTACAGTATGAACAATAGTATATTGATTATTTAGAGAAAACAATTGCGTTATATGTGTGTTTATGCATATAAGCGTGTGTGTGTGTCTTTCTCTCTCTCTCTATATATATATATATATATATATATATATATATATATATATATACACACACACACACGTGTGTGTGTGTGTGTGTGTGTGTGTGTGTGTGTGCACACATGTGAGTGTGTATCTCCCTCTTTCTCAGTCTCCATTTACATTAGCATAGTGGAATGGTCTCAGTCTAGGATGTGTCAAAACTGATGATCTAAAAATAATATTATAAACCTTATTGTGAGATCATGTGTTACAATAATGTCATGTAGATAATGTTGCAAATACCGGAGTACGAAGACTCGCCTGTTGTTCTTTAAGAAAACACAGGCATATGTCTATATTAGATAGAGGGGTTCCTTTAAAAAGTGCTGGTTATTTCTACTGTATAAAAATGGGAGGGAATGTCCCTGCAGACCAGAAAATTTGGCTCCTCGCTACAAGAGAGGAGCTGTGCCTGGAAAAGCAGTTCTACAAAGTGTGCACAAAAACAGAAGGGACAACCTAAAGGAGCCTGAGACAATTTGGAAATAATCTACTGAAGAATCCAGCCAGGAGGGAGTTGTTTCAATGTATTTATTTTTTAAACACCTTTATTAAATTATCACTTAAGACACAGCCACGCATACATTAATAGAAAAGAAAATGAACCATATTAACATTTTTCTTTTACACACATATTACATTTTCTTTCTTTAGAACAACTGTCTTTCAATCCAACTTTGTAAAACCTGCTCGATTCCTGCCTTCCCTTAAACCTTGCTCCTCCTTCTGAACATTATTCTGCATGTATTGCTCATGCAAATTCCATTTATTTCTGTGTAATTTGCTCCTTCTCTTTTCTACAGATCCCTCTTCTAGTTCTTTTATCTCTTTTACAATATTCAATATTTCAAATAAAGTTAGTTTAGATTTTGATCTCCATTTTCTAGTAAGTGCTTTTTAGCAGCCAACAGAATTAAACTTAGTAAGGCCTTACTGTGTCTAGGCACTCCACATCCAGTGTCCCATCTAAAAATAATATTTTTCTTGGTTATAGATATTTGCTCCCCCAATATTTCTGACAGAGTTCACTGTAGGGAATATTTAAAATCTACCAACTAATTTTACTCACAAAAAACATGTCTCCAGTTAGCTCTTTCTTCCCCATCACACGACCAACATTTGTTATCTACCTGACAGAAAATATTTTGAAGTCGGCTTGGAGTATAAAATTACCTATGCAAACACTTCCAAGCAAAACCCTTAAACGTTCTGGACTTTGCTGCATGTTTGGGAGCCATACACATGTCTTCCTAGTGCTCCATTGTAGATTGCTTTTCCAGTCTCACTTCCCAGTCTTTTCTAACCTCCTCTGATTGATTCTTATAGTTACAATGAAATATTTTGTATGTCCTATTAATTATCTCTTTTTTAACTGCTTTTCTTTTTGACTAGAAATTCTACCAGAGCAGGTGTTTCACTTAGTACTCCCCCTATTCCTTTCTCTCTCCCACTACTCTGATATAAATCCCTGGTAGGGAAGGTAGCTCTCTTAATTTAGAGACTAAACATAAAATGGTATGAAAGACTGCAGAGTTTGTATGTTATTTTTGTTTCGTGTTCTGAAGAAGTGTTTGCACTAATTAACTGTTGTTTTGCCGTTTGCTTCAATATACAGCCATTGTTTTAAGTACAAAGCACTTCTGCTTCCTTATGTTGATATAACTCCCTCCCTCTTTCTATATACTTATATGTGTGGAAATTTAGGTGATCAAGTTCTGAGGTTTGAATCTGGGAGCAGCAGGTGCAGCATTAAAGTAATCCAAGGAGGATAAGACCAGGGTGTGGATCCCAGTATGGAGATCTGCAAGAAAAATAAGATACTTAGTTAGGGAGATATTGCTGAGGTGGTAATAGGAGGATTTGATGACTCTGAAATTTGGTCTAGTAATGTCAGCTAGATGCCAATAACCACCAAAAATTGTAGTTTGTCACCACAATAAACAATATTAAAAAATGAAACTGGTCAATAGCTCCTAACAGTGATATGAGTAACCATCTTGGATCTCTTTAGTTTAAGCCAGTTATCAATCATCTAGGCATGGATGCATTCCAGGTCATGGGCAAGATAGTTAACAGCGGATATAGCATCTTGAGGGGAAAAGAGGTATGAAAGTGTGTCATCAGCACAACAACAGTAATGAACACTTCTCCTCTGAGTAACTCATGTATACTGCGAATAATAGTGGGCCAAGTATAGAGCCTTGTTAAATGACACAATCAAGAGAGTATAGTACATAGGAGTTAAGCCCTGAAATTACCCTCTGTGTATGCCTAAATAGGTAGAAAGCAAAGAAAATGTATGCAAGACATTGCTAGTGATGCCATCATAATACTACAGCTGATCCAATGAGACAGTGTGATTCACTGCATCAAATACCAATGAAAAATCAAGCAAGTGAAAAGTTGACTAGAGACTTTTATCTTTTCCCATAAAACAATCACGCTAGCCTGTTATAAGGACTATCTCAATGTTGTGTCTAACCCCCAAACCAGACTGGAATAGATCACTGATGTTATCTCCCAGATATGTATTCAGTTGTGCACAGACCACCTACTCAAGAATCTTGCCTAAAAATATTGGTCAATGGTTATCCAAACTATCAAAGATTATATTAGCTTTTTTCAAGACAGTATTAATCATTCAATGCCTCTCCATCCACATGTTGAGGTAAGGATAATCTGCTACAAAACCGGGCCCAGTACCAACAGCCTGGTGATACAAGTGTCCAACCCACCATCAGTAATGCACATACTGGAAATTAAGATAGATAAAATCATTGTAATTAAAGAAAACTCACCTAATTACCAAGATAATTACAACTCCTGAGTACCACTAAAATGATCTGAATGGAAATCACGTGCCATGCCCTATCTAATCAATGTAGGCTTTATGGCAAAATACTGACTACCTAAATTACACTTTTTTCTAGGCAAAACCTTGCTTGTAGTGAGACAGGCTGTCTGCAAAGCTGTTCCATCCCCTAAAAGAGTTCTGCCAGTTGATTTGCTGTAACAGTAGACTCCAGGGGGAAATAAAGACATGTTCTGAATGATCCCTGGTTACAGCGAACAAGGGCTCTGGAACCGCAATGTGAATTTTAAAGAGCTGCATGACTGTTTGCCCTATTTGATGGTATAAAATAAGAGATATGATACCACGACATCAGGTATTCAATTTTGCATGCCTCCCAGGATAATTAGCTAACTATGGACCATTGTTTTATGTGAAAGGCAGAGTGCTAAGACATTTCTGTTTAGCTGTATGGTGTCAGATAATGCAGTTTCTGCCAGGAGTTTACATTTTCAGGCCATCAGTTGGCTATTCCTTTGTGTGTAAATGCAGAGTCTTAAATGATGGGCATAGGATAAAAGTGACTGAGACACCTGCCTGAAGGGATGTTTCTGCCCAAGCAATTACTGAAGAGGGAGTTAGGGTCAGTAAGAGTTGTTCTGATTATATTCTGTCAAGGAAAAAAAAGAGTCAGTCTTGCACAGCACAGTGAGGCAGGGGACTGTTCCTGCTGCTTATTTCATAAATAAATGTAAGGTGGTCTACTTTTCTCCCTTTTGCAGTTGAGGAGCAAAAAAAAGAAAGAAAGAAAGCTCATTCAAGCCACTTAAATGCAAATGTTTAAACGGTTTGAATGAATGAAATGAATTGTATCAGGGGCAACATTCATGACATACTTCTCAGCTATCTCTAATTTTGCAGAATGTACCTGATTTTTGCCTAATTTTATGTCTTTCTTTGATTTCCTGGTAAATCACAGAGGATTACGGTTAATAGATAAATCTAGACAAGAATTTTGTATTTCTCATTATTCATACAATACATGTTGATGCAAAACTCCTATTCTGACTTTCTAAGAGGAATATTTAAAAATGTTCCTCATTGGTTGGGCCTTTGATATTTTAGGCTATGTCCTGTATTTTAGAGTAAAGAGATGAAAGGTATGATAAATTACTGCACAATCCCCCTCCCCCAACAGCTTGCACCCGAGGTAGCTGACTCCTTCCACTTGCCATAGTGACAAAAAGATTATTTTCTGTTTCTATTTGCAATTTTCTTAATGTCACAGTTACAGTTCTGAGAGAGATGCCTACTGTGGAATTCTGAAGTAATCAATTGGATTATTGCCCACTTGTGTTGAGCTCTCAAATAACATTTTGCATTTTATTTCTACTTTGTTGCTACTAGCCAAGCCCTTGCCCCCTGTACATTGATATTTATTTCTGCCTTGCTCATGTAACTCCATAGACCTAAACTAGCAGCCAGGTAAGGTTTTAATTTTTAAAATGTTGTCACTTTGATAAACAGTCAGGAATAGAATATGCTCATTTATTGTACCTTATGATCTCATATATCACTTATGTATTTTACTCAATGCACTGATCTCCTTAAATGACTCTAACTATCCTAGCTAAATGCACATGAAATGGTGTTCCAGCAGAAATGGGACCAGCTTTTTATGGAATGAGCAAGGGACCAGCTTTTTATGGAATGAGCAATCTATCTACAGCATTTTCCGTAGCCACCAGCTTTTCTGTTCAAAAAGAAATTATTCTAGCTGTGCATTGCTTTGTCCCAAAGATGGGTAATCCACTCCAGGGATGTTGTGATTGTTTGAAATGGATTTAAAAGGGGGTATACTACTATTTCCTTGGCCACAACTTCAAACTGCCCCTAATTTTGCCTCATTGGAACTGCTCATGGAGCCAGCACTATATCATTCTTTATTCTTTAGTCTTTACATTAGTATATTTATTTATTTAGGTCTACTTCTGAATTTAAATTAGCATAAAGATTACAAAAGGTTTTGCTACCTTTATTCTGTTGTAATTTTGTTTTTTTGTAAAATATATTTAATTTAAAGTCAGATAAAACTGAATGTAGAATTTGTATAAAACATGTAAAATACTGATAACTGCACTATTTTCTAATGTAGCAGCACTATTTGTCAGTATAATACAAAATGCATAATTTTCAAACAATTCTAGCCGTAAGTTTTTTTAGGAATACAGTGGCAGGACTACTAATTAAGGAGCTAGAAACAAAGTTGCTTCACAGTTTCATTACTCAGCTAGTATTGTTATTCTGTATCTAAATGTTGTGAAGCCACAGTAACCATGCACCGTACACAGTTTGCTTTGTTTACTGAAGTCAATATTATTCAGTTTTTGAAGCTTAAAAAATAAAAACAAAATAATCTTAAGCATAACAAAATGTTTAAACGGGAATGTAAGCATCTGTAAATACAAGTTTACTCATAAAGCCCAAAAAGGTATTGGAAGAGTATTTTTCTCATCTGAACAGTACTGCCATAATCTCACTTTTTGCTGAATATGCAACCACTTCATAGAGTTAGCCCTGATGAAACTTAGCTACCCTTCAAGGCTGAACAAGATGGGTTTCTGGGAAACCACTTCATACTAATTGTGCAACTAAACTGCCTAACTAAAGTAAGGTTAGGGTAGAGTATTTCTTGTCCTGTTTCTGCCCTTCACTCCAGTCACTGATTTATATTTTTGAGACCGATCTGTTGACACACTACCAGTCCTTTTCCTGCCCAAAACCATAGTACCATAATGTGATCATCAGCAAGACAGATCTCTTGGGTTCCAAGAATGTATGTGCAGGGCTTAGTTGGTATGGTATTTGTCAGACAGCATGGATCTGGGGTTTGAGGACCTCAGTGTATAGTTTTGTGTGTGTGTCAAAGAACTTAAATGCTACTTGCTGTAGCATAGACCAGATTCAGGCCTGCTGAATTTAGCGTTGTTTGTATAACTTGAGCACTCATCCAGGCTATCTTTTTTTTTGGAAAAGGCTCCCCTGCACCATAACAGCAGGAGTGTGCAGTTAGAACTTGTCTGATTGAAGACTGCTGGAGCAGGACTCAGTTTTGAGCTTTTTTCTGGTTAATTTGGGTAACTTGTTTAAATCAGTTTGTTCATTTTCTATTGTTTCATATATATAAAAAAATGCACCTTATTCATCTGCTTTTACTGTATTTGTGTTTCTTCCCACTTTATTACTAGGGCCATTGACTACAACTCTGATCTGTGACATATAACAATAAGTATCCGTTTCTGTGCATTTAAAGTATTTTTTTTTATTGTATCTGTTTTATTTTCTGAAAAAAAAATATATATATATATACTTGTTTCCCGCCTTTCTAAGCTAGTATAGTCCAGTTTTCAGGTTAAGTGCTGAATTCAGCACTGTGTTACAAATCTCTGTGTTTGCCCATACCTTACTTGGATAGAAGGAAGTTTCTCTGTTCACCTGTGAGAAAGGGGAGCTTTGAGCAGCCTATCTTTCCCTGGAGGAGTGGTTTCAGCCCAGAAATTAGTAGTTTATTGGCCATTTTGGGCTAATTTCTCTCTCTCTCATTTCCCTGCTGTAAATACCTCATTTGCCCAGTTTTGCATGCCAGGCAGCACCAGTTAGCTAGGTTATAACTATTCCCGGCTCCACAAAGTCTCCTCTTCAGTTTTCCCTTGCAACTAGACAAACTTTCAACTTAAGCACTCAAGCCATTCATTTCTCAGCCCAGCACTTGCTGAAAACTCATAGCAAGCACTTATAAACCATAGCACTAGACCCTCCCATACTGTACAGAAGGACAAGGCTCCCTATTTAGCCTTACCAGCCATTCAGTAAAAAAGTTCACTGTACCTATCCAGGCATGTCCAAAGGGCAGTTTCAGGCATACTCTCCAGTCCAACTGGTGAATCTGGGTATTTTGAGGCAATGTTACAACTGCCTCAACAGACAATCCTCTCCTCCTACCACCAAACACTAATACATGTGAGAGATGCAATTATACAGCCAAACTGGAGGCTAAGCTCTCTCAACCCAAGGCTGGATCAGACAGTCAAGAGGAGAAGAGAAAAACTTGCATCACACCACCAGTCTCACATAGACCCATTAAACCAGAACCGGCAAAAAACACACATAAATACACAAAAACATACTCAGAGGCTCTAAATAAAAATCTGCAAAAGCAACAGAGACCTACAAAGCAGACATCCAAGCAACCTCCACCCCCCAACACAAATCATGAAACACATACTTCACAAAACCAGTGTTCCATGCAATCACAGTCTTTAAGGCAAAATAACATACCCAACATACTAGTAATAAGTGACTCTATAGTCAGGCTCTAAATAAAAATCTGCAAAAGCAACAGAGACCTACAAAGCAGACATCCAAGCAACCTCCACCCCCCAACACAAATCATGAAACACATACTTCACAAAACCAGTGTTCCATGCAATCACAGTCTTTAAGGCAAAATAACATACCCAACATACTAGTAATAAGTGACTCTATAATCAGGCTCTAAATAAAAATCTGCAAAAGCAACAGAGACCTACAAAGCAGACATCCAAGCAACCTCCACCCCCCAACACAAATCATGAAACACATACTTCACAAAACCAGTGTTCCATGCAATCACAGTCTTTAAGGCAAAATAACATACCCAACATACTAGTAATAAGTGACTCTATAGTCAGGCACACTGAAGTCCCACTCACTAGGCTGAATAAGGAGAAGGCTACTGTTAGCTGCCTGTCGGGTGCCAGGATCCGCCACATAACACAAGCACTCAGGTCACTCCAGAACAAGTACAAATATGACTCTGTCATTGTCCATGTTGGTGTGAATTACCTGAGCCGTACCTCCCTGGACTACATGAAAAGAGACATGGAAGAGTTCTCTGATCTTGTAGCCCAGGCTGGTATGACCCTGACACTGAGTAGCATCCTGCCCTCACCAAGAATGATACCACGGTATAAAGAAAAAATGATCAATTTCAACAATTGGCTAAGTTTCTGGCGTCATTCAAAGGGGATCCAGTGTCTGTCCACCTGGGATGACATGCTTGACAAGCCATGCTGCTTCGCTAGAGACGGCTTGCACCTGTCACCCTTAGGCTTTCGAATACTGGCCAAGGGTCTTGCCACCCCCATAGTGCCTTTTTTAGCAAGGCTCAAAAGACAAACCCACTGCCATAAATAGCACAAGTAACAAATAACCGAGGGTAATGCTACTCAATGCCAGAAGTCTAAACCTCAAAATGCACACACTCGAGGCACTCCTCAGTATGTAGAAAATCAATATATGTGCTGTAACAGAAACCTGGTTTAAGGCTCCAGAGAGCACCCCAGTACTACCAGGCTACAACTCATACCATACATTTCGGCCACAGAACCAGGACCAAAATACAAAAGGCGGGGGCGTATCCATATTCATCAAGGATACCCACACCTCCAGGTTAGTGGCACAGTACGATGCTTCAGAGATCATCCAAGTGCAACTAACAATGGGCAAAACTGCAATTCAAATTATAGCTTGTTACAGATCACCCACCATGTCCCAGGACACCCATTTCGCATTTCTGGAAACACTGGGAAATATAAAAGTCCTACCAAAAACCCTAATATTGGGTGATTTCAATTACCCAAACATCAATTGGGAGAACTACTCAAGTACTAACTCCCTTGCGCAACATTTCTTAGAATTTATAAACTCAAACACCCTGGATCAACTGGTCAACACTCCCACCAGAGGTGACAACATATTGGACCTGGTCATCACCAACATGGGTGACTGGTGCTCCACACCAGAGGTCAACCCCTTGCTGGTTAGATCTGACCATAAACAAATCACTTTGGATATCCACATTCCGCCCCCACCCCCGGACAAGGAAACCACCATGAAAAACTTTTCAAAAGCAAACTTCACATTACTTAAGACTGAGGTGGAAAGTTTCAAAGCCCCCATGCTAAAGGATAACGTTGTCCAGGCTGCAAAATCCATTACTAATGCATTCTATGGGCACCTACAAGAATGGATGGATCATGGTATCCCAAGAAAAACCAAGACTCACTCCTCCAAGAAAAGGAAACAAGTCTGGTGGACTCCTGCCATAAACAAGCTATACAACAGAAAGAGGAAACTAGTACAGAAAAGAGTAAAATCCCAAAGGGAAGACATCCCTGATCAGTATCAGCAAGAAACTACGATCCCTCATAAAATCATCCAAGACGAGTTTTGAAAGAAAAACTGCCAAGGACTCCAAAGATAACCACAAGGCATTATTTAGCTATGTTAAGAATCTAAGTGGCAATGCTCAGATCTGCTCGGAGTTAGTGCAGAATGGTACAAAATACACTGAACCGACTGATATTGCCAACATCCTGGCAGACAGGTTCAGCGCAAACTTCACCCCCCCCTCTCACCCCCAAAAGGGCCCATAACTATACCAGAAGAATGTAGAGCCCCTGAAATCACAGACACTCAGGTTAAAACAGCCTTCTCCAAAGCAAAAAACACAGCATCAATGGGACCGGACAGTGTCCCAGGCTGCGTCTTACATGAGCTCATAGACGAACTAACCCCTCACCTAAACACACTGTTCAAACTCAGCCTCGCCACAGGTTACATACCCATAAAGTAGCACACAGCAACGGTTATTCTGCTCCACAAAGGTGGAGCCACAACAGACCCCCAGGAACTATCACCCTATAAGCCTGACTAGCTTGGTCTGCAAGGCTATGAAGCGCATCATCATGGAATTCATTAACAGAGACATTGGGAACCTCCAAATACTGGACCCTACCCAGTTCGGCTTTGTTAAGGGCAGATCAAGCCTTCTAAACCTGGTGGACTTCTTTGAGACAGTTACCAAGGCTATAGACAAGGGAAAGGTGGTACACACAGCCTAACTAGACCTCGCAAAGGCCTTCAACACCATTCCCCATTCTGGCATTATAGACAAGCTCACTAGCCTGAACATAAACCCTGATGTCACAAGATGGGTTGCCAACTGGCTCACGGACAGAACCCACATGGTAAGAGTTGCGGGAGCTAGGTCTGACTCTAAACTGGTTACAAGTGGCATTCCCCAGGGCTCAGTCCTAGGACCCCTCCTGTTCGGCATATACTTCTCAGAGGTACAGGCAAGAACAGGAGGACTACGGCTGACCAAGTTTGCAGACAACTGCAAACTAGGGGCTATAATTGACTCTCCGGCTGACACAGACATCCTCCAAAAGGGTCTCACTGAGACGGATACCTGGTATCAAAATCATGGCCTCAAGCTAAATGCCAAAAAGTGCATAGTCATTCCCTTTGGAAAAAACAAAGTACTCACAAACTACCACATAGGTGGTGGTCCCCTAAATATGGAAGATGTAATAAGGGATCTGAGGACCCAAGAAGATAGTAATCTCTCCTTTGATAATCACATTGCCAAAGTGGTTAGAAAATCCTTCTATGTGGCCCACCTTATCACAAAAGGGTTCACATCCAGATCGAAAGAGGTCATTGTGCCCCTCAATTCATAGCTCATTAGACCCATCGTAGAGTACAACGCCCCATTTGGGATGCATCTTACAAGATACCTGCAACAGCTGGAAAGACTACAGAAGTACCTCACCAAGAGGATCACTGGCCTCAAACAGATGCCCTATGCAGCTCGACTGAAGAAACTCCAGCTGTACTCGGTTGCATACCTCCTACTCAGAGGTGATCTCTGCCCGACATACAAGGCCATGTCCAACCCAGAACTGATGGACATGCTCCACCTAAAGAAAAACTTATCCCCTCGAGCCACACACTCTAGGGATCTAAACCTCACCACAACAATAAATAGGATGTGCTGGAGGGATAGATTCCTGTCCCAGAGACTTCCCATGCTCTGGAACAAGATTCCAATCTACATTATGCAGAGCTCCTTGCTAACACTCTTCAAGAGAAACCCTGACGAGTGGATGGGAAACAGAAAGTTTACCCCGGGGATCACTTCGGTGGCTCTGCTGGAGAGGAGCACAGGGAACTAATCTAAGGGGGCGACGAAAGCCAACACATTCTGGTTAGGCTTATAAATGCCTTCGGGCAGATAGCCTAGTACCTACCTGTGAACCTATGAAGCTTCCTCATATATATATTTTTTGACATCTAAAAACTCAAAGTCATAACAATCACATGTTAGTTTAAAAGTTAAAGGTGTAAATAACACTTTGACTGGCTATTAATATGTCCTACAACATTATGACTCAATCATCAATAAAATGCATATAATAAATTAGCGCACTGGCTTAGTGGCTTAGATGGTAAGTCTTGACTATGATCTTGATGAGCTAGGTTCAGTTAATTATCCAGGCACATAAGTAGTCAGCTGGGGAGAGAAAAGAATGATGAAGAAGAGTATCTTCACCTCTTTTGGGGGTTAGTCAGGTAAGTGTCTCCCAGGAGATGTGATCTGTCTCCAGTTCTCAGTGAAGACTGGAGATGCTTGGAGCATTTGCTTATGGGGAAAGGGACTATTGGAAGAAGGGTTATTTACAGAAATGAGTAACAAACCTTTGTACCTCCTCGCTATCATGCATAGCGAATGGTGCAATTTAAGTGAAATCCCTTCTAACTGCATGCATGATGGCCATATCCTGACCATGCTCTTGCTCAATAAATGAGAATGACTGTATGTCAAATAATCTGTTGGTAGCCCAATGACTGAGAAACAGGGAGGAAAAATAAATCAGTAATCAATCAGTCAGTCAAATAAATAAAACAAGCACAGTACGACACAGCAACTGCAGAGTACAAACTTTAATGACAGTTAAGCACTTTATTCTTCAAGGGACTTCCTCAGAACAAAAGCTATATCCCCACCCAGCCCTTAAATAGCATAGTCAATTAAAACAATTATCCAATAAATTAACCACAAAGCCAAATAATTTAAAGGAATACATGTGCAATTACAAAAAATTGTATTTAAAAACAAATGCTTAATATTAAAATACATAAAGAACATGTATGAACTGTATTCTATCCCATAATATTCTTCAATTTTAAACACACATGTAATTGCAGTAGACTCATTAATGCCCAAGTACTCAGTTGCATTTAAACGCAATTGCCATTTTAGCTCACAAATATCA
Organism: Protopterus annectens; assembly: GCF_019279795.1. Lineage (NCBI taxonomy): Eukaryota > Metazoa > Chordata > Ceratodontiformes > Protopteridae > Protopterus > Protopterus annectens. The sequence continues at coordinate 953,667,181 of NC_056745.1, read as the reverse complement.
AGATGAATATCCAAATTCCTACCCTGGGGATCTTTGACCACTTGTTATATGACCAAAAACTTAAATTTGTGTTCACTAAACTCCCTTATATGTCTACTCAAAGCATTGGTCAACCTACCATGCCTGATGTCTAATAGGTGTTCAGCAATTCTGTTTTTAAAGTGCCTGCTTGTCTTCCCAACATAGAATATGGGGCATTGCTGCCATTTTGCCACATATACTACATTTGGGGCTACTACAGTTGAAATGCCCATTAATAAATATGGAGATGTTATTTAACTTAAACTGGTCACCAGTTTCCAATATATGGGAGCAAAAAGTGCACATTCCACACTTAAAATTCCCTTTATTTCTATGCTTGTACAAATTGTTGGCATAACCAGCTGTCTCCAAAATATTCTTAAAAGATATGTCCTTCTTATAGACTATTTTTGGCATTTTACCAACTCTCTGTCCTACATTAAACTCATATTTCAAAATTTCCCAGTTGTTTTGAATTATATCCACCACATTATCGGTGTCCAAATTAAAAGTTGTTATAAAGCTCACAGAATAGTTATTTTCTATTCATCCTTCCCTACTCTGCAGGCTTGTACATAATACATCCCAACCTGCTAAACTTGGCTTATAAATGCCAAGTTTATGTTTATGTTGGACTTCATCACTTATTTTATTTAACATTTCTTGTGGGTACCCGCTCTTACAAAACAACTGTTTAATAAAGGACAATTCATTAATAAATTCATTCTCTATGGTGACCATCCTGGCTGCCCGTTCCATCTGCCCTTTCACAATTGATTTTTTCTGATGGGCTGGGTGCCAACTGTCAAATTCCCAGTAGGAATTGGAAAAAGTGGGCTTCCTATAAATGGTAGACTTCAATTTCTTGTTTTCTTTATTAAATGTCATATCCACATCTAAATATGTAATGTGTGTTTCACTGTAGCTATTTGTAAATTGTTATTTGTAATTGTTAATATAGTCAAGAAATTGTTTTAAGTTCAAATCCAGTAGCCTTCCAAACAACAAATAAATTATCCAAAAATCTAGTGTAATACTGAATTTTACTGGAATAAGCCCCTTCGATTATATATTGTTGTTCCCAGAAGGACATAACATAGTTTGCAAAAATGGAGGCACATGCCGCCCCCATTGCAACTCCATTTACTTGTGTATAATACTGTCCTTCAAAATATATACATGTTTTTTAAAACAACTTCCATTAAGGTAACAAACTTGCTGATATCACCCTGGTCATACATTCCAGTCTTGGTTAACTGGATCTCTAACCATTCACAAACTTCATGGTTGGGAATCACAGAAAATAAATTACATACATCAATAGTAACCATAATAATATTCCTATCTAGTGTTAACTTATCTAACCTTTCAAGAAATTGCCAGGAATCCTTTGTTATATATGGAAAAACAGTCATCATTTTTGTAGGTAAAAATCCAAATACCTGTTAATAAAGCAGATTTTGCATCTCTTACCATCCACTATTGGTCTAAATGTTGGGTTATTTAAACCTTTATGGATTTTGGGTATCCCAAATATGTTTGGAACCATGGGGTATTGATTTATCTTGTAATTATGTTCATCTTCACTTATCTCCCCTTGATATAACATATCATCCAGACATAAATCTACCCTTTTATATGCTATATGTATTTCGTTTAAGGACACCTACTCATATGTTCTGTCCATTAAGATTTCATTCATAGCATTTAGGTAATCCCCTTTGTCCATGATGACCACCCCATTCCCCTTATCATGTTTCATTGTACGAATATTAACATCCCTGGCTAAATCCATTAATAAATTCTCCTCTTTCTTGGTAAGGTTGTTAACATGCTTTCTGTTATTATTATGCTTGTATGCATGCCTAATCTCCTTTTCACATACTTTTTCATAAATTTTTATTAAATTGTTCATAGGTTTTTGGTCATACAACAAGTGGCCAAAGATCCCCAGGGTAGGCATTTGGATATTCATCTTGATATTTGTGAGCTAAAATGGCAATTGCATTTAAACACAACTGAGTACCTGGGCATTAATGAGTCTACTGCCATTACATGTGTGTTAAAATTGAAAAATATTATGGGATAGGATACAATACATACATGTTCTTTATGTATTTTAATATTAAGCATTTGTTTTAAATACAATTTTTTGTAATTGCACATATATTCCTTTAAATGATGTGGCTTTGTGATTAATTTATTGGATAATTGTGTCAATTGACATGCTATTTAAGGGCTGGGTGGGGATGTATCTTTTGTTCTGAGGAAGTCCCTTGAAGAGGGAAGAAAGCACTTAACTGTCATTAAAGTTTGTACTCTCCAGTTGTTGTGTTGTACTGTGCTTGTTTGGTTCTCCAGTCCAGAGTTAGTTGAGAAGAAGTCAAATGAATAAACATTTCATCTGATGATGAAACTACCACTCCAATATGACTTAACCACTGGAGAGAAAGAGAGAGACAGAGAACTTTCTGAAATGTTTCTTACACCTTCCCAAATACATTAACATGGGCAGTAACACAAAAACTGCTATTCATTCAGACAAAAACTTGTAGAGCACCATAGTCCTGACAGTGCACTATACTCACTGTTATAAAGCTGGAAATACCTACTTTTTAGAACTTATAAAGTGAGTGATTTGCTGTCAGGTCTATGTAAAAAAAAATGGATTCATTGTGATCCTGGCTGCTTACACAGGTAATACAATTGTTTGCCTCTATGCAGTTTGAATACTACAGAGAAACAAACTGCCCACAAAGTGAAGTTACTTAATTCCCGTTGCCTGGCAATTCCTCCCTCACCATTTCCTGTAGTTATCCAAGTTTGGCAAATAGACTTTCTCTGAAAATGGTGCAACAAACATGACGGTCAAGGAAAGTGTGTCTCTCTCACAAATATGGAACTATAGTACAGCAATGGATAGTTCATAATGGATTGTTGGTCTAACAGCACTGGTGTTGACACTGGATCCCAAAACAACCAGACTCAACACTAAATTCATTTGTATTTTATAATAAATTTCTGTGCAGCCATTGTTAAGCCAGCTCATATTCACGCTATATATAGCTCATGTCATATATGTACTTTTATTATGGTAGTAGATACTTAAATAAATAAATATATTATATCCTTTTCACATCAATATGTGCCCCTCCTGCTCTCTGTCCTCCAAGCCATCAGCAGATTTTAACACCTTTGACAGTAAACCAGCTATATGTTGGGTGTTCATCAACATTAGGTGCCTCTGAATTGACCTTTCCTTGCATGCCCCCAGTGATACCCTTGTGTAGTGTAGATCACACATATTAAAGTGTTCTTCTCTGCACAGATACATAGCATTTTCTAGACAATGTGCGCAGAAGAGTGTGATTGATATTGGTCATACAACAGTTCAGAGCTGCCTACATGAATCAAAGACACAAAAATACAAAGAAAAATATGTTACTTAACTGTATAAATGTGTTACTTAATTATATAAAGGTTGTTAAATGAAAGCTCCAAAAAGGTGGTGTACCTATTAGTTCAGGTCAATTACCTAGGACTAACAGAAGAATAAGTAAGAAAGGTATACAAGAAGAATATAGGCTTTAAAATGGCAACAAACGTGAATATTCTGTCATATTTACTGGTATTGTTACTACTGAGGCTGTATATATAACAATATGTACCATACTTACAGAGTAAGAACCAAACTTTATTAATCACTTCACAGTACTAGACTTAGCATGTTCCACATTTACACAGTGAAAAGCAGACTTTCTGAATCATCCAGCAGCACTATGCCATGATGTGTAGCATCTGTACGAATTACACCCTATATGTTTTCCTATAAGGAATACATACAAAGGAACTGCATTTTATCTTTAATCATACGAAGAGGTATACAAAGGAACAAATACCAAAGCTTCTCAACAAAGATGCCAGCGGTCTGGCAGTTTGGAAACTTACTTAAACTAGGCCTCCACTTGTGAATCCAAACTAGGCCTCCACTTGTGAATCCTTCCCAAGTTCTCCCAGAGATATGACTCCTCTATACCGTATCTTTTTTCACCAACTCTCTTCTTAGATTATATAAAAAGTTAAAAGTGGATTTTCAAAATTAGTTGCTTTACCTTTCTTAAATTTAATTTAAATTTACATTCTATAGATCATCCATAAATTTGATTTAAAGCTTATTGTAACTGGCAAATGATTATGAAATTCTCCTTGCAATCGTAGCTTGTCTGCATATTTTACAAAGTTTATGGTCTTTAGAAGAATGATAGTCATAGTCATTGTATAAATATTTAATTCGATTTTTTTTTAAACAAGAAACATCTTTATTAAATTACCACTTATGGCATAGGCAATCATAAATTTATATAAATTAAAACAAACCATATTGACATATTTTCAATTTCAAACATTATATATCACTTATTATGTATTTATTTTATTTAGTATTTAGGTTCTCACACTAAATACTACTTACTTCATTGCTACATTTAAGTCCGTCTCTTTCCTACAACTCTGTTAAACTGATCAATTAGCTAACTTGAGACTGTATAAAGTCCATTCTTCTTAGAAACTATTATAGGATAGGATGAAGTTACCCAGCTTGGACTTTATCAATGTGTCACTGCCTTTAAAATAATATGTTCCTAACTTGTAAATATATTTTTTTTCTTCTGTGATGTATATCCAACTTGGACTTAAGGAATGTTTCACTCCCTTCTAAATATTTTTTTTCTATTATTGTTTGGTCTTTTTTAAAAAAAATGTATCTCTCATGATTACTATGTTACTATGTAAACAGCTGTATTGTCTGAAAAATGTACTGTAGCTGTAGTTGCGACTACCTGTTTTTTATGTGGAGCTTTTCTCCCCGGGCCTCTACTGAAAATGGACATATATCCTGTTAGATTAGCCCAGTCAACAAATGTAAAATAAAATAAAAAATAAATAAAAATAAAGCCTATGCATACAAGGTAAGAACTTTAGGGGACAAAAATGATTTTATTTCTTTAGTGTTTCACTGCTTAGTTCAAAATTCAGTATTGGGGGATTTCAAAATACTTATTTTAGCCACTAGTTTCTCCTTTAGTGGAATCTTCTGTTAGTTAACCAATTTTAAGGGAAAGTGGTAAATTTATGGGACTTTAGGGACTGGCTGACAGTGCTTTAGGCTGATGGCCCACAAGATTTCTAGTGCCTATGCATACAAGATAAGAACTTTAGGGGATGTAAATTATTGTATTTATTTAGCGTTTCACTGCTTAGTTCAAAATTCAGTATTGGGAGATTTCAAAATACTTATTTTAGCCAGTAGTTTCTCTTTTAGTGGAATCTTCTGTTAGTTAGCCAATTTTAAGGGAAAGTGGTAAATTTATGGGACTTTAGGGACTGGCTGGCAGTGCTTTAGACCCAGTTCGCCGGCCCACAAGATTTCTAGAGCCTATGCATACAAGGTCAGAACTTTAGTGGATGTAAAGTATTGCATTTCTTTAGCATTTCACTGTTAGTTCAAAATTCAGTATAGGGGGATTTTAAAATACTTACTTTAGTCACTAGTTTCTCCTTTAGTGGAATCTTCTGTTAGTTAGCCAATTTTAAGGCAAAGTGGTAAATTTATGGAACTTTAGGGACTGGATGGCAGTGCTTTAGACCCAGTTCAGTAAACTATGAATATGTTACACAGAGTAAGTTATAGATAATAACTTTTGCTGTTCTTTAAGTAATGAGGGACAAGCAGTAATTTTTCCTTTTTAATTTCTCATGGTGTTATTCTAGTGTTGTGCGCCTTTCAGGGTGGGAGCAGTAGGAGTTCGATAGATTGTACTTCCAACTTTCTTTGTTGTATTTTCTGGCTTGCAACCATTCTATACACTGCAGTATTTGCTCGCTCCGCACCCTTTAGCTGGCCCACAAGATTTCTAGAGCCTATGCATACAAGGTAAAAACTTTCGGGGATGTAAAGTATTGTATTTCTTTAGCGTTTCACTGCTTAGTTCAAAATTTAGTATTGGGGGATTTCAAAATACTTATTTTAGCCACTAGTTTCACATTTAGTGGAATCTTTTGTTAGTTAGCTAATTTTAAGGGAATGTGACAAATTTATGGGACTTTAGGGACTGGCTGGCAGTGCTTTAGACCCACTTTGGTAAACTATGAATATGTCACACAGAGTAAGTTATAGACAATAACCTTTGCTGTTCTTTTAGTAATGAGGGACAAGCAGTAATTTTTCCTTTTTAATTTCTCAGGGTGTTATTCTTCTAGTGTTGTGTGCCTTTCAGGGTGGGAGCAGTAGGAGTTTGACAGATCTTATTTCCAACTTTCTTTGCTGTATTTTCTGGCTTGCAACCATTCTATACACTGCAGTATTCATCAGTTAGCTAGTGTTTTCTCCTCAAAGATTTTTAAATCATTGTTTTACTCTAGGGTTTTTAAATATTTAGTGCATTCTTATTTGCATTCATATTACACATTGCAGTGTTTGTAATGTGATTAGCCTTATGTATGCAAAGATTTTTTTTTGTATGCTTTTTGCCCCTGCTGACCAATCAGCCTCCCTCAATCAGACTTGAAACCATTTGTCAGCATCCTGGCAAAAAGAACATTTTTTTATTTATTGGACTAACCCTCTCCTGTTCGGGTTGGGGGGTGGGCATGAGACTTGCATTACTGCAGGGGTCACAACAGCTTCCCCTACACAAGTGCACACTCCCATGCACTTGTTCAATAAAGCAAGCCCACAAGTGGCTTGGTGCAACAGAGATCTACCCCTAAGATTGCAGGCCCACCTCCTTCAACCAAAGGAATGCTAGAACCTATAAATGGCACTGCCTGTACCCTCCAGGATAAGCACATCTATCTTCCCATGTCAGTCTCAGCACCCTCAAGCCCCCAGTTGAACTTGGGTCTCCTGGATCGCAGTCAGTGGTTTATTCCTCTAACCCACCAGAGCAGGATGTCTACTATTAAAATTTAAAAGTAATTCTTGTGCAAATATCTTAAAACAATTCATTTTTTTATATCTGCGTGAACAGTCTGGTGGAGAGATTAATTTTAATACTTGTATATAAATATTCATTTTATTATATTCTACATTTCATAATTAATGGGCACTGGCAACAGCAAGAGGATCCACCAAGTGCTCAAATTAACTTTCCGTAATGAGTTATTAATTTTACAGAAACGAATTAGTTAAATGAAATACAAATATTTTATAACTGATACTTTACGCTATGCTGGTCAGAAATCACAATGTGTGCAAACAACTTTTTCCAGTCAATCTGCTCATCATACATGTGCAAATATCTTGCCTGGCAATCTGCATTAATAAGGTGGAAGTTTATTTTCACGGACGCTACACTATTTAATTCACATATTCGTCTGCCTCATTTCAGTGTATCACTGTTTTACACACTGAACACTATTTCTGCTTTTTGTCAGATACAGCAGCTGCGGGGAGCAAGAGTTACGTTATGTAGTAACAAACTAACCTTTATAGACAAAACCAGTTCCACCAGCATTCCAGCTCCTAAAGTGGAAAGGAAGTGATGTTGTTTTTCGAAGAGCCCATTTCCGGTATCGCTCAATGAGCACAGAAGCGGTGGAAGCGGGGCTCAATGTAAAAAGAGACTCGTTAGTTTCTTTTCCTCCATCCTGGTATTTGAGCATCTTCATCCTGGTCTCTAAGTGCCCGGACTCAAAACAGGAAGTAAGTAAATAGCTAAAATAGAGGTGGTACGGTCTCTGTTACCACAAGGGGAATATTTCCGTACACTTCAGTATGTGTGTAACAAATAAGTTGCACAAATATGTTCGTGCAGTAACTTGTGAATGAATTCGTAAAGGAACACGAACATGGCGCCGGCTATTTATTTTTTCATTTTAATACTCAGTGGTTGGCAACACTGAGTAGTACACTTACTCACCCTGCAGTGGACTATTTCGTAGTTTAGCTTAATACAGTATATTGTCAATTCTTAACGGCCTGTCGAGAATTGCGGTGTTATTATATTTTATGCTACATAATATTTAAATACATTATGTCATGTTTTGCAGCAATCCTTTTGGGCGGGGGTGGGGTGTAGGGCGTCTGGAAAATCTGGTCTGTTTGGAACAACAGAGGGAGTGTTCAGTCTACAGTGCCATTTTTTTTTCATTTTCCCCGGCGTTATGAATAAATTATTAAATAGCCCGTTGGGTGTACGTACATAAATGTATGTGTACGTGCTTTCTCACTGTCGAAAGATTTGGCGTAATACATAGTTTTGTATGATCCATTGGAATGGACAGTTCTTCGTTTTTGTACTTCCTAGTTAAACAATTACCTCTCCATTCAGGTTTACAGTGGTGGCTACCTGCATTGCCACGCCCAATGAATGACCTGTCAACAAATTTATTTCCTTTAAACACAGTGTGTTTTCTTTCGTGGAGAATGATTCCCATACTGTCACGTATTAAAAAGCATGTCATACAGTTTTTCCCACTCTGTGGCATAGCATTCCTGTCTTTTCTTTTCAACTTCATCAGTACATATTATGCTGGGGCTAAATGAAATCTCACGATACCTACACTGGAAATTTGCTTTGCTATTGTATTGCAATGCCTTGCATTTGAGAAATTATTTTGCGAGAGAAGGCAAACACAGCAAGGGACGTATAGCTCTTTCCAGCCAATCTATTAATTTCATACAGAGGGTGGACGTTTCAATCAACCTGCAGTATTTTAATTCACATATTCATCTGAGTCAATTCCGTGTGTAACTGTTTTACATGTAGCTCTTTTGTTATTTCACATACCTCTCAACTTCTTAGATAAAAGTAGTCTAGACAGCCTAAAATAATGGGTGACAAATGCCCAGAAATAGGAGCAGATTTTAAATACTGCTATTATAAACTTAGAGAGTTGCCAGAATAATAGGATGTGTTAACATGCATTTTTCTGAAGGATATGAAGTCTGAAACTGAAATGTATATCGTTATTTACTTACTTCAATCCTCAATGATTTGCCAGAAAACCACACATTTTATGAGGAGCAGACGAAATGTATAAGGCAAAAACCAGGACATTCTGAAAAAAAATCTGGACAGTTGAGAACTATATTTCACACCCACTGAGATCATAAAGTTATTCAGGCTGAAAATACAGTTATTTGTGCTGTGGTATCAAGCTGCATTCTTTCCCTTTCCTGTGGCTGTAAACCTGTTAACCCTTTTATAGTCTGAAGGGAATAAATGCTGACTATGGAGAACTTCACAAATTAGTTGAGCTTTGTAGACCTAGAAATATAACATTTTGTCTAACTCTGGGAAGGAAGACAAGACATGAAACACTCAAGACCATCACTTTTTTAAAAAGCTACATTGTCTCAGTTATTTCTGTATCCATTCTCAAGAACCTTTCTTAGATGGTGTAACACTGGTAGGAAGAAAATGTACGAGACACTGTAACAAAAAGTCAGTGGCATTTTTACTGAGGGTTCTCAAACCTGACAGTATTTCTTGCTACTTCCAAAGTAAGTGATCTGACAGTATAAAGTAGGGTGCTGTATTCTATCTGCTGCACTGTTCTAGTGCATTATTGTGTAAGAAATAGCTTTCTAAGAAAACAAGTTCACGTCAGCATTTGCTAAATTGCTTAATTTAAACACACAATAATTTCCCACAGTCTAATAGCACCCTAATTGCAACAGCCCCTTCTTGCTTTTATGGTAGTTTGCTGCAACTAGCCAGACCAGTCTAGCACATCAGGTTTGCAAATTACTGTAAACTTGTACAAATATGCAAACTGTAATATGATGTCTTATGGTCACTATAACTAACCAGTTTGGCTCTCCCTTTCTTTGAAAAGGAAACTCTTCCTGTGAAAGTTCACCTATTTAGTTTAGTTACCGTTAAACACATTAATAAACAGACGTCTGCAAGCATTTGGAAGTTAGTAGTTTAGCTCCTGACTAAAAGAGATTGGATAACATGGTTTTGTAATCAAATGCTCAAATAAATGTGCACTTGCAGAGCAGAAATGAACAGTTCGAACAGACAAATGGCATTAGAAAAAAAAACTCTTAGCTAGCTAGTTCTAACACTTTTTCTGACTGAATTGCAGAATACAGAGAAAATAAATGCAAATAAACTTATGGATTCTGGGTAGCACAGTCCACAGGATGCAATACTAACTAACAACCAAACTGAGTGAGGAATCCTTAGGTAATGAGATATTAGTCAATACTTTGTCAACCCCTGCCTGTATTAGGTCAAGATATGATCTCCCACACATTAGGCCATAAACTCCTCCTATTACTTTCTGCATTATCAAAATTCAAATCTAAACATAACTTTTCCCACAGCTAATTGCTTAGCACTTTGAAAAATTCCAAGCTTAATAAGGTAAAATGTTAATTGCAGGAATTAGCTGACTTAAGCTCTATTAATGGTGAGCATGTATCTATCTATATGTGTGTGTGTCTGTGTTTAGAAAGCTTACTGTTTAAACCGTTACATTTTTCATAGAGGAAGCAATTATAGGTTTTATAGTTTTTGTATTTAACATTTTTGGCACAGCTTAACAAAGACAGTTATATATGTGGCTTTACATAGTTCCTTTTCTCCATTTTCACATTTTTTTTACAGTACCATGAATATGTTTTTTGAATTTTTTCACATTACACAGATTGTATTTTATTCTGGATTCCAGACTCCTAATTGCCAGTATTGTCTGTTTATTGAAGAACAAAGCTCTCTGTTGTGTCAAGCTCATCTTTCAGCAGAATACAGAAATTCATAATATCTTAATGATTCAAAACTGAAAAGTAGTGTATACAGCAACAAAAATACATAACGTCTGCTTTAAGTATGATAAAACTAGGGCATCTCAACTAGACGTCTTCCATGTGAGACATTCACACAAAGAACCTTACATTACACAGTTCCAAGCTTTAGAGTAATTAAAGGGGGGCACTTGATTTGATAAAGGAATTTGCAACTGTCTTTTTGCTATCAGGTTTCTGAGTCGATGTTGCAGAAAGTGTTCACATGTGATATGTATGTTGAAATACAGTAGATGTTGGTGTTGCCTTTGTTATGCTTATTCATCATCATCATCATCATCATCATCATCATCTTTCGGCTGCTCCTGTTAGGGGTCACCACAGCAGATCATCTGTTTCCATTTCTTCCTGTCCTCTGCATCTTGCTCTGTCACACCAACCACCTGCATGTCCTCTCTCTCACCACATCCGTAAACCTTATCTTAGGCCATGTGATATGTATGTTGAAATACAGTAGATGTTGGTGTTGCCTTTGTTATGCTTATTCATCATCATCATCATCATCATCATCATCTTTCGGCTGTTCCTGTTAGGGGTCACCACAGCAGATCATCTGTTTCCATTTCTTCCTGTCCTCTGCATCTTGCTCTGTCACACCAACCACCTGCATGTCCTCTCTCTCATCACATCCGTAAACCTTATCTTAGGCCCTCCTCTTTTCCTGTTACCTGGTAGCTTCATCGTTATCATCTTTTTCCCAATATACTCAGCATCCCTCCTCAGCACATGTCCAAACCAACGTAATCTTGCCTCTCTGTCTCCAAACCTTCCAACCTGGGCTGACCCTTTAATATACTTATTCCTAATCCTGTCCACCCTCGTCACACCCAGTGCAAATGTTAACATCTTTAACTCTGCCACATCCAGCTCTAACTCCTGCCTTTTTGTCAATGCCACTGTGTCCAACCCGTATAACATAGCTGGTCTCACTACCCTCTTGTAGACCTTCCCTTTCACTCTTACTGGTACTCGTCTGTCACAAATCACTCCTGACACTCTCCACCCACTCCATCCTGCTTGTACTGTCTTCTTCACCTCTCTTTCACACTCACCATTACTCTGAACTATTGATCCCAAGTATTTAAACTCATCCACCTTCGCCACCACAGCATTCCTCTATCTTCCCTCTCATTCACACACATATATTCTGTCGTAGTCCTGCTGACCTTCATTTCTCTTCTCTCTAGAGCATATCTCCATCTCTCCAGGGTCTCCTCCACCTGTTCCTTACTCTTACAACAGATGTCATCTGCAAACATCATAGTCCACGGGGACTCCTGTCTGATCTCTTCTGTCAACCTTATGCTTATTCATACTCGCAAAAATGGCATCACCATGATTCTCATGTAGAGTAACATTGTCCTCTTCCCCCCAATATTATTTTGAAAATACAGTTATCAGAATACCTACTTGTGGTATAAACTGGGTGTATGTACAAGGGCAGGCAAAAGGAATAGTGTAGTCTTACAAAACTGGGAATGATAAAAACACAGTCTTGCTCCAGTAACTGTATTTACAGGATGCAAGTTCAGCTTCACAGGTTCAGGTTAATAATTTGTACCTATTGTTTTACTAGGGTGCAAAGTATTGTTTTTTTGTCCACCTGCCTTTCCTTCTCAGAATTCAGAGGAAGAAACTGTTTTATTTTTGTTCAGCGCTCTCTCATGTCATTGGGAACACCTAGTGCTTTGATTCTAGGTCTAGCATTTCTACAAAAGATATCGCTCTCCTGGCCTGTCAGTTTGCCCGTTGACCCTTATATTCTGCTATTCATGAGCAGAAGCATTGCATCACTCGCTGATTTGAATTTTTGATCTGTTTACTCTTGCATCTGAATTAGGTTTTGCATGTGTAACAATATTTATTTATTTATTCAAAGCATTGGACCTACTGCCAGTTAGGCCGCAGTGGTGCAACGGTTAGCATTGTCGCCTCACAGCAAGAGGTTCTCCCATTCAGTTCTCTTCTGGAGTGCCTTCTGTGTGGAGTCTGCATGTCCTCCACGCGGTTGAGTGATGTTAAAGACATGCAGGTAGGTGCGAGCATGAATGGGCATGCCTTCTTTGAAGGTTGGGCGTCAGGTTGGCACCTCGGCACCGTAAAAATCCACTGCCAGTCATAAGCAGACCAGAGTTTTGCTGTGGCCACCCCTAATAGGGAAAAGCCGAAAGACATTAGTATTGGATCTACTGCCACATGAAGTGATGTATAAAGGTCATGGTTAGAACAGATACAGTTCATGTTTGATTTAATGGGTGTTGAGATGGCTGACAGGAAGGACTCTGTAATAATTTGGGGATCTGCCTCAGAATCTATTCATATTCAGTCAAGGGTTCTACAGTGTTCTGTTTTACGGTCAATGTTCAACTTGGTATTTACAACTATCCCTAAACATGAATCTTGTTGTCTGTGTAAGCAGTAAGGATCTCCAGGCAGTAAATAACTATTTGTTAAAAGTTTCGAGATGGGCATCTGATTCAGGCATTAGTTTTAGTCCAGATAAGTGGTAAAACTGTGTCTAAAGGAAACTCCTTTTTTTACAAGGACCCTTGTTAGTAGTTTAGTGTCAGTTGTACAACAGGTAGCACACACTGCTTTGGTGCAGAAGGCTGTGAGTTCTATTCTCACATCCAGTAGATTAATTGCTGAGAATGCAGTGCAGCATAAAGGGGCTGCTGCAGTCTAGAATGTGTTGTTTTTCAGATGAGACATTAAACCATGGCCCCATCCACTTGAGTTGATGGTAGCTCAGTTGGATGTAAAAGATCCCAGAGTACCTATCAAAAAGAGTAGTTTTGTATTTGTATACATATATACAATTCATTTTTTTTTACATATTTACATCTTTTAACATCATTCAATATATTGATATTTCCATTTTAAGTATTCCCCCGCTCTTTTTACACACAACCAAAACCATATTTGTTCCCGTATTTTTGTCAGTGTCCATTTTCCATTGTATCTGATTTCATCAAGTCTTTCATTCTATATAGTCCATGTTACATAGAATGTAATCCTGTCCATTTTCTTAACTTCATTCTGGGACCTTGTCCCATAAAAGCCATACTCTATCGTGTCCATGTTTAACATTTAAAATTTTAATAACTTGTAATCAAATAATGTTTACATACTTCTTTCCACAGTTTTGGAATTCTCTCACATTTTAAAAAAACATGTTTTGTAGTTTCTAATTCTTTACATTTATTACATATTCTGTCCTGTTATCTCTTGTATGGCATATTTGCCCCCACTGGTAATTTTCCTATGGACAACCTCCACAAAAAATCATTGCATTCTTTAATTCTTTTATAATGTTTGTATCTTGTCATTGCTGCTTTCTTCTTATCTGTCTCTAATGCCTTCCATGTATCCACCAAATAAAAGGCTGTCATAATGTTACCATACCATTCTTTTCTGTTCTTTTCTATCACATTCTTTTTTAATTTCCACAACACAATTTTACTCTTAAGTTATTTCATTTCTTCATTAGTAACACTTTTATTTTTTTTCATTTCCATTTCTTCCCAAATTTCTCTATATTTATAATACATTATTGTTTCTGTCAAATCTTTATTATTTTTCAGTATTCCTTTTAATACTTTATACATCTTTAAAGAGGCTGCATGCACAATTGGATTTATCAGCCCCAGTCCCCCTTGTTCATCTTTCATATACAAAATTCCCCTCTTAACCAGGTTTAGTCTTAATTCCTAAATAAAGACAAAATTGTCTGCATAATTTCTTTTTCGTATTTCATTGACATCATATAAACATTTGCACTATAAGCTATTTTACATATTATCATGGTGTTTTATTAAATGTGTTTTCATCTTCCAGAATGTGATAATGTCTGTTTCCTTTAATAACTTTATCCCATTGTTCATGTCTGTATTCTGTCCTTCCAAATACTATTCCTAAAATATCTATACTCTTTTCATTATATTCCACACCTCCTATAATACCTTCATACCCAAATCCTTTGCTTTTCTCTTTATTTATGCTTAAACCAATTTTCTTCAACCATTTACTCATTTCTCATTATTTTTTTTCATCCAGACTTTTTTTGCTATTACTACAATACCATCAGTGTAAGAATACATTATTGGTAACTGTATCTTCTCCATCATTCTATATCCTCCCTTACTTGACATTTTATTAATTTCCATTACCACTGTGTTCATGATTGTAGCAAAGATCTTACTGCTTGCAGGACATCCTTGTTTTATACCACACTGCATTTTCAAATCTTCCCCAGTCCAACTGTTTATGCTCAGTTTCATGGAATTCTTTTCATATATTGATTGAATTACTTGTAATATTTTCTCACTTATGTTGTATGCTTGTAAAATTCCCCATAATGCTTTATACTGAATATTATCATATGCCTTATTGACATCATTTATTGTGATTTTTGTTTCCACTTTTTTATTAATAATATCATCAGTTACTTCCGTTATTATCCACAATAGGTCTTGACTCCCCTTTACTTTAATCATATAATCTTTCTATTTTACATTGTAGTCTTTTAGTTATTATTCTCATGAAAATTTTATAATCTGTATTATTCAGTGTAATTGGTCTCCAATTTTTTTGCTTCATCTTTGTCTCCTTTCTTTAATATAAATTTTATTACACCTGTGCAGATTTCTTTGTACTTAATTCCTCTTTCTAGCTACTCATTCACTGTGCAGATTTCTTTGTACTTAATTCCTCTTTCTAGCTACTCATTCATTACTTCTTTAAACACCATTATTCCAGTCATACATTTCTTTATACATACTATATTTATTTCTGTTCAAACCTGTAGCTGAATTAATGTTCATATCTTTCAAGATTTATTTTATTTTTTATTTTACATTTGTTGACCAGGATAGTCCGACTGGATATATGTCCATTTTCAGCGGAGGCCCGGTGGGAAAAGCTCCAAGGTTGACAATGACAAACATAAAGATGCTAATATCTCTAAGATCTCATTCAATTCATTTATATATTTTTTCTCTATAAATATTCATTATCTTCCTTATTTAATTTTTCACCATTGTAAATTTGTTCTATGTTATCTTCTTTTTTACTATATAAGTCTAATACATATTCATTAATTATTTCATATATTTCTGCTTGTTTTTTAACTTGATTCCCTTCTTTATTTTTTAATTTTCTTATTATTTTTCCTTCTTTTACTATCTTACATAAGTAATGTGCTACTTCTTATTTTTTTCATTGTAAGCAATATTTTATTAACCTTATCCTGATTTCTTCTTGTGAAGAGTGAGTAAAGATAGATGAAGGCTGCCAGCCTAGCCAGATACAATTTTGCAGATAATTCTGTCATTTGTAAATATGAATGTAAACTACAGACTTGTTGTCTTAAATGTAAAGAAATACTGTTACATGTGGAGCTGCAAAAATGTGACAACAGTGCACTCTACCGACCAAAGTAAAGCATGTGGTGACCCTTTGATGTAGACAGTGGTGCCGAAGGGTCTAGATGAAGGAATTCTTTCTATTATTTTAACCAGTAGTTAAATTGCTAGATTTAAACATACAAATGTATTTTTATTGCTCTGCTTCCTGACCAGCTGCAAGATAACAAAAGTAGTTGTTAAGAATGTAAATGCAGTTTTTGTTAGCCTGGGAACCCAGAGAAGTGTGAAGAATGATGTAATGTGTAGCCTGGGAACCCTAGGAAAGTGTAAAGAATGATGTAATGTGAATCAGAACTGCAATTTCAATTTAAAGAGAGAGAACCAGATATTATTAAGCATTTTTGTCTTGATCATCCAACTCATCAGCACTCTGCCTGTTTTCTTATGTAAGTTATTTTAGACTTTTGTTTTCTTTTAGAAATAGCTAGAAACTAGAAATATTAGACTGTGTTTTTCTGTGATATCAGAACTGTACTACTGAATTATTTTAAGTATTTCTCTCTGATCTCTGAACTCTTGACTAGCACTGTGTAGTAACAAGTATTGTCTTGTGTTTTATTATTTATTATTAAATATTTTAAAGCCTTTCAACTGTGGCTGTTTTGTGTAGAGATAATTTAAGCACTAGAGTGCATTGCATATTTATAGTGATTACTGTACCAAGTCACTCTAATAAGCCTTGACTGTTTGTTTGTTATCCAATTGGTAGTATAACTAATATTGCACAGTAATAATTGGACACCCTTTTAAGGGCCATTGAGTAGCTGATAAATATTAGCTGGGTGGTAGCAGACGGTACTATTGTATAGTCTGGGTAATAGGGGCACAGCTGGAGAAGCTGTGCTAGCCTTTCCCAGGAGTGTCTGTGTGGTTGTACAAACTCTTATCTCAGAGTGTGTGTGTATCAGCTACTTGAGCAGGGACATGAAGCACTGGTTGGACAGAGCTTGCCCAGCTAGGCTGAGATCTGGACCCTAGAGCTGTGCCAGTGGGGAGTCTTATTGGGGACCTGGAGAGTAAGGACGTGACCAGCCCCAGACTGACTGTGATCTCTGTGTGCTCTTAAGGGAAATTGCACTTTATTGTGTGTATTTGTGATCCTTTCTTCATATATGAGATATAATCTCTGGTGTTAGTGGTGAGGATTGGGGCTCCTTGATTGCTGGGCCAGGGCACACTTCTATATAATTATTTTTCCTTTTTCATAGAATTTTTTTTCTTCTCTATCAAGCTGTACATATTTTGTATTTCATTTTTCCCTTTTCCTTTTCTTTTCTAAATATACTTTTTGTATTTCTTTTTTAATTGAATCCACCATATTGTCCAATTTTCATAAAAACTTTCATACTGATATGTTGTATAATTTCTTTTCTTTCTCCTGAATCTAACTCTTTTTCATTTACTTTTTTATGCCTTTTCCTATTTTAATATGTTCCTCATTTTCAGGAATTCTTATCCAAATTGCTACAGGATCACATAACACATTATGTTTAATTCCTTTTTGAGTAATTTTTAGGCCTTAATTCTTATCTAAATTGCCACATGATCAGAGAACCCATTGCATTTAATTTCTTTTTGTATAATTTTTAGGCCTTCCGATATAAACAAAATAATCAATTTCTGTCTTCTTTTGTAAGTCCAGTGTTTATTTTCCCATATTTTTAATTTCCATTTTTCATAATTTCAGTAACCATTTTAACATCACAACCATTCTTTTTATTTCTCAAATTAAAATTGTCACCTGTCATTATATCCATGTTAACACAGACATAATTAGGCATACTTTTAAACGTTGTTTCTCTTTCTTTCTTTTGTCACATATGCATATAAAGCTATTATATTAGTTTAGATACACATTTTTCCATCTTATATCTGCTACTGTTTATTTGGCCCAGTTCTGTTATTGTAATGTCTAATATTTTTATATTTTCTTAGTGCATTATACATGTACCAGAACATGCCTATATTCCAAATAACAGTACCATTCCAAAGTTTTTCCTGTTTGTACCCTTTCTTCTTCTGTTAGCATTCTAATGCATTCTAACACTATTACTTGAACATCTGCTGCAGCACACCATTGTAAAATACTAATTCTTCTCTTAATATTCTTCATACTGTTAATGTCAAAGCTAATATTTTCAGCTTTATAGAACAGTTATTAGAATAATCTTCTTATCCTTTCCCTTTCTTATTCTCTCTTACCATATTTTTAATTTTTCTTTTTCTTTCCCTAACTCTGTTTCCTAGTGAAATGTTCTTGCCTTTTACTATGTGCTACTCTGACTCTTCTTCACTTGTTTCGCCTGACTCTTTCTTTTTCTTTCTCTTTCTTTCACTTTAAATTTAAATACCATTTCTGTTTTTTTGTATTGTGTTTTTGTATAGCATTATTTTCTAACTCTTTTTCATGTATTATTTCATTTTCTTTTTCATTTTGTTGTATTTCTACCTCATATTCTAACCATGAATCTCCTCCATTACCACATTTCACTTCACATTTATTTGCATTATGACCTGTCTGATCACATAAATAACATATTTTTTGTCACATTCATTAATTGAATGATCACTTTTTCCACAAGAATAACAAGTCTTTGGTTGTCCTCTATACCTCACAAAACATATATTGCCATGTACATGTTGTGGCTATGGTTCGGTTTAATTCATTTTTTCTAAATTATGTTCATAACTTCAGGCAAGTGCTCAGCAATGTGCCAAGTTAAACATGAATGGCAAAATTTACATCCAGCCTGAAACTATTAACAAACCAGCTGGCTGACAGCTTCAGTTCAAACTTCTCCCCCGCATCACCTCCAACCACACCCAAAGAAATACCTGCAACCATCTTCCTACTGGTCTTAACTAGAGAACAGGTCCTTATTGTGCTCACTAAAGCCAAAAACATAGCCTCCGTGGGTCTCGACAACATTCCAGGATGCTTCTTAAATAGCTTAAAACAGAATCTACCAGGACCACCAGAAACTCTCTTTAACCATAGCCTCCAGGCAGGTTTTGTCCCAGAGGAATGGAGGACTACAACAGTCCTCCCTCTGTACAAGGGGGGGCCATCAACTGACCAGGTGAAATACAGACCCATTAGTTTAACCAGTCTTATCTGCAAGGCCATGGAGAGAATTTCATGGACCTGATCAATAACAACATTGGAGCTTTCCAAATTCTGGACCAGACCCAATTTGGCTTTGTCAAAGGAAGGCCTTACCTGCTCAACCTCGTGGACGTCTTACAGAAAGTCACCAGGGCAATGGATGAGGGTAAAATGGTTCACACTGCCTATCTAGACCTGGCCAAAACTTTCAAAACATTACCCCAATCGGGGATCATAGATAACCTTTCTGAGTTTGGCATTAAACCTCTACTTCATCAGATGGATAGGCAACTGGCTTACTGACAAGAAATATGTGGTCTGGATAGATGAATCCACTTCTGATAAGAAGCCTCTTATTAGCGGTGTTCCACAGGGCTCAGTGTTGGGACCCCTCCTGTTTGGTATATACTTCTCTGAAGTGAAGGCCAATGTTGGGTGCCTCTGGCTCACCAAGTTCTTTGACAACTGTAATTTGTGAGCAATCACAGAATCCGCAAATGATGCTGATATCTTACAAATAGACCATGTGACAAATGACTGATGCCAAAACCATGGTCTGAGACTAAATAATGCATAATCATACCCTTTGGTAAATCAAATATCACTGCAAATTGTAATATTGATAGCATACCCCTGCAAGTAGACCCAGTGGTGAGGGACAGGACCTGGGAACACGGATAGTAACCTAAACTTTGACCACCAGATAGCTATAATAGTGAGGAAGTCCTTCATTGTGGCTCAACTTGTAAGTAAAGGCATGGCATCAAGATTAAAAGAAGCCATAGTGTTATTGTACTCGGCCCTCATCAGGCCCGTCATCGAATACAGTGCTCCCTTCTGTATGTACCTAACCAGGCACTTACACCAATTGCGTGGCCCTAGAAGTTTCTCACTAATAAAATACAAAGCATAAGACATATATTTTATGCAAACCAACTAAAAGCCCTATCCCTTTACTTCATCTCATATCATTTAATGAGAGGTGACTTGTGCCTGACCTAAAAGGCATTCTCTGATCCAGCTCTGATGAAAATGTTATATATTTGCAAGAACAATTATAGAAGGGGTTATGCATTCCATGGACCTGAACCTTATTTGTGACTCTAAGAACTTACTGGAGAGACAGATTCACATCCCAAAGGCTACCTCATCTTTGGAACAAACTTCCCATCTTCATAAAACAAACTCCACCCCTCACTCTCTTCAAAAAGAATTTGGGTAAATGGATGGGGAACCATAAATTCACTCCCAGGGTACTGGCCATGTCCCTTATGGACAGAGGCAGTCTGTCTAAGCTTGTGCCATTGGCCTAGTAATCACCTATGAACCTTATATCCCAATAATCATTTTGTAAGTTACAACCATTTGCTCTCCAACCTTCTCAAAACGTCTGTTCCATATCACCTCTGTGTTTGCCACCACATTTTCAGCATTTGCAATGTACCTGCAAAAAAAAAAAATAAATTCTCTGAATTCTGCTTAGGGTATAAAATACACTTTGGAAACATCTCCATGCAAAATTCACAAGTCTTCTGGAATTTGTTGTATACTTAGATGTCCTCCCATTGTTCATTTGTAAATTACCTTTCCATGGTCTTTTCCAATCTTTTCTAACATCTTCTGATTTGGCTGTTACAGTTGTCATGAGGTATTTTATATAATGTACTCAGTATCCCTTTTTTAACAACTGCTTCCATTCTAGACTCAACTAGCAACTCCCCCAGAGCTTGCCTTTCACTTAGCACTCCCTGTCCTTTTCTGTTTGCTTATATTTTATAAACCCATGGTAGGGAAGGCGGTCTCTAACCTGCAGTCCAAACATCATCTTTGCCTTATCCCATTCTGTTACCTTTCCCTCCCTAGTTATTTGCTCCCAGTACCTTGGTCACTGTGCTAATTTCCTCCAGCAAATTCCAGCCTCCTCTTGCCTATTTACTATGCCACTACTTACAGTCATCCCTTATGATAAAGTCTCCTTTCCCACCTTGGCATAGTTCTTACATTGTTTTCTGCTCCTTTATGAGCAGAATGTATTATTCTGTATGTTGTTATTTTCCTCAAGGACCTGTGTTCAAAATCCTACTCTTTCCTTATTTATTGACTGCCCCCATTTCATCATTATCAGTTTCCTCTTTGTTTTATAGTTTTGTGCTTGATTTATGTACACAAGCCTTAACTGCTTAGCTTTAAAGCATCCCTTCAAATCACGTAATCCCAGACCACCTTGTTCTGTGAAGATAATCAACTTATCCCACATAACTTTTGCCCACTTCCCCTCCCAAATACATTAATTCAACTCTTTATTACTTCATCCACAATTTTTTCTTTGATTGATAAAATTATGCCTGACCTATATGTGAAACTAGGGAGACTGGAAACATGTTCACTGCTTGTATCTTATCCTACTATTTATGTCCATAATCAAGAACTTCCAACTTCTCATTTATTGTATTATTTTGTTTAGAAATTTTCCATGCTTTCTTAGCTGCTGTAACAGAATTTTTTTTTATTCCTTATACCCAAATGCTCCCATCTTATTATGTCTCTGTAAATAAAGGTATTGCTGAACAAAGTCATGTCTGGGTGCATAGTTTCCACTATAGAGTTTGTTTTATCTTCATTTATTTTATTTCCTGAAAAGACTTGCCAGACTTGCCACTGTCTCCACAACACTAAAGTGCCATTTTCTAGATTTATCAATTACAAAATAACATCATCTGCAAATAAAGCTAACTTTTCTTGATTACCGTACCAATTATATCCTTGAATTTGAGAGTTCTTTCTTTTCCCTGCTAATGGTTCTAAATGGAAAGCAAAAGGGCAAGAGGACATTTCTTCCTTGTTCTTCTGTTCAAACATAGCTTCTCAGAGATGAACCTTGTCACCTTAATTCTTGCCTGCAACCCTTCATATGTTCTCCTTATTAACCATTTTATTCTATTAAGGAGCAGATATGCTGCAATTGCTATACTTATAAAATCCTAGCTGACTCTATTCACATGCTTTCTGTGAATCAGACCCATCAACACTAGCAGTGTGTTCTTACTCTGCTTTCCACTGGATAATCATTTTATTTATGTTGTCAAATGTTTGCATCCCCTTCACAAAATAAAATTTTCCCATAATTTGGCAATACCTTTACAGTTCTTTTAACTAACATAGACATAAGCACTTTATCATGGTTTAAATTTAAAATGGGTCTACATGAAAATGGCTAAGAAGGGTCTTTTACCAGTTTTGTGTAATACAGCTACTGCAATTTTCTTCCAAGGTGCTGATATTCCCCCATCTACCCTACTTTTAAAATGTTGTTTAAAACAAAACATCTACATTTTTTATTGATCTGTTGTTCTGTTGAATGGCAGATACTGTACCCCCTTGCCAGTAGACTTCTGGTATAACAAATCTTCTTATGAACTACACAGTTCAGGAGTCACCAAGTTGATAAAACCTGTCTTTTTCCTTCTTCAGACCAGCCTCTGCTACATGGAACTGCCTTCCTTCAGAGATTACTTCCATCTATGGCCTTAAACCATTCAAAAAACAACTAAGGCAGCATCTTATAAATGATTAGAAATACAGGTGTTTTAAAGAGAATGGTTAAGTCTACTATCAGTTGTGCCAATCCTGATGATCTCTGCTATATATGCTGTTGCAAATATTATCTTGTTCTCTTTTTATCTTATTATACAAAGCATCTTGTAATGTGTTATATTATGGAATGTGCATTGTTTTGGCTCATCTGCAAATATTTTGCTACTACTCAGTACTTGTGTACCAGTGTTGATTGTTACACACTAGCATGCTTTGTCATTCCATGTAACAAACTGCAAAGCTGAAATGACTCTATATTGCATATACTGCTGTACATATAAATTGTTCTCAAACCATCTTGCAGATCAGAGCCAAATTTGTGTATCTTTGTTAAATAATTTAAGAATATTGTACTGCTATGTTTGCTTATATGTTCTAATGTTGAATTGTTTTATACTGTTTCTTTTTGTGTTGCTTATATGGCCTGAGAAGAGGCTGAGAAGGGTCCTATACCAGCCCTCGAACCCAGTTAACGAACTTTAACTATGTAAATTACCACTTTGTTCCATCCAAACTTCAACAAGAATACAATTGTTCCTGGGAACTTCTTTGTTAATTGATTTATACATCACCATTTTATCTCATATTGTCTTATCTTTTCTATTAATTTTAAGTTTAATCTTCCTCTGACCTTGACATAATTATTTGTTCCATAGCTATTTTAATTTGTACCTTTCTTGTTTTTTCCTTTTCTCTGGTTTGTACAGATTTTCATAACATTTCCAAAATGTCTCTTAAATAACCATAGATACTATAAAGATGTTTTCTGTCATCAGCTCCCCAAGTTTGGCATCAACCTGTTCTACTTTCTGTCATTTAGCTGAAAGATTTTTAGCGACTTTTTAAAGTTATGCATATCATTCAAATACTCCCTTATTTTCACTTAAACACTCTGCAGTTGCTGCTCTTCTTGCTCTGTGAGATTCCTCTTCTCCTGCAATATTTTGTCAACCCTCTAAATAATTCCTATTACTACTTTTCCATATTTCATTCACTCATTTCTGTCATGTTTTTAAATTCCATTTTTATTTTGGCCCACTAGCTATTTCTTCTGAAGAAATTTCTGTCTTCCCTTGAGTAATTTACACTGTCAAATCCTTAAATCCTGTCTTTTTTTAACAGATACATAGGAAAGTGCCAGTCTCCCCAGTTTTACTTGATTACCGTTCAACATTTTCTTAGTTTTTATTGGTGCATGAGCTGAAATAGTTATTGAATATGTATCACAACTTTCAATTAAATATATATATATATATATATATATATATATATATATATATATATATATATATATATGTTTATGTGAAATATAATTCCTTTCCTGTCTAGCCCAGTTATTGTACCCTGGAGAATAATATGTAAATTCTATCTGAGTTCCTGCTGCTGAATTCAGTTCTTCAGAGCTAAATATTCTCATATACTTCTTCAGAAATCTACCCTGTTTTGTTAGTTTCACTTCTAGGGCCCACTGTTAAATCCTCACTTTTGCAAAGTGGGTACCGGTCCCCACCTATAAACAATAATATTCCATGCTGAAAGCTTTGTATTTTTCCTAAAATTCTGTTACGCTCAATATAGTTTAAGGTAAAATATAAATACATGCTACTGTAATCTTCTTCCTTCCTGCCAATAACCTTTTACCAACAGAAAGCTAACATTAATGCATTTTATCTCTTCTGTCACTATTAGAATCAGTCTAGTAATCAGTATTATTAATTCCCTTTCTCCTTGTCCCAGATTATTCTGCCGAATGTCCATCCTGTAAACTTTTGTCATATTCAAATGCTAATTTCGTTCCAAGTGTATATCCTTATTCCTAAGAACAAATTATTTTTACTTCATGTTTTTAGACACAGATAACATCTTGCGTATTTTGCTGTCAGGAGATGGTGTGAGGGTCCTGACTTCACCTGCAGACATAACTTTGCTATAGACACTTACTTTTTTTCCCTCCTCCAATGTTTCATAAACATTTACGTGGTATAAATAATCTGAATTTATTTTCCCTCTTTGCTTCACCTTGTAGCTTGTTTATTTTCTGTACAATTTCAAAGACCCTTATTACTTTTCAGAGAAATTTATTTTTAGTACTAGATGTACTCCATCTTCTGGTTTGAATTCTGTAAGACAATCATTTCTGTTATCTGTCCTCTGTTTTGCCTCCTGGGCTCTCTCCTTATGTTCTGTCACTATAAGCATTGCTCTTCTTATCCTGTCCTGCAGGTCTAAAAACTGTTCTTTTACACTTTCAAATGGGGTATTTTCTTCCTGTCCTATTTCTTTGGTTATATCTAGACCCAACAATGTCTGCCATACAGCAGTTAAATTATTTAAATCTTGCAGTGACTTGGGGTATTTGTGTTGCAGCAAAGAGAAGATATGGTAGCATATAATCCCAGTTTGTTATATCTGAATCTTTAATTTTCCATAACCTGAATTTTAAATTTTTATTACAGCTCTCAACTAGCGTATCTATTTGAAGGTGGCACACACAAATTATTAATTCTTTCGTTTAAAAGATTTATCAGCATTAGTGCAATTCTCTGGTCATGAATGGGTATCTTGGTCATTTAGAATTTCTCAGGAAATTCCTACCCTAGAAAAAAAAGCAGTACCAGTTCTTTTGCTGTGGCCTTTCTATTGACTCCTCATGGAATACTTCCTCAGGAAATAATGTTGCATAATTGATAATTGCTAGAATGTGCTTATTACTCTCTCTTACCAGGGGAAATGCAGTGTCCGTAGCTATACATTGAAAAGGACACCTACATTGGGTAAGGGTATCAAAGGGCTTCTAAATCTTGGGCTTGGGTGCTATCCTTTGACAGTTTGGGAAGGCTAAATAAAAGTTCTATTTGTTCTTTATATAGATTGTAGTGGTCTGCTGTTAAAAACCTTAAGTTTTTATATTATCTATTTATAAGTAACCATACAAATGGGGCTATCTACTAACTTCATTACAAGTGTTCTGAATAGATTTAGAACTAACAACTGGCTTAGAATCTGTTTTCTTTCATCACCCTGTAGAGGAGGTCATTTCTTAGTACAAAGTAGAGGTATTTAATTGGGCTGTTTTTTTTTTATTTTTTCCGAATATGTGATTTGAACTCTGAGCCTCTTCATAGACTTTCGAGGAATTTATATCCAATTAGTAGTGGATTGTTGACTCTCAAACTATTTACCAATACTTGTATTAAAGGACCCCAGAGTGGCTGCCTTCCTTACAGTTAGGAACAGTATATTCCACAGTGCCCCCTCCCCATTTTGTTATGAGAAGCTTTCCACCCAAATAGAGTCTTGGTGATTGGGACAGTAACATGCTTCTCATTATTTCTAGTACCAAGGGAATTATTTAAAAATGTAATACTCATGGCAGCTGTCATAGCTATGTCACGTTTGCATATGTATATTAAAATTAAAGCCACCTGTCACATCTGTAATTAATTGAAAAAGATTTAACTGCTCGAACTTGGATTTATAATTCAGGGACATAACTTTAAAAATCTGTTTAGTAAAGAATTTCTAAACTCTTTCCAGTCTCCTAATCTGAGTACAAGAGTAGCTACGGGTTACAAGTCACAGAATTTCTAAGTATCATTACTCTGTACACAGGAATTATTACCTGGACTCAGGGTCTACCAATCTGTGCGATCAAGTCATATCCCTTTTTGAATCATTCCTCTAACACAGCGACAAACAAGCTTTTCTCAACATATGTTTGACTCTGTGGTCAATAAATTTGCCCTGTGTTCCATTTTGCCTTACTGTAAAGATTGTAACCACAGTATACTTCTAAGTCTTTACTACATACCTCTCAAGTGTACCTCATTACAAGGAATGTTCCTCATTCTGAGTCTTAAAAAGTCAATGTTCCACATTGTTGCACATTGAAAGGATATGTCACACATTCAGTGCTAATATTTTTTGACTGATATCCATGGTAAATAATACAAAATCATATCAGCACACCTAAAGAACATCTTATAGGTATAAAGTAACTCATTTTAACCATCCAGTAAGCTTCCTGGTTGAAGTTGTTAATAAGCTGTCAGTATGAGTTCTACATTTTGTCCATTTGTTCCACATTTTGAAGGGTACTGTTCTACATTTTGGAGATGGAAGGTTGAGAGCTATACTTTAATAACAAAAGTTACAGCTGACTGAAATTGTAAAAGAATTTGCTGTGCCACCCCCCCCCCACACTTAAATATACCAACTCCCAAGATCGCACCACAGTGGAGGAAATGACAAGCTCCCAAAAACGGCCCAGTCATTTTTTTTTTCCCTGGGAAAAAAAAATCACTGTTCCATGTCTTTCCTATTTAGGTTGTTTGATGTTTAGGTTTCACTCAGAGTGTTCACTCTTATCAGCTTTCGATAAGCTGATATGGACCCGTGCATGACATGCATGTCAGCTGGATTTGGCTCAACATCAGGCATAGAGTTAACACTGAGATTAGAAACTCCCCCAGTGCTCTTCTCCTCTTCTTTCTAACTGCATCTATATCTTCTAAGTCTTCCATTCCCCAGACATGAGCTGTTTGTAGCAGAGAGTCCATACAGAGGTGTAACATCTGAAGATAGGCCAGCTTGATTTAACTCATTTTTCTCAACAGTTTCAAAAAGTTGATTTAGCTCAGTAGTAGCCAAGGATGTTTTGCCAGTTTGACATGCTACTTCATGGATAAGAACATATGGTAAACATTTATTGGTCTGGGAATCCTTTTGCTCAAATATTTTAACTTCAGGAAAAAATGTAGAACTTGGATGTCTTTTCCTTCTTGTAAGCTGTTATTCTTAGAATAAAAAAGAAGTTCATTTGAGCTTGTACATCTCAAACAGGTTCTCTTGTCAATATCACATTCATCTGTGTTGCAACCATGCATAATTCATTGTAAACATAAAGCTAAGTACCCAAACAGTATTTGACCATTTCCTCCATATTTATGCTTATATGTATTTAACTTATTAATATATAATAAAAACAACTCAAGAAAAAGCAAGTGTTATGTAATTAGAAATGTAATTACATATTTATTTTAGTAAAAATTTAATGAAAAACTAAAATAAATCTTACCTCTTTGGCACCCCAGGAGGATACAGTGAACATGCAAAGCCATGCAACTTTGTGTCTTTGCATTGCTGTTAACTAGCATGGCTGTTAGTGGTTTTCTGTTTTACTCTCATTTATTTTTCCTTGCTTTACTCAGTATATTGTTCTCCCAGTGAGCATTATTAAAGTATTCATGGCTTTCCTGCAAGTTAGTTCAATCCATAAGTTGTTTCTTTCTTCATTATTTTGATTTGAAGTGGAGGCTGTGGTGTCTTCCCCTACAAGTACATGCACAAGCTTCTCCCCTTCCTGTAATTCATCTCATGTAAAAGACAGCATACACAAATCATTTTCTTCCATGAGGGGTGCTGTTGCTATCCCTTCTTGCATTTCAGTATTTTTTTCTTTACCCTTGCAATATTGTTTCTGTTTTTGACCAGCTGTCTGTTTTTGTTGCAACAGAGTGAAGTTTAGGACTCTGTTTTTTGACAAGACCACCCTTCTTTGTCAGCCTGTACTGACTTCCTTCATTATTTTAACAGCAGGCATCCTCTCACAAAACTTAGTGTTAGATTTGTCTAACTCTTCCACCCAAACCCACATCCTCCTTTTGTACATTCTATCTTCCTACTCTTTTTTACTGGATCTGTGTATTTCTGGCAGTACATTTGGTTGAACCTTTCCCCTGTAACTTCTATAGTGTTTTAAACTTGGGAAACTCTTGTCCACTTGTCACATCATTGTGTTAAATTAAGCACAAGATGTACAGAGTAGAACACTTTGCCTAACAGAGTATGCATTTCTGCTGTGCCATACAGTATTCTGATCTTGTTTTTGTGTGCATATATCACTTCAGTTTTCTACTTGCTAATTTTATGCTTGCGGACATATTGCAATTTAACTGATGTAACTAATTTAACTTCTTTCACTTCATATTGCAGTTTCTGTTTTTATTAGACTAACTTACCTCTAATTTCTCTACAAACTGTCAAAAATGTCTATAAATATTAAATGCTTATCATATAACCTGTATTGATTCTTAACCAATGTTTTTATATTATCACTAATTTGTTATAATTATTTAAACTGCAGATCCTTTTGTTTTATTTTTGAGGATTGTAAAATTATTCTTAAAATGTTTTGTAATAATTTGGAGCTTTTCTCCCTGGGCCGCCTCTTAAAGTGGGCTTCTCAGTCAGCCTTTCACAGTAATCAAATGTCAAATAAGTAAATAAATATAATCTTGTTTCCTGAGTCTAGACGTCCCAGTATTTTTATTATAAACAAATATGTTTTACTAGCTATACTGGAAGATATCCTACATGGAATATCCATAGCATTTCCACAAGAAAAAATACTACTAGGTGATGTGAACATCAGTTGGTTGGACGTAAACTCTAACTCCCCTACATCTAGCATGAACTTGCGTGGTTTCACGCAGATAATTAATAGCCCCACACATTGTAGCAAGGCATCAAATTCCCTATAAGACTGGATCCTACTATCAGATTCTAGCAAATACTCCACCACGGGTACCATGTCACACTCTCAGTGATCATCTCCCAGTCTATATGACCAGACATCTCACACATCCAGTTAAACAGCAAATTTATAAAATCACACACAACCTTTGCAGGTTTAACCCAAAAATTACTGCACTTTAATGTATTAAATGGAACTTCCTAAAAATCCTTTCCTTAGATGATGCTATAAATGAATTCAGTACAACTTTTCTAAATAGTCTAAATAGCCTTGCACCTCATAGAAGCAAGAAACTAGAAACAAATAATGCAATTTGGCTACCTAAAATGAGCAGAATCCTATTTCAGGATAGAGGAAAAAGCATGGAAAATATGGCAAAAATATAAAACACCTAACATTTGGACATCCATTAAAGAAATTTTACATCTCAGCCAAAAATTCAACCCAAACCTCTCTCCTGGTAACTCATCACTTGAAACTGCAGTACAGTTCAACTCTTATTTTATGAATAGTATAGCATCTCTAACCAAGGATTCCTTCAACATCTAATCCCAACCATGTCCAAAAGCCACATATCGGCACACCCTCTTTCACCTTCAAATCTGTGCCAACATCCTAAATAAAACTACTCTTAAGCAAAATTAAACCATTACAGCTGATGACCTTCCTAGTGAGTACCTAAAAATAGTAGGCAGTAGCACTGCTTATCCTGTCTCAATCCTTGTAAGTAGGTCAATCCAGGAATCCCAAGTTCTCTCTCTGTGGAAAAAGTCACACATTAACCCTTTGCACAAAGAAGGAAATTCAATCTCCATCAGGAAGAACTCCTGTCCCCTACACAACATGGCTTCCATCATTCCCATAGCACTAGTACTGCCCTTCTAACCTATATTGATACTGTCAGTGAAGCTAGAGATAATGGCAAACTAGATTCTTCCTTATTTCTATAGTTTTCTAAAGCCTTCAACACAGTTTCTCACAGTAAGCTTGTACTTCAAATGTCCTCTCTTGGTCTCTCTATCATCCCACTCTTGTGTGGTTCAAAAGCTATCATAGGTATTGGTCAGTAAAATGGCACTGCATGGTCTCTCTCTACCTCCCAGTCACCACCAGTGTACCACAATGCTCTATCCTTGGCCCCCCCTCTTTAACATTTTCACCAACACCCTCTATACATCCACACAACAGGCCACCCTAATACAATATGCAGATGATTGCACTCTCATTTGCTTATCGGAAAATGTGGTACACCTCCAAAAATTACTCAGGAAGCTTTAACAGCCACTGAAACAGGGCTTCATTACTCACAACTAATGCTCAATGCAAAAAAGACCAAACTACTACTTTTTTCCCCAAAATCCCTCTCTCATGAAAAAACTAAATTTAAAGTATTCTGTCTTGATAATACAACCATTGAAGTCACTACTCATAGCAAGTTATTACTGATGATTATGGATAATAATCTTACATTCCACCTGCATATAAAAAATTGCATAAGAAAAACTAGGGATTCTTTACAGAGCTAAAACTTTCTCACCAACTCAACTAAAACTACACTTGCCACTACTTATCTCCTCCCCACTCTTCTTTATAGTGCTCCCATCCTTACTAACTTCCAGGTTTCACAAAAATTAAAACTTGAACAATAATGTAACAAAGTTGCCAAATTTGCAGCACATACCCCTTTCAGAACACACCACTGTATAGTACTAAAAAGCCAGAATTGGTTAGGATTGCCTCATCAGTTAACATACACAGCTTCATATCACCTATAAAATTATCTAGCATCCAACTGCCTGTGCAGCACTAAAAAAAAAAAAAATTCCTCGTCGGTTATTGTGATCCAGTGACCAAAAACCCCTGCCTGTCTACAAACCTATACAATCTGCTGGTCATTTGCTGTACTCATGCAAGGTTGCTAAGGCCTGGCACTCCTTACCTGTATCCATCAGGTCAATACCCTCCCTCCCATCTTTCAAAACTATTCTGAAAGACTTCCTATCTATCTATCTATCTAAAATCTGGCTCTGTTCTTGCTCAAAACCAAGATAAACTATATCCCTAGATGTGAGCAAGTACCTTTTCATTCATTATAACTCTGGTGGTGCAGTGGTAGCGTTGTCGCCTCACAGCAAGAGGTTCTCCCGTTCGATACTCGGCTGGAGCGCCTTCTGTGTGGAGTCTGCATGTTCTCCCCGCGGTCGAGTGGTGTTCGAAAGACATGTGTGAATGGGCTTGCCTTCGTTGAAGGTTGGGTGTTGGGCTGGCACCTCGGCAGTGTAAAAATCTTTTGCCAATCATTAGCAGACCGGAGTTCCGCTGTGGCGACCCCTAACCAGGAAAAGCCGAAAGAACAACAACAACTTTCCCTTCTTCACTTACTTCCTTACTTCTATTAAATTCTGTTCCTGACTTTCTCTCTAAATATACCATAAGCCTGTTTTTCCCTCACTTCATAGTGCAATTCCGGTTTTGCTTGTATTAGACTAACTTACATTTAGTTTCTCTACAAACTGTCTAAAATTTCTCTAGATATTAAATTATATTGTCATATAATTTGTATTAATTCGTAACCATTTCTTATAGTATATCTTATTTGCTGTAATTATTTAAATTTCAGATGTTTTTGTTTTATTTTTGAAGATTGTAAAATTATTGTTCTTAAAATGTTTTGCAATAATTGAGAGCTTTTCTCCCTGGGCCTCTGCTGAAAATGGGCTTCTGCCCATTTGAACTTTCACAGTAATCAAATTTTAATAAATGAATAAATAACAACAGTATTACATTTTCACATTTACAGTAGCATGACAGATTCTACACTTCTGGTGAGTAAGAGGTCCAGCAGTATGGCATAACATACATTCATATTCATCACTTATAACCTACCCAATCATTTTCAGTCAAACATTGCATAGCTTATTTAAGTCCTGCCTTCTTTTAAACCTCATTCCTCCCCTGGTAACTGGAAATGTGTCAGTATGGTTTGTGATGTAAAATGCTTGCAACTAGGATTGTGTTGGTGTGGTTTGTTTTCATTTATATAAAAGTATGATTGTTTATGTTTTAAGTTTGGCAATACCATACTGAAAGTACTTCCAACATAGCAAATCAGAACCAAGAAAATCTAAAGGTATTACTGCTCAATGCTGAGACTCTAAACAAAAAAACTCCACTCCTTAGAAGCTCTCTTTACCCTAGAGAATGCTGACATCTGTGCGGTCACTGAGGCATGGTTTAAAGCCACAGAGAGCACACCAACAGTGCAAGGTTATAATGCCTTCCACACATTTAGGCCAGCTACTTCACAGGCAGGGACTAAAGGTGGAGGTGTCTCTATTTACATCAATAGTAAATGTACTTCAAGGTTAGTCAAACAGGAGAATGTACTTGAGCTGCTCCATGTTAAAATCACCATAGGTAAAATCCAATACCACTTCCTTGCAAGCTACAGGTCCCCCGTTATGATTCAGGAAACCCATACCATGTGTTTAGATTTATTAGCAACACCAAACATACAACCCAATACTATATTCATGGGTGACTTTAATTATCCCACTATTAACTGGGAATCCTATATGACACCAAACGTACATGCACAGAGATTTCTGGATTTTGTAAATGCAAACTCCCTGGACCAGCTAGTCAATGCACCAACCAGGGGTGCAACCATACTGGATCTGGTCCTCAGTAATATGGGAAACTGCTGGACACCCCCTACTGTAATGCCTTCCCTAGTAAGAGTGGACTACAAAATGGTCTCCTTTGAAGTAAAAATAAAACCTGGACCCCCAGCTGCACCTGTAATATTCAGTAACTATTCAAAGGCTAACCTCTTGCTATTAAGTGATAACCTGGCAAAATTTCAAGCCCCCATAAACACTGAGAATACTGCTGCCATATGCATAGCTGTTTACAGAAACCCTGTATGAGCATGTTAATAGCTGCATAGAGGCAGCTGTACTCACCAGGAAGAAGTACAGAACTAATCCTCTAATAAATTACTAGTCCAGTCTGTCAAAATTAATAACTCTGCCGGTGACTGACTCTTCGCAAACACTGTTAGCAAAACCTGGAACTCTCTACCAACAGAAATTACTTTGCTCAACTCCCTGAGTCAATTCAAGACTAGACTTAAACAACATTTGATGTTAAACTGGCTATGTCAATGTAGTTAACCCGACTAACTCTTCTTGACAATGAGGCTAAAATAGTTTAGCTTATCTGTTGCACTATCGTGACCTTTACCTTGTCTAACACTAATGTGTTTTGGCATGTAACCACTGTAAATATTTTGTCTGTAAATAACTGTATGACTTAAAAACAATATGCTTCCTGACTTGAACAACTTAATGAAGGCCTACACTTTGAATTACGTTACCCCATAACTACTTTTATCTGCCTAGATATGCAACCTCTGCATAAATTGTTAATCATAAACCTTATTTCTTGCTTATTTATGTCAACTACTGTATAGACTGCATTTTTATCTAATTTGGTTACCTTGGAGCTTTTCTCCCCTGGCTTCTGCTGAAAATGGACATGTATCCAGTTGGACTATCCCGGTCAACAAATGTAAATAAAATAAAAGTAAATAAATAAAATCAAAAAACAAGCCACCCTGGTGGAATCACAAAATCAATAGGCTGTATAACAGGAGGAAGAAAATCGTGGCAAAAATTAGGAGATGCAGCACCCAGCAGGATAAAAGCACTCTCATCAAACTAAACAAACAACTCGGAGGACAATTAACTACCAAAGTCAAATTTGAGGTAAGTTTGGCCTCTCAGGCCAAGGACAATCACAAAGCATTCCTTAGTTATGTCTGCAACCTCAAAGGCAATACACAATTGTCTGCAGAGATCATTGTAAATGAAACCACCTATACTGTGCCAGAAGATATAGCAAACCTCCTGGCTGATAAATTCCGCTCCAACTTTCCCCCTCTCTCCCCCTCAAACATTCCTCAGGAAATATCATCAAGTACAACTCTTCCTGCTATCACTAGAGAACAGGTCCTTAATGCTTTCTCTAAGACCAAGAACACTACATCAGTGGGCCCAGACAATATCCCAGGATGCCTTCTAAATAGCATGAAACATGACATGTCAGGGCCCCTGACATTGCTATTTAACTGTAGCCTCCAAACAGGCTTTGTGCCTCATGAATAGAGATAGGCAACAGTCATCCCTCTGCATAAAGGTGGGCCATCCACAGACCCTGGAAACTACAGACCCATAAGCTTCACTAGTCTTGTATGTAAAGCCATGGAAGGAATTGTCATGGACATGATCAGTAGAGATATAGTAAACCTCCAGACACTGGACCCAACCCAGTTTGATTTCATTAAGGGCAGAGCATGCTTACTTATCCTGGTGGACTTCTTTGAGAAGGTCACCAAAGCAATGGATGAGGGCAAAATTGTTCACACTGCCTACCTTGACCTGGCCAAGGCATTTGACACAATACACCACTCGGGCATTGTTGATAAACTCAAGAGGTTAGGCACAAACCTGTATGTCACCCGATGAATAGCCAACTGGCTCACAGACAGGACCCAGGAAGCTAGAACTTGGGAGTCCACCTCTACAAAAAGGCCCAGTCACAAGTGGAGTCCCTCGAGGATTAGTTCTGGGACAGCTCCTTTTTGGAATTTGCTTCTCAGAAATCAAGACCAATGCCAGTGGTCTCTGGCTGACTAACTTTGCAGATGATTGCAAATTAGGAGCTGTCATTGAATCTCACACTGACACAAATGTTCTGCTGGAGGGCCTGACACAGACAAACAACTGGTGTCAGAGCCATGGACTAAAACTAAATGCCAAGAAGTGCATAATAGTATCCTTTGGGAAGTCATCCATCCCTGGTAACTATCATATTGACAACACACCCATTAGAATTCACCCAGTAGTCAGGAACCTAGGGACACACATAGATGGTAACCTAGCCTTTGACCATCACGTGTCTACAGTGGTTTGGAAATCATTCTATGTTGCGCAACTCATAAACAAAGGTATGGCATCTAAGTCCAAGGAAGTCATTGTTCCACTATATTCAGCATTCGTCAGACCTATCATTGAGTAAAGTGCCCCCTTTGGTATGTACCTTAACCAGGCATATCCAACAATTGGAACGTCCACAGATGTTCCTCACTAAAATAATACAGGGCATAAGTGAAATGTCCTATGCAGACCTCCTCAAAGCCCTATCTGTGTATTCTGTCTCCTACAGGCTTTTGAGGGGAGATCTATGCCTGCCATACAGGGCATTGTCAGACCCCACTCTGATGGACCTCCTGCATATTCACAAAACAAACAGCTCCACAATTACCTATTCTAAAGACTTAAACCTTGCCTGCAATATAAATAGGACCTGCTGGAGAGAGAGGTATATATCCCAGAGACTACCCCATCTGTGGACCAGGCTCCCCATCCATGTGAAGCAGAGTTCCTCCCTAACCCAATTCAAGTGAAACCTGGACAATTGGATGGGAAACCAGAAATTCATCCCTGGTTTGCCACCTATGTCTTTAATGGACACAGGTAACCTTTAAATGGTTCATCTCTCAGGACCATGCTTACACTTATCAAGAGTATCAGAACTTGTCAGAGATTTGGGATGCACGGCTAGGCGTAAAAAGGCCCTTTTGGTCATTTGCCTAGTAAACACCTATGAACCTATAAGTGATGATTTAATAAAAATATTTGTTTTTTAAAAAAAAAACATACATTCATATTCATTGGTATGCTTTTTGGTACACTTTGTTGGTTAACCTTTTTTTTTTTTTTTTTTTACAGGCACAGTATTGTTATCACTAATTGCATAGTACTTGGCTATATACCATGTTCTAGAACATTTAAAACAAATGAGCTGAGATGGAGACATTTTTTTCTTGTTGACTGGCAAAGTAGCATACTTTGGAAGCTTGTTATTGGCTATTGCGGCATGAAAATTAATGTAGGGTTTTCAAGATGAGTTAATAATAAATGTTCCACTAAAACAACTAGTTCAGAAGATTTTTTTGTCTCTCTGGAATACACATTTTCTTAAGTTACTTTGGCTTGCCATTTTAAATTAGTCCAGTGCTGTTATTTCTAAAAGTTTCTTACATTGTTCTCCTGAGGATCTGCACACAATTTTAAGGCATTAAGTCAGAAATTTGTGGCCTTATTGGTTTGCCTGTATTACATATACAGGTATAAAACTTAAGGGTCTGTGCTTCAAGTGAAGCTCCAACGCGTGCCAATGGATCTCACTTCTGTTTGTGTAGCCTCGGGCATCCATGTTATGCAAATCCCCAGTCAGTGAGATGATAGAATCCTATTCCATGCAGATTTGGGCGAGTGCTAGTGAGTTTCATACATTTCAAGGGCCATCAGTTAAGCCTCTACATCAGTGATGGCGAATCTTTTGGGCTCAGCGTGTCAAAACTTTGGAAAATGCCTAATTTGACTTTGCTTGTGTGTTGCCCCCCCCCCCCAAAAAAAAGTAAAAAATAAATAAATAAATAAAAATAAAATAGCATGGCTCTCAATACATCAGGGATAAATCTCAACAGAATCAGGGACAAATCTAGACATGGACAGTTTTAAACTACTAGTACTATTAATTTGAAACACCACTTCTTCTTTCGGCTTTTCCCGGTTAGGGGTCGCCACAGTGGAACTCCGGTCTGCTAATGATTGGCAGTAGATTTTTTTTTACGGGTGCCGAGATGCCAGATTGACACTCAACCTTCAACGAAGGCATGCCCATTCTACGCATGTCTTTTGAACA
This sequence comes from Protopterus annectens, assembly GCF_019279795.1. Lineage (NCBI taxonomy): Eukaryota > Metazoa > Chordata > Ceratodontiformes > Protopteridae > Protopterus > Protopterus annectens. The sequence continues at coordinate 953,629,910 of NC_056745.1, read as the reverse complement.
CCACTCGACTGCAGGGAGGACATGCAGACTCCACACAGAAGGCACTCCAGCCGAGAATCGAACTGGAGAACCTCTTGCTGTGAGGCAACAATGCTACCGCTGCACCACCAATGAGCATGAATTAATGTACATTTTGTAAAGTCGAATAAGTCTGTAAATCTGTCATTAATAAAAAGTCACAGTATTAGGAGGGAATAAGAGGGACAGTTGAGAGGAATGTGAAACAGCACACACTTAGAAATGCAGACTACTTGCCCTTTGTTTTCTCTTCGTTGTTACACTTCTGCAGTGTCAGCACTGCCCTTTGCAGACTGTATCAAGACAGTATACCAAAATAGTCTCTGAGGTTGATAACTTCCTTACCTCTGCAGCAGTGTTGTTGAACTGGCTCCTGGCACAAAATAATTCATTGCCCTTCACATGAGCAATGAATGCAAAAGCAGTTTCTTTGATAACTCAGGTGTTGGTGAATGCTGATGTGTCACCCAAAACGTTGTGGCATGTGACCTTTGACATGCATATCATAGGTTCGCCAGTACTGCTCTGCATCATTTTCCTTTCTCAGCTTTTCTTTTGTTAGATGGCCTACAGCTGTTGGGACTCCCAGCAAAGTATTCCTCTGGTTTACAATTGGATTGATCTGTTTGTTTGTTTTTTAAGTTCATGTACATTTCTGAACTTTCATTGGTTTGTATGTTCACTGTTTGATGATACATTTCTAGCATATGTAGGTAGATATTACATGCATAAGTATGTGTATGTGTTTTATAACAGACATACGTGTGCCTACATATATGTGTGTTTATAAAAAAAAAAATATATATATATATATATATATATATATATGTGTGTGTGTGTCTCTTCAAACATTGAAGACTAAGAGTAGCAAACAACAAAAGAAGGGTAATTTTAGATTGAATCTAAAATGACCAAAAAAAACAACAAAAATTAAAACATTTTTTTGCAGGGGGCAACCCCTCACATCCTCCATACCTCCTGCTAATTGTGAGATCACACAACAGACTGGGTAAGGGCAAATTTCCTTACCCTACTAAACCATGATCCCATACAAAAGGCTGTCAGCAAACATTCCATTGAAAATGTTCGCTTATATGAGCATCCTCTGTTTTTCACAGCCTGAAAAAGTATTCACTCATATGAGCATTAGCTGTTTTTGACTTGAAACTATGTATATTTGTATGTATACACATCACCATGATTTAAGCAAAGCCAGCATACCCTGCACTACTCCATTATAAAGAAATGTGCATTGTTAATGTTATTGCTCACATGCATTTCACACATGAACAGTGTTACATCATCACAGGAGAGTTTGTCTTGTGCACTAGGAATGTAGACAGTTACTCTTAGTTACTCCAAATCTTGGAGTATTGTAGTGTAAGACTTTTTGGAATTAAATCTCTAATGTGAGACGTGCAAACAGAAACATGCAAAATTAGAGAATCTAAGTCACACATTAAATGTAAGTAACCAGTGATCAGGTTTAAAGCTCATGGTTCTGTAACAGTAAATAGTTTAGATGTGTTTTTTTTCCACTTGTTTAATTTTTTTCTTTGTTTCAGTGGTCTAGTATTACACGTTTAAAACTAGTAGCTTTTGGATCCTGAAGATTAGTAAAATGGGAGACTGCGGAGCAATAAATAAAATCTCAGGCAAGAACAGTAGTCCATAATGCTTAGCTACCAAGTATTATAACACTTGAAGCCATGAGATGAATCTAAATTCTTTAAAGGCATGTAAGGCAGGGCTGCAACTTCCACTTTTGTTCATGTCCTTTGAAAGCTGGAACTTTTGAGAATCCTTTCTTTGACATCTACTTAAGCTATAGCATTCTATGATACCCTTGTTGGCATTTTGTTTTTTTTGTAATCACACTTGCTGTTCCATAACTTAAGGAAGATGCACCTAGTCTGGTTAGTTTCTCACTGTGTGGCATTCCCTAAGACCTTCAGTTTTCATAGGTGTTCTTTTTACTACTGAGCTTCATCAACCTCCCTTGACTTATGGGAGATCATATTGTATTACTAATCGCCAGTTTGATTCTCAAAATACTCCTGAACAACCCATAAATCACATCAGAGTTACTCAATTTAAGGAATCTTATTTAGAGTGCTACTTAGTGTACTTAGTGTAGTTAGGCAGCATAGGATGGTGGTTTGCAGGATGATGTTGGTGATCAAGAAGAGGAGGAGGAGTGTGAGGGCAGCACCAAGGATCAAATGGTGGAAATTAAAAAAGGGTAATTGTGAGGTGGAGTTCAGGGATGAGTTAAGGCAGGCACTGGGTGGTAGTGAAGAGTTACCAAATAGCTGGGTAACTACAGCAGAGCTAGTAAGGGAGACTGCTAGAAAGGTGCTTGGTATCACATCTGAACTGAGGAAGGACGACAAGGAGACATGGTGGTGGAATGAGGAAGGACAGGAGAGTATACAGAGAAAGAGGTTGGCAAAGAAGAAGTGGGATTGTCAGAGAGATGAAGAAATTAGACAGGAGTATAAGGAGATGAGGTGCATGGCAAAGAGAGAGTTTGCGAAGGCGAAGGATAAGGCATATGAAGAGTTGTATGAAAGGTTGGACACTAAGGAGGGAGAAAAGGACCTGTACCAATTGGCTAGACAGAGGGACCGAGCTAGGAAAGATGTGCAGCAAGTAAAGGTGATAAAGGATAATGAGGGAAACATACTCACAAGCAAGGAGAGTGTGTTGAGGAGATGGAAATAGTACTTTGAGGGGTTGATGAATGAAGAAAATCGAGAAGGAGAGAAGGTTGGATGATGTAGGGATAGTGAATCATGAAGTACAATGGATTAGCAAGGAGGAAGTAAGGATAGCTATGAAGAGAATGAAGAATGGAAAGGCTGTTGGCCCAGATGACATACCTGTGGAAGCATGGAGGTGTTTAGGTGAAATGGCAGTGGAGTTTTTAACCAGATTGTTTAATGAAATCTTGGAAAGTGAGAGGATGCCTGAGGAATGGAGAAAAAGTGTTTTGGTACCGATGTTTAAGAATAAGGGTGATGTGCAGAGCTGTAGTAACTACAGCGGGATTAAATTGATCAGTCACAGCATGAAGTTATGGGAAAGAGTAGTGGAACCAAGGTTAAGAAGGGACGTGATGATTAGTGATCAGCAGTATGGTTTCATGCCGGGAAAGAGCACTACAGATGCGATCTTTGCTCTGAGAGTGTTGATGGAGAAGTACAGAGAATGTCAGAAGGAGTTGCATTGTGTTTTTGTAGACTTAGAGAAAGCATATGACAGGGTGCCTAGAGAGGAGTTGTGGTATTGCATGAGGAAGTCATGAGTGTCAGAAAAGTATGCAAGAGTGGTACAGGATATGTATGAGGGTAGTGTGACAGCAGTGAGGTCTGAGGTGGGAGTGACGGATGCGTTTAAGGTGGAGGTGGGGTTACATCAAGGATCAGCTCTGAGCCCTTTCTTATTTGCAATGGTGATGGACAGGTTGATAGACGAGATCAGACAGGAGTCCCCTTGGACTATGATGTTTGCAGATGACAATGTGATCTGTAATGAGAGTAGGGAACAGGTGGAGGAGACCCTGGAGAGATGGAGATATGCTCTAGAGAGAAGAGGAATGAAGGTCAGCAGGACTAAGAATATATGTGTGTGAATGAGAGGGAGGATAGAGGAATGGTGAGGATGTAAGGAGTAGAGGTGGTGAAGGTGGATGAGTTTAAATACTTGGGGTCAATAGTTCAGAGTAACAGTGAGTGTGGAAGAGAGATGAAGAAGAGAGTACAGGCAGGATGGAGTGGGTGGAGAAGAGTGTCAGTTGTGATTTGTGACAGACGAGTACCTGTAAAAGTGAAAGGGAAGGTCTACAAGAGGGTAGTGAGACCAGCTATGTTATATGGGTTGGAGACAGTGACACTGACAAAAAGGCAGGAGTTTGAGCTTGATGTGGCAGAATTAAAGATGTTAAGATTTGCACTGGGTGTGACGAGGGTGGACAGGATTAGGAATAAGTATATTAGAGGGTCAGCACAGGTTGGAAGGTTTGGAGACAAAGCCAGAGAGGCACGATTACGTTGGTTTGGACATGTGCTGAGGAGGGATGCTGAGTATATTGGGAAAAAGATGCTAAGGATGAAGCTACCAGGTAACAGGAAAAGACGAAGGCCTAAGATAAGGTTTATGGATGTGGTGAGAGAGGACATGCAGGTGGATGGTGTGACAGAGCAAGATGCAGAGGACAGGAAGAAATGGAAACAGGTGATCTGCTGTGGCGACCCCTAATGGTAACAGCCGAAAGAAGATGATGATTTAGAGTGCTACTTAACTCATTCACTCCAATGGCTCTCAGAAAGTTTGCACTGTAACTTCCAGTGAGCTGAGCCTAAGCCTTTTGACAGAATCAAATTATGTACTCACACTTCAAATAAATGTTCATATATCTGGAACCATAGAGGTTGTGAAAGAAGTATAAATGGAAAACTCTTCAGCACAAACTTTTTATAGTGGTAGTATTCTCATAGCCGGCCTTAGGCATACGCCAACTAGGCAGCTGCCTAGGGCACCGCTTTAGTAGGGGTGCTTTTCCAGTATTTATTTGGTGTAGGTAGACTAGGATGGGGGCACCAGATGGTGTGGTGGGGGGGCGCCATGGAGCCCTTTTGCCTAGGGTACCAGTTGACCTAAGGCCGCTCCTGAAGTTCTAGGTCTTAAACCAAATTTTACATGTCACAGTAACTGTTTAATTTATAATTTGTAAACAACTTACAATATGTCAGCAACCACTCACGTTACACACAGATTGTTAGCAGAATTTTAATCATCTAGCTGAGAGGTTTGATATGAGGCTAAAGATTTCTGTCTGTGTTAATTGGTTGTTGAGATATTTAGAAAACTGTTACAATTCTATCTATATAAATTAATATTATAAAAACAACAGTTAATATCTATTTACCTGCACTTGACAGATGTCAAATATTAATGCAGTTGTTTGCCATTGTGTAAGCTTTATAATGAAATATTTTAAAACATTGTACATAGTATGGTTTTGAAATTATTGATGCAAATATGAACAAGCAATAGTTGTCGCGTAGAGGTGTCAGTAGGAGTTTGCAAATGCACCTGGAGGCATCACTCGAATTTAATGAGTTAAGATCTTATAGCAAGAGTTACATTTACTTTCCATATATGCTTCAAAGGACAAAGTTATAGTGTATTTCCTGAATGTTGCATTTTCTACTTTTTCAAGCTCCTGAACATGTGCATTGATTTTTTTGGTCTTTATTTTACCAGAACTGTTATTTTTGTACTTGTTGATTTTCAGTATAAGGTCATGTGAACTTTCCAGTACCTGCTGAAGATGGAGTTCTTCATATGAGTTGGTGGTAATGCTAACCATTTCAATATCCTCTGCATGAAAGACAAACTGCAGTTATATCAGATGTCTGCATGTTAAACAAGTAAGGACCTCGAATAGGCCCTTTTGTAGTACACCTCCAGTTACTTTGAACCATTCTTTGCAACAGTGTTACATTGTCTTAGCCATTGGATTACACGTTCTGACAACTCTGATTTATGTAACTTTGTTTTTATTAATAGCTGATAATTTACAGAATTTAAGGCATTGCAAACTTTGATTTGTATTACATTTTCTTGAAAACTTTTATTCTGTACACTGTTCACTTTGCCACAAAATATACTTTTATTTCTTTCACACTGTCCTTACAGTATTATATTAAAAAATGCTGGTACACTTCAGGTCAAAAATTTCTTCCTGCAATAGGATTATCACAGTTTTCTCCATTCCCTTGCTAACACTGGTATTTGATAACTTACATAAAGGTCTGCATTTTTATGGTAATTTGGTCTCTTTCTTCTTCGTCTTTTTTTTTTTTTTAACGAGCATAACTATAGCTTTTTCCCTCTGTAGGTACTTCATCTTTATAAAAATACTGTTTAACACGTATGTTAATGGCCCAGCATCAACAGAATAACTTAAATTGTTTTGCTTGAGAGCTAATAGTATACAGCTAAGAATCATACTAAACAGACTATTCCACTTGCATACAACTAGGTTCATGATGTCATCTATTTTTGTCACCTTGGTACCAATATTCTTAGGCACTAATGTGCCAACTTACTTTTCCCATCCAGCCTCATATAATAAAAAAAATCTTCTCTTATCCTTTGCTGTCATAGCTGAATCTAATCCAGAGTAACTTGCAGTATTGTTATGCAACAAATTATATGCTTGTTTTATTGCTACAGGGCAAGTTTGTTTATAAAAGCTATCCCATTTTTTAATGGCATTTTTGTTCTAAGTCAGAACCTGTTTCTATGTCTCTCTCCTTTTCTCTGGTTATGGTATCTTTTTAAATGTGTTAGTCTTCTTATGGTTAGGTGTCATATGCTGTGGGTCAGTTCCACTTTTCATTCCAAAACCAAGTCTTGCCCTGCCTCAACATATCTGTTCTTGCTGTAGGTAGGCACAGCACACTAACTATTATTAATGGAAGTATAAGAAACTGGACTATTCCAATTGGACACAAAACAAATTGTGTTTATTTTTGAGTAGGTGGGGTACCACTGTTTCTAGTGGTACATACCCTGTCTAAAAATATTATCTTCTGTGGTTGACATGTTTTCAGTCTGTATGAGGTCCTGGTCTTATAATGATTTTTTTTCCTGGTGGGGGTGACTTCTCAACATCATTACATTTCCTTTTTGATAAAATGTATTCTGTTAACACATTGTTAGTCTGAGTATCCTTTTGATGGAAGAACTCAACTGACGTGGTCAAGTCTCTGTGAGTGCATTTGGGAGTAGGGCTGTAGGTGGCAGTAGCAGTCATCTTGAAATTAACACAGAGGATGCAAGTACAACTCGAGGGGTGACAGTTTGTCTGACCTATTAAGTGCTACTTCATTTATATTCCTTAAAATAGGGTTTTGCAGTAGTTTCCCTTAGGGAACGTACTTCAGATATTGCTTCATTTACTTCCTTACAAGAGTAGCCTCTGGCCAAGAACCATTCGGACATCTCTGTTAGTGCTTCATCTGCAGTACTGTCCATTTTGTGAAGCCTCAGTGTTCTGAGCAACTGACTCTTCAGCACATTCCGAGTGACGTGTCTGGGGTGCATGCTGGTAGTAGTACAGATGAAGCATTAACAGAGATGTACTTACATACTCAAGCAATGCAGGAGTGATTTGTGAAATTATAAAAAAAGAACTGGCCAGTTCTGATGACAGATGATAAAGTCAGAAGGGCACAAGGATCCACACTGAGTTCTTGTTTCACAATAATAAATATTTAAAAAGAGAATTGTGCTATAAATATACCAAATGCAACAGTTTCCTTTGTTGGATTGTACAGATACTTTTCCATGTTGACCTTGTCAAGCATGCAAACATATTTTTGTAGGGTTACCACCTGTCCCACTTTGAGAGGGACAGTCCCTCTTTGGGCAGTTGTGTCCTGACAAAAAAATTTAAAAATGGCAAATGTCCTGAGATTTTAGGACAAAATAATTTCCTATATTTTATGTAATAGTTGCATAAAAGAGTTATTCTGTATCTAAAATACCTAAATGTTATAAGAAACAGAATAAGCAACTAAAATGCTACAGGAATAAACTTTTATTTAGGCAAAAAAGTTAAGTTCTATCCTTTGTACTGACCGTGGGTGTGTCAGCCTGTAAAATCTGATGTTTGTACCGAAAATGTCCCACTTTGGCCATTTGAAAAGGTGGCAGCCCTATATTTTTGACTACAAGCTGTATTGGACATCTCTCTTTGTGCTATCAAATCCAATTTGACTTTATGTTGACTGCAGGAATTTAAATGTGATTTATTATGCAAAATGTCAAGCGTGCAGCAGTTTTTATGTAGGAAAAAAACAGATGATGAAAGACATAATACTTGAACATGTTGGGGACATTCGCAACAAAAAACTTACAAATGCTTTAGCTAAACATGTATTTGATTGTGACTCTGCTTATTGTTTTAAATTTACTGTTTTAGAGTACATTGAACGTACAATTAGAGGAGGGGATTTCAGAAACATTACTGAACGTGCTGAACTTAAGTGAATTATTTTATTAAAAGCAGATTCATCCCTTGGTTTGAATAGTAATGTTTCCGTCAAACCAGTTTTACAAGCACGTGGCTAATGGCATTGATTTTATAGTTTTTTAGAATGGTCTTATGAATGGTTTTGCCCTACCACTTCCTGAGTAGCCATGTGACGTGATTGTTTTTTTCTGATTGGGTAACTTGTACTTTTAACAGTACTACAGTTTTTATGGAGTATTATGGTCTGAAGAAGTAGCCTCCAGCCGTGAAAGTACCTACCTTTTACTTTTTGTTTTTTATTGTTTTTCTATTAGTTTTATACATGTCAGTCATAGTGGTCAAGCTTGTTTTTACCTGTTGGATTGTATTTTGTGCTAAAATCAACCTCCATTCATCTGGTATACTGCTGTTTGCTGTTCTTGAATAAATGTAGGGAAAAACATTTCTTCTCATGGATAACAAGCCTGTTCAAGAGAAGGGGAAGCCTCTGAGAGCATACCAGTCCCCCCAACATGTCCTATTTATGTTGTTGGCAAGTTGTTTTTTGAATGTGTAACTGGTCAATTTAGTGCTGGATCTAAGGAAGCTTTGTAGGCTCAGTATATGTCACCTTTCACCAGCTCATAGGAAACTGAATATAGGGACAGTGAAATGGTCTGCATAGGACTTGTTTTCTACACCATGTTTTCTTTTTGTGGGATACCTCTGTAGAAACTCCAATTGCTGCATATGCCTTGTGAAGTACATACCAAGGGATGCTGTACTCAATGATAGATCGTATGAGGGTAAAGTACAACAGGACAATGACTTTTTTGGATGGAGATGCCATACTTTTTACTTCTAAGTTTTGCATGGAATGATTTCCTCAACACAGTTGAAACATGTTGGACAAATTCCAGATATATGTCTACATGTATAGGTCCCTGACTACAGAGTCTACTGTCAGGGGTATAATCAATGTGGTAGTTTGCAGAGGTGGCTGTCTTGATTAAAGACACTGTAATGCACTTCTTATAATTGAGTTTTTGGCCATGACTCTGTCACTAGTTATTAGTCTGTGTCAGGTTGTCTTGGAAGATATTGGTATCCTGAGGGGAATTGATAACTGCTCCCTATTTGCAATTGTCTGCAAACTTGGTCAGCCAGAGGCCGTTGACTTTCAGAAAAGTAGATTCCAAACAGCAGTAGCCCCAGCACTGAGCCACAAGTAACTGGTCTTTTTGTAGAGGTGGATTCCCCTATTCTAACTTCTTGATTCCTGTCAGTGAGCCAGCTAGGTATCCAGCGGGTGATGTATGGATTAAGCTAAGTTTGTCAGCCAGGAGATTAGCTATATTTTCTGCTTCCATGTAGGCAGCACTATTTACAGTTAGTTCAGTATGCTGCTGTGTACTGCCTTTGAGGTTTCAGACATAGTTGAAGAAGGCATTGCACTTGTCCTTGAGCTGGGTGGCGATTTTTGTCTCAGATTTGTCTTTTGTGAACTACATTTACTCCCTGAGTTACTTTCTTAGACCGATGAGGGGGCTTTTACCATGCTGGGTATTTTCCCCCACTTAGTATTTACCATGAGTATCTTTCGTTTGTTGTATAGCCTATTAATGTTGGAAATCCACCAGGATCGTTTGCTTTTTGCAGCATCCCTATGATAATTTTAGGTAGGTACAGCAGTTTCTATACAGCTATTTATTTATTTATTTATTTTGACATTTGATTACTGGGAAAGTCTGTCTGGATAGGTGACTATTTTTATTGGCAGCACAGGATGAAAACTCTAAAATATTACAAAAACAGATTTTAAAACAGTAATTTAACAGTTTTACAATGATATGGTTATGCAGGGTTTCTGTGAATGTTTCTGCATAGGCAACAGTATTCTCAGTGTTGGTGGGGCTTGAAATTTATTTAGGGTGTCACTTACTGGTGGGAAGTTTGCCTTGAAGTAATTCTTAAAAATTCTAGGGTTTCCGTGTGTCCTTGGTTTTATGTTTACCTCAAAGTAATAAACTTTATGGTCTGATCTGACTAGTGAGGACATTACACAGGGGTGGGGGGATGCAGTATTATTTCATAGGTCTAAAGACCAGGTTGAGGCTGTTTGAGCCCCTAGTGGGTGTATGAACTAGCTAGTCCAGGGTGTTGGCATTTATGAAGTCCAGAAATCTTTGGGTCTTTATGCTGGATATCATTCATGATTCCTAGTTTATTTTGGGGTATATGAAATTGCCTATGAGTTGTGGTTTTCCTGGGGCATTGAAGGGAACCTGTAGCGTGCAAGGATATGGTATGGTATGGAACCCTATTTATGGTGATTTGGACATGGAGAAGCTCAGTTCCATCATGCTGATGGGCCAGCCTTGAGTTGTGTTTATTTTCATTGTATATAGAGCCACCTTCACCTTTTGCCCCTTTTTTCAGTAGTTGGTCTAAATGTGTGAAAGACATTGCAGCCCTGCACTACCGGGGTACTGTCTGCAGCTTTAAACCATGTCTCAGTGACTTCACAGATGTCTACATTCTCTAAGTTGAGGAGAGCCTGCTGGGAGTGGAGTTTCTTATTTAAACGGTTGGCATTGGGCAGTATCACCTACAAATTGCTTGGTGTTGGTACAGATGTGTTGGATGGTTTATCTGGTTGGTAATGCCTAGTTTTCACTGGGTATCAAAGCATAAACTGAGACATATTTTACAGTCTGTTTTTCAGTTTTCCTGTCTCCAGTGATAAAGTTTCAGGGTACTCTTCTTTCTGCAGCTTATGCATAGTATTTCTAGGTCGGATGCTGTCATAACTGCTGTCTCAGTTTTGTCAAAGTCCTGATAATTTATTTGACCTCTAAATATGTGTCCTCTGTTAATTTACAGACCTTCCTTGAAGATAGCCACTCTTCCTTATACTAGAAAGCACACACTGAGAACTATATTGTCACAATATGTTAATCTTCCTTTGATTACCAGAATATATGTAGTGAGGTCTACTATTGTGCTGCTTTTGCGTATTACTTACAGTTCATATGTTGTCATAGCTGGTAATATTACTTAGTAACTTTTTATTTAGTTATGCAGTTTCTTCCGTTTGCACCACCCAAATCAAGAGAAAGTGTCTCTCTCCCATTTTTCAAACTCTGATATAGACATCTAGACTCCAGTTTCCTTTTCTGACCAATAAGCATAATAGGAGGGTAAATCTTTTTTGTATTTACATAGTACTTATAGGTCATTTGTGGTTCTGAGTGCTGACTGCATCATCCCTTATCAGTTTTCCATTTTGGCAAAATGCTGCCTACATTCAGCCTCCACTAAATCCATGTAAAACAACCCCCTCATCTTTTAGTCTACTGGAAACCAACACCAAAGCTAATAGCTTTACAATATTATTCCCAAATCCTCCCACAGTACTTCATTATCCCTTCTTAACAGCTTAGTGTCACCAACTCAAAAGGCCACACACCAGTGTGACCACTTCCATAAAAGCACAATACTTGTAATTTGATTATAACCTTGGTTGCAATATGCATGGTCCCATCTCTGCATGTGCTCTCCCCAAGTCCATATATATCTGCCCCTCCCTCCATGTGTCATTTTTACATCAAATGAAAGCTGCATTTTATTTATTGACATTTGTTTGTTTACATTTGTACAGGTAGTAGAGCAGTGATCAAGCATGACCAACTGCAACCCAGCATGGGTTGTAATGAACATTACAAAAGAGTACAATTACTACAATATTAAGAGGAAATACAGTACAAATGCAAGATAATCAGTGGTACAACAATCAAGTCTAGAACATTATACATAAATTCAGTATGATAAGTGGTACAACAGTCAAGTCTAGAACATTATACATACATTCAGTATGATAATCTATTGTATCAAAAAGCTGTGATCTAATCAGAGGTGAAACAAGTTGGATAGTTCAATAGAAAGAGCACAACAATAAAAAACACTATAAGGAAATTATAGGGAAGGCCAATGCTGGGGAGAAAATAAATGTGGTAGGGGTTAGTAGGATATGAAGAATTGCATACATAACTAAAATGGTGTTTATAATCTTCACTAACACATAATACAACAGCGGAGTCAGTATACTGTAAATGATAATGAGTAGATGAAGTGGCAGACTTGATTAGTTATGTGTCATGACCTGTCTTATTGCAGTTGCAGAAACTGTTGTCCTAGGATATTACATTATTCTGACATTTCAATGTTATGTTCAAGTTGGGATTGCCATAGTTTGGGGGCTAGAACTGAGAAACTCTGGTCAGTGCAGTAAATTTTAGAGGTGGATATTTGGAGTGTAGGTCCTGATCTAGCATGGCTTCTGAGGTTATAATGTTGCAATCTGTGTCATTGTGAGTGGGGACATATTGTCTTGGTTAAGCAGCTTGAAGAGCAGAGACCTAAGTGGAGGCTTGAACTACCTTCTACAGGTAGCCATTTGGGTAACATTATGATTCATATGTGGAGAGTTGGTGATTAAGTGACAGATTTTGTTACAGAATGATTGAAGTATTGCTGTGTTATTGTGTGAAGATGTGGGAAAATGTGGTATATTGTATTCCAGTTGAGCAAGTAGGACTCCTTTTTCTATGACAACTCTGATTGAGAGAGAGAGAGAAATTGGCATAACGTTTCTGCCCAGAATACCAAGTAATTTGATTTGGTCCTAAATCTTCAATGTGTTCCTGAAAGTTGAGGAATTAGATAAGCCAAATCCCTAGACATATGAAAGATGTTACAGTTTCTATGTGCTTATTGAACTAATCAGTGATGAGCAGAGCTAGTCTTTTGTTAGTGCTGAAGATCGTAGCTTTGACTATTGTGTTTCAGTAAGAGTTGCTTATTTGTGAGCCAGTTGTTTAGATGTAGATGGTCTTCTTGTTAATGATTTTGTATGTCTAAGTGATATGGTCTAGATCTGTAAATCAACATGTCATCAGCATATAGTAATAGTTGAGGATGATGAAGATCATGTGGGTGTTTTTTATGAAAATGGAAAAGAGCAGATGGGAAGGTATAGAGCCTTAGAGATATCAGAGTGTGTGTGGGCAGGTTGAGGGAGGGAAAAGGCAATTTTTAATTGGAAGGTTCTGTAGATAAAAAAAAAACTTGGGACCATTGTGTCACCTGCGAATGGATTCCATTGAGCAGTAGGTAAGTTTGTATGCTGGAGTGGTCAGCCATGTCAAAAGCCTGAGTTAAATCAATAAAAACTGCACCTGTTAGGTGTCCTTTATTCATGCTGCAGAGAATGTGGTCATTCATGGTCCATAGAGCAGTTAGTGTATTTCTCCCAGGCCAGTAAATAAGGTAAAACCTTACTAAGTCTAGACAATTCAGATAATATATCCCAGCTTAAAAAATAACTTCCATAGTTACAACAATTTGTCCTCCCATAATTCCTGACAACGTACAATGCAGGGAATTTTATCTGCCAACCCATTACATTTCCAAGAAACATGTTCCTAATTAGCCTTGCCTTCTTCATCATACCACCTTTCTGTTTTGGGAGAATCAACTTATCCCACTTAACCTTCCCCTGTTCCCCTTCCAAATAAAGACATTCAACTCTTTATTAATTATCATCCACAACTTCTACTCTGGTTGATTAAAATATTCCTGGGATGACTATAAGATTAATGGAGGCTAAAAGCATTTTCAGTGTTTGTATCTTACATATTCATAATCAGAGCTAGAGCTTACAGCTTCTCAATTTTTGTGTTATCCTTTTAGTCTCTCCCAACATTTCCTTTGCTGCCATGACACAATTTTAATCCATACATCTAAATACACTGGATATAAAAAGTGTACACACCCCTGTTAAAATGCAAGGTTTTTGTGTTATAAAAATGAGACCACAAGAAATAATTTCAAAACTTTTCCCACCTTTAATGTGACCTATAACCTGTACAATTCAATTGAAAAGCAAATCTGTTAGGGGGAAAAATATAAAAAATAAAAAAAAGTATAATAAGCTTGTTGCATAAGTGTGCACACCCTTAAACTAATACTTTGTTGAAGCACGTTTTGATTTAATTACAGCATTCAGTCTTCTTGGGTAGGAGTCTATCAGCATGGCACATCTTGACTTGGCAATATTTGCCCACTCTTCCTTGCAAAAGCACTCCAAATCTGTCAGATTGCAAGGGCATCTCTTGTGCACAGCCCTCTTCAGGTCACCCCACAGATTTTCCATTGGATTTAGGTCTGGTTTCTGACTGGGCCATTCCAAAACTTTAATTTTCTTCTGGTGAAGCCATTCCTTTGTTGATTTGGATGTATGATTGGGGTCATTGTTATGTTGAAAGGTGAAATTCCTCTTCATCTTCAGCTTTCTAGCAGACACCTGAGGGTTTTAGGCCAAAAGTGATTGGTATTTGGAACTGTTCATAATTCCCTCCACCTTGACTAAAGCCCCAGTTCCAGCTGAAGAAAAGCAACCCCAAAGCATAATACTGCCACCACCATGCTTCACTGTGGGGATGGTGTTCTTCTGGTGATGCGAAGTGTTGTTTTTGCGCCAAACGTAACTTTTGGAATTGTGGCCAAAAAGTGCAAACTCGGTTTCATCAGACCATAACACATTTTCCCACATGCTTTTTGGAGACTTGATGTATTGTTTTGCAAATTTTAGCCAGGCCTGAATGTTTTTCTTTGTAATAAAAGGCTTCTGTCTTGCAACCCTACCCCATAGCCCAGACATATGGGAATATGGAAGATTGTTGTCGCATGTAGTACACAACCAGTAGTTGCCAGAAATTCCAGCAGCTCCTTCAGTGTTGCTGTAGGTTTCTTGGCAGCCTCCCTGATCAGTTTTCATCTCTTTTCATAAATTTTGGAGGGACGTCCAGTTCTTTGCAGCATCACTGTTGTTCAATATTTTCTCCACTTTTTAATGACTCTCTTCACTGTGTTCCATGGCATATCCAATGCTGTGAACATTTTTTGTACCCTTCTCCTGACTGATACCTTTCAACAATGAGATCTCTTTGATGCTTTGTAAGCTGTCTGCAAACCATGGCTTTTGCTGTAGCAGGCAACTGAGTAAATATCAGGAAAATCCTACTAGGACCGCTGAACT
Organism: Protopterus annectens; assembly: GCF_019279795.1. Taxonomy (NCBI): domain Eukaryota; kingdom Metazoa; phylum Chordata; order Ceratodontiformes; family Protopteridae; genus Protopterus; species Protopterus annectens. The sequence continues at coordinate 953,614,767 of NC_056745.1, read as the reverse complement.
TTATTTGGTGTTAATCAGAGTTTCTTTAATTGATGGCAGTTGTGTATCCAAGAAGACTAAATGCTGTAATTTAAATCAAAAGGTGCTTCAGCAAAGTATTAGTTTAAGGGTGTGCACATTTATGCAACCAGCATATTGTACGTTTTTTTATTATTTATATTTTTTCCCTAACAGATTTGTTTGTTTTTCAATTGAATTGTACAGGGTATAGGTCACATTAAAGGTGGGAAAAGTTTTGAAATGGTTTATTGTGGTCTCATTTTTTATATCACAAAAAACTGGCATTTTAACAGGGATGTATACACTTTTTACATCCACTGTATGTTATCTTATGTCACCATAAATATGGGTGTTCCTGAACCAGTTCATGTGAGGGTGCATAGCCTACTGCTGCATTTTATTTTATCATCATTTGTTTTATGTCTGGAAAAGTTTTAAAACTTCAGATTATTCCACAGTGCCAAAAGTGTCCTTTTCTGGATTTATTAGGTACAAAATAGTATCACCTACAAATAAAGCTAAGTTTTCTGGGTTATCATACCAGTTATATCATTAAATTTTTGAGTCCATTATTTTCTTTGATAATAGAACTAAATATAAAGCAAATACAGGAAAAGAGAGCATCATTGTCTGTATCCTTCTTTCAAATACAGCTTGTCAGAGAGGAACCCTCCCACCTCAGTTGTTCCTTCCAGCCCTTTATATTTATACACAAACACACACACACACATATGTATATCTATATAAATGTGTGTATCATATATATATATATATATATATATATATATATATATATATATATATATATACACACACACACACATATATATATATATATATATATATATATATATATATATATACATGCACACACACACATGTATATGTGTGTGTGTGTGTGTGTATATATATATATATATATATATATATATATATGTGTGTGTGTGTGTGTGTGTGTGTGTATATATATATATATATATATATATATATATATATATATATATATATATATATATATATATGCGTGTGTGTGTGTATACTACCACAGACCTACCATTATTGCCTTGTCTTTTCCTCTTCTATCACTATCAGAGCCCCTCTCACAATCATTCTCCTTCTTCCTTTACCCATGATATTCTGCTGAATATCTACCCTGAAATATATTAATCTGATGTTGTTGATCTTCATTCATTGCTTATTGATGGGTTATCATTTCCGCCCTCAGAAACGAGCCGGCCAAATATCAAGCTCGCGTCAGCCAAAAACTCTCGAGCCAAGGTCCTACCCAGAATGCTCTGCTCCCTGTTACCTCAGATCTCATTTGCTGCATTGCTGTACAGCCGAGTCAAGCCACTCTCTCAGCTAAATGTCTAATTTTTTGAAAGTTTTATACTTGTTCTTACTTTAAATATTTTCAAATAGTTTCTTCTAATATTTTCCTACCCTATTGTATACTTTAGACTCTCTCCCTTTTAGTCTTTTCCCTTTATTACTCATTTTCTTACCTTTGAGGTAATTCTTCATTACCATCATTGGTAATTCTTCCTTTTCTCTTCTTACCCTTTTGGGCAGCTTTTCCTCTTCCTTTTGGTGCTGTTCTTCTTCTCCACATCATTATGTCAGATAAGAAAAGTAGCGTTGGTTTCAAGCAGTGTAAGGATTACGGCCGTAAGTTACCGCTTTCTGATGGCCATGATTTATGTGTCTACTGTCTGAATGTCTCCCACCTTACTGTGGATCCCCATGTGGGATTTGTAAAAATTTTTCAACCAGGACTCTTAACGAGAGGAAGAATAAATTAATATTGAAAGGTCTTCTCAAATCTCCTTTCTCTGAGGCTATTTCTGGGTTGGAGGGCTCACCCCCTCCTGTTAAACCCCATAAGAGGTCTTCTTCCTCTTCATCATTGATGTTGCTCCCTTCTTTTCCCTCTGGAGATCGTAGGAAGTCAACTCATAAGAAGGTGAAATTGATTACTATTTTGGCACTGCCACCTGTGACCCTGTCGGCTCCAGGCTCAGCACTGCCCCAAATGATTCTGGCTCCAGCCAAGTCTTCCTTATCAACACCGGCACCGGAATTCCTGGTGCAGACAGCTACGACTCTGACAGTTCTGTCGCAGCCCTTACCGCCACCATCTATGCAGGTACAGTCCCTTCTGCACCGTTGGTACAATCCCCTTTGGCTCCAAGTTTGACTTTTCTGTATTCCACAGTGCAGACATTTTCAGCACCGACATGTTCTTCAGTGCAGTCCTTCTTGGCACTGTCCTTGTTACCAGTGCGGACACTTTTCTCGATGGCACTGTACCCATCGGGGCAGACTTTTGCCTTTACGGTGCAGACACCTTCAACTTCTATGGCGCTGACGTCCTTGGTGCAGACTACTGCCACACCTTTTTCTTCGGTGCAGACATCCTTGGTTCTGGGCTCTGCACCTCTTGAATTAGCAAGGACCAAGTATTCTCCTTCCTTGGATCTATTTGCTGGTAGTCAATAAAGTCCTTTTCTAGAAAGGCCAGAATCACCATCAGCTTTTTCCATGAGGTCAACCAAGAGTTTCTCTGAACAAGATGTGTTGCAGCTTGTTGACCAGTTGCTTGTGGCCAGAGGTCTTTCTCACCCGTCAAAGTCCACGTTCCCTCCTTCAGTTGAACGTATATCTCCTCAAACTCCTCCTTTGACTTTTACCCAAGTTTCAAAGCCTATTACTCTGACAGCAGTTTCCCTTCCTCCGACTCCAATATTGGATCTCACTTTGGAACCGGAGTCGTCCTTGTGGCCCTCTGTGCACTGGGCATTGGGCTCTTCTCAGGCCAGTGGCTGTGATGTGGGGGAAGGCATTCCTGATTCCATGCCGATTTTTTTCTATGGCACCCTCCAGGGATCCTCCCTCTATCTCAGTTCACGTTCCTCTTGAGACTCCTGGTCTGGGGGTGGGCTCGTCAGGGTGGGGTGTGACCCCGGTTCCATGGTTGTCGTGCTCAGTTCTCCCATCCCTCCTTGGGCGGACCAGCCCTCCAGGCCATGGAGAGGGTGCTTGCCTCTGCTGGCAAACCCCACATGTTGGAGTCCACTTCCCCCCTGTGCTGCAACTGTCACAAGCCACAACTGCTCTACACCGGGCGCAAGGGCCTCAAGTTTCTCCTCCTCAGCAGATTCCCTTTTTGCAGTCATCCCCAGAACCTCTCACTTAGGAAGTACCCCACAAAGCGTCATGCAAGAGGAAGCACATGGACTCCACTGAGGAGTCGTTGACTGAAGATACGGATTTTGATGACTGGGCAAGGTCCCCATGGTCACTCTCTGATGAGGTGTCCTTTGGTGACATCCTCAAGATCCTTAGAGGGATGACTGGAAGTCCTCTAATCCTTCCTCTGAGGAATCCATATTCCTGCAGGCTTTTCGTGCCCGGCCCCTTACCTCCTGGGTCGCCCCACCGGCCAATATGTGTCCAGCTCATTGTCCAGCATGCATGGAAGGCTCCTGGCACCCTGGAAGCAATACCAAGGAGACTGGATAAAATATTATTGCCCCCAGCTGAGCACCCACATTGGTCATGAGGTCTTCCAGTAGATGCTATGGTGGTGGTGGCTGCAACTAAGAAGGATTTGGCAGAAGAGATCCAAACTGTCCATCCAAGGAGTCCCGGGTGATAGACAGACTAGGGAAGCATGTGTTTGCTTCATCGACCTTCGCCGTAAGGTCTTTGAACTATTTGGCACACTTTACCAGGCTTCAGAGGGATCTTATACCCCAGCTGTCTGAAACCTTGGCAGGAGTTGTTTTTGACGAGGTCCACGACAACATGGCTTCTCAGATAGCCACCCTAGAGTCCATTTCCAACTCTTCCATGTGTCTTATTTCTCACGCAATGGAAAATGCGGCTAGAGCGGCAGGTGCAGGTATAGTCTCCAGAAAACATGCCTGGATGCATCTTTGCGACTTCGCGGTCTCCTTTAAGGCTTCCTTCATGAATGCCCCCATCGAGGCCACTTCTTTGTTTAGCCCTAAAGTGAAAGATACACTGGCAAGGTGCGAACAAGGTGGCAAGACCCTGTCTGCCATTGGTGTCAGACACTCCATTCCTCAGTGATTCTACTCCAGAAATCAGAGGAGCGGAAAGATGTGGCACAGGAAATCACAGGGCTCTTTCTGGGATGCATGTGCTGAGTTCTTCCCTAGAAGCAGAGGGGGAAACTCCAATGGAAGATGCCCCTTTCGGGGCAGAGAAAGTCCATGAAACCGGGGTTCCAAAGATTCTTTCTCTGGCCAAACCTATCAGCGCTCCTGAAGCATTGCCGGACTGCTCACCTCTGGAAGAGGTCGGGGGTCATTTTTCCTTGTACCCTGCTGCCTGGCAAAATATAACCACTGACTCTTGGATACAACTGATAATATCCAGAGGCTATCGCATCCCCTTCCATCTTTGTCCACCCTCATCCAGAGTATTACCCGATATTCCACCCAATCAAAGGGAAGCAGCTGCACATGAAATCCAAAAGATGCTACAAAAAAAGAGTCATCCAGATGGTCCCCCCAGACCAGATAGGATCCAGTTTTTACTCAAGGTTCTTTTTAGTGCCAAAAAAGACAGGGGACTAGAGACCAATTCTGGATCTCAGCACACTGAACAAATTTGTAAAAACAGAGAAATTCCTGATGGTCACGGTTCAGTCTATCCTTCCTCTTCTGGAAGAAGATGATTGGATGTGCTCTGTAGATCTTCAAGATGTGTATTAAAATCAGAAAAATGGACAAACACTCCAGAAGATACCTCCACTTCTGCATAGGAGCCAGTCAGTACCAATTTCGAGCACTGCCCTTCGGTCTCTCTACAGCCCCCAGAGTGTTCACCAAATGCATAGTAGTGGTTATCGCTCACTTGCGACTTCAAGGATTCCAGGTGTTTCCATATCTAAACGACTGGTTCCTCACCATCCCCACCAAGCGTCTAGTGGAAGAAGCCCTGCACTACACTCTCCTAACAGCACAAAGCCTGAGAATCACTAAAAACTGGGAGAAATCCAACATGACCCCAGTTCAGTCTTTGGAATTTATAGGGGGTACTGTTGGACATGAGAAATTGCACAGCATTCCTTCCGGACCACAGGCATCAAAGAATAAGGCAACAGGTTCAACCGCTGTTCTGTCACCACAAATGTCCTGCTTGATCTATACTCCAACCCTTGGGGTCAATGGCAGCTTCAATCACCATTGTTCCTCTAGCCAGATTCCACATGAGGCTCCTTCAGTGGCTACTTCTCACTCAGTGGTACCCCCTACAACATGCTTTGTCTTTTCAGATAAGTGTAACTCAGAGATGCAAGCATGATTTACTCTGGTGGATGTCTCAAAATCCGCAACAATGGTCTTGCCCCTTCAACCCCCATCAACCGATAGCCACGGTGACCACAGACACCTCCCTCATGGGGTGGAGGGGGTTGTGTCAGAGAAACTCGGTTCAAGGCACCTGGTCGGAGACAGAGGCCCTTTTGCATATCGGTATCCTGGAACTGAGGGCTGTTCTACTGGCATTGCAAACATTTCATTCCATCCTTCCATCAGGGACTATTGCGATCCAGTCAGACATGTCAGTGGTCTGGTACATCGACAAACAAGGGGGCACCAGATCTTATCCGTTATTCTGAGAGGCCTTGAGAATATGGCAATGGATGATAGCTTCCAACCACTTTCTAATTACAAAGCACATTCCCAGGAGATCCAACGTGATAGACAAATTGAGCAAGTACATTTTGCAACCTCACGAGTGGTCCCTCAATCCTATGATAGCAGCAAGAATCTTCAACCAATGGGGCCAGCCTTGCTGCGACCTATTTGCCTCCCCAACCAACTACAAGTGCAGCAACTATTTTGCCCTAATCCCCCCTTGGGGACAGTCACCAAGAGACTCTCTAGTCCACGCTTGGCTCACTGGTCTAATTTATGCTTATCTTCCTCTTCTCATCATCTCCCATTTTCTGAAGAAAGCACAACAGTTGAAGAGCAAAGTGATCCTCATTGCTCCATATGAGCTCTACAAGTCTGGTTTCCCTTCCTTTGGCCTCCCCTGCTAGATCAACCATGGATCCTCAATCCATCCCCAATGTTGAGCTCTCTTTCACAGGGTCTGACTTACCCCAATCTAACAACCCTGAAACTAACCACTTGGTTTCTCCACTTCCAATGATTGCCAGACAAACCTGTCGTCCCCTGTGTGCAATATTCTTATTGCATCTCATAAATCACCCAGCATAAATGGAAAAGGTTTTCTTTATGGGCAGCGAATAAACAATTACACCCCTTGTCAGCCCCAGTTCCCATGGTTTTGGATCACTTATCACATCTTTTCCACTCTGGGGTGTCTGCCTCTACTATTTGTGTGCATTTAGCTGCCATCTCAAATTTTCACATTGGTTTTCAGGATGCTTTGCTTATGTCACATTGACTCTGTAAAACTTTCTTGAAGGGGGTTCTTCCCTTAAAACCTCACTATAGAGAACCAGTATAACCTTGGGATTTGGCCTTGGTTCTGCAAGCTCTAATGGCTCCCTCCTTTGAACCTGTGTTTTCATGTGATGTAAAATATCTCTCTTGGAAAACTTTGTTTCTGATTGCAATCACATCGATCATATGCTTGTCAAAACTTCAAGCCTTATGCATCAAACCTCCCTATCTTATCTTCCATAAGGATAGGGCATCACTGAGAACTAATTCTACCTTTTTACCAAAAGTGAGGTCTTATCTTCCATAAGGATAGGGCATCACTGAGAACTAGTTCTACCTTTTTACCAAAAGTGAGGTCAGAGTGGTCTATCACCCAATCTATTGACCTTCCAGTATTCTTTCCTAACCACTCTAACATGGGAGAGTATTGCCCGCAGTCCTTGGATATTCATAGGCAAATACGTTTTTATCTGGACAGAACAAAATCAACCTGTAAATCAGACCAACTGTTCTTGGCTTTTTGTGGACCAAGAAGAGGTCACCCTGTCTCAAAAGTTACATTGGCTTCATGGTTGAGAAATTGCATTACCTTTATCTACAACAAAAACAAGGTCTCCCTGCCTCACAGAGTGAAAGCAGATTCTACCAGGTCTATGGCAACTTCAGCAGCTTCCCTCAATGATATTGGCTCAGCTGCAACTTGGGCCAAACCTCATACCTTTATTCTTCATTACAAATTGGACTTGGCCTCCAGAGGTAGAGCTTCCTTTGGCTCCATGTTGCTCAGGAATGTCCTTCCGTGAGGGCCACCCAGGGATACAGGTAGCTGGGGACTCTGTCCCATCAGTAATGAATGAACAAAGATCAACAACACAGATGGAACATTATGGTAAGACATAACTTCTTTTTTTTTCAAATTCAGATGCTCATTTCTATCCAGATATGTCTCTTGCAACATTGCTATTTTGTACTCTACACTTCTTAATATAATTCATTTTCTTTTTCCTTTTGTTCTTGCCTTTTATGTTCCATGTTAATATTGACAGAACAGCCATTCTGATAAAAAGCTATTAATCCCATCTAACTATACATGACAGTTTTTTGAGTATATATTTCCAATGTGTAGCTTACATGCACATGCTGTTTGACAGGTTGGTCTTGCATGTAGTTACTTCCCATTTCCATTGGAACCAGTGTCACACTTTTCCATTCAAAAACCCTCATCCCATTTTAACTCACAGCAAACGCACAAAATTGTGTGTACACTTTAAAGAATTACCCTTTCAAATAGGAGCAATTGCTCCAGACTGACAGCTGATAGCTCAAGTATTGCCTATTCTAAAATTAAGATTAACCATGCTAAAGTACACATTAGAGCCTATGTTCCCATGTACATTATTGTTATCCTTTTCTTGTCTTATCCCTCTTCTCTGATATGAAACAGAGCTTATGTGCTTTCAGTAAACATTCATTTTAGCCTTAACAAAAAGTGCAGTGGCTACCCAGACATAGATTAAATAGAGAAGTACTATATTTAGCACATTCAAGTACTAAGGCTGCTGGGGAGGTAACTTATGTAACTTATTTACTTTTCCATATTTTCAAACTTCATATTTATTTTTCAATGAACTGCTTGCCATTGTATCCTATATGTTTTATTCAGAACACACTAGTCAGACCTCTCATGATTAATTGTGTACCCGCATTCTGCTTGTCTCCAAATAAAACATTTGCTAATTCCAAAAAACATTTAGTGACTTTGCAAATGCTAGAAGAACCCCTGTAGATTGAATAGACTCTTCAGACCTCTCATGATTAACTGTTTCCACCTGCAGGCTCCCCTTTTCTAACTCAAAGCATATGTTAATCGGGCATTGTTTGGTACCTTTGCAAATGCAAGAAATAACTACCATCTTCATTCTTTTCATCTTTTTCTCTTTTTTTCTTGCCTATTTATTTAGAAAAAACTTGTCTATAACTTAAACTTTGAACATTAGTGCAGATATCCACCTCTTTAAAAACAAGGGAAATTATTATCTATTACTTCTACTTTTAGGGGCCTTTAATGACTATAGCTGCTCTGGTACTATTTTTTGAATGTCTTGCAATTACTATATCAGTATCCAGTCTTTTATTTCATTTAGTGAGTTTTCATTTCACCTTATTTAATTGTGGTTAGTCATTTGCATCATTGTCTTGTGTGTTACTTTAGGCATTACCTTAGGAACAAAAGGTTCTTCTGAGGGAAGGTTAGCTCTGTGCGTGTGTGTGTATGTATGTATTTGTGTGGGCAAGCATGCAGGCATATGTGTGCTCCTGGGTGAAAACCAATGTTTTCTTTTTGTCATTATGGCCGAACAGAAGAAAGTCAAAATCCTAACTGGTTCACATTGAAAGCATCTCTTAGTATTCTCTCCTGAATTAATACCACAGGCCCAAACCCAGTTACAAATGAATCCATTTTACATTTATCACAAATCATGCAGGGCATGCTCACAGCAGAGTGCTTGGAGAAGCAATGTGCTTAAGATATTTTTTGGAAATGAAACTGTCTACTTTTGAGTTACAGTAGAAGAAAGACTTCCTTGATATATTCCATGAATTTCTGTTAAGAAAGCATATTCATATACAATCTATATTTCCTATAGTAAAATGTTCCATGGTGTTGGTGCTGTTTTAGAGAAAGCTCTTTCCTTGAGTAACATATTAGAAGCAGGCCTCTGTAGAGTCACTGCTTCAAGGTTGCTGGATGTCAGTGATTATTATGAAGTTCATATTTGGCAAGGAGAGGCAGCATTCACATATAAGGAGCTTACAAGTCAATTAATTCATTATAAAATAGCATAGCAGTGACTGGGAGCCAGTTGGCCTTAAAGAACACCAATTGTTGTAACTTCTGTCTCTGTCAGGGGACAGAAAAGTAAATCTAGAAATTCTCTCTTTGGCTATTTGCAGTTGAGCAAGAATCTGTTTACCATGAGCCCCTTAGAAGAATGAATGATAATGTGAACCCAGAAATGACATTGCATTATACTCATTAGAATGTTCCCTCACTGTATAGTAACCTAATTCCATGTCTTATTACTGTGTGAGGTAAACAGTAATAACACTGCTTACCTAGTGATCTCTAGTAATTTAAGTATTGATGCTAATGAAATTACATATTGGAATTTTCAGTTACAGTTTTCTTTTAAGTATATTTCTAAAAATGCTGTCAGGAAACCAGGTATATATGTCAGTGATGGTAACAGATCTAGTCAGTTTTACTGATTGATAGTAGTAGATTGAAATAATATTGTTTGGAATTAAATAGTTTAGTTTGTTTGTGATAAGGCATCAGAAGTATACAAAAGGTTGCTGTCTCTTTGGGGGAATGGGCAGGCTGTGAGTGAAAGAAAAGGACATTTATATGCTGTGTGTTGAATAAACATTTATGTATCTTGTTGAAGGACAATATGCATGTGTTTCTGTGTATCGCATTGACCTATATTATTGGGTGCATTATTTATTTCACTTTCATTACAAAATCAAATATCAGAGATCTGTACAAAAAGTGTCTGCCTTTTGTGATAGTAGCTTGTGTGAAAGCAAAAAGCATTTACTTAATCACTGTTAAATGACCTTTTATATGAGTTTTGGGGGCATTGCATGCATCTTTGCCAGCAGCAAGCTGAAATATATTGCTATGGCAATTGTTTCTTTCATTTACTTCAGTCAGACATTACAAGGGTGTGTATGTTATGTTGAAAGCAAGGGGTGGCTACATGATCATTGTTAATTGATCATTTATATAACCTACTGTGGTGACAGTGTGTATGTCTAGGAGATACCAGATAAGCTACATTGCTGTGGTATTATTTCTTTCACCTTTGTCACAGATATCACACATTTCCACAACTGTCTTTGGGAAACAGGTAGGCTTTGTATAAAAGCAAAGGACATGTGCATGCTTACTGTTAAACATTTGTCTTTATTGGCTGCTAGGGGAAGGAGTCTGACAGCAATGCACTAAAACATATTACTGAAGATTGTGTTTTTTGTTTCATTTTCATCATAGTCAAAAATTAGAGGTAGATATGGAGTGTGCTTGTGCTCAGTTAAAAATCAGAGGTATACACAGAATGTGGTTGCCTTTTCAGGGGAAGCATGTTGTGTATAAAATCAATGACCACTGCTTTCTGTTGATCACAGTTATAGTTACTGATTAGGTTTGTTAAGAACAGCTTGTATATGGAGATGGGTAAAGGCTGTTATCATCACAGCATTTGTTAGTGGACAATTTATATAAATCCTTCACAGTGCTCTTTCAGGAGGGGCACATTCTAGTGGGGGGAGTATGTGTGTAAAAGGAGTTGAAGCTACTGTTTTTATTTTAGAAACACACTGAGACATAACCCTGTTTGGGCTTTCAGCTTATTATAATTTCACAGCCCTAGTGCAAATGTCTGTATACATTAATCAGAAATAATAGTGTGCATTTGTAATGTAAAACCAGAAATGACTAGTTATTTCTCCCTTGAAGCAATATTTCTATCTGTAAATGTTAATACAGATGAAAAAAGGAGAAACATTGACAAGAATTGTGATTTTGCACAAGTCAAGCATTTGTTCTAGTCCCCCATGTACATAAACACAACCCAATTACAGTTACAGGGGCAGCTTGTGCCATCGGACTGCAGGACTGCAGCCCTCCCAGCAAAAAGATTCAAGTTTGGAGTTTGGTCATTAAATCATTAAAAAAATAAAACATGTTTGTTGATGTGGATGTGGTAATGTAAGCGAGTCCGACCAACTTGCAAAGTCCCAGAACTCGAACTGCACATGCTCGTCGAGTTCCCTTTTTTTTTTTTTTAATTTATTTTAATTAGTGATGCAAACATTTCTAGACTGCTTTACAAACAGTCCAGATATGAGAGAAGGCATCAGTGTGATACCCAGAAGTCTATGCAGTTTTTAACCGCACAGTAAGTAGAAGGGGGTCCGGACTGCCACGTCCACAGGCACGTACGTGACGTGGACAGCTGGATTGCTACTGATTGGTTCTTGCTCTCTTCTCAAAAAAGAGAGGGAGAAACAATCAGTAGTAGCCTGTAGCACACTAAGCACAGTACTTACTTGTGCTACGGAGTATGGAGACTATTGTATCATTGCTTGTTAAAGTTGAAGACTTGAAGTGCCTGTGCCTTATCTTTGTTTTTTTTCGGCTAATCAGCTTGCTTCTGCCTTTTACCTTGCTTATGATGAGCAGCTGCACATTGAATCAGCAATCAGACAGAGAGGAAGAACAAGTTCCTTGAAGTAAAAGTTATTAAACTGAGGTAGGTGCCGGACTCGGCTGGCTCTGTACAGATGAAATGTCAATGTATTTTTTTTTTTTTTTTGTACAGTCAATAGTACTCTCGAACGCAGCAGTGAATCTGCACTAGATAGATGATGTGACGTCAGTCTGTAATATTGTATTGCCGTGTGTCAGTCCTCAGAAGCATAGATGACCTCTCTATAAACTAGAAGTTTGGAGTAAAAATAATAGAGAAATATGACCACATTTGTAGTATGTTTGCTGCCAGGCATATTATAGCCTTTAAAGTTAGCAATGCAATGCATGCATCTGTATGATGATTGGTCTCTGATCAGTGAACTCAATCTTCATGAGGGTTATAATATTTTATGGTAACTGAGAACCACTTTGTTTTTATCCATACAGTGTAGTTTTTAGTGACTATGTCTACTGATTGTTTTCCCTGCTCCAGTTTAAAAGGGCTATGGTTTGCATAAGTTGTTTGTTGTACAGTAGCATGACTTGTGAACCTGTGTTAGTGCATTCCTCCTCTTCCTATTGTTATTAAGCCCCTCAGGAATTGCTTTCTGGCCTCGCCAATAGCTAATGAGGGGGGGGGGCAAAGTGGTGCCCACTACTATGTTGTTATTTATGGTTGTTATACTATAGGTTGTTTGTTGAGTAAGTATGTAGTTACAATGCACTTAAAGTTGCATGAAAGTTGTAACTGTTATTAATGGGGAGGGGGTCAAGGTGCATGGAGAGGGCTGCCTTTCTTATCAAAACTCCTCTCCACCCACAGCAACGAAAGCTCATGGACTGCAACCATTCCAGTATTGTCAAAAGGGAAGAAATCTAATTTCAAATTTCAGGCTGTCAGTTCCCACAGCAATGCAAATGCAGCTGCATTATAAATATATAACAACATATGTAATAAAAAATGTATTAATAATGCTGTTAGGCACCTAGCAAGCCTTGAAATATTCATTGAAAAGTGGAAATGGAAGGCCCATGTTCTTAACATAATCTTATCCAAGTAAATAGCCCAGAGTAGTATCTTCTGGGTGCTGAGGCAGTGTGACCATCAAAACTATTTATTCATAGCTTAATCTCCATTCCTGGCATGGCATTGAAATGCTTATTTTGTAGAACTGTTCTAATCGGATCAGTCCTTCCCAGAAACTGTTCAGATATTTAAATTTTTTTGACTTGCAGTGAAGTGTAAATTGCATAGTAAGGCTAACAAGCATGTGGGAAATTACTTAGCTGAGTGCATGGCATTTAATTATAGGCTCTAAACTCATTCATTCAACATTGTAGTAGAGTGGATAGACAAGGAAGAAAAAAATAAACAAGAAAAAGAGTTTATATATAAAACAGCTTTGCTGGACAGCATGTGAAACTATCTAAGAATGTCTTTGTATATTATGGATTTTTCATTTCCTTGCCAGCAAAACACCAGCCTCCATATTATGCCTATCTCATTTATTTAATGACTTATACTTAACTGGTACTTGGGGTCTCAAATTTATTGAGTAGAATTCTGCAGCCCATATGTTAAGTTAAATAAATCCACAATAACATTGGTATTTTAAGTCCCCAAAACAGATAATCTTCTAAGTGGCTGTATTATCCTTTATTTTGAATATCACATGTATGCTGAATAGTTTATCTTTATTCCTTCTGTTATGCAATACTTTATTCCTTCTGTTATGCAATACTTGTATTGCAAGTATTGTGACTACTCAAGAACAGTTTTTGTCTTTGACAACCTGTAATGGGTACCACTTACTTTCAAGATAAGTAGTATTCCTTTTATTAACTTTATCCCTTCTCATAGCTTCATAGGAGATTACTAGGCTAACTGCTCAAGAGCCCTTACAAGCCTAGCCATTATTATCTGAATTTACCCAGATTATCAATACCTAAGGGCTAGAAGATGGTTTAGGTTTGTGCCTATCTATGCCTTTGGGTATTTTACAGACTGCCCCTGTCCATAAGAGACAAAGGCATTTCCCCAGGATTGAATTTACGATTCCCCATCCATTGATCCAAACTGTGTTTGAAGAGGGTCAGGGAAGGGCTCTATGTTACATGAATTAGAACTGCAGTGCGAGGAGAAGTGGTTTGAGTTGAGTGCTGCCTGTTTTTTTATATTTGATTTTGACTGGCATTCTAGTAATGTATTTAAAAAGTAATTTATTTTTTCATGCCTCACAACCTTTTTGTTTCCATCTAGAGATTAAGTAAGCTGTCATGTAACCAATGCATTGAAATATTTTTTTTCTTCTACACTTCATTTTGTTTTGATTGGACTCTCATAATGATGGTTTGGCACACAGGGCAGCATATTTAATTAAAGTCCCAGTTTTTGTTGTTTTTAGCATACACTCTACCCCTTTCTAGTTGGCCACACCCCTTTGCATTGGCCCCACCCATTCAGCTGTCTCCTGCAGCCCCCTTTTGATTTGAAGGCACCAGCTTCCACTGAGTTTCTAACAGAATTTTAGAGATGTTGACTAAAAGAAATTTACTTGAAAATGTTAAACTATCAGATGCATAATCCATTAGAAGGTGCCAGCCTGCCAAGTTGCATTTGACTGTGATCCCTTTAGGTAAGAGAATATGACTTTTATGTAGGGTGGCAGAATTAAGGTCATGTGTAGAATGTAACCTTATTCTGTAATCATTACAACTTTAGTAAACATCATATACATTTCCCCAGATAACAGTTTTGCAGTTGCATACTTTGCTTGTCCAAAGCTCCTTATACTGAGCTGGAACAATATGCTCCAGTCATATTCAGCATTAAACTACAAGTAAATCTCTAAAGGTAGAATGGCAGACTCAAGTATATTTTGTACACACTTATTCTGGATTAACTCCTTTAATAGTTCTTAGGAAATCACATTTGGAATAATCAGGTATATATCACATAGTCGAAGTTACGTAACTTTGAACACCTAATGGTCGAACCATTATGTTCAAAGTTACATAACTTTGACTACCCAAAAAAAAAAAACGGACAACAAAATAAACTGTTGTAGGCAGGGGGCAAGCCCCCATGCACCCCCACACCCCTGCTACTTAAATATAACAACTCCGAGATTGCACTACATTGAAGTGAATGGAAACCTCCGCCTATGGAGATTTCCATTCACACGCTCAAACATATACAAATTTGAACATATGGTTTATAGGTAGGTACTAGGCTATCAGCCCAAGGGCCTACATTAGCCTAGCCAGCAAGGTACCATAGCTTACGCCACCCAAAAAAAATATTTTCCTGTGCCACTGTCCAGCAGAGACACAGAAGTGATCCCCGGGGTGTATTT
The DNA here is from genome assembly GCF_019279795.1 of Protopterus annectens. Taxonomy (NCBI): domain Eukaryota; kingdom Metazoa; phylum Chordata; order Ceratodontiformes; family Protopteridae; genus Protopterus; species Protopterus annectens. The sequence continues at coordinate 953,599,708 of NC_056745.1, read as the reverse complement.
CCTATTTCCCATCCACTCATCAAGATTTTTCTTGGAGTGCTAATGAAGAACTTTGCTTGACATAGATGGGTAGCTTGTTCCAGAGTATAGGAAGTCTCTGGGACAGGAATCTATCACTCCAGCATGTCCTGTTTATTGTGGTGACAAGGTTTAGGTCCCTAGAGTGTGTAGCTTGGAGGGATTGGGATTTCTTTAGGTGTAGTATGTCCAACAGCTCTGGGTTTGACATAGCTTTATATGTTAGGCAGAGATCACCTTGGAGTAGGCGATATGCTTCGGAGTAAAGCTGGAGTTTTTTGAGGCGATCAGTGTAGGGCATTTGTTTGAGGCCAGTAATCCTCTGTGTGAGGTACTTCTGTGGCCTTTCCAGCTGCTGCAGATGTCTTGTGAGGTACATTCCAAAAGGAGCGTTGTACTCTATAATGGGTCTAATGTGTGTCGAGTAGAGGAGAACAATTTTCCTGGATGAGAACCCTTTTTTGATGAGGTGTGCCATGTAGAAGGACTTCCTGACTACTGTGGTGATGTAACTATCAAAGGAGAGACTACTGCCCACCTGGGTACCAAGGTCTCTTATCATGCATTCGGTGTTAAGTAGATTGCTGCCTATGTGGTAGTTCATGGGTACAGAGTTTTTACCAAAGGGGATGACACTGCACTTTTTGGCATTGAGCTTGAGGCCATGGCTCTGACACCAGGCATCTGTCTCAGTGAGGCCCTTCTGTAGGATGTCCACATCATTTGGGGACTTGACTATGGCTCCTAGTTTGCAGTCATCTGCGAACTTCATCAGCCAGAGGCCTTCTGTGTTAGTCTGTACTTCAGAGAAGTAGATACCAGACAGGAGAGGTCCCTGGCTGGAACCCTGTGGCACTCCACGTGTCACTGCCTTGAAGTCAGATTTGGAGTCTGCAACTTTTACAGTGTGGGTTCTGTCAGTGAGCCAGTTGGCAACCCATCTTGTGACGTAGGGATTTATGCCTACTTTAGTGAGTTTAGCTATAATTCCAGAATGGGGGATGGTGGCGAAAGCCTTGGCGAGGTCAAGAAAGGCTGTGTGAACCACGTTACCCTCATCCACGGCTTTGGTGACTGCCTCAAAGAAGTTGATCAGGTTCAGGGAGGCATGATCTGCCTTTCACAAACCCAAACTGGGTGGGATCCAGAGTTTGGAGGTTACCAATGTCTTTGTTTATGAGTTCCATGATGATACGTTCCATGGCCTTGCAGACCAGGCTCGTCAGGCTAATAGGTCGATATTTCCGGGATCAGTGGTTACTCCCCCTTTGTGGAGTGGGATAACTGTTGCTGTGCACCATTCAGTGGGCACAAAGCCTGATGTGAGGCTATTATTGAACATGGTGCTTAAGTGGGGAGCCAGTTCATTCTGAAGTTCGTGTAAAATGCAGCCTGGGATGTTGTCCGGTCCCATGGATGTTGTGTTTTTGTCTTTAGAGAGTGCAGCTTTTACCTGCGTAGTTGTGATTACAGGGACTCTGCATTCTTCCTGTATTGATATGGGCCCTTTAGGGGGTGAGAGGGGGGTAAAGTTAGCACTGAACCGATCTGCCAGGATGTTGGCAATATCAGTTGGTTCTGTAATTTTCGTGCCTTTGTGCTGTAACTCAGAGCAGATCTGGGTGTTGCCATCTAGATTCTTGACATAGTTATAGAATGCTTTGTGGTTGTCCTTGGATTTATTGGCGATTTTGTTTTCATAGCTAGCTTTGGAGGATCTTGTAAGGGATCTCAGCTTCTTACTGAGGCTGACCAGGGAGCTCCTCCACTAATGGGATTTTACTCTCATTTGCAACAGTTTCTTCCTTCTGTTGCACAGTTTGTTTATGGCAGGGGACCACCAGATTGGCTTCCTTTTTTTGGAGGATAGCATCTTGGTTCTGTTTGGGATAGCACAATCCGTGCACTTGTGTAAGTGCTTATAGAGTGCATTTGTGTAGGATTCAGCAGTTGTAACTGTATTGTCCATCTGTATGGGTGTCATGAAGTTCACCACTTCTGTCTTAAGAAGCATGAAGTTGGCTTTGGAGAAATTTTTTACTGTGGTTTCCTTAATGGGGGGTGGGGGCGGGATATGGATATCAAGGGTGATAAGCTTATGGTCGGATCGGACCAATGAGGAGTTGACTTCAGGTGTGGAACACCGGTCACTCATGTTGGTAATGACTAGGTCTAGGATATTGTTGCCCCTGGTGGGGATGTGGATAAGTTGATCTAGGGCATTGGAGTTTATGAATTCCAGAAAGCGTTGAGCTAAGGAGTTGGTACACGAGTAGTTTTCCCAGTTAATGGTAAGGTAGTTGAAGTCACGCATTATTAGGGTGTTTGGCTGAACCCTATTATTTTCCAGTACATCAAGAAAAGAGGAGTGGGAATCCTGGGGCATGGTGGGAGGATCTGTAGCAAGCTACAATTTGGATTGCAGTTTTGCCCAGAGTCAGTTGCACTTAGATAGCCTCGGATGCATTATGCTGAGCAACTAGCCTGGAGGTGTCGACCATATCAAACTTGTAAAAGTTTGATGACATGATAGAAACCTGGAATAATCATATATGGACATGTATAAGTATTAAATGTGAACTTTCACAGGTATTTAATTTTCACAGTTTGGCAATTTGCATTTTATTCAGTTTCCGTTAGGCATACTATATGAATTTTGCTCAAGGCATGAAATGCAGCACATGCCAAGAAGATCTATTTATTACTGCATTATTATATTCACACTAGAAGTAAAAATTCTATAAATCACTAGACAAGACAACATTTTTGTCACTGCAACTGTGTCACTTTGCATGATGAGGATAGTATGCTGCAAAAAAAAAAAACAGGATTGATCTATATTAAAATAAAACATTAAGGGTAAAATTGCAGTCATTTTACTCAGTCTGGCACTGTGCACTTTTATTATTTCCCATTAAGAGGTATAGTCTTCTCAGACTAGGCTGTGCAGGACTGGTCCAGAATATATCTTTACTGAGTTAGCATTGTATTGGCAACAGTTTTGTGATAGCAGACTTCGCATCATCACCACTTAATATGCTGTACTGGGCATTTAACTGATGGCTGATGCAGCATTTGTATCCACTGAAATCCCTAAAGGTAGAATAACATTCTTCGATGCATTTTGTAAATTAGTATCCCATTGTCATTGCTTGAAAGTTTAACAATAAAATCTTAAGGATTTTTCTACAGAAGTACCAAATGCAATGGTTCACAAGTCTTCTCATGTGATACAGCAGTGTTCAGTGCTTACATTCGTATTCTTTGCTTTGCACTCTTTTTTTCTGTTGATGTGCATGACTTCTACTCAGGCTGACTGCATGGAACATGTCTATAATATCAGAATATATGTATTCTAAATTGTCCTTGCATTGAAATAAAAATCCCATCGGGGGCGGAGCCTGAATGGCTAACTGAAAAGTAGCATTTTTTGGAGCTCCATAGATTAGTACTAAATTCAGGAAATTAAATTATCTATTACTAACAAAACTACTTCAAATATTTAGTTAATAGTCTAAAGCAACTAAATACAAATTTTGGTGGATTTCTAAAAGAAATTTCCTGTCAAATTACTTAGAAGTCTATACACAGCATCAGAAGAGATGAGCAACCTAAAGAATTCTCATGCTGACTTGACACTAAAAAAGGAACTACAACCGGTGACTACCACATTACAAGAATTATCAACAAAAATGGATGATTTTACGATTAATCTACAGAACCTAGAAGAGAACTCACAGAAGCAAACATAAGTCTTCAAATAAATACTTCAGCAACACCAGTCAAAGTTAACAAACATTGAAACTTCTTTGACTGACATTGATCAAAGGCTCAAAGAGGAGGAAACACAGACAGAGTTTCTCTTGAAGCAAAATACTTGGTTATCTAACAAGCTAGATGATCTTGAAAATAGAGAGAGAAGGTCAAACATCAGGATTTTTTGGTTTACCTGAGAAAACAGAAGGAGGGAACACTATATCTTTCCTAAACTCTTGGATACCAGAGGTTCTAAATCTTAAAGAAGGTTTTTCCTTTGGAATCGAAAGGGCCCATCGTGCTCTGGGGAATAGAACTTCAGCAACAACTTCGTCAACATCCATCATACCACCAAGATCAATTATAGTAAAATTCTTATCATTTATGGACAAAGAACTGGTGTTAAAAATAGCTTGGAGGAAAAGTCCTATAAAATATAACCAGAACGCAATAAGATTTGACAATGACTACTCCACTAAAGTGCTGGAACAGAGAAAAAAGGGATGGCCTCTAATAAAAACTCTAAAACAAAATAATATTAAAGCTCAAATAGCCTTTCCTGCAAAAATTAAAATAATGCACCTAAATGAGATGAGAACCTTCAACACTCTGGAAGAAGCCGTGCATTTCATTCAAAACAATAACATTATAACCATTTCTGAAGATATGGAATGGGCATCCCCATCCCTGAAGAGAACCACTGACAAAAATGGCTGGACTAATGTAAAAAAAAAAGAAACAGAAAACTGAATCCAAAGTACCAACTTCTATGAAATCTCTCAAAGTGTCAACTGCAACCTAACTATTAAAAGCATCTAAATGGTCTCACTATGTATTAATACCATTAATCTCATGCATTTATTCACAACATATATATATATTTATATATATATTTATATATATATATATATATATATATATATATATATATATGTATATATATATGTAGATATATATGTATATATATATATATATATATATATATATGTATATATATATATATATATATATATATATATATATATGTATATATATATATATATATATATATATGTATATATATATATATATATATATATGTATATATATATATATATATATATATATATATGTATACATATATATATATATATATATATATATATATATATATATATATATATATATATATATATATATATATATATATATATATATATGTATATATATATATATATATATATATATATATATGTATACATATATATATATATATATATATATATATACAAGAAAAGGTTTCCTATAGCTATTTATACATGTCTTATCCTATTAAGTTTCTCTTCTTCGCTTTGTTTTAATAAATAAATGTTAAAAATTTCTACTACTTAATATAGCTATTTATTTAATCTAGTAATATCAAAGTTAAATTATTATGTTTTATAACTGTTTTTCAGCCTACTAGTGTCATGTCTATTATTTAATTAATTAATTTTCCTTTTATTAAAATGCTTATTGTTATTTTTCAGTCTGAGTCTCATACAGTAGCACTTATAGGCTTTTTCGACTATATTAATGAAATGTTCCTCATAGCTATGAAACATTCCTATTTTTAAATGGAGAAATGCAGTTGAGATCTGTCAGTTAAAATTAAAGTAACAAGAACATATTTCCTCATTACTGATGTGAATGAGGATGTTAAGAAAGAGACTCATTTTGAGTTGCAGTTATTACATGTAGTAAATTGTCTATAATATAAATCTGGAGTTTACCTTGCTTATCATTTAGTAATGGTAGAGTAAATATATATATGCTTTATCTGATTGGCTTTGATTGTTCCAAACCGGTGTGTGGTTGTCAGTCTAGGTGCGTATAAAACAGTTATTTTTTTTTCTATTTTTGTTTTTACATTTTAAATATGCTACCTAAATTTCATTCCATGTTAAAATGTTAGATCGATTAGTAACTAACATAGTGTGATCGGGAACAGTATAGAATTATTTGAATTAAGCGAAAATGAATGTCCTGCCTTTGGACGATGCATTAGCGTAATGTATGGAAGAGGTGATCTAATGAACTGTAAATACACACAGACTACACATTAATTTATATTCATTACAGTATTAAAACATCAACTTCCTTCCCTGGCATAAATGACAATTATTACATATCTATTTATTTTGACCTTTGTTATACTGCCCACAGCTTATTGCATAATATATATATTGTAGTCATTGATAATTAGCTGGAGTCTTCGCAATGGCCTTAAACGATGTGTATGCTTCTGGAGAGTATTGCCGTAATCATCGCTGTTGGTATTATGGTGAAAAACATTTTTTTTTTTGCTTCTTGCCTCAGATGCACTGACGAAGAAAGGTTGTACACCAGAGTTATACCTTATTTGAAATCTTGTCCAGTCTGTCATTGTGTGCTTGCTGCAAGGACTGGGACTATTGTTGCAGCTAGAGGAAAAAATTGTTGGTTTGGGTTTCTTAGATGGCTGCATTACTGAAATAGTTGTTACCTGGAATGGCTTGACGATTGTTCCTATTTCGGGAAGTTGGCTGACAGTGGAGTGATTTTCTGGGCAGGGTTTGTTGAGGTATCTGGCAATTTCTACTTGGGGATAATTGGTGGGATTTCTCTGTGGAATAGAGGCCGGGAACTGTTGTAATTCTGGTGATGTACTGCTTTGCCTTCTGAATTGATAATGAATGGTGCGGTTTTTGTTGGTTGTAGTTGCAGATTATGTGGAACTGATGTACAGTTGTGCTGGGTCAGATTGGAGAAGCACTGTCGGTTGAGTGAATTGGTGTTGTATGAGGTCAGATAGTATGCAGACAGTGGAGTTAAAGGTGCAATGGACACGATGTGAGCTGACCCTGGTATCTTTGGGTCAGGGGTGGTGTGCTCCTTGCGAGGGAGAGTGTCAGTTTCTTGAGTCTTTTTTTTTCTTTTTTTTTTTTTCTCTATCTCTCTTCCATTTTCACAGCAGTTGTTTGAGTGGGAAATAAGTGCTCGTGAAGTTTTATAAAAGACTATTTAGACTGCAGGTTGCACAAGCTAGGAAAAAGTTTTCTCCTATCTTTACAATTGCAGAGTAGTTTAATGTTGTCATAACAACTAGATAAGGTTTTGATTGGCTGTTGGTGTACCCTACAGAAGCACGTTCACAACACACTTTAGGAAACAAGCTAGATTTCCCTTATCTAGTTATACCCCGTACAAGAGAATATAAAATTAAATCTGATTGTTGTTTGAACCATATTTTAACAAAATCTTTATTAAGTAAACCAAGCAACTAAAATGATATAAGTACCTGATCAACACATTCATAGAAACTACTATGCTTCACACCACTTAGATAATTTAAACATATGCATTTTTTTGACTGCCTTTCTAAAGCATTACTATAACTATTAGCTGAAATATAATAATATTAAGCCTATATTTGGATTATAAGGTAATTATACAGTCTCTTTTAAATCTGATGAACAGTTCTTGAAAGCATATGTTTATATATTATAAGATGTGATATTCTTTTTTAATATGTTATTGCTTGCAAGCTTTGTGATTAAGGATCAAAGTGTCTTTGTGTTTAAACAAGTGAATTCATATTCAATATGGAAAGTTATGTTGACACAATGAGCTGATTAAGTTAATAATTAGTATAATTCAACTACATTTGTTTTCTATGTTTAGATGGTAATGATATAGTCATTAATTCATATTAAACAATGCCTTCTACAACCAAATGTTTTTAAATCATAATAATAGTTGTTTATTAGACTTCTTGATTATTTACAGTATATATGGAGCTCAAAGGAATGGGAAAAGGAAGTTAGAGTGATAGTTCACTAGATGTTTCAATCTGTTGGACTAGGAATATATTTCATTCCATGGTGGATAGGGATTAATGAGCTAACTACTTTAACTTTAGTATTTATTTTAGTTTTTAAATTGTTCATTATTTTTACCAAGCCTGACGTGTACTTATTGAGTACCTTAGTGATAACATGCTTCACTGAGATAATTGATTATGTACTAATCAATAATACTTTATTTTTTAAGGAGGGGATGATTTCAGGTAAAGTCAATGACACTTTTAAATATTTTCTCAAAATAAAGTCAAAGAACAGGTACTAGTGCAAAAGAACGAGTATAATATTGGCGCCTCAGAGCCGATATTTGTTCAAGCACCCAAGTCCAAATCTGTCCATGCAGGCTCGCCATCTAGGGTGGACATTATAGAAATAGCTGATTTTCCAAGCTGTGTACGGTCCATTATTTGAACTTACTACATACTGATACAAGATAAAGTGAAGTGAAGCAATTCCTGATATAAAAAACCAAGTCCACCGTCAGAAAAAAACACAGTAGTCTTTATTGCAACAAGCAAAGCTTTCGGTAAAACAACATTCTTCAGTGCTAAACGATAACATGCTTCACTGAGATAATTGATTATGTACTAATCAATAATACTTTATTTTTTAAGGAGGGGATGATTTCAGGTAAAGTCAATGACACTTTTAAATATTTCCTCAAAATAATTTGATATGGACCTTTCTATATTACCGTTAAACATTTATGGTCTAAATAGTCCAAATAAAAGATCTAACTTACTAAGATATCTAAACTTAAATAGATCACAAATAATTTTTTTACAGGAAACAAATTTCAAGAGCAATGATAATTTCTCATGGAACCCAAGTGAGTTCAAGATCTTAGCATGTTCCAATTTTAAAGCAAAGAAGGGGGGGTAATAATTCTATGGAGAAACAATTTATTAAATCCTGAAATAATGCATAAATATATAGACAATGAGGGCCTTATAGCTATAGTCATTCTGAAGTTTAGTAACAGGTTGTGGACATTAGTAAACCTATATTGGTTTCCAGGTATTGGGATGGGGACAGTCAAAAAGCATTTAGATCAAATTACAAGCATATTTAAAGGTAATTTAATAATAGGGGGGACTTTAATTGTATTACAGATATGTCTGAAACTACTAATAAAAAATCTCGACGTCTAACAGCTACTGCAAAATTACTAAAAAAAATGGACCAAATACTTAAAATTAAATGATACCTTTAATGTTATTGATAGTAATTCCTTGTTGTTCTCCCATCAAGATTATAGATATGGTACCCAAGCCAGAATTGATAAGATATATATTTCCAAGGATCTTCGAACAGAAATTACTTCCTTTACAATAATTCCTTGCCCCCTCTCGGATCATAATTCTCTAGTTCTAAAAGTGCAAATAAATTTTAAATCACTTGCTTTTCTTACTAGAATTCCTTCATATATTACAAAAATTAAAGAATTTAAGCAATGGTTAGTGAATGAACTCAGTTTCTTTGTAGATGTAAACTAGAACTCGGAAGTGAATATAGTAATGGTATGGGATTCATTAAAAGCTTATATCTATGGAAAAACTATTGCTTGGTATAAAAATAAAATCAAGGAATGGGAATCAGAACTTCAAGAACTACAAAGGAAGCTCACATTAGGTAAATCTAAAAAATCTCCTACTTTATTAGAGAATAAGAAGACAATAGAATTAAATAAAAGATATATTGAAATCTTAAATCACAAAACTAATTTAGCCATGGAGAGGTTAAAAATAAATTCTTATGCCAAATCTCCAAAACACTTACATAACTTATCTGTTAAAGTTAAAATGCAATCTAAAGCAAATACTATTGTTAATATACTACATGAAGAAAAAGGTAAGATAGTCTCGGAAATAGGAGATATTCTAGATGCTTTCAAGTGTCATTTCAAAAAACCATTTTAAAAATAACAATAATTTGCCAGAACATCCCCTTTTAGAAAATGTGTTTTCAAATATTAAACCAATCCCTGAAAGTTTACAAATGAATTACAAAAATCCATTACGCACAAAGAAGTCATAGATACAATCAAAGGAAGTAAAACTAGTAAATCTCCTTGAATGGGTGGCTTAATCACAGAAATTTACAAACTGTTCCTCAAAAATATAACCTCATTACTACATAAAACATTTACTGAAATTCAAACTCCTACATTAATTCCTCCCTCATGGAGATATTCCATAATCATACCCATTTTAAAAGAATACAAGCATGATAGTCAATGCAGCTCATATATGCCAATTTCATTATTAAATAATGATTATAAAATATTTATATCTATATTGGTTAAAAAATAAAAAATCATATGAATGAAATTATCAACTATGACCAAACTGGGTTTATTCAAAATAGACATCCACATGATAACATTAAAATAATATTGACATTAATTGATTATTTAAACAAAGAAAATATAGAAACCTTAATAATTGGACTAGATATTGAGAAAGCTTTCGATTCCTTGAACTAGGATTATTTAATTAAAATCTTAGAAGCTTATAAATTTCACATCTCCTTCATTACATTTATTAAAAAGGTTTATGAAAACAATTTAATTTATGTTAAATTAGGACTCTTTACTTCAGAAGCTATACAAGTTACAAGAGGTACTAAACAAGGATGCCCTATGTCACCCATTTTATTTGCATTAGCTATAGAACTATTGACAATTTTAATACGAAACAATCCAAAGATAAAAGGAATAAATATATTTGGTCAGTATAACTCCAAGGTCATGCTCTTTGCTGATGACATACTTCTTACACTATTGAATTCAAAAGAAACATTAGTTGAATTAGATAATCTGATAAAGAAGTTTCATAAGATCTCAGGACTCCAATTTAATAAAAGTCTAAATACATATTATTAAATAAAAAAAAGGATTTTCAAATAGATAAGAATCATATCATAGGAGAACATGTCTCAACAATAAAATACTTAGGGATAGACTTGTGTGAAATTATTCAAGATATATTGAATATTAATTATAGAAGGATCATAGCTACAATGGACTCTCTAGTGGGTAAATATAATAAGTTATTTATAGTTTTTGAAGATAGATTACAGTTAATTAAAATGATTCTTCTCCCTAAAATGTTGTATGTTGTACAAGCCACTATGTTAATTCCTGAGAAAACTCACCTTAAGAAAATAACATCAATTTTGCTAAGATTTCTGTGGTTTCCTAAAAGAAACAAAATTGCATATACCCATCATATCAGACAATGGGACCAGGGAGAAATACATTTCCCAGATATTGAATCTTATATAAGAGCAACTTTACTAAAAACTGTGGTTAAATGGATCAATCCAAATTATATGTCTGATTGGAAATTGTTACATGCAACTATAATAATAAATGAAAATAATTTACTTAAAAATCTACTTTTCTAGACAAGGACAGTATATTATGGTACTCACTGGCCTTAAATTATCAATAAAATATAACTAAACTAACTAGGACACATTTAATAAATCATTTATTTGACTATTTTAGGAAATTTATAAACATGAAATGGATTTAAAGCTTTGGTTTGCAACATTAATTCCCTTCAGCATTAGTAAAAACTTTCCAGATAGAATTCATAGATATATATTCCTCTCCCCTGGGAACAGAAAAATCTAATCTGTTGGTTACACTGTCTAAAAAATCAGCAAGTATGGGATTTACAATATATGATGTCAACTTACAAAGTGAATTCTCATGAATGGTTAATGCTTCAGAATATATTGACGTACTCCAAGGATCTGTATAGGATAATAAATAATTCTTCTTTTTCCAATACACCAATATATCCAGACCATTTGAAATTTTATATAATAATACGAAATTGGAAAATGGTACTTCATATTTATATAATCTAATAAAAAATTACAAAACACAACCTAAACCAGCATATTGGTAATATATTACTAAAGGATATATGATTCGGTTAACCTCAGAAAATAAATCTAATTTACTTCTCTCAGTAAAATTAACTTCTTGTTCTCATTATTGGAGAATATTTATCTGGAAATTCCTTCATAGATCCTTTTTAACCCCTGATAAAGTTTCAAAAATCAATCCTTCTAATGATGGGTTATGCTGGAGATGTCAACAGTATAATAAAGCTGATTGGTCTCACATTTTCTACGATTGTATAAAAATTAAACCCTTTTGGGAAAGTATTAACAATTTCTTGCAGGCAATTTATACAGATAATTTTGTCATGACCAAGGCTTTGTTATTACTGAATATAACTGATAATGCTTATTCTTCAAATAAGACTGACCTTCATTTACTTGGACTATACTAGCTATAGCTAGGAAATGCATAACAAAGAGATGGAATTCTACCACAGCTCCTAGCAAAGAAGATTTCATATGTCTATTGAAGAGGACAGCCTTAATATAAATAAAAAACAAAGAATTAAGTTTCCTAGACCATTAACTAAAAACCCTTGGAAAAAAGTTCTAACTTTGCAAATGGATCTAACCTCCTCATGAAGCAAGTACTATTTAACTTTAATTAAACTATATCTGTGTAATTTGTTATCATGCAAGTTTTAAAATGTCAGGCTAAATGTAAATTTGTATATAGTTTATCTAACTTGTAAACCGTGATAAGTTTTCATTTATTGTTTATTGCAAATTTAAAATAAAAAATCATCTGAGTAAAAAAAAGAAATAAAAATCCCATCCACGTGAAGTAGAGTTTCTGCCTAACCCAATTCAAGTGTAACTTGAACAATTGGATGGGGAACAGGAAATTCATCTCTGCCTTGGTACCTATTACTATAATGGACACAGGTAGCCTGTAAATGGTTCATCTCCTAAGCCCCTGCTTACACTTACTCTGGGTACTGGAAATTGACCAAGATTTTGGGATGCATGGCTAGGTTTTAAAAAGGCCCTTGTGGTCATTACCTTAGTAAACACCTATGAACCTACATGTATTTCTCCAGGAAGTAGTTTATTTATAATATGTCTTGGCTAAATCTCCACAGTAGGAAGCAGCCAAAGTGGTAGAATTGAATGTAGCACTGAGCTGCATTCTAAATTTTTGAATGTAGGTACAAAATTCAAGGATTCATAGGTCTGTCACTGTCACAGACTGACATTTTTCATTGCACTCTTTTCTCTTGTTGGGGATGTATGACATCTGTGCAGGATGCAGACATTTCTGGTCCACAGCAATTAAGGAGCCTCAATCGCCACTACTAACTCCAAAGTGGCAGCGTGACAGAAAACACCACAGCACACGAGTAAACTTCCACAATTTCACCTGAGAGCACAACAGGAACATGTTCTATTTTCCTCTGACTGGACTATATACCTCTGTCCACCCCAAATGTAATCCCTTATGAAACACTTAAGAGCAATGTGTTCCAGTTTAAGACCTCTGACTCACACTCAAAATAAATTCAAGTCTGACCACTCAAACACTTGTGGGAAGACTGACACAGATTTCTACATGCCTTTCAAAGGATGATCAATTATTTAAAATTAAATATCAAAATAAATGATGGCTATGACCAGAAGCAGCCAGGCATTCAAGGTGACCTGAGTATCAAACAGGTATAAGCACTCTCTAAACTCTGCAGAATACAGTGATTGTCCATCCTCAATGTAAAGTAAGAAAAACATTTAATAATAAATAAAATGATTGCAAAAATGTAAATCAATAACTTTCAATAAACACCAGAATTCAATCACTAGGAATGAAAATTAAACTGTAGGGTAGAAGTCCATAATTTTAGAAAAAACTCTGAATAACTGAACTTTCTTAATGTAACCAGAGAATACTGTCACTGGTCTGATCTAAAATATAATAGCAAGGCAAAGGCAGGCTTACAGTTTTTTGGTGATTCCTTTTGCTTGGGTGTCTACTGTCCAGCACTGTAACTGACTGCAGCAGTGTCTTTTATAGGCCAGGTTAACAGTATCAACTGTCTAATTTAAAAAATAACAATCATCTGTTTGAAAATGTTTTTTCCTGTCAGTCATCTGTTCAGTAATCACCTAGCAACCAGGAACGTTCTAATGACATCAACTACTGATCAAATGATTCTCCACGGACAGTTTGTACTTTAGAATCTCCCTCACAAACATGTGCAACTAGAAATGTATGAAAATGCTGACAGATTTTTTAAGCATTTTGTATAAGCAGGGGAATACTCAACTTTTTAAAAACTTATTTAAATTTTCACAATTAGACATGCTGGCATACAATACAAGTTAATCTGAGATTATGCACAAATCTCTGGCCAGACATGCTAACATATATGACAGCGTTTACATTTTCTTAACATTTCTCCCCTCCTTATGACTCAAGCATGATTTTCAAGTGACCCTTAAAAACTGATACTTGAGAAGAATGGGTCTTTCTGGGAATATTAACCCCATTCCTCACCTGGACAGTCCATCTGCACTGGCATTGTTAACCACACTGGGATGTTGTATGGTCATGTCATATGCTTGCAATCCTAGACTCCACCTCAGTAACTTGGCATTTTGCTTACTGACCCTATTAAGCCATGTTAAAGGGTTATGATCTGTGAATACAGCAGAAAAAAGCTCAGTAGAAACTGATGAAGCTAGCCGAGGCACAAACACCAAAACCATGAAAAAAAATCTTCTGCTAAACACCACAGCTTATTCTCTGCTGATAAAACACTTATACCAGACAAGTGCATAGATAAAACAACCACTTTATTCAAAGAACGAACAAAAACAGTGAGAGCTTTCGGTTGTAATAGCCTTCTTCAGATCTTAAAAAAGCAATCATCTGAACAATTTAAAAAACAAGTGACAATCAATTAAACTCATTGTTTAAAGCTTATAGACCAATAAAAAGCATTTATTGCTATCTAAAACATTAATTTATGCCTAATCCTATTATAGGCCATTTAAAAATCAGTAGACCAATCTCTAGAAAAAAAAGGGGAGGGAGTTTTAAAATATTAGGAGTAATACTTACAATTATCTAAACATAAGTATATATATATATATATATATATATATATATATGTAAAGTTGTTAATAACATGTATAGAATCCTTGGTAATCATTAAATTGCCATGTATAGATGTTCTTCGTGTTTCACTGTTGCACTCATCACATTTGGATTATCTGCTTGCAGTATCCCTCATTCGGCCTGATTATCAAAATCTTGGGTCCTGCATCTGTTGCTGTCTCATCTTCCATGACATCAGGTAGTCATGGGTATAAAGCATGCAGCCGACACCATTACAGCAGTCTTTCTTGCCGTGCGATGCTCGAAGCAGAAGCAGTTTGCAAGTGCCAGTCGGCCGACTCCTGAAATTTTTGTTTTTGAGTTTCAGAACCAAAATCTTCAACTAAAGCTAAGTACCCCGTTGGGGAAACTTTTTCTTGCTCTAAACCGATGTCAGTAAAAGTCAGTAATTGCATTTCTTGTGGAAAGCAAATATCTCATAAAGATTTTAATTTGTACTTTATTCCTTGCCTAGGCCCTGACCACGACGTACCTCGCTGTTGCTTTTGTGTCTTATTTAATCCACTAACTATTCGGCGTCGGTATATTTACGTCTCTAAATATTTTGGTATTCGGTTCAATTATCCAGATATGTCTTTGGTAAGCAATCCGACTACCAACATTCCATAAAAACGCAAAGATAAAGGCAGAGACAGGCCGCCTAGGTCCAAAGCTGCCAACGACACTTCTCCTAAGCTAGTCGCCAGTTCGCAGGTACTCATTGAGGTGCTTTTGCAGCCCCTGATACCCGCTAATTCAGATTTGCAGGCCTCTACTGAGACCCATTCGGAGTCTGGTATGCTGCGAGATGCTTCAACTGTGGAACCTGCTGATGTCTCTCCCTCGGATGGGTCCAGAGCTGCTGTGCAGTCACCGGCTTCTGAGGGTGTATTCAGGCCTACTGACTTGCCTATTAAACCAACGCCATCTTCTTCTTCAAGGCCTAAAACTCAAACCATGCCTAGAAAAACGACGCCCAGACAGCATGGTCAGGCCTCTATGCCTAAAAAACAAATGATAAGAATGCCTGAAGACCTTATTACTGTAATCAGGGGAAGCCAGCCTTCCCCCTCTTAGAGACCTAGGACTGAATTTGCCTACGATACTTCTGATCAGGATTCTAAAATTTCTGTTTCCTCTGATGACCAGGATTTACCCATATCTACCTATGAGGATTCTGATGCAGAGGACTCTATTCCCTCTGCTTCCACTCCAGAGGATTTCTCTTTTGGTGAAACTTTACATGCTCTTAGGGAGCATTTCCGCTGGGAAAGCCAGGATTACTGTGATTCTAAAAAGAGGCTTAGGGATTTCTTACTCCTGCCCCAACACAGGCCTTTAGCTATCCCCCCTGTACTGGACATTGTTGATGATGCCTTTTCAGAATCTATCTTGGCCCCTGATTCTTTACCTCCTGCTCCCAGAAAATCTGATTGATATTACAGGGTTCCTGACTCTCACAAATTCCTTTTTAAAAATCCTACTGCAGATCCTGAGACCATTTCACAGGGACCCAAGGGCATTAAGGCTACTACTGCCAAAAATCCTACCCCCTCTGATAGAGATTCCAGGGTGCTGGATAGATGGGGTAAGAAGGTATACACTTCTGCAACCTTGGCTATTAGGGCCTTAAATTGCCAGTTTCATAAAAGTATCAACAGCATATCATTGGAACAGAAAATTATGTTGATTCCTGACTGTGCTGAAAATAAGGATATACAACATTTAATGCATTCTGTTGAACAAGTTGGAAAACATACTTTGCAATGTGGTTTTGATTCACTAGAGGCATCTTGCAGGGCTGCTGTCACTGGGTCTGTACTTAGAAGGCATGCTTGGCTTAAGGAGCAATCTTTGCCAGATCATGATAAAGCTGAATTGCTGAATGCTCCCTTAAATCAGGACCATCTGTTTGGCAACAAAGCAGAAGAAGTACTGAAAAAGATGGAAGAAAAAGTTAAATCTATGCAAACTGTTAAAGATTTCCTACAGGTACAGCCTCCAAGATTTAGTAGGCATTGGCCGTCTAAGAGTTGGTCCTTTCCTGCCTCTTCCAGGCCTTCTCAGCTCAAACCCAGAACCAGCAGAACACCCAGGCTTCAGTCCCAAGTTACGCACAGGACTAAGCAGTGCGGGGGCTCCCACTTCCAAATCAGGGAGTAGTAAGACTCCCCCTATGGTAAATTGTCTCAATAACTTAACTTTAAAACTTCCAAGCCCTTCTCAACTGACTGCTTCTTTAGGGGGAAAGATTGCTCTGCAGACAGAAAACTGGGAACTCATTACCCAGGACAAATGGGTTTTAAACATAGTTTCCCAGGGATACAGACTTCACTTCCACACGTTACCAACCCCAAATGGTTGGCCAGATCTACCCCCAATTCAGTGGGCAGAAGCTCAAAAGCAAGTACTTTCTATCTTAAGCATAAGGGCTATTCAAACTGTACCAGAAGAGGAAAAGGACAAGGTTTTGACTCAGGACTTTTCCTGGTACCCAGAAAAGACAACTCATGGTGTCCTATCCTGGACCTTTCTATCCTAAACATCTTTTTTGGTAATCCCAAAAGTCAAGATGCTAACTCTTCACTAGTTGCTTCCTAAGCTAAGCAACGATGCCTGGTTGGCAACACTGGATTTAAAGGAAGCTTACCTGCACATCCCAATCAGGGAATCTTTCAGAAGATACCTATGCATCAAAGCAGGCTACATACACTATCAGTTCTCTGCACTGCCCTTTGGCTTATCTACTGGGCCCAGGGTATTCACAAAGTGCCTAGCTCCAGTCATTGCATTTTACAGGCAAAGAAATATTCAAATATATCCATACCTGGATGATTGTCTAATTCAGGCAGAAAGCCAGGACATACTTTTGAATCATCTGGCATTTGTACACAAGGTGCTAACTTGTCTGGGGTACATCATAAACAAAAAGAAATCACATCTTGTACCCTGTCAACAAATTATATTCCTGGGAGCAAGCTTGAACACAACTTCCCAGATGGCTTTCCTCATGCCAGACAAGCAAATTCAATTGACAGCTTACTTCAAACTAATGGCCACAAAAACCCTGCTATCTGCAAGACAAATACTGCAAGCCTTGGGGTTCATGGCCTCCTGCATTCTCCTAATTCCATATGCAAGACTGCATATGAGGAAACTACAATGGCATCTAAAAAGCCTGTGGTGTCAACATTCTCAGGATCTAGAAGCAATGATTCCTATCATACCTTGCCTGCAGTTGGTGGGCAGAGGCCTGTCACCAAAACAAGGGACTACCATTCACTCTACCCCCTGCCGCCCAAACCCTAACTACAGACACATCAGATTATGCATGGGGGGCTCATCTGGCAGGGAAGTGCATTCAGGGCAAATGGAACCCAAGTCAAATGCACCTGCATATTAATCAAAAAGAAATGTTAGCTGTACAGAATGCTCTTGACAGCCTTCAATGACCACATTTTTCTGCGACGATTAATGTTAAGGACGGACAGCACCCTGCTATGTGGTACATAAACAAGCGGTGGGGGGGGGCATTCATACCCCTCTGTAGCCTAGCCATGACTCTGTGGAACACAGCCTTGAGCTACCAAGTACATTTACAGGCTCAATTCATGCCAGGAAAGCTAAATACACTGGCAGATGAACTAAGCAGAAATCTCATGGACCCACACGAGTGGAAACTGGAACCAAAGACTTTCAACATGTTGATAAACAAATGGGAGAGCCCAGATATAGACCTGTTTGCCTCCCCCAGAACTACTAGTTGAACAAATTCTGCACAAGGACTCCCCACAAAAAAGCTTGGAAAGTGGATGCAAGTGGATGCCCTGTCCTTCAACTGAAAAAAAAAATCTGTCAGTTTATTCCTTTCTTCCTCTGCCTCTTCTCTCCAAAGTACTACTAAAGATCAAACAGGACAAACCAAGGATGATACTGATTGCACCAGACTGGCCACACCAACACTGGTACCCCCTCTTGCGCAGTGTGTCACTGCTGGCACCATGGCACCTGCCTCAGAGCCCTACCCTGTTGTCCCAGCAGGAGGGCCAGATTCTGCATCCTCAGCTTCAAACCTTGAACCTGGCAGCCTGGCTAATTGCTTGACCTCTCCTTTACCATCCCTCAGTAAACAAGTGTTGGATGTCATTTTGGAGGCAAGAAGGCCTAGTACTAGCAAATCTTATGCTGAAAAATGGAAAAGATTCTGTTCCTGGAACCAAACTCAAGGGATGGGCACAGCAGTGCCCAATTTACCTCAGATTCTTCAATACTTAACTGAGATGCTTCACAAGGGCCTTTCTTTTTCCTCCATCAAAACTCATGCTTCAGCCATTTCAGTTCATTACAACACAGAACCACCCCTCTTCTCTCATCCACTGCTGAAGCAGTTCCTCAGAGGGGTAAAAACCTAAGACCACCCAGGAGAGCCCTAACTCCAGCCTGGGACCTTAACTTTGTATTGGAAAAACTCACTCTACCTCCTTTTGAGCCAGCTGCAAGTGAAGAGTTAAAATTCCTTTCTTGGAAAGCAGCCTTCCTTTTAGCAATTACTTCAGCTAGAAAGGTATCTGAATTACAGGCCCTTATGGCAGTGGAGCCTTTCATCATCTTTCATGTGGACAGGGTGTCCCTCCCGACCAACCCCTCCTTCATGCCCAAGGTGGTATCCATTGTGGCTCTTAATCAGTCCATTCATTTACCAACCTTCTTTCCTAATCCACAGAACAAAGGGGAATGGATACTGCAGTCCTTAGATGTGCACAGACAACTTAGATTTTACTTGGACAGGACTAAACCTAAAAGGAAATCTGAACAATTGCTGGTGGCATTTGCTGCAGGGGCAGAGGGGAAGGCCATTTCAAAGTAAACCATTTCTAAATGCATAGGCCATTGCATTAATTTCTGCTATAAGCACCATGAAAAACCTATTCCACAGGGGATAAGGCCGCACTCAACCAGGGCTGCATCTGCCTCTGCAGCCTTTCTCAGAGGTGTCCCTACCAGGGACATCTTAGAAGCTGATACCTTGAGTTCTGTACATACTTTCACCAAGCATTACCATTTGCCTTTTTTCTCTAAATCCAGAGCTGGTTTTGCCACTTCAGTCTTGCAGGGACTTATAGCTGGTCCTAATGCTATCTAGATTCCTCCTCCCATCCTTAACTTTGGGAATCTACCCAAATGTGCTGACTGCAACAGTGAAACACGAAGAACATAGTACAGCTGTGTACACTTAACATAAATGTAGATGTTCGAGTGTATTTACTGTTGCAGTCCTGGTTACCCTCCCTCCAGCCCCCTGACTTCTTTTGGCTATACTGCTATCCTCTTTTACTATGCTTAAAAGCTTTTTGGTGTATTTGCTTTTTTGTTGGAGTTATAACCTTGCATATTTATATTTAATTGCTTCCCATTAGGGGGGCACCTGACATCTGGGGCAAGAAAAACTGATGTAATGGCATTCTCTGCATGCTTTATACTCCTGACTACCTGACGTCATGCAAGATGAGACAGCAACCGACGCAGGACCCAAGACTTTGATAATCAGGCCGACTGAGGGCTACTGCAAGCAGATAACCCAAATGTGATGACTGCAACAGTGAATACACTCGAACATCTACATTTATTGTAAGTGTACACAACTGTACCTTCCTGCTTGGGTAGCACTTAGTCTTTTAAACAACAATACCATAGGGACGGAGACCAAATGGTTTCCGCATCAAGACAAAAAGTCAAAAAACCATTACAACGTATTAAATCACAAAGCCTTCAAGCCTATCATTGTCATTGAGCAAGAACATTACACCAATGGCTGATAGGGGATGGAGTTCAAACAGAGAAATGAAGAACACACCTTTTGAATCAAAACTTATGTGTATGTTAGTGACTGGCAGTGGTAACTGCAAGAAACGGCAAGGTTTGATTTAATCCTTCAAATAAAAATGTAGGTCCCATATAACCAGTAGCTAATCATAACGTGCAACTCATCCTCTAGAGATGAAACCAAACACAAATATCCTTCAAAAGATGTCTATATGAAGACAAAAGTATTATAATACATCTCGTACAAAATCTACATATCCGTCCAGCCTATCACTAAACTTTAAGGAGATGAATATCATAAAGGGAGCGCTTTTTTGGTCTCTCCCTTAGAGGCATGAATCAATAATAGCTGTTCTATGCTTAGACAATCATGTTGTTAACTTGCAAATTACAACCAATCATAATCAACTAGATGGTTTCTGTGCCTAAGCATCAACTAAAATTTTATAGCGTGCAATCACGCTAACTAATAAAGTACTAATAAAAGCCAAAATACAGATTAACTTCAGCTACATCTCTTTGAACATCTAATAAGACTAAAAACCATTTTAAACTGTATAAACTAATAATTAGAGCGACCATAAGATACAATCGCAAAAAACACATTCATAACTTTTGAATCCCTCAAAACTACCTCTTATCAGAATAAAGAAGGGGGTTGCAAAGCAGCAGCTTATCTATACAATCTATCATTAGTTTAGTGGAAATAAGCATTCAGAAAAGCTAACTAAAAGTCCTATTGCTAGAGACCTAGAGTAATAGCCATTGCCACATCCTTAGACAAATATAAGGTTGCCTAGGGAATCTTAGCCAAACGTAATAAAATAAACAGTTCTATACCTAAGCTTAGAGCTAAATCTCTCGTTCGAACAATAATATTGAATCAAATGGAAAGGCACACATGAGCAAAAATACAAAAAAATCAAAATATTAAAAAACAAATAGAAAACAAAAAATGTAAACTGCGAAAGGCCATGCCTACTACATATAACTTCCATACAGCCATCTAGTACCAGAGCTGCAACAAGGGACAAAAAACTTTGGTGGCCTACATAGGGTGAAATATGGACTATATAAAAAACATAAGAGTCTTGGGCAGATAAAACTTTAGAACCAGTTTTAGAAGTATATTAACTCCATCGTCTTTCACTTACATCACCATATGAAGGACCAGTCAATCCTTGCCATTACAGTTATTGACCAATGAACACAGGCTCAACTAAAGTGTCATATAGGAACCAGTGTACCCACTTTCATAACCAGATAAAAAAAACACACAGTCTTTACTGTGGGAAGTATAAACTAATAAACACAGGCTCAGCTAAAGGGCCATGAATGACCCAATACATATGGGGACTAATGGTGGTGACAATAAGAAACATATTGAGCTCGATGAATTCACTAGGAATCACTTCTTGCAAGAGGGTGGCCACTAACCAGTTTGTCAACCAGTCATGTAATTCTCTGAAAGAGACTATCAATCACAATTAAACTTAGAACACAAAGCTAGCGCCTCTATTAATCAACGCTGCCTCACAAAATGCTATAAAACCTTTTAAATGAAACTAAATGAATAATCAAACACATATATAAATCAAAAATAATAACAGAATACATCTTCATAATGGTAATAAATTACCATAACTTAGAATTAGGATACCTAACATAGACGTTTTCGCAATAGGTGATACTTCTAGTGAGTGGCTAATCATATCGTCCCATGAGGGAGATCAACCAATCACCATGCAGCTTTACAGCCATCTCAGGCAAAGCAATGCTGCAGAACAGCTACTGTGTTTTTATATTTGCATAATAAAATAAAAATGAAGTAGTTATCCAAGAGCTGCAAGTTAACCTTAACAGAACGATTAATCAATCACTCAATTACATTAGGAAAAGCTTCCAGTCGTCATACTTCAAACAACCTGACAGAACTCAGTATTGTTCAGCGATACAACCTCATCATTATACTTGGCTTCAGTAATACCAAAAATGATAATCATTATTTATAATTAAAATGCCTAAGATAAACATTTTCATTATAGGTGGGCCCTTCTAGTGAATGGCCAATCATATCATCCCCAAAGGGAGATCAACCAATCACCATACAGCTGTACAAGCAACTCTAGCAAAGCAATGCTACAGAACGAACAACTGTTAAGTTTTTAGATTCGCATAGTAGGAAAAAAATAAAAATTAAATAATTATCCAAGAGCTGCAAGCCAGTCGCTCAGTTACATTAGGAAAAGCTTCCTGTCATCATACTTCGAATAATCTAACAAAACTCAACATAGTTCAATGAGACAACCTCGTCATTGTACTTGGCTTTGATAGTACCAAACCTGATATAATGAACGCATAATAAGCATTCTAAGTTTAATTGTGATTAATAGTCTCTTTCAGAGAATTACATGATTGGTTTATAAACCGGTTAGTGGCTACCCTTTTGCAATAGGTGATTCCTAGCGAATCCATTGAGATCAATATGTCTCTTATTGTCACCACCATTAGTCCTCATATGTATTGGGTCACTCATGGCCTTCAGTTAAGCCTGTGTCTATTGGTTTATACTTTCCACAGTTAGGACCATTTGTTTTTTTTTATCTGGTTATGAAAGTTGGTACACTGGTTCCTATATGACCCTTTTGCTGAGCCTGTGTTCAATGGTGAATAATTCTGATGGTAAAGATTGACTGGTTCTTCATATGGTGATGTAAGTGAATGACCAGTGGAATCAATGCACTTTTAAAACAGGTTCTAAAGTTATATCTACGCAAGACTCTATGTTTTTTCTATAGTCCATATTTCACCCTATATAGGCCACCAAAGATTTTTGTCCCTTGTTGCGGCTCTGGCACTTGATGGCTGTATAGAAGCTATATGTAGTAGGCATGGCCTTTTGTGCTTTATATTTTTTATGTTTTCTATTTGTTTTTTAATATTTTGATTGTTTTTTTTTTATTTTTGCTCATGTTATGTGTGTCGTTCCATTTGATTCAATGTTATTGTTCTAACGAGAGATTTAGCTCTAAGCTTAGGTATAGAACCTGTTTATTTTATTACATTTAGCTAGGATTCCCTAGGCAACCGTATATTTGGTTAAGGATGTGGCAATGGCTATTACTCTATGTCTCTAGCAATAGGACTTATAGTGAGCTTTTCTGATTGCTTATTTCCACGAAACTAATGATAGATTGTATAGATAAGCTGCTGCTTTGCAACCCCCTTCTTTATTCTGATAAGAGGTAGTTTTGAGGGATTTGAAAGTTATGAATTTTTTTTTTTGCGATTGTATGTTATGGTCGCTCTAATTATTATTTTATATAGTTTTAAATGGTTTCTACGAAGCTAATGATAGATTGTATAGATAAGCTGCTACTTTGCAACCCCTTTCTTTATCCTGATAAGAGGTAATTATGAGGGATTTGAAAGTTATGAATGTGTTTGTTTGCGATCGTATCTTATTGTTGCTGTAATTATTATTTTATATAGTTTAAAATTGCTTTCAGTCTTATTATTAGATGTCCAAAGAGAGGTATTTGGAATTAATTTGTATTTTGGCTTCTATTAGTATTCCATCAGATAGTATGATTGCACGCTATAGAACTTTAGTTGATGCTTGGGGACAGAAACCATCTAGTTGATTATGATTGGTTGTAAGTTCCAAGTCAACAACATGATTGGCTAAGTACACAATAGCTATTATAGGTTCATGCCTTTAAGGGAGAGACCAATAAAGAGCTCCTTTTATGTTATTTATTTCCTTAAAGTTTAGTGATTTGCTGAACGAATATGTAGATTTTGTATGCGATCTACAATAATTCTTTTGTCTTTCTAAGGACATCTTTTGAAGGTTATTTGTGTTTGGTTTTACCTCTAGAGGATGAGCTGTATATTATGATTAGCTACTGGTTATATGGGATATATCTTTTTATATGAAGGATTAAATTAAACCTTGCCATTTCCTGCAGTTACTACTGCCAGTTGCTAACATACACATCAGTTTTGATTAAAGAGGTGTGTTCTTCATTTCTGTTTGTTTGAACTCCACCCCCTACCAGCCATTGGTGTAATGATGTTTTTCATGTTTTACTGTTGCAGTCATTACATTTGGGTTATCTGCTTGCTGTAGCCCTCAGTTGGCCTGATTATCAAAGTCTTGGGTCCTGCGTCGGTTGCTGTATCATCTTCCATGACGTCAGGTAGTCAGGGGTATAAAGCATGCAGCCGACGCCATTACATCAGTCTTTCTTGCTGTGCAGTGCCCGAAGCAGAAGCAGTTTGCAAGTGCTGGTCTGCTGAGTCCTGAAATTTTTGTTTTCGAGTTTCAGAACCGAAGTCTTCATCTACAAGTACCCCATTGGGGAAACTTTTTCTTGCTCTAAACCGATGTCCCACAGAGCACAATCATAAAGTTTCCCTTATAAACAAACGCATTCAAAAACTGAGAAAACTAATAACCTCATGCATATCAAAACTAGCTCTACGTGGAGACATCCACCCCAGCCCTGGCCCTACCATCTCCAACTCCAATCCTCATAATCAGACAAGAAACCACAACTTCTCCCATATTACAGCCAATAGAAAGCCAAGTGACTTCCTGCTACTAAGCCTAAATATTAGACGTATATCCAACAAAGTCCATGAACTCCATGCCACCATATACTTGTACTCCCCAGATATAGTCATCCTGACAGAAACCTGGCTAAAACATCACATTACCAGTGAGCAAATACTCCCTACAGGTTATGGCATACTAAGAGTAGACCGGCTAAACAAGAAAGGAGGTGGTGTAGCTATGATATTTAAACAGCATCTAAACATCCAGATCTTAAAGTCATCAGCTCCACAAATAGGCAATGAAGAAATAATATATACCAACCTCAAAATAAACCAAAACAAAACCATCAACATAATTGGATGCTACTTCCCACCTGGCCAAAACATCCCTCCACTAGAAAACCTCAGCTGGTCTACCCACCATCTCCCCCATCATGTAAACCTTCATGGCTTCACCCAACTAGTCCAGTCGCCAACCAAGATAAATAAAAGCTCTAGCAAGCACACTACCCTGGATTGGATACTAGTCAGTAAGAGCCCCCAGTCATATATAACAGGCTGCTTATCAGATAGCCTCAGTGATGACTCCCCAACATTCCTACTCAAAAAATACCTATACCAAGCTAAACCGGTCATCTACCGTCAAATACATAAAAACTTTAACCCACTCACATTCATCTCATCCCTCAAAGAATGTAACTGGCATCCTCTAAAGTACCTCAGTCTTGATGTCGCAGTTGAATTTTTTAATACTACCTACCCGAGCATCCTTAATTACCATGCCCCCATAAGACTTTCCAGAATCAAAAGCATAACCCTCCCCATGGCTACAGAAAACCACTAAGTCAGAAATAAAAACCGGGGATAAAGTCTGGGAGCATTGGCGCAAAACCAAAACCTCCTCAACTAGACAGAAATTCCTAGAACTACCCAATAGAGTCAAAAAGATAATAAAACAGGACAAATTCCAATACTACCAGTCTGCCCTAGACTCCTCCCAACACAGCCCCAAACAATTCTGGTCCTCCATAAACTCCATCCTTCACCCAGGTAAAGTCAGTACCCCTCCTCCTAACATTCCTCACTCCTCAGAAAATATTGCTACCTCATTCAACACACACTTCACACAAACCATACTATTACTAGCTAAACAACACAACCCCCTCCCCTCCAACCCACACCTTCATCTAGTAATCTCCCCACCGCCTTCTCTTTTTCTCCGGTACCTACCTCAAACATAAAAAAACTCTTAACTAAAGTTAAGCCCACCAAATTAGCAGCAGACAACCTCCCAAGTGAATACCTACAAATCGCAGCTGATGCTCTGGCTTACCCAGTATCCATCCTGATTAAATTATCTCTGTCAGAAAGTTACATTCCCACACTGTGGAAAGTATCACATATAATTCCCCTCCACAAAGGCAGACCCTCCACAGAACTAACCAATTACCGCCCCATAGCTATTCTCTCCACTCTCCAAAATACTAGAGAGATGCATACACTCTCAGGTCTGACTACCTCCTTACTAACAACCTTCTTTCCAATACTCAGCATGGTTTCCGACCAAACCATAGCACCACCACTGCCTTACTCTCCTTTGCTAACACTATCCTTCAGCATAAAAACAATGGCTATCTCTCCTCTGCTACTTTCCTAGACCTATCTAAAGCATTTGACATGGTCCCACACAAACAACTTCTCTCTGTCCTCAGTAACCTATCCTTCTCACAATCAGTCACCAACTGGTTTCAGACTTACCTGGCTGACTGCCAACAATCCATTGTATGGCAGAATGACATATCTCCCCAACTACCTGTCTCCATAGGGGTTCCCCAAGGATCCATCCTTGGACCCCTACTCTTCTCTGTTTTCACCAATAATCTAGCCTTTGCCATCAAACATGGCACACTCATACAATACACAGATGACTCCACCATCATCTGCTCAGCCCAGTCCCTACCCAAACTGCAAAAAGTCACACAGGAAGCCTTTTCCTGTGTTGAAACTTGGTTATCCGATGCCCAATTTAATATTCAAACCAAATAAAACTAAACTACTCATCTTCCAACCCACCAAACATATTCAAAACAACTCTCACTTTAACATCACAGCAAAAGACAACACCACTATATACCCAACTGAACACAACAAATTGCAATTAGTGGAAATAGACAATAAACTAAAATTTGACATTAACATATCCATGAACATAAAAAAAGTCCACAAAAACTAGGAGTGTTATACAGAAATAAGCAACTTCTCACCAAAGCAGCAAAGATTTCAGTAGCAAATTCCCACCTTATCTCCACCCTACCTTTTGCCTCTCCAATATATACCAACCTAAGGCAATGCAATCTAAACAGGCTAGAGACCTGCTACAACAAAATCGCCAAATTCGCCACAGGGGCATCCTACCGTAGTCACCACTGTCTCTCACTTGCTGAACTGGGCTGGCTTGAACTCCCTCACCTCCTTCAGTGGTATCAACTCTCACTCGCCCACAAACTAGTAAACCATCCACTAAATGTCCCATCCCTCCAGAATCTACTCCAACCCTATCGCACCACCAGACCATTAAGATCCAGCAACAAAAATCACTTGCAGATCACTAAAGCCAATAACTCTTCTGGTGAAGCACTATTCTCTTGCACCATAGCCAAATTATGGAACTCCCTCCCACCACAATTACCTCCATACCATCATGCACCCACTTCAAAACTTTACTAAAAGTGCACCTAAAAACATGCTGGCTATGCCCTTGCAACTCCCACTCTAATATCACCCACCCCATCCAACCACTACCTTTCTTTCCACTCCACTAACTACCTTGATTATAGCAAGCTCAGATGCTCATAAGCCTAGTACTTACAATAAGAAGTTCCTGCTGTATAATAACATTTGCTGATGTCTGTTATGTACTTCACAGATAAAGATTCTAGCTGTCTACTGATGTGCTATGTTCTTCATCTGTAAATATGTTGTAAGTAATTGCTATGTAAATTGTTAATCACTATGTAATCCAATGTAACTACTGTCTGTTTATTTTAACTGTGGAGCTTTTCTCCCCGGGCCTCCGCTGAAAATGGACCTACGTCCAGTCGGACACTCCCGGTCAACAAATATAAATAAATAAATAAATAAAAATGTCAGTAAAAGTCAATAATTGTATTTCTTGTGGAAAGCAAATACCTCATAAAAATTTTCATTCGTACTGTATTTCTTGCCTAAGCCCTTTCCACAACGTACCTCACTGTCGATTTTGTGCCTCATTTAAACCACAAACTATTTGTCAGTACATTTTCACTTCTAAATATTTTGGTACTTGGTTCAATTATCCAGATATGTTTTCAGTAAGCCACCCAACTACCAACATTCCAAAAAAACGCAAAGATAAAGACAGAGCCTAGGCCCATGCCGGCTATTCTTCTCCTAAGCTAGTCGCCAGTTCGCCAGTACTCAGTGAAGCACTTTTGCAGCCCCTGATACCCACTACTTCAGATTCACAGGCCTCTACTGATGCCCATTCAGAGTCTGGTATGCCCCGAGATGCTTCAACTGTGGAACCTGCGGATGGCTCTACCTTGGATGGGTCCGGAGCCACTGTGCAAGCACCGGCTTCTGAGGGTGTATTCAGGCCTACTGACTTGAATATTAAACTGACACCATCTTCTTCTTCTAGGCCTAAAACTCAAACCATGCCTAGGAAACTGATGCCCAGACCGCTTGATCAGGCCTCTATGCCTAAAAATCAAATGAAAAGAATGGCTGAAGACCTTATTACTTTAATCGGGGAAAGCCAACCTTCCCCCTCTGAGACCTAGGACTGAATTTGTTTATGATACTTCTGACCAGGATTCTGAAATTTCTGCCTCCTCTGATGACCAGGATTTACCCTTATCTACCTATGAAGATTCTGATACAGAGGACTCTATTCCCTCTGCTTCACCCCCCAGAGGATTTTTCTTTTGGCGAAACCTTGCATACTCGTAGGGAACATTTTCACTGGGAAAGCCAGGATTACTCTGATTCTAAAAAGAGGCTTAGAGATTTCTTACTCCTGCCCCAACACAGGCGTTTAGCTATCCCTCCTGTGCTGGACATTGTTGACGATGCCTTTTCGGAATAATAGCTTAGCCCCTGACTCTTTACCTCCTGCTCCCCAGAAAACCTGATAGATATTACAGGTTTCCTGATTCTCATAAGTGCCTTTTTAAAAATCCTACTGCGGACCCTGAGACCATTTCACAGAGACCCAAGGGCATTAAGGCTACTACTGCCAAAAATCCTACACCCTCTGATAGAGATTCCAGGGCCCTGGATAGATGGGGTAAGAAGGTATACACCTCTGCAACCTTGGCCATCAGGGCCTTAAATTGCCACTTTCATATGTTAAAGCATCAGCACCATATTATTGAGTTGCTTAAACAGAAAATTATGTTGATTCCTGATTGTGCTGAAAATAAGGATTTACAGGACGTAATGCATTCTGCTGAACAGGTTGGAAAACATACTTTGCAATGTGGTTTTGATTCACTAGAGGCATCTTGCAGGGCTGCTGTCACAGGGTCTGCACTTAGAAGGCATGCTTGGCTTAAGGAGCAATCTCTGCCAGATCATGTTAAAACTAAATTGCTGGATGCTCCCTTAAATCAGGAACTGCTGTTTGGTGACAAAGCAGAAGAAGGTCTTAAAAAGATGGAGGAAAAGGCTAAATCTATGCAAACTGTTAAATATTTCTTACAAGTGCAGCCTCCTAGATTTAGTAGGCATTGGCCCTCAAAAAATTGGTCCTTTCCTGCCTCTTCCAGGCCTTCTCAGTTCAAACCCAGAACCAGCAGAACACCCAGGCTTCAATCCCAGGGTATGCACAGGATTAAGCAGTGCGGGGGCTCCCACTTCCAAATCAGGGAGTAGTAAGACTCCCCCCTATGGTAAGCTGTCTCAATGACTTAACTTTAAAACTTCCAAGCACTTCTCAACTGACTGCTCCTTTAGGGGGAAAGATTGCTCTGCAAACAAAAAACCTGGAACTCATTACCCAGGACAAATGGGTTTGAAACATAGTTTCCGTAGGATACAGATTTCACTTCCACACGCTACCAACCCCAAACGGTTGGCCAGATCTACCCCCAAATCAGTGGGCAGAGGCTCAAAAACAAGTACTCTCTCTCTTAAGATTAAAGGCTATTCAGATTGTACCAGAAGAGGAAAGGGGCAATGTTTCTACTCCAGACTTTTCCTGGTACCCAGAAAAGACAACTCATGGCGTCATATCCTGGACCTGTCTATCCTAAACTCCTTTTTGGTGATTCCAAAATTCAAGATGCTAACTCTTCACCAGTTGCTTCCCATGATAGGCAAAGATGCCTGGTTGGCAACACTGGATTTAAAGGAAGCCTACCTGCACATCTCAATCAGGGAATCTTGCAGAAAATACCTGCGCTTCAAAGCAGGCTGCATGCACTATCAGTTCTCTGCACTGCCCTTTGGCTTATCTACTGCACCCAGGGTATTCACAAAGTACCTATCTCCAGTCATTGCATTTTGCAGGCAAAGAAATATTCAAATATACCCACACCTGGACGATTGTCTAATTGAGGCAGAAAGCCAGGACATACTTCTTAATCATCTGGCATTCGTACAGAAGGTGTTAACTTGTCTGAGGTACACCATAAATAAAAAGAAATCACATCTTGTACCCTGTCAACAAATTATATTCCTGGGAGCAAGCTTGAACATAACTTCCCAGTTGGCTTTCCTCACGCCAGAGAAACAAATTCATTTGACAACTTACTTCAAACTACTAGCCACAAAAACCCTGCTATCTGCAAGGCAAATACTGCAAGCCTTGGGGTTCATAGCCTCGTGCATTCTACTAATTCCATATGCAAGACTGCATATGAGGAAACTACAATGATATCTAAAAGGCCTATGGTGTCAACATTCTTAGGATCTCGAAGCAATGACCCCTATCATACCTTGCCTATGGTTAGAATTCATTTGGTGGGCAGAGGCCTGCCACCAAAACAAGGGACTACCATTCACTCTACCTCCTGCTGCCCAAACCCTAACAACAGATGCATCAGACTATGCATGAGGGGGCTCACCTGGCAGGGAAGTGCATACAGGGAAAATGGAGCCCAAGTCAAATGCACCTGCATATCAATCAAAAAGAAATGTTAGCTATATAGAATGCTCTGACAGCCTTCAAGGACCACATTCTTCCAGGACAATTGATGGTAAAGAGGGATAACACCACTGTTATGTGGTACATAAACAAGCAGGGGGGTACCCATTCTTACCCCCTCTGCAGACTATCCATGGCTCTGTGGAACACAGCCTTGAGCTACCAAGTGCATCTACAGGCTCAATTCCTGCCAGGAAAACTAAATACACTGGCAGGCAAACTAAGCAGAAATCTCATGGACCCACACGAGTGGAAACTGGAACCAAAGATTTTCAACATGTTGATCAACAAATGGGGGTTCCCGGATATAGACCTATTTGCCTCCCCCCAGAGCTACCAATTGGACAAATTCTGTGCAAGGACTCCCCAAAACAAGCTTGGAAAGTGGATGCTCTGTCCTTCAACTGGAAAAATCTATCAGTTTATGCCTTTCCTCCTCTGCCTCTCCTCTCCAAAGTGCTGCTAAAAATCAAACAGGACAAACCAAAGAAGATACTGATTGCACCAGACTAGCAATGCCAACACTGGTACCCCCTCTTGTGCAGTGTGTCACAGCTGGCTCCATGGCACCTACCTCAGACCCCTACCCTGCCGTCTCAGCAGGAGAGCCCACCTCCAGCTGCAAACCCTGAACGTGGCAGCCTGGCTAATTACCTAATCTCTCCATTACCATCCCTCAGTAAACAAGGGTTGGATGTCATTTTGGAGGCAAGGAGGCCTAATACTAGAAAATCTTATGCTGAAAAATGGAAAAGATTCTGTGCCTGAAACGAAACTCAAGGGATTGCCACATCAGCACCCAATTTACCTCAGATTCTTCAATACTTAACTGAGATGCTTCACAACAGCCTTTCCTTTTCCTCCATTAAAATTCATGCCTCAGCCATTTCAGCTCATTACAACACAGAGCCACCCCTCTTTTCTCATCCACTACTCAAGCAGTTCCTCAGAGGGGCCAAAATCTTAAGACCACCCAGGAGAGCCCCAACTCCTGCGTGGGACCTTAATTTTGTATTGTTAAAATCACTCTTCCCCCTTTTGAGTCAGCTGCAACTGCAGAGTTAAAATTTCTTTCTTGGAAAGCAGCCTTCCTTTTAGCAATCACTTCAGCAAGAAGGGTATCTGAATTACAGGCCCTTATGGCAGTGGAGCCTTTCATCATTTTTCATGCGGACAGGGTGTCCCTCAGGACCCAATCCCTCTTTCATGCCCAAGTTGGTATCCAGTGTGGCTCTTATTCAGTCCATTCATTTGCCAACCTCCTTTTCTAACCCACAGAACAAAGGGGAACAGATACTGCATTCCTTAGATGTGCACAGACAACTTAGATTTTACTTGGACAGGACTAAACCTCAAAGGAAATCTGAACAACTGCTGGTGACATGTGCTGCAGGGGCAGAGGGGAAGGCTATTTCAAAGCAAACCATTTCTAAATGGATAGGCCATTGCATTCATTTCTGCTATAAGCACCATGGAAAACCTATCCCACAGGGGATTAGACCCCATTCAACCAGGGCTGCATCTACCTCTACAGCCTTTCTCAGAGATGTCCCTACCAGAGGCATCCTAGAAGCTACTACCTGGAGTTCTGTACATACTTTCACCAAGCATTCCCATTTGCCAATTTTCTCTAAATCCAGAGCTGGCTTTGCCACTGCAGTCTTGCAGGGCCTTATAGCTGGTCCTAATGCTATCTAAATTTCTCCTCCCATCCTTAGCTTTGGGAATCTACCCAAATATGCTGACTGCAACAGTGAAACATGAAGAACATAGTACAGTTGTGTACACTTACCGTAAATGTAGATGTTCAAGTGTATTGCAGTCCTGTTTACCCTCCCTCCAGCCCCCTGACTTCCTTTGTTTATACCTCTATTCTCCTTTACTATACTTAAAAGCTTTTTGGTGTATTTGCTTTTTTGTTGGAGGTATAACCGTGTGTGTGTGTGTGTGTGTGTGTGTGTGTGTGTGTGTGTGTGTGTATATTTAATTGCTTCCCACTAAGGGGGGCACCTGACATCTGGGGCAAGAAAAACTGATGTAATGGTGTCGGCTGCATGCTTTATACCCGTGACTACCTGACGTCATAGAAGATGAGACAACAACCGACTCAGGACCCAAGACTTTGATAATCAGGCCGACTGAGGGCTACTGCAAGCAGATAACCGAAATGGGATGACTGCAACAGTGAATACACTCAAACATCTACATTTATGGTAAGTGTACACAGCTGTACTTTGTTGCTTAATGACAATTATAGCTTGAAGACTTTGTGATTTAATATGTTATAATGGTTTTCTGACTTTTTGTCTTGATGAGGAAACCATTTGGTTTCCGTCCCTATGGTATTGTTGTTTAAGAGACTAAGTGCTACCCAAGCAGGAACTATCCATGGCAATTTAATGATTACCAGCTATTCTATACATGTTATTAAAAATATTATATAGGTTCATAGGTAAGTACTAGGCTATCTGCCCAGGGGCATTTATAAGCCTAGCCACAGAGTGATGGCTTTCGCCTCCCCATTAGATTAGTAACCTGGGCCTCTGTCTAACAGGGCTCCTGAAGTGATCCTAGGGTAGAACTTACGATTATCCATCCACTCATCAAGATTTTTCTTGAAGAGGGTCAGAGAGGAGCTCTGTCGAATATGGATTGGGATTCTATTCCAGAGTGAGGGGAGTAGCTGGGACAGGAATCTATCCCTCCAGTATGTCCTGTTTATTGTTCTGCATAGGTTCAAGCCGCTAGAATGAGTGGTTCTGAGGGATCTTGGTTTTTTTTGAGGTGAAGCATGTCCATTAGTTCAGGGTTTGACATGGCCCTATAGGTCAAACATAGGTCACCTCTGAGCAGACGGTAAGCGACTGAGAAGAGCTAGAGCTTTTTTAGTTGTGCATCATAGGGTAATTGTTTAAGGCCCTTAATCCTCTTAGTGAGGTACTTCTGTGGTCTTTCTCATTGTTGCAGGTGTCTAGTGAGGTACATCCCAAATGGGGAATTGTACTCTATTATGGGCCTAATGAGTGAAGAGTAAAGGGGCACAATCACCTCCTTGGATCTGGATGAGAAACCCATTGTGATCAGGTGTGCTACATAGAAGGATTTCCTGACCATTATGGCTATGTGGTTCTCAAAGGAGAGCATTCTATCTACTTGGGTACCCAGGTCCCTAATTACTTCTTCTGTGCTTAGTGGATTCCCATCTATGTGGTACTTTGTTTTTCCTAAATGGGATTACTATGCATTTTTTGGCATTTAGCTTGAGGCCATGACTTTGACACCAGGTGTTTGTCTCTGAGAGACCCTTTTGCAGGATGTCTGTGTCAGCCGGAGAGTCAGTTATTGCACCCAATTTACAGTCATCTGCGAACTTGGTTAGCAACAGTCCCTCCACATTTGCCTGTACTTCGGAGAAATATATACCGAACAGGAGGGGTCCCAGGACTGACCCCTGTGGGACTCCGCTTGTGACTGGTTTAGAGTCAGACATGGCACCTGCCACTCTTACCATGTGGGTTCTGTCTGAGAGCCAATTGGCAACCCATCTCGTGACATGGGGGTTGATATTTAAGCTGGTGAGTTTGTCAATGATTCCTGAGTGTGGGATGGTGTTGAACACCTTAGTGAGGTCCAGATATGCTGTGTGGACCACCTTCCCTTTATCTATGGCCTTGGTGACTGTTTTGAAGAAGTCGACCAAGTTCAGGAGGCAAGATCTGCCTTTAACAAAGCTGAACTGGGTGGGTTCCAGTGTCTGGAGGTTCCCAATGTCCCTGTTAATGAGCTCCATGACAATGCGTTCCATGGCTTTGCAGACCAAGTTAGTCAAGCTTATAGGGCGATAGTTCCCAGGGTCAGTTGTGGCTCCACCTTTGTGGAGTGGTACGACTGTTGCTGTACGCCATTCTTTGGGTACATAGCCTGTAGAGAGGCTGAGTTTGAATAGTGTTTTGAGATGGGGGGGTTAGTTCATTCTGAAGCTCGTGTAAGACACAACTTGGGATACCATCTGGTCCCATTGATGCTGTGTTTTTGGCCTTTGCAAGGGCTGTCTTTACTTGTGTGTCTGAGATATCTGGAACGCCACATTCTACTGGGATGGGTGCTAGCCCCTTTGGTGGAGAGGGAGGTGAAGTTTGCACTGAACTTGTCAGCCAGGATGTTGGCAATGTCAGTTGGTTCAGTGTATTTATGGCCATTATGCACTAGCTCGGAGCATATCTGAGAGTTTGCCCCTAGACTCTTGACATAGTTAAAGAAGGCCTTGTGGTTATCCTTAGAGTCACTGGCTATTTTTCTTTCGAAGTTGGCCTTGGATGATTTAATGAGGGAGCGCAGTTTTTTACTGATGTTAATCAGAGATGCCTTCTTATTTTGGGATTTTGTTCTATCTTGCAGGAGTTTCCTCCTTCTGTTGTAAAGTTTATTTATGGCCGGGGTCCACCAGACTGGCTTCCTCTTTTTTGAGGAGTTGGTCTTGGTTTTACTTGGGATGGCTCGGTCCATGCATTCATGAAGGTGTTCATAGAATGCGCTTGTAAAGGATTCTGCCAATGGGTCATCATTTTCCATTTGATTGGGAGCTTTGAAACTTCCCACCTCGGTCTTGAGGAGTGTGAAGTTGGCTTTAGAGAAGTTTTTTACCTTGATTTCCTTGACTGTGGGTGGGGTCGGGATGTGGATGTCCAGTGTGATTAGTTTGTGATCTGATCTTACCAATGACGAGTTTACCTCAGGTGTGGAACATAGGTTTTCCATGTTGGTGATGACCAGGTCCAGTATGTTGTCACCTCTTGTGGGAGTGGTGACCAGCTGTTCCAGGGCGTTTGAGTTTATAAACTCAAGGAAGCATTGGGCTAGGGCGTTTGAGCTTGAATAGTTTTCCCAGTCAATGTTTGGATAGTTGAAGTCACCCAGTAGCATGGTGTTGGGTAGAATCTTCATACTTTCTAATATTCTCAGGAATGCTGCGTGAGGGTCCTGAGACAAGGTGGGAGATCTGTGGCAAGCTATAAGTTGAACAGTCAATTTACCCGCTATCAATTGCACTTGGATGGTCTCAGATTCCACGTGCTGTGCTACTAGCCTGGAGGTGTGGGTGTTCTTGATGAATATGGACACACCCCCTCCTTTTGTGTTCCGGTCCTGGTTTTGGGACCTAAAGGTATGGTAGGACTTATAGCCTGGTAGTACTAGGGTGCTCTCTGGAGCCCTGAACCAGGTTTCTGTCACTGCACATACGTCGATTTCTTCCATACTAAGGAGAGCCTTGAGTGTGTGCATTCTGAGGTTTAGACTTCTGGCGTTGAGCAGCATTACCCTCAGTTTTTGTTTATTATTGTTGTTTATGGAGGCGGGTTTGTCTTTTGAGCCTTGCCTAAAAAAGGCAGTATTGGAGCAGCAGTATTTGAAACCCCAGGGGCGACAGATGCAAGGCGTCTCTGGCGAAGCAACTTGGCTTGTCAAGCATGTCGTCCCAGGCTGACAAGTACTGGATCCCCTTTGAATGACACCAGTAGTTTAACCAATTGTTGAAACTGATCATTTTTTCTTCATATGCTGGCATCATTTTGGGTGAGGGCAGGATGCTACTCAGAGTCAGTCATACCAGCCTGGGCTACATGGTCAGAGAACTCCTCAATGTCTCTTTTCATGTAGTCCAGGGAGGTACGTCTCAGGTCCTTTACTCCAACATGTACAATGACAGAGTCATATCTGTACTTGTTGTGGAGTTACCTGAGTGCATGTGTTATGTGGTGGATTCTGGCACCCGACAGGCAGCTTACGGTAACCTTCTCCTTGTTCAGTCTAGTGAGTGAGACGTCTGTGTGCCTGATGATAGAATCACCAATTACTAGTGTGTTAGGTGTGTTATTTAGCCTTAGGGACTGTTTTTGCTTGGCAGACTAATGTTGTGACATATGTGTTACCTGGTTTCTGTTGTGGGGTGGGGGTTGCTTGGGTGTATGCTTAGGAGGTCTCTGTTGTTTAGGCAGGTTCTTATTTGGAGCCTCCGAGTATATTTTTGCGTGTTTCTGGGAGTTCTTTGCTGGTGCAGCTATGGGTGGTCTATGTGAGTCTGGTAATGTGGTGCTAGTGTTGCCCTTCTCCTTGTGACTGGATGATCCAGTCATGGGTTGAGAGAGCTTAGCCTCCAGCTTGGCTGTGTAGCTGCATCTCTCATATATGTTTGTGTTGGTTGGGAGGAGGAGGGGGTTGTCTGTGTACATGAGTCAATTGTAACATTGCCTCAGGATGCCCAGATTCACCAGCTGGACCGGAGAGTACACCTGAAGCTGTCCCTTGAACATGCCTGAATAGATGGTTTGGACTTGATTGGATGAGTAAAGAGCCTTATACTTCCTGAGTATAGGGCTGAAGTGCCAGCTGTAAGCTAGTGCTAGTTTTAGTAAGTACCGGTCTTAAAATGCCTTATTTCTAGTGCTGGGTTTGAAGTGTATCAAGTTTCAAGGGAAAAACTGAAGTGCAGACTTCGTGGAGCCTGGAATAGTTTAACCGCAGCTAAACAGCGCTGCGCGGTGCGCAAAACCGCACTAAGTGGTTTTTATACCAGGGAGATCAAAAGGATAGAAATTAGCCCAAAATGGCCAATGAGCTACAAGTTGCTGGGCTGGGACCACTCCTACAGGGACAGATAGGCTGCTCAAGAGTTCCCTCTCTCACAGTGAACAAGGAAGCCACCTAATTATCCAAGTATGATATGGGCAACACAAGAACCTTTACCACAGTCCTGGATTCAACAAAGCCTGAAAACTGGACTAGACTAGTTCAGAAAGGTGGGAAATCAAGGAGTTTTTGAGTGTTTTTTTTTTTTTCAGAAACAGAAATGCAGAGCTTAAATTACTTTAAATACACTGAGGAGACTAGCGCACTTGAGTGTGTAGCCTGCGACTGAGTTACAGGTAACTTAAATGCAAAAATGACAAACAGTAACTTTGTTTAAGTGCAACAAAGAAATAAGTACAGTAAGCAATGCAGATATCACTAGAGATCCACAGAAACACTGAGAAGCCGCATTTTAGGTGGGATTAGCGTTTCAGGGAAGCAACAAGCAAAAACAATACTTAATCAAGTCCAAAGTCTCTCTTTTGTCTCTCGGCCGCTTGTAGGACTCTGCAGGGCACCACGAGGAGCTTGCTGAGCTGTATATATACTTATGTTTAGATAATTGTAAGTATTACTCCTAATGTTTTAAAACTCCCTTCTGTTTTTTCTACAGATTGATCTATTGATTTTTAAATGACCTATAATAGGATTAGGCATAAATGAATGTTTTAGATAGCGATAAATGCTTTTTATGGGTCTATATGCTTTAAACAATGAGTTTGATTGGTTGCCACTTGTTTTTTAAATTGTTCAGATGATTGCTTTGTTATGATCTGAAGAAGGCTATTACAGCCGAAAGCGCTCATCGTTTTTGTTCGTTCTTTGAATAAAGTGGTTGTTTTATCTGTATAATTGTCTAGTGTAAGTGTTTTATCAGAAGAGAATAAGCCATGGTGTTTAGCCGAATAGTTTTTTCATAATCTGTGAATAGAGTGAATTTTCTCTTATAAAGATAGGGCTGCAGCTTTTTCAATGCTTACGCTATGGCCAAACACTGTTTCTCCATGGCTGCATAACACTTTTCTCTAGAGTGAAGTCTACAGCTCAGATATACCACTAAGTGCTCATCTCTTTCTGCGGAAACTTGGCTAACTGCAGACATCATTTGAAGCATCTACCTGTACAATAAATTCTGTCTTCTAATCTGGGCTGGCTGACGCAAGGGGTCCTCCCAAAATCTTTCTATTTTTGGAATGCCTGTTCACAATCTGTGGTCCACACTACCTTGTCTGGTTTATTTTTCTTAGTTAGGTCAGTAAGGGGTGCAGCTATGGTATTGTAATTGGGCATAAATTTCTTGTAGTACCCCGCTGTCCCTAAAAATGGTCTCACTTGTTCCTTAGTAACAGGAACTGGTCACTTTTGAACAGCTTCCACCTTGACAGGTTCTGGCCTAATTTTACCACTTCCCACTCTGTGTCCTAAATAAGTGACCTCTGCCATACCCACTTGACACTTACTGGATTTAATGGTTAATCCCGCTCTACTTAATCTATCCAAGACCCCCCCTAACATGTTGGAGATGTTCCTGCCAGGAATGGTTATAATTAGCAATGTCATTAAGTATGCTAGAGGATATTCCCTTGCTCCTACAAAGATACGGTCTACCAGCCTCTGGAAAGTTGTTGGGGCATTTTTCATTCCAAAAGGCATCCTGGTAAATTCATGCTATCTGTAAGGGGTTACAAAAGCTGACCTTTCTCTAGCAGCAGAAGTCAAGGGCATCTGCCACTATCCCTTAGTCAAATCAGTATTGGTCAGATACCTAGCTCCACCCAGCTGTTCTAGGGCTTCGTCTGTTTTCGGTGTGGGGTATGCATCAGACTCTGTGCAACTATTTAATTTCTGGAAGTCTACACGGAAGTTCGCACTACCATCCTTCTTTGGTACTAGCCCTACAGAGGAAGCCCAAGGACTATTAGACTCTTGAATTACCCCCGGTTCTAGCATTTCCCTTTTGGATGTACTAGCTCCACCCAGCTGTTCTAGGGCTTCGTCTGTTTTCGGTGTGGGGTATGCATCCGACTCTGTGCAGCTATTTAATTTCTGGAAGTCTACACGGAAGTTCGCACTACCATCCTTCTTTGGTACTAGCCCCACTACCATCCTTCTTTGGTACTAGCCCTACAGAGGAAGCCCAAGGACTATTAGACTCTTGAATTACCCCCGGTTCTAGCATTTCCCTTTTTTCTTCTTTCAGAGTCTGCTTCGCTCTCTCCTGTACTCTATAAGGAACCTGCATAGTAGGTTTTTGGGGTCCTATGTCCACATGGTGCTGCACAAAGTCAGTACATCCAGGTTTCCTGTGAACATATCCCCCAAATTCCTGCAGTACTGTTTATCTCCCAAACTTGATTAGGAGTTAACTGCTGTGATATAGCATGGCAATCTCTTCCACAGAGGTGTTAATACTAGCCTCACCCAAAAGATCAGTTACCATATCCCTTTCAGACTCTTCTTGCCATTCATTATGAATGCTCAGTACTACGGCTTCCTTTTCGTGATACGCTTTCATCATATTCACATGGCACAGTTTGTGCCCTTGTCTCCCACCTACCAAATTTGCCATGTAGTTCACTTCATTGATTTTCCTCACCACCTCAAAGGGTCCCTCCCAAGCTGCTTATAACTTATGTCTAACAGGAACAAGTACGATCACCTTCAGTCCCTCAGCATACTCTCCAGCTCAAGCATTCCTGCCATACCACACCTTATTTTGTTGTTGAGCCACTGTTAGGTTCTCTTGAGCTAAACCCATGAGCTCCTTAAGTCTTGTCTGAAAGTTGTGAACATAAGCCACAAGAGACTCCTTGTGATATTCACTCTTATCTTCCCACTCATCTCAAAATCTAAAAGGCCCCTCACCCTATGCCTGCATAACAAATCAAAGGGTGAAAAACCTGTAGAATCCTGCAGTACTTCCCTGTATGCAAATAACCAATGAGGCAAATACTTGTCCCACTCCCTTTTAAACTAGTCTGCAAATGCCTGTAGCATAGTCTTCATTGTAGAGTTTAACCTGTCCAAAAGACCATTAGTCTGGGGATGGTGGGGGGGGGTGGTCTGTAGATGTTTCACCCCACAACACTTCCACAGACATGTCAGCAGGTCTGACATGAAGTTGGCACCTCGGTCAGTATTTCCCGTGGAAAACCCACACTGCTGAAGATTTCTAGAAAAGCATTTGCCACCTTCTCTGCCTCAATAGATGACACACCCTCCACCTCAGGATATCTGGTAGTATAGTCTACTACCACCAAGATGTATTTCTTTCCTGTAGAACTTGGAGAACTCAGGAGCCCCACAGTATCCAAGGCCACTCTCTGAAATGGCTCTTCGATAATAGGCAAAGGCATTACCAGAGCCTTAGCCATGTCCCCTGCTTTACCAACTTTTTGGCACTGTTCACAAGTCCTACAGTATCCTACCACATCTCTCTCAATCCCAGGCCAATAGAAGTTTTGCATAATATGGCTCTTAGTATGTCTTATGCCCATATGACCTGAGAAAGGAATGTCATGCTATGGCTAAGAGTGGCAGAAGGTAAGCTCTAGGTGCTACCAACTGCTGTATTACTTCACCTTCTAGACCACCTCCAGGAGTCCACTCTCCATACAACAAATCTTTGTTCCAGTATACCAACTCCCCTGTTCCCTGAGCCTCATGTGCCTCCTTAGCCATCTCCCTCAAGCTTTGTAACATTGGAGCCATAAGTTGAGCTTGTCTCAACTCTACCTTTGTGACCTTCCAGCTCCCCTTCCACAGGAAGCCTGGTCATTTCTGACAGCTGTGCCTTGCTGTCACTCTGGGTACCACCACTCACATCTGTCTTCGTTCAGACTTACTGCTACCAGATAGCACACAGCCACCACGCCAGTCCCAGCTTCAGGTACTAGAACTTTCTGGGTCTCTTCCAGACTACTGGACCTACATGCCATCATTTTAGAAAAACTGTAAATAACCAAATGTTCCTAATGTAACTGGAGAATACTGTCCCTCTTCTAATCTAAAACATAACAGCAAGGCAAAGGCAGGCTTACATTTTTTTTGCTAAGTACTTTTGCTTGGATATCTACTACCCAGCACTGTACCTGACTGTAGCAGTCTCTTCTGTAGTTCAAGTTAACAGTCTCAACTGTCTTATTTTAAAAAATAACAGTAAGCTGTTTGAAAAAGTTCTTTTTCGTGTCAATCATCTGTTCAAATAATCACCTAGCAACCAGGAACATTCTAATGACATCACCTACTGATCAGCTGATTCTCCACAGTTTGTACTTTGGAATCTTCTTCACAAACATGCATTTAGAAATGTATCAAAATACTCACAGATTCTTTAAACATTTTGTATAAGTAGAGAAATACTCAACATTTTAAAAACGTATTTACATTTTCACAATTAGACATGCTGGCATACAATACAAGTTAATCTGAGAATATACACAAATCTCCTGCCAGACATGCTAACACAGATGATGGTGTTTTCATTTTCTTCACAGACTTATCTTAAAAATTTGATTGGAATGTTTTGAACTAGCAGAGAAATATTGTCATTTGTAGGTAGGTTTTTAATCAAACCAGAATGGCCTTTTCTAACTGAGAATAATACTACATTGTTTAAAAACAGCTTTTTCAGTTCTCATCTGATTAGCAAACATAAGTACTATCTTAAATGTAAATATATAGCATTGTTGTGACTTCAGGCCTAAACATAATTGATAATTTTGTATAAAAGCAGTGTTTTTATTCATTTCTATGTCACAGGATATAAAATGAAATTAAAAATATTTTGTTGAAATCCAAGATGCAACTGCTTCTTTACCTTTGAGGGTAGGAGAACGCTGTAATGATGTTCTGTATGTTATCATATTAAGAACATTTCCAGAAAATTTCACGACAAAATGTAAAACACATGGGTATTTGTATGCAGTCAGTAGTTTGGCAACAGTCTTCTGGACAATGGTCAGTAAGAATGTTTAGGCCTATACAATAGAAGGAGGAAACTAGTACAGAAAAGAGTAAAATCCCAAGAAGGGAAGACAAGCCTGATCAGTATCGGTAAGAAACTACGTTCCCTCATAAAATCATCCAAGGCTAGCTTTGAAAGAAAAATTGCCATTGACTCCAAAGTTTACCACAAGGCATTCTTTAGCTATGTCAAGAATCTAAATGGCAATTCTCAGATCTGCTTAGAGTTAGTGCAGAATGGCACAAAATACACTGAACCGACCGATATAGCCAACATCCTGGCAGCCATGTTCGGTACAAACTTCACCCCCCACTCACCCCCAAAAGGGCCCATAACTATACCAGAAGAGTGTAGTGCCCCCGAAATCAGAGACACTCTGGTTAAAACAGCCCTCTCCAAAGTCAAAAACACAGCATCAATGGGACCAGACGGTGTCCCAAGCTATGTCCTACATGAGCTCAAAGATGAACTAACCCTTCACCTAAAGACACTGTTTAAACTCAGCCTCTCCACAGGCTACGTGCCCACAGAGTGGCACACAGCAATGGTTATTCTGCTCCATAAAGGTGGAGCCACAACGGACCCTGGGAACTATTGCCCTATAAGCCTGACTAGCTTGGTCTGCAAAGCTATGGAGCACATCATCATGGATCTCATTAACAGAGACATTGGAAACCTCCAAACACTGGATCCTACCCAGTTTGGCTTTGTTAAGGGCAGATCATGCCTCCTAAACCTGGTGGACTTCTTTGAGACAGTTACCAAGGCTATAGGCGAGGGAAAGGTGGTCCACACAGCCTACCTAGACCTCACAAATGCCTTCAACACCATTCCCTACTCAAGTATTATAGACAAGCTCACCAGCCTGAGCATAAACCCCTACATCATGATATGGGTTGCCAACTGTCTCACGGACAGAACCCACATGGTAAGAGTTGCGGGAGTTAGATCTGACGCTAAACCGGTTACAAGTGGCATTCCCCAGGGCTCAGTCCTAGGACCCCTCCTGTTCGGCATATACTTCTCAGAGGTACAGGCAATCACAGGAGGACTATGGCTGACCACATTCGCAGACGACTGCAAACTAGGGGTATAATTGACTCTCTGGCTGGCACAGACATCCTCCAAAAGCGTCTCACTGAGACAGATACCTGGTGTCAAAGCCATGGCCTCAAGCTAAATGCCAAAAAGTGCATAGTCATCCCCTTTGGAAAAAACAAAGTACCCACAAACTACCACATAGGTGATAGCCCCCTAAATACGGAAGACGTAATAAGGGATCTGGGGACCCAAGTAGATAGTAAC
Source organism: Protopterus annectens (assembly GCF_019279795.1). NCBI lineage: Eukaryota > Metazoa > Chordata > Ceratodontiformes > Protopteridae > Protopterus > Protopterus annectens. Next base: position 953,555,597 of record NC_056745.1, on the reverse strand, counting down.
CTCTCCTTTGTTAATCACATTGCCAAAGTGGTTAGAAAATCCTTCTATGTGTCCCACCTAATCACAAAAGGGTCTGCATCCAGATCGATAGAGGTCATTGGACCCCTCTACACATCACTCATCAGACCCATCATAGAGTACAATGCCCCATTTTGGATGTACCTTACAAGACACCTGCAACAACTGGAAAGACCACAGAAGTACCTCACCAAGAGGATCACTGGCCTCAAGCAGATGCCCTATGCAGCTTGACTGAAGAAACCCCAGCTATACTCAGTTGCATACCGCCTAGATCACTCAGAGGTGATCTCTGCCTGACATACAAGGCCTTGTCCAACCCAGAATTGATGGACATGTTCTACCTAAAGAAAACCATATCCCCTCGAGCCACACACTCCAGGGATCTAAACCTCCCCACAACAATAAATAAGGACGTGCTGGAGGGATAGATTCCTGTCCCAGAGACTTCTCATGCTCTGGAACAAGATTCCAATCTACATTAGGCAGAGCTCCTCGCTAACCCTCTTCAAGAGAAACCTTGATGAGTGGATGGGAAACAGAAAGTTTACCCCAGGGATCACTTCAATGGCTCTGCTGGACAGAGGCACAGGGAACTAATCTAAGGGGGCGGCAAAAGCCAACACATTCCAGCTAGGCTTGTAAATGCCTTTGGGCAGATAGCCTAGTACCTACCGATGAACCTAAGTCACCGTGACAAACGATTAGATGATAGTGCAACATAAAGTTAAGGGGTGTTGTTTACGAGCCAGATGTTTTTACTGAGCAGTAAAGAAATGGTCATATGTTGTATGTAACCACATGTAAGCATTGCCCAGACATGAATCATTTTTTTTAATCAGGGGTGTAGCCAACATTTTGGAAGTTGTAGCTCTCCCATCCAACTAGTACATCTTCTGCCATAGATAATGAATGTTTTGGGAAGCTTACCTTTTCAATACTAAATAAAAGAATCCTGAAACTGCATGCTTAAATAGAATAAACCATTTAGTTAACTGGACATTTAGGGAAAAAGGCACTTAGTAAAATATTTAACTTAATGAAATATAACCATTGGAAAATGCCAATGTTTTTCTAGTACATCTCTTGCTTAAAGTAAAGCTCACATTGTGGACTTCATGGCATGTGTCTAGCTATACCATCCATTTTGCATTGTTGCATACATTATATGCTGCATATCAGATATCTGTGTATTTAATTTTTTAATCAAATAAGGTCACAAGGCCAGACATGTTACCAGCAGCATTTGTAAAACCTCCCAAGCCTAGTTGATACCATTTATTCTGTTACCAAATTTATCATAATGCATTATCCAGCTGAATCCTGGCTATATGTCAGAATGAATTAAGATAATTACATATACATATACAACATAATCTGGAACATGATTATAACTACAGGTATATATTGATTTTGAAAACTGATTGCCAAATATCTGCAGTTGTAAACATATCTTTGGTCTGTGGCATCAGGCAAGTAATTTTATCTTACAAATTTGGCTTTGCACTGGGTAAACATTTCAAGTAAATCACTGTTTTTCAAATGTTTGATTACATTTCTAATAAAAAAGTGCAGCGTAACTCTAATTTAGTAGTGAATATCAAAAAGGGATTCGACCAACTTAAGGTAACGCTTGTCACATGATGTTAAAAATGGTTTGTTTTCCCAATGCTGTAAAAGATGTATTAGAATACATGAATCAAATCTCTCTGTTTAAGTGGAATAGAATTTCCCAGGTATAAATAAGACAGTAGGGTAAAGGACTTAACATGAGGATGGTTGATATCACCCATCTCTCCTCATAGTGATGATGGAGCCATTTGTTTGATCTAATTGCTAAGGATCTAAACATATGACCCCTTAATCAAAATTCTGGACACAAAAACAAATGATTTAATTGACTGTAATGATACATAATTCATAGATATCAGCTATACCTTTTTCATACTTGCAAGTAAAATTAAATAGACTTCAGCTACAGCTTTTTTATACTTGCAAGTAAAATTGAATAGACATCAACTACAGCTTTTTCATACTTGTAAGTAAAATTAAAAACGTCATATGATGCAAAGTGACCAAGCAGGAATCAAAGTTGTTACTAATCCAAAGAGCAGACAGTTCAACCATTAATATACTATATTTGGATACATTATAATTTTAGGCAGATGAGTCCCAGTGATTTAGAAACAGACAACATAGTCAACACTCAAGAGATTGTAACATGGAAAGGAAATTGCATGACTTGGATAAAAAACATTTCCAGTTGTTGGCTAAAAGAATGGAAAAGGTGATACCAGAAGGGTCTATATTAGAACACCGAATTTTCAAAATGTCGAGTGTTCTAATATCGAACCCTATTAATCGAATATTTAAAACATCGAACATACAGAACAGCAAATTTTTTCCTAGGGAAAAAATTTGCTGTTCCAAAGCACATACACACAACACAAGCACACCAAACAAACAGCAATCCACACACATACACCTAAACTCTTACACCTAACCCTACACTAAACTATACATACACCACTAACTATCCACTTACCTTAACCCAAACCCTAACCCTAAGGTCCATCACTATCACACAGTCCCCTCACCCGTGCCCTAACCCTAACCCACCCTAACCCTCACGTCTACACAATCACACACTTACCCGAACCTGACCCATAACTTTCCACCGCAGCGCTAAAAATACCAAAGCAACAGAAATGGACAACCAAATTCTTTCCCTAGGAAAAAATTTGGTTTTCTGTTTCTTCGATATTTTCAGCGTTCACTGAAAATGGGTCAATATTAGAACACTCTAAATTTTGAAAGTTCGATGTTCTAATATAGACCCATGCCAGAGTTGATGGTTATGGATCAGTGTGGTTTTGTGGAGGGGAGGCAAACATTTGACAAAATTAACAGAACAATGATGATCCAGAGGAAGCAGAATTTAAGAAAATGCCATTGTTGTTGGTGAATCTTGATGCAGAGAAAACATGTGACAGAGTAATCTGGGATTTTATGAGCAGGGCAATGGAAGCATTTGCATTCCCTGATCAAATTAAAAGGTTGATTAGGAAGATAAATGAGGGGTAGGAGGCAAAAATTAATGTGGGTGGATGCCTGTCTGATAAGTGCTGTTTGTTTGAGCAGAGGAACCAGGCAGGCTATCCTCTTTCCCATTTGTTATTTGCATTATATTTAGAACCATTGGCAAAGAAAATAAGGGACTCAGAAATTTATGGATATAATTGGTATGGTAGTCAAGAAAAGCTAGCTTTATTTGCAGGTGATATTATATAATACCTGATAAAACCAGAAAAGGACATTTCAGTGTTGTGGAACATTTTCACACAGATTCAGGTCTTTTCGGGATACAAAATTAATGAAGATAAAACAAAGGCAGTATTTGTAAATGATGTACCCACACATGAATTGGCTCAGCAATACCCATGTTTACAGGGACATGATATAATGAATTACTTAGGAGTATGGATTAAAAACAATTCTGTTATGCCAGCTAAGGATATGTAGGAAGAGACTGAACAAAAGGTAATACAAAAACTGAGAAAATGGAATCTCTGTTGTATGGATATGTATAGCAAGATACAAACAGTCAAAATGTTTTTAATCACTTTAGTGTTATACATAGTTCAGGCATATTTTTATCAACCAGAGGAGAAGTTGTGGGTAGCAATTAATAAAGAGTTGAAGGATTTTATCTGGGAGGGGAAGACAGCAAGAGTCAAGTGGCATAAGCTGATCCTTTCAATAGAATAGGGTGTCTTGGGATTACCTGATTTGAAGGGGTATTTCAGAGCTACACAGTTAAGGCTCCTATACATAGCTCAAGAAGAAAGCTATAATTGAAAGTGGAAGGGGATGATGACAAAATGGGGGGAAACTCAAGAAATAAAGAGAGAGTGGGATTTTGTATCCAGATCCTTAAATAGACTAACAGTAACCATACGACATGCATATTCATAAAGTAGTAGAAAGTATTCTAAGAACTAAGCCAACACAGGAATGGAGAAAGGAGTTTCTGCCAATAGGGATGACTGCAATCAAGGATGCAAAGAATTGGCAAGAAGGGAATGGAATTTTCTGAAGAAAACTGGCAAAGGAACCAAGGTATTCAGAGCAAATGATTAGAGAGGGAAAGGTAACACCATGGGAAGAGGCCTTGAATTTATTTGGATGCTGACTAGAGATTGCCTTCTCTATCAGTGATTGATGGCATACAGGCAAAGAGAAAGAACCAATATAGGGGGATCCTAAGTGAAAGACAAACATTGGTAGCAGTTTTGGTAGAATCCAGAACAGAAGTAGCTGTTAAAAGGGATAATTAGTAGAGCCTATAAAATAATGCATGATAACTATAAGAATCAGTCATAGCAGGTTAGAAAGGGTTGGGAGGAGAGAGTGGATAAGCAATTCACACAGAAACAATGGGGGTAAATATGAATGACTCCCAAATATGCAACAAAGTCCAGAATATTTAGGATCTTTGCTTGGGAGTATTTACATAGGATTTTTATACCTCAAGTATAATTTTTCTTCAGGTAGATAGCAAATGTTGGAGGTGTGATGGTGTAGAAAAACATAATCAGGAGTGTATTTTTTAAAAATATAATGAGTTGGCAGACTTTAAATTTCCCTGCAGACTACTCTATCAGAAATACTGGGTGAGAAAGTTGTTATAACTAAGGAAATTATATTTTGAGCTATGATACAGAATTGCCTAGACATAGTAAGGTCATGCTGAATCTAATTATGGTGGCTGCCAAAAAAGCAGTTACTAGAAGTAAATGGAAATCAAAGTCTAAACCAGCTGCCTTAGAAATAGTTAATATAGTAACAGATGTTAAACACTGGAAATTGGATCTTTAAAAAAGGGAATGAGCAAATTACATAGAAAAAATGAGAATTGTGAGAACAATACATGCAGAATAACATTTTGGAGGAGGGATGAGGTTTAAAAGAAGGCAGGGTTTGAGCTATGTAATGTTTGACCTACAATGACTGGATAGATTATAAGTGATGTATAATGTTTGCAACTAAAAATATGTCAGTATGGTTTGTTTTCATTTGTATAGATGTATTATTATTATTATTATTATTATTATTATTATTATTATTATGTATGTCATAAGTGTTAATTTAATAAAGATATTTCTTATTTAAAAAACATTTCCAATTGTTAATATAATATTATATTATAATATTATATTCCTGGAATGTCATATACAGTGAATTATCTGTTACTATTAATCTTTAAAGTAGATAACAAGTTCAAATGAATTTGGAAAAATTTGAGGATGTTTGCCAGAAAGGCCTTAGATTGACTACCAGATTACAAGGTCTCAAGTTTATCCTATCCAGAAAAGTTTTCCAGAATACAGAAGAAAATATAGAAATTGCTTCTTGAAAACAATGGAAATCTGACCCATTTATTCTCTAAAACATATTAAATGAATAGAAACGCAAGATAAATTTTGCAATAAAAATATGGCCACAACACATCAGAATTATTAAATGAGCTTGAGTAAATTAAGAGCAAAGTTATTACTTCTGTACTGGATCTGCGGTATCCAAACCAATTTTTTAATAATCTGATTAAAAAATAATGAGGGTTGGGGAGAAAGAAAAGCTACACAAAGTTAAGGCTTTCAATAAAAATATTGGAAAGCATATTTTCTTAAAAAAAAAAAATATATATATATATATATATATATATATACACACATATATATATATATATATATATATATATATATACACATATATATATATATATATATATATATATATATATATATATATATAAAATGCATCTCAAAAATAAGAAAATTGACAGCATAACAGCCTGTGCTGGTGCCATAAAGGAATATAGTCCTGACTATATTTGAGGTAGTCCAGGAACAAGCAGTGATGTGGGGACTTGGCCACACAAGCAGAGAGAATGGGTGTGCCTTTCCTGTGGAAGGATGAGATCTGCCAATAGCCTGGAATGTACTCTGATGGAGACTAGGGCATGCCTTCCTAATTACAAGGCAGGCTTCTTAGGTAGCAAATGGGGGGAGGGACATGAATGGGTTGACATGGATGGTGATGCTCACATTATGTACTTTATCCTTTTAATGGCTTCCTTCCAAAGAAATCCTTGGATGCACATATGTTTGCTCCTCAACACTAGCCTCTCGTTAATGGTAAAAGTGGTTGTCTTAGAAGTCATAGGCCATGAGATTATTCTCTTCCTAACAGTGGGTATAGCATGATTCAGCCACTCACCCTGGATTGTCAAAATGCATACAGATAGGGGAACTGGCTGTACTGAATCAACCTAGAACTGTTATATGGTGGGTATTACAAAAAGCAAATGCAGAGAACATCCATCTTGAAATAGTTTGTTTTGACAGTGAGGAATTCAAAAATCCACTGTTATGGGTAAGTGCATCTCACACAATTATACCTTTTGACTGGGACCTCCCCTTGAATAAGAGGCATTGACTGGAAATAAATAACTTCATGGAAACTGGATAGATATCAGATTTGAGTGCATCATTGATGGGTGATTAAAATAGGCTGATTAAAAAAGAAACAAAGTAATTGACAGCATAACCAGTTTAGGAGAATGAAAGAAAAAATTACATAGTTGAGTAAAAGCACGTAAGTGGAAAATGGATTGTGTAAATTTTTGATCTGCAGAATTATCAGACAAGTAATTTCAATTTATTGACTTTATATTGTTTAAGTATCTAGGACAGTTTATTATTATGATCTATTTTAAACTAAAATCACAGTGGTAATGAATAACTCCATTTTATTTTTAGCAGTAGCTGCCAAAAATGCATATGGATAAATTTAAGAGCACATTTATGATATTGTTAAATCTGCTTGGTTTCTCAGACCAGGTAATATAGTACAAGATGTAAGCATCAAAATGCAAAAGCCTATCTGCTTATGAAAAGAATAGAATTATCTAGATTTAAATGGACTATTGGGGTATGGGTAGCAAAACTGAACCTGAATAAACTGCCAGCCTATCACAGGATGCATATATATTCGCTCACCATTGCATCATAAATTACAATATCTCTCTTTAGCTGTTCTGTTTGATTTCTTTTAATGTCAAATCCTTCAACTTCCAAGTAAGTATAGATTTGTATATTCTAGAGGGCATATCTCTTACTACAAAGTCTGTACAAGAGAATACCCAATTTTTGAACCTCGGTTGTTGACATGGATACAGTCAAGTCAAGACATTAAGTGGTGGTATGAATGCCTCAAGTTTTTAATATGATGGAATAAGGCCTACCAAACACATAAGTGCTGTGGGTGTTTATAAACACACACACACATACGTGCATGGTGCATGTCTACACAAATTCTTACTTCCTTTGGGCCCTTTTGGTTTTGGAGGTATTACTGGTAATGCTTATTCCATCAGTGGGGCGTAATAACTTTTCAGTAATACCTGGTTTCTGTAGCTTTTTTGTTCATATGTGGAAATGGTATATCTAACAGTTAGCACAGAGGATTATTGTGTTAACAAGATGTTCAAAACACACTAATACTTCTCTTCTGCAGTCATCTCCCCTCTCTGTGAAGTGTGCTCGCTCTGTTTAAACATCTTGGGCTGCAGGTGCACCCCCCACCCTCCAAACGGGAATAAGTACTATTGCTGAAGTGCAATTCCAGTGAAAATATTACAAAGGCTTCTCTGCAAGCACGGCTTTTCTTCAAATTAAACGCAATCTGTTTAAATGTCTTGGGCTGCAGGTGCACCCCCACACCCTCCAAACTTGAATAAGTACTATTGCTGAAGTGCAATTCCAGTGAAAATATTACAAAGGCTTCTCTGCAAGCACGGCTTTTCTTCAAATTAAACGCAATCTGTTTAAATGTCTTGGGCTGCAGGTGCACCTTCCCCACCCACCAAACTTGAATAAGTACTATTGCTGAAGTGCAACTCCAGTGAAAATATTACAAAGGCTTCTCTGCAAGCACAGCTTTTCTTCAAATTAAACGCAATCTGTTTAAACGTCTTGGGCTGCAGGTGCACCCCCCACCCTCCAAACTTGAATAAGTACTATTGCTAAATTGTAATTCCAGTGAAAATATTACAAAGGCTTCTCTGCAAGCACAATTTTTCTTCAAATTAAATGCAATGTATGTCTTGGCTTTCAACATAAAGACTTAATATTAATGCCTTTATATACTGAGTTTTTTTGTTTAAAGCATGCACACTTGCAGAGGCGTGTCTAGCTAGCCCAGTTTTCCTAATTCCAATCCTGTAAGACCCCATTTTAGACTCTAGTTGATTACACACTGCTGGGTTCTGTACCTGTCTCTGAGTGGCAAGGCAAAATTTAAAATTTTTATCTATGGCTTTTACATCCAACTGTGCTTTTTTCCCAGTTTCATCTGTGACGAGTCAATATTAGACTATTTTTGTATGGCAATAGCTATCCACTTCCAAACTAAACTGCACTGCACTACCCCAGAATTAGTAACACCAGAAATAATTAACTTGTGCTAGTTTCGTTCCCCCCTTGAACTGTACTGCCATTTACTTAACTGCAGTTCATCTATTCTCTTGGTAATCTCCATATTACTTACCTACAGTTTGAGTCAATTGATTGTTTGTTTTTGTTTGAATTGTCCATCTTCCAGAATCTGGTTGAGAGACCGGTCAATCACTCCCACAGGACTCCTCCTGCAATTAGTCTCTACCATCCTCCCCCACTAGGAATGCATAGGACAGAAGTTATATAAAGGCCTGTATTCTCTGTTATCTGATTGTTGTCCAGCCCACAACCCCTCCTAAGAGCAGCTAACAGGTCTCTGCCCGCTTTGCTCCCCACCCTGCCCCAATTCCCACCCACAGTGTCATTATTAGAGCATACCCCTCCCATTATTTTTACCACCTACCACAACACTACTGCCAACTCTAAATCCACCATCTTCCCACTACTACCCCTGCTAACATGAATAAGCATACTATACTTATACTCTTTGTATACCCTCTCCTTGCATATCTTACCAGAACTCCATTATACCCCCACTCAACCACTTCCACTGTACAACTGTTTACTCCATTACTCATGACTTACCCTCACTCTGCTCCTCTCCCACCAACTCAAGAACCATCCTTATGCATCCCCCACATATTCTATCAACTAAAATGCTAAAACTAAATGCTTCTCTACAAGTTAACAAAATAACCCTCCCACCACATCTGTTACCGACTGCACCCAATCATAAAGTTTCCCTAAAATGCAAACTCTTTCACAAACTGATAAAACTAATAACCTCATGCATATCAAAACTTGCCCTCAGTGGAGACATCCACCCCAACCCTGGCCCCTCCATCTCCAACCCCATTTTACCATCTTTTTCCACCTCGACTTTCCTGGAGCTGGCTGTATTTTTGGTCTCCTATGAAATTATAAGTCACATGTCTGGAAATCGTACAGCAGTGCCTCATATCCAGCCATGATCACACAAACGTATAAACAACAACAAAATAACACACTTTGTCATTACAAAAAAAAAAATGTTAACAAAAAGTAAACATTTTTGGAGAGGGAAAGCCACTCTTGCATCTCCCTTGCATGATGGAGCTTTACCCCTACACCCATTCACTGTATTATTATTGCATATATATCCCACCACCTTGAAGAAAAAAAAAACAATATGGAAAAATGAGAAAAGGCATGCCTTGCTCTTTTTGTGATGTCGTACTTGAGAGGGAAAATTAACTTTCTGTACTGTTCAGGCTGAAAAATAGTAAAGTATCTGTACTGTTTAGATTAAGAAAAACAGAAATTCAAGAAATGTAAATGAGAAAATGTGAGATGTTCATCGTGCATACAGCTGCAGTCCTTACATATGGGTTCTCCTGCCGTCAGGCGGGTCCTCGGTCGGACGAATTCCAAAGTCTATGTCCGGCGTCGGTTGTTGTCGCCTTCTTCCCTGACGTCAGTGCGACAGGGGTATATAAGACACAGCCGACGCTATTTTCTTCAGTCTTTTTTGCCGCGCGGTGCCCGAAGCAGAAGCAGTTCGCAAGTGCCGGTCGGCCAGCTCCTGAAATTACGAAAATTTGGAAACCAAAGTCTTCTTTAAAGCTAAGTACCTCGTTGGGGAAACTTTTCTTGCCTCAGACCGATGTCAGACAAAGTTAACAATTGTATTTCTTGTGGGAAGCAAATACCGCATAAGGATTTCCATTCCCTCTGTATTCCTTGTTTAGGCCCAGACCACGACGTCTCGGGCTGTCGCTTTTGTGCTACCTTTAATAAACGCACTATTAAGCGTCGGGCGGAGTTTGCCCAGCACTTTTTTGGTAAAGCTTTTAGCTATAAAATGTCGTCGGAGACTCCGACTACCATTTTGTCCAAAAAACGCAAGGACAAAGACCGACACGCGAGGCCCACGGTCTCCACCGACACCACGCCAAGACCGGCTACACGTGGTCCGGTTCTCAGTGAGGCGCCTACGCAGCCCCTGACTACCGACGACGCTTCTCTGGCGGTGACCTCTGTACCCGAGACCGAAGGTTCCCCGGCCCACACCCTGACTACAGCTACCGAAGCCACTGTGAGTCTTGAACCTCTTAATGTGGACAGATCTACTTCCACCCATGGTGTCTTCAGACCTTCTTCTTCCTTTTCCATCAAGGCCTTTACTAAGTCTAAATCAGCCATGCACTCACAGAGGCCTGTTGCACAGGGCCCATCTACAGGCCCCATGCCTAAAAAGCAGATGCTCAAAATGGCTGAGGATTTAATTACTCTTATCAGGGGTTCCCAATCCCCACCAGACAAGAGACCCAGAGTGGAGGAAGAATCTCCCTCTTCTGACCAGGGCTCCATTATTTCAGAACATTCTGATGAAGAGGAGCATTCGTACTCCCCTTTTGAAGATTCTGATGCAGAACAGTCCATTCCTTCTGTATCCCCCCCAGAGGATTTCTCATTCGGGGAAACCTTGCATACCTTGAGGGAACACTTCCATTGGGAAGGCCAGGATTTGTCAGATTCAAAGAAAAGGCTTAGGGAATTTCTTCTTCTACCTCAACACAGGCCTCTGGCGATACCTCCTGTCTTGGACATACTTGATGATGTTTACTCGGAGGCTTGCCTTAATCCGGATTCCCTGCCTCCAGCCCCAGTTAAGCGTGATAGGTACTACAGAGTTCCTAACTCACACCAATTTATTTACAAAAGCCATAATGCTGACCCAGAAACCATTTTTCAGGGACCCAAGGGAATGAAGGCCTCTACTGCTAAGAATCCATTACCTTCCGAAAGAGAGTCTAGATCCTTAGAAAGGTGGGGAAAAAAGGTATATACCTCGGCCACTCTAGCCATGAGGGCCTTAAATTGTCAGTTCCATATGCTTAAATATCAGCAGTTTCTGTTATCACAATTAAAGAATAAAATGTCACAACCTGAACAACCAGATCTGAAGGAGTTGCAGGATATGATGCATAGTGCAGGACAAATGGGTAAGCACACCTTGCAATGTGGTTATGATGCTCTAGAGGCCTCAAGTAGAGCTGCAGTTACAGGATCAGTCATTCGTAGACATGCCTGGCATAGGGAACAAACCCTGCCTGATCATGCCAAGGCTAAATTACTAGATGCTCCTTTACAAAAGGATGTATTATTTGGTACTAATGATGAGGAAATACTATGGAAAATGGAAGAAAAAGCTAAATCTATGCAAACTGTTAAGGCTTTTCTACAGGTACAACCACCACGTTTTAGTAGAAATTGTCCTACAAAAAACTGGTCCTTTCCAGCCACGGACAAGCCCCAAAGAGGCAGATACAGACGCGGAAGGGGCAGAGGACAATCTGAGGGATCATATAGAGGCAGACAATGGCAACCTCCAGCATCAAGAGGTGGCAAAGACAATGCACAGCAATACAGAAAACAAACCCAATGACTTTCCCCTTTGTATGCCAAACAAGGCTCAAGTGGCAGCACCCTTGGGAGGAAAGCTGGCATTATTTTCAAAAAATTGGCATATTGTCACAAAAGACAAATGGGTCCTGGACATTATAAACAGAGGCTACAGATTTCATTTTCACACTCTTCCAAAAATGAGAGGCATGCCGAACCTGCCACACAATCAAAGGGCAGAGGCTCAAATACAAATTTCAAAGCTCATGGACATGAAAGCTATTCAAGAGGTACCTACTCACGAGCAAGGTCAAGGTTTTTATTCCAGACTATTCCTGGTACCAAGGAAGGGAACCGATTGGAGACCCATTTTGGACTTATCCATCCTAAACACATTTCTACTAGTACCAAAATTCAAGATGCTCACCTTACAGCAGCTTCTTCCCATGCTGGGCAAGGGGTCTTGGCTGGTAACATTGGACCTCAAGGAGGCATACCTGCATGTCCCAATCAGACAAAGCTGCAGAAGATACCTCAGATTTCTTGTAGGTTCAATCCACTATCAATTCTCTGCATTGCCCTTTGGCTTATCTACTGCGCCCAGAGTATTCACGAAATGCCTGGCATCAGTAATTGCCTACTGCAGACTTCAAGGGATACACATATACCCTTATTTGGACGACTGCCTGATCCAAGCGGACAGCAAGCGCATACTTCTGGAACATCTGGCTTATGTAACACAGTTTTTGAATTCTCTGGGATACACAGTCAACAAAGAGAAATCCAGGCTAACACCATCTCAGAAAATAATTTTCCTGGGTGCCAACTTGAACACAAACACCCAGATGGCCTATCTTACGCCAGAAAAACAGGGGCAACTAACTCAGTACTTCAAGATACTAGCAAATTGTACCAGGCTAACTGCAAGGAAAATCCTGCAGGCTCTGGGATTCATGGCATCTTGCATTCTTCTAATCCCATGTGCAAAGTTGCATATGAGAAAACTTCAGTGGTACCTAAAAAACCTATGGTCTCAACACAGCCACAGTTTGGAAACAATAATACCACTAATTCCATGTTTACAAAAGGAATTTCTATGGTGGGCTCAAGCATGCCAAACAAACGCAGGTCTACCATTCAGCAAGCCTCAAGCAAATCAAGTCATCACAACAGAAGCCTCAGACTACGCCTGGGGGGCACACATGACAGACAGGTGCATTCAGGGCAAATGGTCCCAAAAGGAAAAGCACCTTCACATCAATCAAAAGGAAATGCTAGCAGTGATAAATGCAATTACAGCTTTCAAGTACCTCCTGCATCCAGGGCAATTATTAATAAGAACAGACAACACCACAGTAATGTGGTACATAAACAAACAGGGAGGAACACATTCATACCCCCTGTGCAGGCTGGCCATGTCACTTTGGAACAGGGCTCTGGAATGGCAAATCGAGCTTCAAGCACAGTACGTGCCAGGTATGGAAAACACGCTGGCAGACAATCTAAGCAGAAATATGACAGACCCTCACGAATGGAAGTTGCATCCTCAAGTGTTTACAAAGATAATCCAAGCCTGGGGAAGGCCAGACATAGATCTCTTTGCCTCCCACAAAAATCACCAATTGACAAAGTTCTGCTCAAGGACATTTCATCCAAAGGCCTGGAGAGTGGATGCCCTTTCTTTCAGTTGGGCAGCACGGAAAGTTTACGCCTTTCCACCTCTTCCTCTACTGACCAAGGTGCTTTTGAAAACAAGAGCAGACAGACCAAAGATGATACTGATTGCTCCAGACTGGCCAAGACAACACTGGTACCCACTCCTGAGGAGCCTAACACATTCTCCTCCATGGAACCTACCTCTAATGCCTCTCCTTCTGACTCAGCACAGCTACAAAACTCTTCACAGTCAGCTGAAAACACTCAATCTGGCTGCATGGAAAATTCCTTAACACCACAACAGAACCTTCTCTCCAAGGAGGTACAGGATGTCATTTTGGAAGCCAGAAGGCCATCTACCAGAAAAGCTTACTCCGCAAAATGGAAACGGTTTTGCGCTTGGAATGGGAAAAAGGATCAGGATCCTAAAAAACTAAATTTGCCTCAGATATTACAGTACCTAACTGAACTGCTGAACAGTGGACTGTCATTCTCCTCCATTGAAATCCATGCCTCAGCCATTTCTGCAGAATACAACACTGATCCACCCTTATTCTCTCACCCACTCTTAAGACAGTTCCTCAGAGGGGCTAAGAATATAAGACCTCCAAGGAAACAACCAATCCCAGCCTGGGATCTTAATTACATACTGGAAAAATTAACATTGCCTCCCTTTGAACCAGCTGCCTCAACAGATTTGCAATATTTGTCCTGGAAAACAGCTTTCCTTCTGGCTATTACCTCAGCTCGTAGGGTCTTGGAATTACAAGCCCTCATGGCTGTGCAGCCCTTTCTCAGGACAGGGTTTCCCTATGAACCAACCCGTCATTTATGCCTAAGGTAGTATCCAGGGTAGCTTTAAATCAGGCCATACACCTACCTACCTTTTACCCCAATCCTCAAAACAAAGGGGAAAGGCTGCTACATTCTTTAGACATCCATAGACAATTGCGTTACTATTTGGACAGGACAAAGCCGTTCAGGAAATCAGAACAACTCTTTGTCCTATGCTGTAGGAGCTCAAGGAAAGCCAATCTCCAAACAGACAATTTCAAAATGGATAGGCCACTGCATACATTTTTGTTACTCCTTTCATGGTAAAACTGTGCCTACAGGCATCAGACCCCACTCCACAAGGGCCACAGCCACCTCAGCAGCCTTCCTCAGAGGAGTTCCTACCAAAGATATTTTGGAGGCAGCCACCTGGAGTTCGGTGCATACCTTCACTAAACAGTACCACCTACCTTTATACTCCAAAACAAGAGCAGGTTTTGCCACTGCTGTGTTGCAGGGCATTCTGGCTCTTCCTAATTCCACCTAGTGCCTACCACCCTGTGCGTAGCTTTGGGATTCTACCCATATGTAAGGACTGCAGCTGTATGCATGATGAACATAGTACAGTTTTGTACCTACCATAAATGTAGATGTTCGAGTGCTAATACAGCTGCAGTCCAGGTTTCCCTCCCTCCTTCCCCTCTTGGTACAGGCCTAGTGGCTAACTCATCCTCATAAAACCTGTTTGGGTTATCCTTCTATGGTGTATTTGCTTGCAACTACTGATTTTTGATAAAATTGCATTGCATGACTATACATAGATATATATAAATTATGTATTGCCTTCCTTCTGGGGGCACCTGACATCTGGGGCAAGAAAGACTGAAGAAAATGGCGTTGGCTGTGTCTTATATACCCCTGTCACACTGACGTCAGGGAAGAAGGCGACAACAACCGACGCCGGACCTAGACTTTGGAATTCGGCCAACCGAGGACCCGCCTGATGGCAGGAGAACCCATATGTAAGGACTACAGCTGTATTAGCACTCGAACATCTACATTTATGGTAGGTACAAAACTGTACTTTATGGAATGACACTTCAAAGACTGGCAGGGAAATATTTAAAGTCCTTTTAATGGTACTTTTTTCTGAGGGAATGTCATTGCAGTGCTTTGTTGTACTGGTCATGGTCTGTTTTTATCAAATATTTTCATTTACTATATTTATTTCTCGTCCAAAATTAATTAATACTGAAATTGGCATGTTTTCACTTGTGGCAGTGATTTCAACTTGTGTCTTGTCTGTTACATTTAGCAATTTATATAATTGTCATATTCTTTAATAAATGGACTGTGTTTTCCAACTGTAGTTTCTTCACTTGATGGACTTTGTATTCAATACTATATTTTTCGGTGTTTTGGTTTTAACTACTTGGAGAAATAATTTTATTAGCTGTAGGATGCACAGTTTTTCTTTGGCAGAGCAGTTTGATTTGTGAGGGTTACTACCTCTACAGTTTCTGTACACTAAATTGTTATATACTTTTGTCTGATGATCTTTTTTTTTTTTTGGTGATGTGAAGTCCTTTTTTTTGCAAATGTTGTATATTGTTTATTGAGTTCTCGATTAACTTTAGGATTGTGTCTACCCTCAGTGAATTTAGCTTATATTTCAGAAAAGTCTAATTTTCTACAAAGTTCTGGCAAGTCACTAAGATGAAATGTCAGGCTGTGTCACTGCTTTCCTTTTTGGTTCAGTTTCAAAACACCTTTCCACCAGTGGTGTCTCTGAGTAACTGTGTTCATTACCAAAGTCACAGTTTCGTCTCATCATTTTAATTCTTGTTTGGTGCATGTTTGTTCATGTCTAGGGTTTCTGATCTTATCTGATATGTATGATATATACATTTCATGCAGCATTTTTATTTGGATCAACTTGTTTGCAAACGTTTGATTTAGCAACCTGATGTTTAGCTTTTTCAGTGGTTGAAGTATCCTGCACATGTCATGTGCTTTCTCCCTTCTGTAAAGCAGCATCATAGGTTTTTTTCTTGAAATATTCATTGTAGTTTATGTAATTTTCAAATCATTGAATCTAATTGTTCCATATTTGTTTCTAGTGAACTTTTGATCAGTGAATTCATGAAATCATGGTAATTGATGTGCGGTCATTTTATGTTTGTTGTAACTTTCTTGAAGACAAGCATGTTGTGCTTAAAATCTGACTGTACATATTTATGTTATAAGATACTGCTGTGTTGCCCTTTTTGAACTTCTGTTTGACACTGCCTTTCTTTTAAATTAGTGCTTCAAAGTGGTGTCTGTCTAGACTGTGATAGCTGTAGGTTTGCACTGGGATAATCTTGACTGTAGTAGTAATAGACAGGCAATTCTTTGTAGAAAAATTCTAATTAAACTTTTTGAAGTTCTTGGTATGAAGCCTTTTTGAAAAATAGCATCAGTAGATTCTTCTTCTTCTTCTTTCGGCTTTTCCCGGTTAGGGATCGCCACAGTGGAGCACCTGTCCACTCGTGATTGTCAGTGGAGTTTTACTGTGTTGAGTTGCCAGCCTGGCACCCAACCTTACACAGAAGGCACGCACACACTCACACCTAGGGCCAATTTGGAGTGTCCAATCCACCTACACCATGTCTTTGGGATGTGGGAAGAAACCGGAGCACCCGGAAGAAACCCAGGCGACCACAGGGAGGACATGCAGACTCCTATAACATCAATAGATTGATAGCTGATAAACAAGAATAAAATACTGCACACTGAATACTTGAGCGGGAGCAATTATTTACACAAAGAATACTTCAAATTGAACAACTTGATGTGAGAGTCTCTTCTTTTCTGTTTGTGGTGAAGAAATGTTTAAATTTTCATTTATCAGAAATGTTTTCTTTTTACTAAACTGTTGCTTAATTCATATGGCATGTTTCTTTTTCTTTTTATACATCTTGTTTTCTTTTTTTTTTTAAAAAACAAGTTTATTGTTTTTAACATACAAAATAAATATAACAATTTTATACAAGCAATTAAAATATAAATAGTTATAACATTCAGTAAAATAACCAAAGTATTTACAGAGACATCCACTACAAATCAAATCAATTGATTAAACTATAATGTCTTAATATTGAAATTAAGATTTTTTTAACAGGTTTTGTAAAGTATCCCATATAACATAGTAAGATGTTTTTCTAGTAGTTCTTGATTTTATTGTCATCAATTCCATATGACACACTTCAGACATAACATTTTTAAATTCATTAAATGAAGGAGGGGTATCTGAAATCCAATTTCTGGTTATTGTTTTTCTAGCCACTGCTAGAATAGACCATAATAAGGGAAGCTGAACTTTTTTAACACTTTTAGGAACAGGAGTGTTAAATAATATAAGTGATTTAGAAATAATACAATTATCTGTGAAAAGGGCCTGCAAAAAATCATTGATTAACTTCCAATATTCCTTCAATTTTATACAGTCATAAAACATATGTGCCCAATCAGCATTTATTTCCACATTACATCTTTTACATAAGTTGTCTTTATTATTTATTTTATTCATCATGAAAGGTGTATAGAAAGATCTATGTAAAAATTTCCAAGTAAAAAGTCTCCAATTAATGGAAGAAGTAGTTTTATAAGCAGATTCCAATATATATTGTTTATCTTGTTGTTTTGGTGGTTCACCATTAATGGAAATGAAATAATTCCAATAGGTATCTAAACTGTAATGAGTTTCTTCTCTGATAATTTTATGTATGTGTGAGAGCTTACCTTTATCAGAAACTCTATGTTGTAAGTTTAATATCAAGTAATCAATCAGAATTGGAACAGATTCTTTAACTGTTAAAGACATTAAATCAATTTTATTAATAAGATGTTGTATAAAAGTCTGAATTTCTAATCAACATGTCTCTCTCAAGTCAAATTCTTGCTTTAAGAAGTCTAAATTTTTTACTTTATTATCAGACAGCAACTGATACCAATACTTTAAATCATTCTCTGTGACTAAAAGAGTTCTTTCAGAGGTGGTTGACAAAAGCATACCTTGCGTATACATTATAGGGAATAGTATAAAATTCCATTCCTTATACTTAGGATGCATAAATATAAAATTACGATAACTGATAATAATGTTTAATGGGTAACTAACTATATATTTTGGTGTAATAGATGAAGTACAAAATTCTTTTAGTAACCATAACATGGAGTTATTTACAATAGTATTTTTATATATTAAAGAGATTTTCATGAAGTGAATACTAATTAGTTCCCAATAATCTTTCCATCTTGCAACATATGACTGATCTATTAACAAGGTAATAACTTTTATAATAGAAGACATAGTATATAGATTAAAATTTGGAAATGAAATGCCCCCTTGAGACCAGCTATTAGTATGTTTCTTTAATGCAATCCTAGGTCTATTAGGTGCCCATAAGAAATTTAACATTAACGAATTCAATTTCTTAATAATTATTTTTGTAGGTGGAAGAATTATTGATTGTATTAAATATAATATCTTAGGAAATATTATCATTTTAATAATTGTGAATCTCTCTTCCATGGTAAAAAACATATTATTCCAGCTATTAAAAAGATTTTGTATATTAAGAAGACAGTTACTATAATTATTATATATAATAGATTTAATATCTTTAGTTAATATTATACCTAAGTAAGTTATCTGAGCTGAGTTGGGTATATATTTGTTAAAATCATTAATGAGGACATTTTTTCGTGTGTATATAGGTAATATTTTAGTTTTTTCTTCATTAAATATTAAACCGGAGATATTTTTAAAATCCATCATTTTATCAAATAAGGACTGCATAGAAGAGTTATTTCCTGCTGATGTAATTAGTACATCATCTGCAAACAGCTGAATTTTAGATATTGTATTTTCATCTATATCAAATCCTTCTATATCAGTACTATTTCTAATCAAATTAGCCCAAGGCTCCATTATTAAAGTGAATAATAGTGGAGAGAGTGGACACCCTTGTTTTGTACCTTTTAAAATGGGTATTTTTTGTGAGACATATGTTCCTATCTTAATGTAAGCTAATGCTCCTTTATATAGATGTTCAATCAGATTTACAAATGCATCAGAGAAGTTTGTGCACTTCAGTAAGATAAACAAGTAGTCCCAACTTACTGAATCAAATGCTGAACTTATATCGAGACTAATGAGTGTTAAATCTTTCTTTTTCCTATTTGCAAAATCAATTAACGTTAAAGTTCTCCTTATATTATCAAAAGTATTTCTATTTATAATAAAGCCTGTCTGGTCTATATCTATTATGCCTGGGATGATTGTCTTTAATCTATCAGCAAAAATACTCATAAACATTTTATAGTCAACATTAAGTAATGAAATAGGTCTATATGAAGTACATCTGGTTGGGTCTTTATTGGGTTTTAAAATTGGTGAAATAAATGTGTATTGCCAAGATGGGGGAGTTGTTAACTCATTTTGGGCCAAAATAAAAACCTTATGTATTAATGAATAAGTACTTTTGGGAAGAATTTTATAGATCTCCGGTATAATACCATCATTACCTGGTGCTTTGTTTGATTTAAGCTTGTTTATTTGTGTAATAACCTCTGTATATGAAATATTTTTATCTATTAGTTTAGTCTGTTGTTTGTTAAGTTTTTTGTTCATGTTTGTAGTTATAAATTTCTTTATTTTATCTTTAGAATCCATGTTAATGTTATTATGATTAATTTTGTGAAAGTGATTTCTAAATTCAACTAATATTTCTGGCAAACTAGAAACATTCTTCTTTTTCCTTTGAGAGAAAATTTCTTTGATATGATTTTGTTTATTCAACCTTTTTGTTTTATTTTTAAGTCTATGTAAGTATTTGGGACTTATTGAGTAAGACAAAACCGTACATTTCTCTAATGTTATTTTGACTTTATGAGTTAAAATTTCTTTGTATTTCTCATTTAATTTATTTATTTCCTCAATGACTTTTTTGTCCATAATATTTTCTTTATTAATATGTTTGTATGAGTCTAATTTGCTTTGGATATCTAGTAATTCCTTGTCCCAAGATTTCCTTTTATTATTATACCATCTGATACTTTGTCCATATAAATATGATTTTAAAGCATCCCAAATGTAAACAATGGAGACATCAGGTGTAGTGTTTAAGTCTAAAAAATGTTGCACTTCTGAAAGTATATAATCTTTATAGTCTTTTAGTTGAGTTAAGTATGCTGGTATTCTTTTGATCTAAACATTATAAGTACTTTTTACCATAAACTCAAAGACAATTGAATTATGATCTGATATAGGACATGAAATAATTTTGGAATTAAGTAAGTCTGCTACCATCTGGTTAGAAATAAAGACTCTATCTATTTTTGAATAAGTTTTATATCTGTTAGAAAAAAAAAGTGTATGGTAAAGATTTTGAATCTATCTGATTATTAATATCATTCAAATGATATAAATTAACAAAATCCTTTAAATGTTTTGCATTAGATGAAATTTTCCTTTTTCTTATAGTAGTAGTATCTTTCTCATGTAGGATACAATTAAAGTCACCTGCTAAAATAATATCTCCCACAGAAAATGATATGATCTTATTGAGATGGTGTTTCACTGTATTAATGCCAATTCCTGGTATCCAATATACATTGATTAATGTATATGTCTTTCCATTAATCTGTATTGTAACCATACAAAACATTCCTTTATCATCTTTATAAGACTTAATAGTTTTAGGTATGGGCATACTTTTATTCCATAAAATAGCCACTCCTCTTTTTTTCTGTGTGTGTTCTGAACTAACCAAGACTGTATATTTATTAGTGGCTAACTTATCAATATCCTTTTTCAGAAGATGTGTTTCTTGAAGGAATACTAAGTTGGCCCTATGCAAATTAATATATCTCATTAAGCTTGCCCTTTTACATGGGTTATTCAAGCCATTAATGTTTAAAGAAATTCCTTTTAGAGATATCATTTAGCTTTTAGAAACATATAAGACATATAATCAGAATAACAATTAACAAAATAAGTGATATTATGTCTCCTCCTTCAGGTGTATCATTAATTATAGCTGTATTTATTGAAAATCTTATGGAATTTTGTTTAAGTTTCACTTTTATTTGTAGTGACAATGAGTTTATAAAATGTGATGTGGATGTCAGAACTATATACATACAACAATAATCAGGTGAAAAAAATATTAGGATTAAACATTGCACCCAGCCTGGAGTTAAGAACTCCAACTTCGAGTAGCACATACCACTCAAGTTATCCCCCTATCCTAAGCAGCAGTACCTCAGCTGCCACCAAATTAATTCAATATTAACTATTATTAATTAAAGTTAACCTCATTTAATTAGATTATCTATTATGACAAAGCTAAACAATTTGTAAATCAGCTTCATATAAACAAATAAAAACATTTAGGAACAGTTCATTACTATGTACATCTATTTTGTATAATACACTCATAATCAAAATAGCATTCTAACAATCTTGATAATGGGAACAGAGAAGAGAGAGAGAGAGAGAGAGAAAAGGGGGGGCATATCTATATATTAGTTTGTTAAAAGTTTGTAAGAATAAGTTCTTATGTTCATTTGAATTCAATAACTTAGGCTTATTATAATTCAAACATTACATATATTAGGGTATTTCTACTTTCTGCCATAGAAATGCAGTTAACAGTTTTAAAAACTTTAAGTTACTTGTACCAAAACTTTCTTCTCATACTTATTATTGCCAATTAAGTAAAATATTTAGACTCTTACATAAGTTTAAAAATCATACTGCACAGCAATGATAATTCCCAGTTATACATAAATCATTGTGATGAAAGCCATCTGTATTTTATATATCTGAACTGCAGCTTTAAAATATGTCACATGACAGTTTCTTCTAAAATATAGACATAATGATACTTGTGCTTGTCAGTTAGTTAAGGCAAATGATTTAAAACATTATATATGTTTAAATCATAAGTATTTATATACATTACTATGTGCAGTCATGTAAGCTTTCAAAAACATGTGTATATGTGTTTTACCTTCTATGCCTTCTAAAATATCTCAGTTGTTTACTATGGCATACTAATTCATTTAAAATCTTTATAACTTTTATATTTTATAAAATACATCTTAAATAAGTAAGTTGTTATAAAGAATAACTCACATTTAAGTGTCAAAAAGTTCGTTTTTCATCACAAAGTCGCATTTACAGCAGTTCTACTTCCTGAAACAGTATTCTTCTTGAATCTGCGATGTGTCAGTGTGAAATCAGGGGTCAAAGTTCAAATTGGCTGCATTCAGCTTCTCTGCGTGTATTCTGAGTGTTGAAGCTTTTAAAACAACTTGAGGACATTATTCACGAGGTAACTAACATCCTAAATTGTCTCCCTTAACATTCTGGCAGGAATTTTAGCAAAACCAAGTGACTGACATTCATTTAGTATTACAAATGAATCTAAACAGTGCAAAACCTTCGCAAATTATTTTACAAGTCATTACAGTCTCTATGACAGTGAAACCAAGCCTACAGTTATTTAACATATTATACAACTTATTTTTATATGCCCCATTTCATTTTCTCATACAAATCTTATTATATACATATATCAGTATTATCAGAAGTATATAACTGTATATATGAGAGAGAGAGAGAGAAAGAAAAAAAAAAAGAAAGAGAGAAGAAAAAAGAAAAAAAAAAAAAAAGGAAGCTACAAAGAGTATCTACAAAGATATATTACTTGCTGTTTGTTTTAATAAAGCTAAACATGAGATATATTACTTACAACTATATTAGCACTAATTATTTGCAATTATATCATGACATATTATTTGAAATCATGTATAAGCAATTAAGTCATGGTATAATATTTAACATCAGTGTTTAAACAGCATATATAATTTTAAAGAACTAATAAGTTATTATTTTACTTATTTCATATTTTTCATCATACTTCTCTCCTTGCCCTCCCCCACCCCTCACAAAATGCTTAGTTTAGAAAGAATGCCATTATTTAAAACAAGAAGAGAAAGGAAATGTATCAAATTACTAACCTTAGGTCTCTTTATCACAAAGAGAAACAAGTTGATTCATAGCATGTTATTTGTTCCTCAGAGAGTTTGATTATTTATGAAACAAAAACAGTTCTTTGCACACAAAAAAGTAACTTTGAATAAATCTTTAAAATATTTGTGGCTTTCTGAAAATGCAGTAACTGTAGTTGAGGAATTTAAAAGGAAAAAAAAATAATTAGAACATGTCATTTGTTTTTTAGTCTTTTTTGCTTCTCCGAAGTCTTCCAAGAAGTTCCTGTTGCCATCCTCTTTAGCGAAGGGCTTGCCCATTCCATATCTTCTATTTTATCTAATATTTTATTTTTTTTAATATACAGCAAAGCAGAGTCCAAGTCCTCAAAAATTCTAGGGCCATCAGGTAAAAAGACTTTTAGTTTGGCAGGAAACAAAAGGTGAGTTTTGAACTGTGATTTCTTAAGCTCTCATATTAATGGCAAAAAAACTTTTCTTTTAGTTATTACCAAGGAACCAATCCAGCAGCCGGAATTGAAAGATAATTTATTTCGCAAATCCAAAGGTTGAGCGCTTTCACTCACTCGACTGTGAGTTTCATCATTCTGATTTCAATTCATCGTGTGCTCCTTGACTAGCTGATTCTGTGAGCAGGCAGTTAGCAGATTGTGTTCCGGCTGCTGGATTGGTTTGTGTTCTGGTTTTGGTGCAATCTGCAGTGATTCCGTTGTAGTTATTACCAAGGAAGAATAGTCATTGTCAAAACGCACAGTTGCCTCATTAATTTGTATAGGTGCTTTAGCCCATGCAGATTTTAATACCATCTCCTTGTCATAAGATGATAAAAATCTTACAATAACTGATCTAGGATGTTTTTTATTAGAGTTAAAATTAGATAAGGACCTATGGGCTCTTTCAATACCAAAAGAAAATGCTTCTGACAAGTCTAAAGTTTTGGGAAGCCAAGTATTTAAAAATGAAGTAATGTTGTTACCTTCTGTATTTTCTGGCAGACCAAAAATCCTGATATTATTGCGTCTAGATCTGTTTTCCAGGTCATCAAGTTTGGATTGTAGATGTGTATTCTGTTTCAGTAAAAATTCAATGTTAGTTTCTTCTTCCTGAATTCTGTTGTCCATATCAATAAGAGACTCTTCCATACCTGTAATCTGAGCTTTCTGATGTTGCAAGTCTTGATGTAACAAATCCATTTGCTTGGTAGTTTTTTCTATAAAGTTATCAATTTTAGTATCCAGTTTATCCATTTTGGTTGTTAGTTGCTGAATAGTTGATATCAAAGACTGAAGCTCTTTCTTGATGCTGGAATCCTGACTGTTAGCCTTACTGGAACTCATCTTAAACAGAGGTGATGAAAGAGAAATTTCCAAGCTGATTTCTGACAGGAAAATTATTTAAATTTTCTTTCTTTTTTAGATATTATTCAAGAAACTGATATTCCAAACGTATTTAGAAAGACAATTATTTCATTAGTTGAATTTTAAAGTAATTATTTCCTGTCAGTGGAGTTATGTTGGTGGAGCTGAAGAAATCTGCTGCTATCCTGTGTTCATCCTTGGCCACGCCCCCCCATACATCTTGTTTTCTGAAGTTCTAATTGTTTAAATTGCTTATAAGACTGGCAAGACTGCATTGGAGTTAAAAGTGAAATGCACTGCGATGATGACATGTAAAATACTATACACATAATTCTTGTGATCTGCCTCTTAAAATAAAAACAACAGTCACATTTACTTAAAGGAGCTCAAGCAAGCTACAACCAGCATACTTTATTTAAATGTATGCATGTTAAATTACATGTTAAATTACTGACAATTTTCCATTAAACTTGTTTCAGCATTCTAAAAGGGAACTTTAAATTATAGTTTTTAGATACAGCATTCAACCATTCATAGGATAACCTGGACTATCACCCATAGGAGATTCAATTGTATAGACTTCATGCATTGTAAAAAGACTTCTTGAGGCTTACTATAGCCATTTGCTTTAGTCATTGAAAGACTTCTGTCTCAGTTTTACAGCTTGCCTTCCCGAGTGTTGCATTCTATTTCTTTGTTTGTTTGTTTATTTATTTTATTTTTTACTGAGGCGCTTATAAATTACCACAGAACTGGTCACATTCATTAAGTGTGTGTATTATGAAAAGTAACACAGTTTGGATACTTGTTCTTCTTTTGTTTTTTCCCGGTTAAGGGTCACCACAGCGGAACTCCGGTCCACTAATGATTGGCAGTAGATTTTTATGGTGCCGAGGTGCCAGCTCAACGCCCAACCTTCAACGAAGGCACGCCCATTTACGCATGTCTTTCGAACTCCACTCGAACGTGGGGAGGACATGCAGACTCCACACAGAAGGCGCTCCAGCCGAGATTCAAATGGGATAATCTCTTGCTGTGAGGTGACAACGCTACCGCTACACCACCGCGGCTAACAGTTTGGATACTAAGCTTTGCAAAATAAAGCAATTTATTCAACATATCAGAACTGAAAATTGCTGGTTCTTCCAGATAACACAAATCTTGTGGCTTTTCATACAAAGGAACGCATTACCACAGACCAGACTTTGCTGTGAAAATGATCCCTGATTACCATTTCAGTTCTGCAGTTCTCAGAAGAATAGTTTCTGCCTGTTCTCTCTGGTTTCCTTCTTTCACAGACAGACTTTCACCTGAGCCACTGCACTATTCCCTTCCCTTCATAAGAGCGAATGTTGTCTCTCTGCTATGTTCTTCCTTTAGCCTTCTCTTAAAGTTCAGAAAGTGACTTGTGCTTGAAACATGCGTAGTGAATTACTATAGCTATGACTTACCGAGTTTATGTTAGCTTGCCGAAATCGTATTGCAGTGAACACCTAATCATCGACCCCCATACAGCGAAATTCATTTCAGCGATTCACTGAATTTACTGAGGGCAAGGAAATAACTTGCCCTACAGAATAACTTTGCCCTTTTCTCCACTGTAGTATGATCTCGGAGTTGGTATATATAGTTGTTGGAGGGGTTTGGAGGGAGAAACCCCCCACTTGGGTGGGTACAATTTGCTTAGCCGGTCGGTTGTGCTGTAGGGCAAGTGTTTCCTTGCCCTTTGTAAATTCAGTGACTCTCTGAAACGATTTTCACTGAAATAGGGTCGATGATTAGGTGCGATTTCAGCGAACTAATATAGACCTGTGACTTACCATCCTTAAAGGTGCATGATCTGATACATTATAACACACTTCAGTGTTAGTATAGTGTTAACATCATTTGTAATGAATGCTTACACACACACATACACACACACACCATGTGTAATATATATATATATATATATATATATATATATATACACACACACACACACACACACCATGTGTAATATATATATATATATATATATATATATATATATATATATATATACACACACACACACACACACACACACACACACATATATATATATATATATATATATATATATGTATATATACACACACACACACACACACACACACACATACACAAAGACATGCGTCTGGACTGTTTCTCCCTTGGCTTCGTTCCAAGTCGGACTTTCCCAGTTAACAAATGTTAAAATAAAAAAAAAAAAAAAATTAAAATTATGTAAATAGTTTATTTATTTTTTAAACATTGTAGTATGATATGTTGAGTTTAGAAAGTGTGTGTGTGTGTGTGTGTGTGTGTGTGTATATATATATATATATATATATATATATATATATATATATATATATAGAGAGAGAGAGAGAGAAACACACACACACACACACACACATAATGTTAAACATTGTTTCTAAACTCAACATGTTGCACTACTGTTTACTATTAAAATGTCGAACGGCACTACGTCGACTTTACTATAGTCGAACACGGAAGTTCGAAAATAGTAATATCGACTTCAGAAAAACAATCTACGAATGGTTTTAACATGGGTTCGAGGTAGGTGTTCAGTATTATTCTGAACTACCCTACCTCGACCCATGTTAAAACACAGTCCTAGATTGTTTTTCTGAAGTCGATATTACTATTTTCGAACTTTCATGTTCGACTATAGTAAAGTCGACGTAGTGCCGTTCGACTTTTTAATGGTAAACCTGCACTACATATATAACATGTTTGTGTATCCTCTCTCTCTCTCTCTCTCTCTACACATATATCATGCATGCACATGTATGTTTGTTTATGATTTGACTTGGTTTAGTATTTTAGTCAATTTCCTGAATTTTCTTTGTGTGAATATTCTATCATTTTGCTGTTGTTAGCACTGCATCCTACAAAGTCAAACATGAGCAGAATTAAAGTGGGTGCTTACGGTGCAAAGTACTCTAAAATACTATATGTTCTAGGAATACACACCTTCTCCATCACTCTGTTTATGGGACCTGTACAATGCTGTAAGAGTGCAGTCTTGTAAATTGCAATGGTGAATCACTCAAATAAGCTCTTCTGTACCTTTGTGAAGTAAGTTTATTGGGTGTGTGTCATATTTGGGATGACTTTTGCTGGCAGTGTGAGTTCAGCTAGTGAGTTTTGTGCTGGAGACATGAATCAGGTAGATGGGGTGAGTGGATTGTGCCAACTTCCATCTATGTTAGATATGAGGAGAGTCTGCTGGTAGAGCAAAAAGTGGACAATCATCTAATAAGCAGGCTGTTTTAGGAAGCAATATGCTGATGAACCTAGACACTTGGTGCATGTTAAAAAACACCATAATATATTGCTTAGGGCTGCCTGTCTGTTATAGTGCCATGATTTGTCTCCATTTTGTGCCATAAGTATAAACTGTGTTGTGTACTTATGCTTTAGTATGTTAACTACAACAATAACATTTGAGATTCAACAAGTAATGATAAATTCTTTCCTATTAAGCTTAGAATGGAAAAAAGAAACAAAAATACATAATGAAAAATAAACCATTGTTTTAAGTCATTAATTTTTAAATTCTCATTAAGTGAAGGTTTGAGGGTGGCCTCATTATTTAAAACCCATCTCTTATCTTTTTGTGATAGTATTTCTGTTCTACCTTTGTATTTGATGATTACCTACCAGTAGTTATTCTATTAATATCAATAAAATGAAGTTTGTTGCTTGATGGATTAAAGTATGTGTGAATGAGGGCTTTCTATCATATTTATATCTGGTGTTGCTCAGTTAGGCAGAAATTCTCTTCTTGAGCATGTGTGATGTTTGACCAGCATAAAAGGCTTTGCATTAAAAATGTAATTGCCTGTAATTCGCAGTGGGTGGGACAGGTGACTAAATGATTCCACATTAGAAATTTAGTCACTTGTAATTTCTTATTTGCTCTTAAAGTTATTTTGTGCTTGTAAATTTTTTGTTGGTTAGGATTTTTGGTCTTCAGAATCTTTACATCTGCTAAAGGTTCTAGGTATTCACAAAGGGAGAGCTGGTGATGCTGTCCAAGCAGATCAAATGTGCTTGTAAGAGACAAATGAATTTCAATGGTACGCATGACAACTCTGTCTGTTGTTTAAGCTTTAATGGTGACAGTTCCACTTCTGACATAGGTTTAGCTTGAAAACTAGCAGGCAAGAAATGCCATCCTACCACACTCAAATAGAAAAAAGCTAGGGGCATTCATTTGAAAGTCCTCAGTGGCACTTGATAGTGGATGTCCAGACATGGTAATGATGATCTTGTTCTAGGCCTGAGGAGTTGAAGGATTTACCATGACCTTCTCTGTCTAAGGATGCCAGTAATGATTTGGTGCTCTTATAGCCCCCAGGCTGAGTATGTAGAGAGTGGCCTACCTCTGGCAACACTCCTAAGGAGGCAGTCATATAAGATGACACTGGCAAGATGGTCTGGACCAAACATAAAGCTGAACCTTCACATGGTGACTCTTCTTCACCACCATTGAGTAGGTACGTTTTATCAAGCAGGGGGATAAAAACCTCCTTGTCTGTGTTGTTGATGATGACCATGTATTAGAATGGAAGCATATGCATACTTAGCCCAAAGTACAGGCATCATGCTAATATCTGATAGCAGAATCAAGGAGGGTGCTTGCAAAGCATATGCCTGCCACTTAACTACCTTGACCAAACTCAGGACTGGTTCTTGCTAACCGAGGATTCTTAACTCTTGTGTAAAGCTGTTATTAGGATATCAATAGACCTGTTACACTGGGTAAACATTCCCACAGATGTAGCAGGGACTCTTCATCCATTCTGGTCAAAGATATGTATCAAGCAGGAGGATGATGACCTAAATTACAGGTCACCAATGTCTCCGTCCCAGATTACAGCACTAACAGTGAAGAGCCCTGGCTTCTAAACCTGATGACTTCTCCTTGGGGGGGGGGTCTTGGCTGTAATAAAGGATCATTTTAAATGTCTGGCTAATGAGTCTTCTGATACTCAGAAGAGGCTTTTATCATTGAGTTAATGACTCTCCATAAGTCTGTAGCAGATGTTCATTTGGTCAACAGTCAAGACTCAGACTATTAGCTTTCATCCCTTAGAATGCAAAAGAGATTTTAGAGTCCATATGCCTCATTCCTTTTCATTTAAAAACCCAGTGAAAGACCATGATAATCTTTCTCTGAAGGCTACAGTGGGTGGAGAACTTCTTCTTCATGGGAGAAATATACTTCTCAACAACAAAAGAAAGTAGGTTGTTTGATAGATATGGTAAGAAGACTTGTATTCTGCTACTCTGGCATTTAGAGCACTAAATTGTCTGTTTTTTTATTTTAAGTTTCGGGAATGCATATCAGAATTGATGTTAGAACATTGTAACACAGACAAGGAGTACCTTAAAGCAGGGTCCCTATTAAATTTTCGAACGTTTCAATGTAAGAATGTCATATGGTCTACACCGTATGATCGAACTTTGAAAAGTTTGAAGGTGAAAGGCAACAGCTCTGTACGCACAGAATGGGAAAATTTCCCTTTTCTGCACTGAAGTGCAGTCTCGGAGTTGGTATATTTAAGTAGGGGAGATGTGGGGGGGCACAGCTCAGAGCATTAGGTAAGTGGGGTTTTATATTTTTTGTATGTTTTTATTATATATTCGAAGATTCAAGTTTTGCTTATGTGTTGTCGAACATATGAGGTTAAAAATTTTGAAGTTTCGAATATATAATTTAGACACCTTAAAGCGTCCTTACTGTAACTCCTTCTAATATCACCCCAGTTAAGTAAACACAACATTAAGTGTGAAGCATCTGGGTGAGCTGCCATTGAAACAATTTCTGAAAAATATGTATGACTCAATGTACAAGCAACCTGTTGCTGAGAACATCAAAGCCAAGTTGTTGAATGTCCCCTTGGATAAATAACTGCTATTTGGGCCTGTTCTAGCCTTGTGTAGACTAAACAAGTTTGTCAGTCCCAAATTTCAAAATGTAAATCTTCCAAGATGCCTCCTATACTTGGTGTCAAAGCATATATGGTCTGTATGTATTTAAAAGATACATACCAGTAGATCCCCATTCACAAAGATGACAGGCACTTTTTAAGATTCTTGGCAGGGTGTGGCCACATGTGCTTCATTTTCTTGTTCTTTGGCTTGGTTATTTTCCAAGAATTTTTATCAAATGTCTAGCTCCAGTAATTGGCCATTGCAGACAAAAGGATGTGTATATTCACCCATCTCAGGTCAGTTGTCTGTTGTAAGCCCAGTCTCAAGAAGAGGCCTTAAAAGCTATATATTTTACATTACACTGCCTGCAGTATCTAATCTTCACCCTGAACCTGTAAAATCAAACCCAGTTCCCTGTCGGAAAGCAGTGTTCCTGGTGTCTCTGCTAGAAACCAACCTTTTCCATATATTTCTCCTGCCAGAGTAAGTGCTGTCACTCACGGTCTTCTCTCAGGAAATTTCAGAGAGATCCCAGTGAACAGATGAGGACATCTGATTGCCACCATGCTCATCGCCTCACTGACTCACATACCTATGAAAGAAATTCAGTAGTACCTTGGCAGCCTTTTGGATCAGCTACCCAACCATTAGAAAACAATGTCCCAGCCTTGTCTTACTTTACCTCAAAAGGAATCAAGACGGCGGATCATCTTTATCCAGGAGAACAAAGATGTGGTCTTCATCCCCACCCCATTGCTAGACTCTGACTTCAAATGCTTCAGAGACGGCTCTGAGAGCAGACTCTCGGGGCCTAAAAGTGTAGGGCAACTGGTCCAAGGCAAGGTGCAAGCTCCTTATGAACTTGAAAAAGATGTAAGTAGTCCAGTATACCCTTCAAGCACTGAAACTGCTGTGAGTCATATCCATTCTGAGAATAGTCAGAGACTACACTATGGTCATGTGGTATATCAACTATCAATGAGACATTTGATACCTGCAAAATGTGCAGGATGGCAT
The DNA here is from genome assembly GCF_019279795.1 of Protopterus annectens. Lineage (NCBI taxonomy): Eukaryota > Metazoa > Chordata > Ceratodontiformes > Protopteridae > Protopterus > Protopterus annectens. The sequence continues at coordinate 953,523,838 of NC_056745.1, read as the reverse complement.
GAAAATGCTGGGAGACAGTTGTAAAGCAAAATATGATGTTAGCTGCTGTTTAGATCCTCCAAAAACAAAAGTTGTGTACCAGGTGAGCAGAACCTCATCACATTCACACAAGTGGACAGTGCACAGGCAGATATTACTTTCACTGGCAAAAAAAAGGAGTTCCAGGGGATAGCTGTCTTTATATCCCACAAGAACAGCCAGCTCAAAAAGTTCTGCTGCAAGTTTACACACCAAAAATTCTAGGCAGTAGATGTCTGCATCAACTGGAATGGCAAGTTCATTTCCACCCCTGCACCTCTTCCCATTGTTGACCCAAAAGGTAGTTGAGGACGGAGCCACCTACTATTTTTGGCCAGGGAAGAGATCATTATGTTGTTGAGGCACGTGGTCCTACTTACTCCGAGAGAGGGTGCCATGATATACTAAGGCTTTTGAGCCTAAGTATTGCAGTGTGGAAGATATAACCTTGTTAGTCTTTGGGCACATAATGTTTGAACTAGGAAATCATATCTGGCAAAATGGAAAAGATTTTTTCTCTGGTGCCAAAGGAAGAAATGAAGGACCTAATACTTACAGAAGCAGAGGTATGAATGGTCCTGCAATATTTGACAGGGTTATTTCATACAGGCTTAGCGTTTACCTTTTATAAATTCCACCTGTCTGCTGACCCAGAGTGTTAATCTCTGAAACCACGATTTACCTGAAAGTGAGTAGTAAAGCACTTTATCAAAAGAGTCCAAAAAAAGACCATTTTACTTTCCTCAAGCCTGAATTTTTTGTTGGAAAAACTGGCAGTAATGCCCTTTTGACCAGCAGGTTCAGGCCCTATAAATACTTTTCATGGAAGATTGTACTCCTGTTGGAAGTCAGTCAGGAATATCTCAAGCACTTATGTATAATTTATCCTTCCTGACCTTTACTACATATAGGGTCACTTTGCACACCAACCCCTTATTCATGCCATTGTGACAGGAGGTCATATTAAGCCAAGTCATTCGGCTCCCTTTTTTGTCCCTAAACCACAACACAAAGTGGAAAGGCTTCTATACCCTAGATAGTGGCAAGACTTATCAGAGACCTTCAGAAGGACTGATTAACCGACTGTAGCCTTCAGAGAAAACAAAAATGGGCTGCCTATATCTAAACAGATAATCTCTAAATAGATATACAAATGCAAATTACATGATAAACAATTACTGGGTGAGGTAAGATTTCATGCCCTCCTCATCCTTGAATGTGCCATCCACCCAAGGGACAGGTTCTGAAAGCTTTGGGACCCTTCCCTGAAATTATGACTGCACAGTGGCTTATGTGAATAACAGTACAGTTGTGTTGTCAGCATATTGTAATTGTAGATGTTTGAGTGTAGTCACTGCTTTCTCCATCCCCTCATAATGACAAGGCAGTTAGTTTTGGGGTGTGGAGGACAAAGTCTTGTGGATTATTAACTTATTTCCTTCTCCCTGCTAATTATACAGTGCTTCCTCCTGCATTAGTCTACAGTGTTTATGAAGCCTGTCAGTACTACTTAATATTTCTCACTTTTTCTCATGTTTGCATCCTGTTTTCATAGCTTGGATAAGCTTTATTTTGGATAAGAAAGAACAGAAGATAGCAAATATGTTTGTCTTTATACTGAGATGTGGAAATCTTTGGAGGGCAGGGGACTTAAGATCAGAATTGGGGGAAGTCATCTCTGAATGTGTGGACAGGTATGTGACTGTGCCTGTGGCATAGATGCCTGAAGTATGACCACAACAGCGTCTATGTTCTCTCTATAATTATGGTAAGTTGTAAGTTGATAACATAACTGTATTTTTCTTATTGCCCACTTGCTGGTTCAGTGATACTGATCTTGAAATTGTTGGATAATTGTCCATTTTATCGAGCCAAGTGTCTAGCATTCCTAAAACTGAATTTACACTTATTAGATAGAATTGAACTTAAGATATCATTACTTAATAGCATTTTTCAGTATTTGTTGACAGTGTGCCTGATTTTTAAAACTTTATCCCATGTGTTGTAATGAATTGAAGAATTTTGTCCATACCCTTTCACCTGTTTTGTACATTAACATATCTGACCTAGGCATACTGTTAACCTCTTCATTGTATTTGAGTTAAAGATGTAAAATTATACCCCTTTTAAAACATAATGTAGTTGGTCCTTTGACATAGTTTTGATTTCAGTCTCAGTACCACATATTGATGTCCTTCAAGGATGCATTTGCAGTCATCATATATGGGTTGTCCTGCCTCAGGCAGCCCTTCGGTCGGCCGGATTCCAAAGTCTGGGTCTGGCGTCGGCTGATGTCGCACTTTCCCCGACGTCAGAGCGCCTGGGGTATAAAAACATCAGCCGACGCCATCTTCCCCAGTCTTTCTTGCCGCGTGGTGCCTGAAGCAGAAGCAGTTCACAAGTGCCGGTCGGCCAGCTCTTGTAATTCAGCTACCGAAGACTTCAAAAAGCTAAGTACCCCGTTGGGGACTCTTTCTTGCCTCAGCCGATGTCAGATAAAGTTAATAATTGTTTAACTTGTGGGAAACAAATACCTCATAAGGATTTCCACTCTTACTGCCTCCCCTGCCTAGGCCCAGACCACGACGTCTGGGCCTGTTCAGCCTGTGCTTCCTTCAACCGACGCACTCTTAGACGTCGGGCGGAGTTTGCAGAGGAATTTTTGGGGGCTAGTTTTTCGTATAAGATGCCGTCGGAGACTCCGACTTCTCATTTAGTTAAGAAACGGAAGGACAAGGACCGACACATGCGGGCCGCGGTTTCGGCTGAAACCACGGCCAGGCCTACCGCGGAAACCAAGTCCTTGGTACTTCCAATTACCGAAACCGCTCAACCGACTACCTCGGTCCCAGAGGCCCCGGCTGAGTCGGTTATTGAATTTCCAACAGAAACTGGTGTCCTGGAACCTTCCGACACCATTCCTTTAGACAAATCTACACCAGCACGTGGTGCAGCCAGGCCTCCTGCATCCATGTCCATTAAGGCATTCTTCAGGGCTAAAGCTGCTAAACTTTCAAAAGCTTTGCCTCCCAAAGTTATCCCTCAGGGACCCTCTACTGGTTCACAGATTCTAAACTTAGCAGAGGATCTTATCTCCTTAATTAGGGGCTATCAACCTCATCCGGACAGGGGCTCTCAACCTCCTCCAGACAAAAGGCCCAGGCTTGAGCCCTCTGATCCCCTCTCCTCAGATGAGGCCTCTGATGGCTCTACTCTCTCGGACCACCAGGAGGAGGCTTTTTTGGCCTACAAGGATTCTGATGCAGAGGAATCTATTCCCTCGGCCTCCCCTCCTGAAGAGTTTTCCTTTGGGGAGACACTACACACCATGAGAGAGCATTTCCAATGGCAGGGCCAGGAATTCTCTGATTCCAGGAAAAGATTAAGGACCTTTTTACATTTGCCTCAACATAGGCCTTTAGCTATTCCTCCTGTTTTGAATGTCATTGATGATGTGTACTCTGACTCTAGCACAACCCCTGATTCTCTCCCTCCGGCTCCTGCCAAACCCGATAGGTACTACAGGGTCCCGGACTCGCATCTTTACCTTTACAAGGCCCACTCTGCTGATCCAGAAACTATTTCCCAGGGCCCTAAAGGGGTTGCAGCTGCCACTGCTAAAAATTCTCTCCCCTCTGAAAGGGAGTCCAGAGATTTAGAGATGGGGTAAAAAAAGTGTATACTTCTGCTACTCTTTCTATGAGGGCATTAAATTGTCAATTTCATATGATACAGTACCAAGAGTATTTGTTAGATGAATTGCATAAAAAAACTGTCTTCACCTGACCCCCTAGACCGCAAGTCACTTCAGGATCTGGTGCATAACTCACAACAGGTTAGCAACCATTTTTTGCAATGTGGTTATGATGCATTGGAAGCTTCATGTAGGTCAGCTATGACTGGCTCAGTCATACGTAGGCATGCTTGGCTAAAGGAACAATCTCTGCCAGACCATGTTAAAGCAAAGCTGCTGGATGCTCCACTGGAAAAGCAAAAGTTATTTCGCTCCACGGCTCAGGAGGTCTTAAAGAAATTTGAAGAAAAGGCAAAATCAGTACAAACAGTCAAAGATTTTCTCCAAGTACAACCACCAAGATTCAGCAGGAATTGGCCTTCCAAGAATTGGTCCTTTCCAGACACAGAGAGGTTTCAGAGAGGCAAGAACAGGCGTGCCAGAGATAGAGGGCAAGCTAGAGGCTCCTACAGAGGATGGCAATGGCAGCCTCCCAACCAGAGAGGTAATGCAGGACCTTCAACTGCTGCACAAGGACAGGCTCAATGACTTTACTTTGACACCGCCAACCAGGGCTCAATTAGAAGCACCTTTGGGCGGAAAGCTTTCTTTATTTTCAGAAAATTGGCACAGTATTACAAGGGACAAATGGACACTACAAATAATAGACAAAGGATACAGGTTTCATTTCCACACATTAACAAAAAGAAAGGGCATGCCAGACCTGCCACCGAATCAAAGGGCAGAGGCTTTGAAACAAATTTACAGCTTAATGCAAATGAAAGCTATAGAAAAGGTTCCTTTCTCAGAACAAGGCCAAGGATTTTATTCCAGACTATTCCTTGTTCCAAGAAAAGAAAAACAATGGAGGCCTATTCTCGACTTGTCCGCACTGAATACTTATCTCATTGTGCCAAAGTTCAAAATGCTGACTCTACAGCAGCTCCTTCCCATGCTGGGCAAGGGGTCTTGGCTGGTAACTCTAGACCTCAAGGAGGCATACCTGCATGTCCCTATCAGACAAAGTTGCAGAAGACACCTCAGATTTCTTGCAGGGTCAGAGCATTATCAATTCTCAGCATTGCCCTTTGGCTTATCTACTGCGCCCAGAGTATTCACGAAATGCCTGGCATCAGTAATTGCACACTGCAGACTTCAGGGGATTCAAATTTACCCATATCTGGACGACTGCCTTATACAAGCGGACAGCCAACAGACTTTGGTAAAACACTTGAATTATGCCATCCTCCTACTTCAGGCCTTGGGATATACAGTCAACTTTCACAAATCAAGACTTGTTCCATCCCAAAGAATAACCTTTCTGGGTGCAGATCTAGATACAACCACCCAAATGGCCTTCCTCACAGAAGAAAAACAAAGTCAACTACCAGATTACTTCAAAAATCTGACAAGACAAACCCAGCTGACTGCAAGGAAAATCCTGCAGGCCCTGGGTTACATGGCTTCTTGCATCCTTCTGATTCCGCAAGCAAGACTACATATGAGGAAACTACAATGGTACCTAAGGAGTTTATGGACTCAGCACAGTCACAGCCTGGAAACTTTGATACCACTCATTCCATGCCTTCAAAAGGAATTTCTGTGGTGGGCTCAAGCAAGTCAGTCAAACAGGGGTCTGCCTTTCAGCAAACCAATAGCCAGCCAAACCATTACAACAGACGCTTCAGACCACGGATGGGGAGCGCACATGGAGGGCAGATGCATTCAAGGTCTATGGTCACAAAAAGAGCTACGCATGCACATAAACCAAAAGGAAATGCTGGCAGTGATACATGCAGTTGAAGCCTTCAAACCCTTTCTGCATCATGGCCATCTGCTAATAAGGACAGACAACACCACGGTTATGTGGTACATAAACAAGCAAGGAGGCACCCATTCCTATCCTCTTTGCAGGCTGGCAATGAATCTATGGGAACTTTCCTTGAAACTCAACATACAGCTACAATCCCAGTTTGTGCCAGGGAAAGACAATATACTGGCGGACAGCTTAAGCAGAAATATCATGGATGCACACGAATGGATGCTGCACCCAGACATCTTTCTACAGATAACACAATCATGGGGGAGGCCGGACTTAGATCTTTTTGCCTCCCCCCACAATCATCAACTGAAGAAATTCTGCTCAAGGACATACCACCCACAAGAATGGAAAGTGGACGCTCTCTCTTTCAGCTGGAGAACTCTAACAGTGTATGCATTCCCACCTCTCCCATTAATGACCAAGGTTTTACTGAAGATCAGGACAGAGCAGCCAAAAGTGATTCTGATAGCTCCGGACTGGCCAAGACAGCACTGGTACCCACTGTTAAAGAGCTTGTCACGTACGAAACCATGGCCTCTTCCTCTATGGCCACTTCTACTGACACAGTACAATTACAAAACTCTGCATTCCAACCTGAAAACCTTGCAACTAACAGCCTGGAAAATACCTTGACTCCTCCTCAGGACAAGCTATCCCAGAGAGTGAAAGATATTATTATGGAAGCTCGCCGGCCTTCCACAAGAAAGGCATATTCAGCAAAATGGAAAAGATTTCACATTTGGAACACCACAAAGGGCCTAGATGCGACAGTGATGAACATGGCACATATCCTGGAATACTTGGCAGAAATGTTCCACAATGGTCTGTCTTACTCTTCCATTAAAATTCATGCTTCAGCAATTTCAGCAGAGTACAATACTGATCCGCCTGTCTTCTCTCATCCTCTCCTAAGACAGTTTCTAAGAGGAATCAAAAACATCAATCCTCCAAGGAAACCACCACTGCCTACTTAGGACCTTAACTTCGTGTTGGAAAAACTAACACTGCCTCCCTTTGAACCAGCAGCATCTGCAGAACTACAGTTCCTGTCTTGGAAGACTGCTTTCCTACTGGCCATAACCTCAGCAAGAAGAGTATATGAGTTACAGGCCCTTATGGCAGTACAGCCATTTCTTATTTTTCATCAGGACAGAGTTTCACTAAGAACCAATCCTACATTTATGCCAAAGGTGGTATCCAGGGTTTCATTAAATCAAGCTATTCACTTGCCAACCTTCTTTCCAAATCCACAAAACAAAGGGGAGAGACTTCTGCACACTCTGGACATACACAGACAGTTACGCTACTACTTGGACAGAACTAAAGGTTACAGAAAAACTGACCAGCTGTTGGTAGCATATGCTGCTGGTACACAAGGAAAAGCAATTTCCAAACAGACAATTTCAAAATGGATAGGGAATTGCATTCGTTTTTGTTACTCCTTTCATGGAAAAACTGTGCCAGCTAACATTAGACCTCATTCCACGAGAGCCACAGCCACCTCCACAGCCTTCTTAAGAGGGGTGGCTACCAAGGACATTTTAGAAGCTGCTACATGGAGCCCTGTGCATACATTTGCCAAGCATTACAATTTACCTTTATATTCCAGATCCAGAGCAGGCTTTGCTACGGCTGTCCTGCAGGGTATTATAGCTACACCATCCTTTACTTAGTTCCTCCACCCCCAGTTTGGCTATGGTATTCTACCCATATGTGATGACTGCAGATGCATCCTTGAAGGACATAGTACAGTTTTGTACCTACCATAAATGTAGATGTCCGATAGGTATGCATCTGCAGTCAGGTTTACCCTCCCTCCTTCCCCTCTGTAGTATTTCTTGGGTACTTACCCTTCTAATAGCTAGCTGGGGTGATCTATTATGGTGTATTTGTTTTTATATTATTGTGCATGTTTGGAGTTTTAAATGCATCTCTCCAAATTTAGCCTTCCTTAGAGGGCACCTGGCATCTGGGGCAAGAAAAACTGAGGAAGATGGCGTCGGCTGATGTTTTTATACCCCAGGCGCTCTGACGTCGGGGAAAGTGCAACATCAGCCGACGCCGGACCCAGACTTTGGAATCCGGCCGACCGAAGGGCTGCCTGAGGCAGGACAACCCATATGTGATGACTGCAGATGTATACCTATCGGACATCTACATTTATGGTAGGTACAAAACTGTACTTTCTAAGCTTCATAAAATATGATTCTTGGAATACTTCTAATAATGGAGTTAGGATAACAGCTGTCAAGAGGTAAAAAAGTATTCCTAGAGAATAGTTACCTTTATAAAATAATGTCCACAGTCATTAATTTCATAACATAACCATCTAAGAAATCTATAGTGAATATTGATAATTAAAAGTAATCCCAAATTCATTCAAGTTCATCTAATCTTTAAACTGTAGTACGGTCAAATATTCCCATTGCCAGACCTACCAGCAACTGTCCAGACATCTCTTCAACATGTCCATAGATCTTAAACAAATGTTATCATAAATGCACTTTACTTCAAAATACCCCATAAGCAAATCTCCATGTAAAGGGCAAAAGCTGTTCCATTTGCTGTTCCCCCAGGTTGTAGAAAACCTTATTTCTTTTTAAATAAAAATCATTATGTTTTGAATGCAACCTCAGTCAACTGTATCAGAAAATCTTTAAAGTCAAACTAGTATAGGCCTGGCTGATCCAACCAGTATTTTATATTCTCATTTCCCTTTCATGAGGGATGCTGTTGCATAATGAGTTAACATACAAAGTATATAAATACCATTTCCAGTTAACATAAAATATCAGTCATCAAATTCAAAACATCATTGCCATCTTTTATCCTAGCTAATACCAATGACAGCAAGGGTTTAAAACTTTGTTCAAGAAAACAAACAATGGACTTATTAAGTGACCCTTTCTGTGAGAATATAGGAAGCTCTGGTGGCTGCAGCCTTTCATTCTGTACTGTTGGCAGAATATAAAATATTGTGTAGTTTGGGCAGACTACAAAATATATGTGGTCTTGATTTGTGTCTCATTAACTCATTGTAAGGTTCTAGAAATTATATTCTGTTGTTAACAATAAGTCAAAAGTGGAGCAGTATATTGTTTTAAATTGTGTAGACAGATAAAGTGGTAAGCTACAATAGAAAACTGCATTATAAAGTTGATACAAACCTCTCCATCATATAATTTGCGTCACACTACTGCCCCCTTCTTTATCCGAATATGTCACAGTTGTAATTTCATCCCTATTTAGCTTATGTACAGACTTTTAAAGTTAAGCTTTGCCTGTGCTACTTAAAATAATTTTTTTTCAGGCTGAAGATTCTTCATCACCTGTTGCTGAAATAAATTTACTACATGGTGATTGGGGAAAGGGGTGAAAAGATAAAGGTGGGAATTTAAGTGAAACTATCTACATCAAACCAGGCTTTCACATCAGTTTTTTTCTGCATCCAAAGTTTTTAAATTAAAAGTCTGACAAAAAGGATGTCCGATCACAAACAGTTTGATATTCATGCATAAAACTACTAGGGATAAACTTCAGACAAATTATCATCTTGAGTGGGTGTATTACTAGAAACATCAATAACAAGGCTAATAATATCATTATGATAGTCATTTAAATCTGACTCATAATTTTCTCAAATTTTTGTCCTATTGCTTCATTTGTTTGTTTCTTTTTCCAGTACAACTCAACCTGGTTATCTCTTCATGTGCCAGTTTCACAGTATTCCTCGTCAGGTTCCAAACTAGATTCCATTTCCTATCAGTAAAGAAGGATTATCCTTTAATGGCCAAATTATTCAAACAAGAAGAGAAAGAATGCCTTAAAAATTGATATTATACCCTTGCTTTCCCTTTCAACATTTATAATGGCTTCTTTTTCTGTTCTTTCCAAATTAAACCTTGAATAGCATTTCTTCTTTAACATCATGCCATGAAATTTGTGTTTTGATTTATAATCACTAGAGGTATAGTCCTTACATTTCCTCTGCTTCAAATCCATTTCCAGTTTATTAATATGTGAATTAAACAGTCAGTATAAATAGTGATTGTGAGAATCCAAAGGTTGAACTTCCAACATAGTCAATGTATGTATAAATGTATTATTTCTGTTAACCAGGTTTGGGGTGGAAGCTACAAACCATTTTCAGCCATGAACCCAGGGCAATGTGGCAGATATAAATCTCAGCATAGAATTGCATTTGTTAGAGAGAGAGAGAGAGAGAGAGAGAGAGAGAGAGAGAACATAATAATGACAGAGCATAAAATGTGTAGACAAAACATATCAATGGATGTAGAAGGAAATGAAAAGACAAGAATTACTTATATTCACAGATTAGCAGTAGTAATATCTTATCATAGTAATAAAAACTACATTTGTACAATGCAGAATTGTAAAATTTACTTCAATGATGGCATTAAACTGGCTTAATAAAATATCACTTTTACAAATATCTTGATGCAGTGTGTTGTGCAAGTTGCCATTCTTCAAAATAAACATAGACATATGCCTTCATATGGTTAATGTTTCATACCACAGTTCATAATTCTTTAAAAACAGCAGTCACTTTGCTGATGGCGTTTTGTATAGTGGCACTTTTCAGGCTTGGACAAATGAAATAGTTAATAAACATTTCATTACCTGTGCATGTTGGTACTTTGTGTTGGGTATGTGTTTATATAGTGTGTATTGTGCTCATGTACACAGATGTACAGTACACACACACACGTGTATATAAATGTTGGCAAGCGGTATGACAAGGGACATTTGTAGTACTGGGATGTAATGTAAAAGTAGAAATGGTAACATGTTAAATGTGGCAAAAGTATTGATAGCCACATAGATAATTATTAAAATTTATTGTGAAATATAAGCTAAATGCTGATAACAGAAGTGCTTGGTTTTATATTTGGTGGTATTATTGGCTCTTGTTAAAATAAAGTTGTTATGCTGGTAAGACATCAGCCTTACTTGTGGCATAAAGTTGAGTTTTTTTATGGATGCCATGAAAAGTTCATTTCTGGGTGATAGTGAAAAATTCAGAATCTATACAACTGGTGTTATTTTAAATTAGATCTGACTGCTAGAAAACCAGCAGAATACTTAGCCTTTGTAAGTAGGCCAGTTGTGCCGTGCTATAATGTTTAATAAAAGAAGGATGTTTCTTCTTAGAAAAACATTGTTACTCTAAATAGTTTACATTTCAACTTTAAAGAACAAAATTATTGTTTTTCTATGTATACAGCTCATAGTAATGAATAATACTCGGTTTTGCTTTCTTTTCTAGGGCTGAGTATGAACACAGATAGAGACGATTCTGACACAGTGACCGTGGGGACAGTAGATACCGTTACATTGACCCAAGATACAGAAGGGAACTTTATACTTCATTGTCCACAAAATGGTAAAACTGCCAAGTCTATAGTTGTTTAAAAGCATTGCATGTGCCTGAATAAGGAACAAAATACTAAACCCAAACATCAATTAATATGTGTGAATTATGCTGTAAGTAAGAAAATGGGCAGACTGATTAGATGTAACAACCCTTAACTGCTGTATATTGTACCTTTTCAGTACTGAGTATACGTCTACCCTTTGCAGACTTTATGATGGTCCAATTAACACAAAAATTCTTTGTTCATTTGCCTTGTATTTTTTTATGTATATTTAGTATGAACGCATGAAAAGGCACTGTTTTTTAATCCCATATTCACATTTTTAAATAGAAATCAATCTGTTAAATAAAACCTTATTCATTTTTGCTGTGGACCCCTTGATATCAGTCATGCAAAGCATCACAGGAGTTTGTGTTTTTTATTTATAATTCATTTGAACTTATTCATATCTTTAAATGTTTTGTGCAGTTTGTTTGTTAAAATACATTCTTGTTTTAACAGTCAAAAATAAGCTGTTATTTAATATACATATGGAAAATGGCATCTATGACAAGGATATGGAGTACAGAAGACTCCAGCAGTGGTTTTACAGTACAGTTTTTATATCTATTTCTGAAAAAAATAGATTTTTGGGTGTGCCTGTAGGAATCCAGGATGAAACACTGCTAGAGCAGTGTCGATATTGTTACTGGTAACAACCAAAGCTAGTAAAATTGTTCATTTGTATACAAAGATCATTTTGAGATTCCAGATGAAGATTATTGCTCCTTCTGATAGTCACATTTTTCACAACAGTGCTAAACCCACTGTGGGTAAAAGCAAAGCTATTACGTCCCCTTATTCACATCAGTAAGTAGAACTTTTTGGGGGAATTTTCAGAAAAGAGCAGCCATGGTATAATTAATTATATTCTACAAGAATTTGTGACTGCAAAAAATAAAGTTTAGAATGGATATCTTAATTGAAGTTGATGTCAAGGCATGAGATTGGAAAATATTGCAGAGATGTGCCCATGGCATAGAGTGGATAATGCCCTGATTTTTACCCAGGTGATCTGTGTTTGAATAGCAGCTTAGTCATTTGACAGCACAAGTAGGGAGGATGGGAACACCTTTCTTGGGAGGAAGGATTGTAGTTCCTGCCCAGCTTGCACCACTACTCTAATGACACAGCCTTGGTTCATCTTGATGTGGAAGGGAAGATATGAGTGAGACTGCATAAGTTGGTGATAGTAGCCCCTGTTAGTGCATGCTGATGAGCATGAATGTACTGACAGAGGGAAATAGGTCATCCTTGCAGCGATGCTAATGCTTATGTCACCACCAGGAGAGAGCTTAGACTATAAATAAAATAGTTTATGGCCTAACTCCCCTCCTAGTGGTGACATTAGCATCAGCAGAGGGGTTAGGTGGTAAGTAAAATTAATTAATTGGTGGGGTGTATGATGACACACCTCCAACAGTGCAATGAGCCTTGGAGGCTAGCAGGCATGGGGTAAAAGTCATTAAAAATAAAAAAAAAGGAAAGAAAACAGTACTTGGACATTATTCTTGTTGAAGAAAGCCTCTGGTGGGAGTTGTACTGGTGGGTAGATAATGCTGATTGACATTAAAGTTGTTAATGTGAGTGTATAAAATTTACCTAATGCCATTTTTGTTAAGTCTTGCAAAGGAATGGTCTTTGACATATTTTGACAAGCTGTGAGAAGAGAAGGTGTGAGCTATGTTGGGAGTGTGGGATTGTTAGAAATCAGTGCAGTTAGAAATGGCAGTCATTATATTATTATTGGGTGAATTGTTATAAGGTAGATTAATATTTCAACTATGAAAATGGCATTAAACATGACATACAAAATAGTAAAATCTCCACTTAAGAACCTGAGTGCAAACCACTTTAATATCTGCTTTCTTCTCACAAGTACAAAGACTTTATCAGAAAATGGTCATCAAATACATCCAAACACATTGCAATTTGTAATAGGTAGCAGGTCACAGGACCATTAATTGATTAAAAATGGCAAGTTAATCAAACAGGAGGTTTAATTGTAACAGTTATTTAAAACTCATATTTCTAATGTAATACTGACACAAACTGTGTACTTCTACTAGTCACTTCCTTAGATATTCAAAGTAGAATATTGCCACTATATGCCATCTATTCAAACATATGTGTAATGAGTTCTACCTCCAAATTAAATTCACAGTGTTTAGTAATAAGCCTAGAGGCTCTAATAAACTGTCCCTTAGGAATATATCTCTTCCTATAATTTGGACGATTACTTCTAAAATGTAAATACCCCTACAAAAAATGTTCTTCTGATAACTCTTACTTTCAAAACACTTGTTAATTTCATCAAACTCTAAAGTAATATTTAAAAAATTAACCATATGTCCAGTATAACCCAAGCATAAATTTTGCATGGTTGTTTAACTTTTCTATAAAAAAAAATTATTGTAATAGTTACAGATGGGTAAAATTTATATTTCCCACCATCCTAATACAAGCTGGAGCCACAGCTGAACCCATTGCAACACCTCAGTATCTATTTGTAATAGATACTATTAAAAATGAAAAAAAAATATTATCCAATAAAAGTTCTAAAAGAGAACAATAACAATTAATTTTATTACTCGCAAAACTGGTATATTTAGAAGAAAAAAATAATTTCATAAATTCAATTTCTACATCTTCATCTTGTGGGATACTAATGAACAAGGAAGAAGTTTAACAATAACCAACACACCAGTGTCAGTCATTGGTGTTCATAAATTCCCTCACTTCTCCAAAAGAATCCTCTGTGTATAAAGATAAACCCTGCACTAAAGGACTGATGAGTCTATACATAAATAATAACATTCCTTCAGTAATACATGTTAGATGCATACAGTATAGGTCCAAAAGGTGGATTGATCTCCTTCTTATGAATCTTCTGAATACCAAACAATATACCTACTCTTTGTTGATTGTTAATTAAATATTCATATAATGACCAATTAGATTAATTGTACATAAAAAATCATGTAAACACACACTAATACATTTATAACTTCTATGGTTCTCATTCAGAGAACTCATGACAGTGGTGGGGAATTGGTTATAATGTATCAGGATGATTATGTTGTAGCTGTTGAGGCCATGTTAAACAGCACTAATATAATATTTGTTTAATAATGTTTGATTATTAATATTTATGCTAATATTTTTGAGTTCTTAAACTACTTAGGTTCTTAAAGTTTGATTGAAGTTCATGAAATTAGTATTGTTTCAGTCTTTCATGTTAGCCAGGAGTGCTCTTCGCAGTAACTGCCATGTGCCCAGAAGTGACTCTTTCTGCAGTTCATATGGAGTTACATATATCGGTAACATATCTAAGTATGACTGTAAATTCTTTTTTATAAGACCCATTGCTCCTACTCTATTGGGGCTATATGAGTATTCTTCCACTTTGCCCTCATTTCTGTTTGTAAATCCTGGTATTTCATGCCTTCATGTGTCTGTGTACATAAGACACTGTAGTCACTGGGTATAGCAGTTTTAATGATCAGTACTACTTTTGCCTTCTTTTTATGAACTACTATATCTGGTTTTCTTGCATCTGTTTTGAACTGTTGGTAACGGGTGATCCCATGTGATATAAACTTCATCATTTTCTATAATGCTTTGTGGCTGATGTTTCCAATGCTTTTCAGCTTCTTCAGTATTATAATATTTGCACATTCCCCGATGCAACAGTCTTGCCACATTGTTATGCCTTTCAGTATACAGTCTTTCTACCATTAGTGTATCACACTCAGCAACTGTTTCCAATTCTGTTTTACAAAACCTGCATTTGTCTGTTTCTCCCACATGTTCAGTGGACTTTGTAAACCAACATGAATGTAGTCTACTATACTAACCCACCAATATTAACCTTTCATCTTTTGGTTTAAATTTACCTCACCTTAACCATTCCTACATTCTGTCCCGATCAACATTAGGTGGTTACAAGAGTTTTCTGTATTTGTAACTATATTTATGCATTTTCCATATTTCTTGTCTTCTCATCTGATCCTTCACCTTATATTCTTTCTTTTGTTTGCTGGCTGAATTTTATCTACTTCTGGTTTGATTTCCGTGCCTGCTTGACAATGGTATGCTTCTACTAAACTAAGCAAGGAAGTCATCCTAGACTTATTTTTCCCAGGTTTTAAAACTTTCACTATATTTGGATTTTGGGAGGTCAGCAGATATGCATGCAGTTGTACTATTGCAGATCTATACATGTAATCAGTTTTGAGGAGGCCCATACCTCCTTCAGAATGGTGAATATCTAATCTTGATATACACTGATATTCATGAATCATTTCATAAGCATGAAACATTTTTCTTGTTTTCCTGTCCGATTGATCCAATACCTTTTGGGGCCAGTCATACACTCCAAAACTGTAAGTTAGGGCAGGAAAACAAATTGGTTTATAGATGTCAGAGCTGTTTTCAGTATTAATTTTATTTATTTATTTATTTATTATTTGTTGACCGGGAAAGTCAGATTAGGACAGAACCCATTTTCATCAGACGCCTGGGGAGAAATGCTCTAGATGCATGTCTTTGGAATGTGGGAGGAAACCGGAGTGACCACAGGAAACCCATGCAAATGCAGAGAGCACATGCATACTTTACACAGAAAGCACCCCAGCTGAGAATCGAACATGAGAACCTCTTGCTGTGAGGTGACAATGTTAATCACTGTGCCACCTTTCTAAAATATTGCTTACTAAGTTTTATTCGCATTTGTTCATGTTTTATTGTTGATCCTTCATCAATTCCCAAATATTTGTACACTCCCTCTTGCTCAAGTTCTTTATTTCACATTCCTGTGCCAGACTTATTTTTTTTGTTCTGCATCTTTTCTGCTTTAAAGATTGCTTTTGCACATTCATCAAGACCAAATGACATTCTTATATCATCTGAAAAGGTTTTTACCACTTGTAGGTGTGCTTTCAGTTCCTCATCTGATGAACTATATAGTTTTAAATCATCCACAAAAATATAAGTCTTTACACTTTGCTTTTTTTTTTTTTTGGGAGCCAAATTGTAGCCATGACCTAATCTGTTAAGTAGACAGCTTAATGAGTTAATGTCAAGACAAAAGAGTAGTGGTGACAGACACACCCTAGAATACCCCTCTTGGAATTGTTATCCCTAGAATAATAAACCCCTACTTCACGAGATGGGTTGCCAACTGGCTCACAGATAGAACCCACATGGTAAGAGTTGCGGGAGCTAGGTCTGACTCTAAACTGGTTACAAGTGGCGTTCCCCAGGGTTCAGTCCTAGGACCCCTCCTGTTCATCATATACTTCTCAGAGGTACAGGCAAGCACAGGAGGAATATGGCTGATCAAGTTCTCAGACGACTGCAAACTAGGGGCTATAATTGACTCTCCGGCTGACACAGACATCCTCCAAAAGGGTCTCACTGAAACAGATACCTTGTGTCAAAACCATGGCCTCAAGCTAAATGCCAAAAAATGCATAGTCGTCCCCTTTGGTAGTCATCCCCTTTGGAAAAAACAAAGTACCCACAAACTATCACATAGGTGGTAGCCCCCTAAATATGGAAGACATAATAAGGGATCTGGGGACCTAAGTAGATAGTAACCTCTCCTTTGATAATCACATTGCCAAAGTGGTTAGAAAATCCTTCTATGTGGCCCACCTAATCACAAAAGGGTTTGCATCCAGATTGAAAGAGGTCATTGGGCCTCTCTACGCATCACTCATCAGACCCATCTTAGAGTACAATGCCCCACTTGGGATGTACCTTACAAGACACCTGCAACAACTGGAAATACCACAGACGTACTTCACCAAGAGGATCACTGGCCTCAAGCAGATGCCCTATGCAGCTCGACTGAAGAAACTCCATCTGTACTCAGTTGCATACCGCCTACTCAGAGATGATCTCTGCCTGACATACAAGGCCATGTCCAACCCAGAATTGATGGACATGCTCCACTTAAAGAAAACCATATCCCCTCGAGCCACACGCTCCAGGGATCTAAACCTCACCACAACAATAACTAGGATGTGCTGGAGGGACAGATTCTGCCCCAGAGACTTCCCATGCTCTGGAACAAGATTCCAGCCTTCATTAGGCAGAGCTCCTCGCTAATCCTCTTCAAGAGAAACCTTGACGAGTGGATGGGAAACAGAAAGTTTACCCCAGGGATCACTTCAGTGGCTCTGCTGGACAGAGGCACAGGGAACTAATCTAAGGGGTGGCGAAAGCCAACATGTTCCAGCTAGGCTTATAAATGCCTTTGAGCAGATAGCCTAGTACCTACCTATGAATAATTTGTCGTTTATCATGACTTAACTGCAAAGTGGTTTGCCACTATTTCATGGTAACTGTAATGTAATCAGTGTAGGGTGTGTCTTGTACATTTGTAAGTACTCTTTATTATCCATGAATGTGGGATGCTTTCAAATGCTTTTTTGTAGTCTATCCATGCCAAACTTAGATTCTTCCCCTTTTTACATTTCTTTATTGTGATTTTATTTAGCAACATATCATCTTTTGTTCCATATGACTTTCTTTTGTTACCCTTTTGCTCTATTGCCATGGTTAGAGTTTTCTTGTTAATGACTATAAACTCGGCATCAATTCTATTGGATAGTTTGTACTTCATTGGAAGGCAAATTATTGGTCTATAATTTTTAGGAGAGCTTGTAGGTTCACTCTTAAGGAAGAGTATTGGTTTTCCTGCTGTTAACCAGGTTGGTGGCTGTTTGGAGTGCACATATAAATAGTTCTTACATATGGATAAATCTTCATGTAAAGATGTTAATACTTTTAACCAGAAGTTAGGTACTGCATCTGGGCCTGGAGTTTTCCAATTAGGAGCTTTTATTAATGTTGTTTCAATTTCTCTGGCTGTTACTTCATTCCATTTCATATCCTGTACATTTGAACTTCTTATTTTTTTTTTTTTTACTTCTAACCATTCAACATCTTTGTTAAGTTCCACAGGATCTTCATAGATATTTCTCCAAAATGTGTCTACTACTACCATTGTTGATGGTGTTTCTATTGCCTTGTTTCCCAATTCTCTATAGAACATTTTGGGTCATCAATAAATGGGTCTGTATCCTATGAGTGAATAGGACAAACCGTGAATGCTCATAATCTCCCGAACCTCAAAGTGCTTTTTCTGAGATTGCGGTACAGTAAATAATGAAATATTTGCCCTTTCCTCACTGTAGTGCAATCTCAGAGTTGGAATATATATTTAGCGGGTGGGGCAGCAAGTTTGAGGTCCAGTACCTTCAAGATTGAGCGTTCGTGGTTTTTCCTATTCGCTCATATGATATCCTGTAAGTCTGTATTAGAACATTCCTCCTGGGTCCATCTCATTTGCTCATTTAACAGAGTACAGTGAGATCATATTCGGAGTCTAATGTTCACTCGACTTAATACACAGAGAAGATTTGAGAAGGACAAACCACTTAGGTTCTTCCTTCCTCTCTCCTTGCACTTAAAAAAATGCACTTTATTCAGCTGCTTTTACTGTATTTGTGTTTCCTCCTACTTTATTTTGCTTTTCTTAAAAGTACACAATTTTATTGATTCTGCTGCATTTATTACTGCTTGGTAGTAGCCTGGTTAAATTGTAACTGTTATTCTAAGCCTTTTGGTTTAAGCACTTGGGCTTCAGACCAGTTGTTTTACATTAAGAAGGTTTGTAGTCTGCACTGTTGTGCAGGACAGGTAGCTTACATCCTTCTAAGCTGGGAATTGCTGATTGAAGGCCCAATGTCTGCTTCAGGCCAGTTATTCTACATTAAGAGAGTTGTGGTCTGCACTCTTGTGGGAGGAGAGGCTGGTTTCTGCCCTTCTGAGTTGGGAATTTCTGGTCTCAGGCTTATTGTGCCTGCTTATTTGAACTGTTTCTTTCTGAAACTGGTGCGCTTTGTTGCTATAGCATAGACCAGATTCAGGCCTGCTGAATCTAGCTTTGTTTGTATAACTTGAGCACTGATCCAGGCCATCCTTTTTTGGAGAAGGTTCCCCTGCACCCTAGTAGCAGGAGTATGCAGTTAGAACTTGTCTGTTGAAGACTGCTGGAACAGGGCTCAGTTTTGATTTTTTTTCTGGTTAATTGGGTAACTTGTTTAAATCAGTATGTTCGTTTTCTATTGTTTTTATATATATATATATATATATATATATATATATATATATATCTCACTTTATTCATCTGCTTTTACTGTATTTGTGTTTCTTACTACTTTATTACTAGGGGCATTGACTACAACTCTGATCTGCAATATATAGAAATAAGTATCCTTTTCTGTGCATTTAAAGTGGGTTTTTTTATTGTATCTGCTTTATTTTCTGAAAAAAAAAAAAAAACAAATATATATATAATTGTTTCCCACCTTTCTAAGCTAGTATAGTCCAGTTTTCAGGTTAGTGCTGAATTCAGGGCTGTGTTACAAATCTCTGTGTTTGCCCATACCTTACTTGGATAGAAGGAAGTTTCTCTGTTCACCTGTGAGAGAGGGAAGCTTTGAGCAGCCTATCTGTCCCTGGAGGAGTGGTTTCAGCCCAGAAATTAGTAATTTATTGGCCATTTGGGCTAATTTCTATCTCTTTCATTTCCCTGCTATAAATACCGCATTTGTCCGGTTTTGCGCTCCAGGCAGTGCCGGTTAGCTAGGGTAAAAGTATTCCCGGCTCCACAAAGTCTACTCTTCAATTTTTCCCTTGCAACTAGACAAACTTTCAACTTAAGCACTCAAGACATTCATTTCTCAGCCCGACACTTGCTCAAAACTTATAGCGAGCACTTCTAAACCCTAGCACTAAACCCTCCTGTACTGTCTAGAAGGACAAGGCTCTCTATTCGAGCTTACCAGTCATCCAGTAAAACAGTTCACTGTACCTATCCAGGCATATCCAAAGGGTAGTTTCGGATGTAATTTCCAGTCCAACTGGTGAATCTGAGCATTTTGAGGCAATGTTACAACTGCCTCATGTATACAGACAACCTTCTCCTCCTACCACCAAACACCAATACATGCGAGAGATGCAGTTATACAGCCAAACTGGAGGCTAAGCTCTCTCAACCAAAGACTGAATCAGACAGTCAAAAGGAGAAGGGAAATACTTGCATCACACCACCAGTCTCACATAGACCCATTAAACCAGCACTGGCAAAAAACACACATAAATACATGAAAACATACTCGGAGGCGCTAAATAAAAATCTGCAAAACCAAAAGAGACTTTCAAAGCAAACAACCAAGCAGCCTCCACCCCCCAACGCAAACCATGAAACACATACTTCACAAAACCAGTGTGCCATGCAATCACAGCCCTTAAGGCAAAATAACATACCCAACATACTAGTAATAGGTGACTCTATAGTCAGGCACACTGACTCACTAGGCTGAATAAGGACCTGCCTGTCGGGTGCCAGGATCTGCCACATAACACAAGCACTTGGGTCACTCCAGAATAAGTACAAATATGACTCTCTCATTGTCCATGTTGGTGTGAATGACCTGAGCTGTACCTCCCTGGACTACATGAAAAGAGACATGGAAGAGCTCTCTGATCATGTAGCCCAGGCCAGTATAACCCTGACCCTGAGTAGCATCCTGCCCTTAACAAGAATGATACCACGGTATAAAGAAAAAAAATTTCGATTTCAACAATTGGCTAAGTTTCTGGTGTCATTCAAAGGGGATCCAGTGACTGTCCACCTGGGATGACATGCTCGACAAGCCACCACATTCAAAACTTATAGCGAGCACTTCTAAACCCTAGCACTAAACCCTCCTGTACTGTCTAGAAGGGCAAGGCTCTCTATACGACCTTACCAGCCATCCAGTAAAACAGTTCACTGTACCTATCCAGGCATATCCAAAGGGCAGTTTCAGGTGTACTCACCAGTCCAACTGGTGAATCTGGGCATTTTGAGGCAATGTTACAACTGCTTCATGTATACAGACAACCTTCTCCTCCTACCACCAAACACCAATACATGTGAGAGATGCAATTATACAGCCAAACTGGAGGCTAAGCTCTCTCAACCAAAGACTGAATCAGACAGTCAAAAGGAGAAGGGAAATACTTGCATCACACCACCAGTCTCACATAGACCCATTAAACCAGCACTGGCAAAAAACACACATAAATACATGAAAACATACTCGGAGGCTCTAAATAAAAATCTGCAAAACCAAAAGAGACTTCCAAAGCAAACAACCAAGCAGCCTCCACCCCCCAACACAAACCATGAAACACATACTTCACAAAACCAGTGTGCCATGCAATCACAGCCCTTAAGGCAAAATAACATACCCAACATACTAGTAATAGGTGACTCTATAGTCAGGCACACTGACTCACTAGGCTGAATAAGGGGAAGGTTACTGTTAGCTGCCTGTCGGGTGCCAGGATCTGCCACATAACACAAGCACTTGGGTCACCCCAGAATAAGTACAAATATGACTCTCTCATTGTCCATGTTGGTGTGAATGACCTGAGCTGTACCTCCCTGGACTACATGAAAAGAGACATGGAAGAGCTCTCTGATCATGTAGCCCAGGCCAGTATAACCCTGACCTTGAGTAGCATCCTGCCCTTACCAAGAATGATACCACAGTATAAAGAAAAAATTTTCGATTTCAACAATTGGCTAAGTTTCTGGTGTCATTCAAAGGGGATCCAGTGTCTGTCCACCTGGGATGACATGCTCGACAAGCTACCACACTGCTTCACTAGAGACGGCTTGCACCTGTCACCCTTAGGCTTTTGAATACTGGCAAAGACTCTTGCCACCCCCATAGTGCCTTTTTTAGGCAAGGCTCAAAAGACAAACTCACTGCTGTAAATAGCACAAGTAACAAAAAACTGAGGGCAATGCTACTCAATGCCAGAAGTCTAAACCTGAAAATGCATGCACTCTAGGCACTCCTCAGTATGGAGAAAATCGATATATGTGCAGTAACAGAAACCTGGTTTAAGGCTTCAGAGAGCACCCCAGCACTACCAGGCTACAACTCATACCATACATTTCGGCCACAGAACCCAAACCGAAATACAAAAGGCGGGGGCGTATCCATATTCATCAAGGATACCCACACCTCCAGGTTAGTGCTACAGCACGATGCTTCAGAGATCATCCATGTGCAACTAACAACGGGAAAAACTACAATTCAAATTGTAGCTTGCTACAGATCACCCACCATGTCCCAGGACCCCCATTCCACATTTCTGGAAACACTGGGAAACATAAATGTCCTACCAAACACCCTAATATTGGGTGATTTCAATTACCCAAAAATTAACTGGGAGAACTACTCAAGTACTAACTCCCTTGCCCAACATTTCCTAGAATTTATAAACTCAAATGCCCTGGTTCATCTGGTCAACACTCCCACCATAGGTGACAACATATTGACCTGGTCATCACCAACATGGGCGACTGGTGTTGCACACCGGAGGTACAATGCCCCATTTGGGATGTACTTCGTTGGTTAGATCTGACCATAAACAAATCACATTGGATATCCACATTCCACCCCCACCCCCCGGATACGGAAACCACGGTGAAAAACTTTTCAAAAACAAATTTCACGTTACTTAAGACCGAGGTGGAAAGTTTCAAAGCCCCCATGCTGAAGGATAAAGCTGTCCAAGCTGCAAAATCCTTTACTAATGCATTCTACGGGCACCTACAAGAATGCATGGATCGTGTCATCCCAAGCAAAACCAAGACTCACTCCTCCAAGAAAAGGAAACCAGTCTGGTGGACTCCTGCCATAAACAAGCTGTACAACAGAAGGAGGAAACTAGTACAGAAAAGAGTAAAATCACAAAAAGGGAAGACATCCCTGATCAGTATCAGCAAGAAACTACAATTCCTCATAAAATTATCCAAGGCGAGCTTTGAAAGAAAAATTGCCAAGGACTCCAAAGATAATCACAAGGCATTCTTTAGCTTTGTCAAGAATCTAAGTAGCAATGCTCAGGTCTGCTCAGAGTTAGTGCAGAATGGCACAAAATACACTGAACCGACCGATATCGCCAACATCCTGGCAGACAGGTTCAGTGCAAACTTCATCCCCCTCTCACCCCCAAAAGGGCCCATAACCATACCAGAAGAATGTAGAGTCCCTGAAATTACAGACAGTCAGGTTAAAACAGCCCTCTCTAAAGCCAAAAACACAGCATCAATGGGACCGGATGGTGTACCAGGCTGCATCCTACACAAGCTCAAACACGAACTAACCTCTCACCTAAACAGACTGTTCAAACTCAGACTCTCCACAGGCTACATATCCATAGAGTGGAGCACAGCAATAGTCATTTCGCTCCACAAAGGTGGAGCCACAACACACCCCGAAAACTGTTGCCCTATAAGCCTGACTAGCTTGGTCTGCAAGGCTATGGAGCACATCATCATGGAACTCATTAACAGAGACATTGGGAATCTCCAAACACTGGACCCTACCCAGTTTGGCTTTGTTAAGGGAAGAACATGCCTCCTAAACCTGGTGGACCTCTTTGAGACAGTTACCAAGGCTATAGATGAGGGAAATGTGGTACACACAGCCTACCTAGACCTCGCTAAGGCCTTCAACACCATTCCCCATTCTGGTATTATAGACAAGCTCACCAGCCTGAACATAAACCCCTATGTCACAAGATGGGTTGCCAACTGGCTCACAGACAGAACCCACATGATGAGAGTTGCGGGAGCTAGGTCCGACTCTAAACCGGTTACAAGTGGCATGCCTCAGGACTCAGTCCTAGGACCCCTGCTGTTCGGCATATACTTCAGAGGTACAGGCAAGCACAGGAAGACAATGGCTGACCAAGTTCACAGACAACTGCAAACTAGGGGCTATAATTGACTCTCCGGTTGACACAGACATCCTCCAAAAGGGCCACACTGAGACAGATACCTGGTGTCAAAATCATGGCCTCAAGCTAAATGCCAAAAAGTGCATAATCATCCCCTTTGGAAAAAACAAAGTGCCCATAAACTACCACATAGGAGGTAGTCCCTTAAATATGGAAGACATAATAAGGGATCTGGGGATCCAAGTAGATAGTAATCTCACCTTTGATAATCACATTGCCAAAGTGGTTAGAAAATCCTTCTGCATGGCCCGCCTAAAGTTCGCATCCAGATCAAAAGAGGCCATTGTGCCCCTCTACTCATCACTCATCAGACCCATCATAGAGTACAATGCCCCATTTGGGATGTACCTTACAAGACATCTGCAACAGCTGGAAAGACCACAGAAGTACCTCACCAAAAGGATCACTGGCCTCAAACAGATGCCCTATGCAGCTTGACTGAAGAAACTCCAGCTGTACTCAGTTGCATACCTCCTACTCAGAGGTGATCTCTGCCTGACATACAAGGCCATGTCCAACCCAGAATTGATGGACATGCACCACCTAAAGAAAACCTTATCCCCTCAAGCCACACGCTCTAGGGATCTAAACCTCATCACAGCAATAAATAGGACTTGCTGGAGGGATAGATTTCTGTCCCAGAGACTTCCCATGCTTTGGATCAAGATTCCAATCTACGTTAGGCAGAGCTCCTCGCTAACACTCTTCAAAAGAAACCTTGACGAGTGGATGGGAAACAGAAAGTTTACCCTGGGGATCACTTCAGTGGCTCTGCTGGACAGAGGCACAGGGAACTAATCTAAGGGGGTGGCGAAAGCCAACACATTCTGGCTAGGCTTATAAATGCCTTCGGGTAGATAGCCTAGTCACTACCTGTGAATCTGTGAACCTATGATATAGACCCCAATAAATTGCTTATTTTGTACTTTCCCTTTATTTTTATCTGCATAACCTCTAAGTTTTTCTGCTGATATCTTTAGTATATTATTTGCAATATTGTATGATAGATCCTGATCTGTTCTGATACTGCACATTGCTTTTATCAAGTTTATCTTTGAGTATTTTTGTTGATCTGTTCCTACTTCTGTACTCTTCTAACAGTGACATTATTTGCCTTAATTGCTTTATAGTTTTCTATTTTTAATACTTCCATGATGGAATTTAATTTCTCCTCTTTATTTTCCTTACTGCCATGTGCTTTTGCTGTAAGACTTTATATATATTATTAATTTAGCTGCACAGTAATGTATCCTGTTTACTTCTGTTATATCGCATAAATTTCTGCGAACAGTCCTGATTACTGTGTTCATTTGTTTTATCAAACTTCTAACATTTTGGGTCTTACTAACCTTCTATAGTCTATTTCTTTCATTTATCTTGATATGTTATCTATCTCTATTAAATCAAGCAACTCTTCCCTTAGATCATTTTCTTCTAAAATGGGGGCACATTCTTTGTTCTGCATTTCCTGAGGGCATTCTACAGAATGTTTCAGATCATCTTCCTGTGCCATATTCTCTTCAGTTTCATCCTGTGTCATTCATTGCTTTTTCATATGGGAACTCACTGGCCTATCACTCCACCACATTGACTGCATCAGAGTTGTCACAGTTTCTTGTTCCTTCCCTTATTTCTTTCACTTATCTTAATATGTCTATCTATCTCTATTAAATCAAGCAACTCTTCCCTTAGAGTATTTTCTTCTAAACTGGGGCAGAGTCTTTGTTCTCCATTTCCTGGGGGCATTCTACAGAACGTTCCAGAGCATCTTCCTTTGCCATATTCTCATCAGTTTCACCCTGTGTCATCTGTTTCTCTTTTGTATGGGAACTCACTGGCCTATCACTCCACAAAATTGACTCATCAGAGTTGGTACCATTTCTTGTTTCTTCCCTTGCTGTGCATCTCCAGCTGAACCTTTGTACTGGTTTCCTACTGAAGGCTCTAAAGTATCTTCATATGGCAACTGATCAGATGTTTCCAACTCCACTGGTTTCTCCTTAATAATTCTATCCTGTTGTGGTGTCATCAGAATTAGATTTTCTACACTAAGTCCTTCTTTTTGCAGGTAAACCATAACCTCAGTTACTATTTCTTTAACTTCTCCATTAATAATCCTCCTTTCTACTTTCCCTCTTTGTTTTTTTATTTTTGTATTATATACTTATCCATGTCCGGATACCTTTGCCATATTTTCTCTTCAAATGTCTTTGGTGCTGCTCTTTTATATTGCTTAGTTTTGCTTTCTCATTTGCATAAGTATTGCACCATATTAAATCTATTTTTCTTTCCCATGTTCATATTTCTTTTTCAGATGTCTCCTGCTCCTCCTGTTTTCCTTACCTGGGGAACTCATTGTTTCATTGTTTCATCATGCTGTGATATAACCTATTTTAGACTTTGTACACTAAATCCTTCAACTTTGCAGATATTTCATAACTTCATTTTTTTTAAATACCTTTCAAAGCTCTGTAGATTTTTCCTTTAGATTTTTGCACCTCCTCAGTCACTTCTTTTTCCACACCGCACAAGGTTTCTTGGGCCATATAATGTTTTTCAAGAATGTATTGTATTAATGAACACAAATTTGCATTTGAAGCTTTTGACAGTTTCTCTTGTGCAAGTGTTTTTTCTTTCCGCTGATTTCTCAATCATTTTGTATATCTCTCCAGAAATTCTAGATTTCTTACATAATAGGAACAGTATCTAATTTCTTTCTTATCCTTAATAAGCCACAATTATCATCTTTATGGCAGGAGACATCTGAAGAAGAAATATTGACATGGGAAAGAAAAACAGATTTAATGTGGTGCAATATTTATGCAACTGCGCAAGCAAAGCTAATCAATACAAAAGAGCAACACCTTCTACAACAAGGGGGTCTATCCTCCCACTGAGCCTCACCTAACCCCATTGTAGGAATGTTTCTGGTTATTTAATCAATTAATGGCCATATGATTTGCTTCCAATTATAAATTGCAATGTGCAGGTATTTGAGTGTTTTCTGACGGAGTCTTTGTACTTGTGAGATGAAAGCAGATGTTAAAGTGGGTTACTCTAAAATTCTTAAGTGGAGATTATATTATTTTGTATGTCATTATTACACTGTTTGATGGTTTTATTTTTTTATTGCTGTTTTTATGAAGATAGATGTTCATCATGTAGATCACTGCTGTAGTCAGCTAAGCTATATGGGTTATAGCCTACATAGGATATAATAGCCAGCCAGCTTCCAAAGCTTCAGGGCACCTTCCACATGCCCAAACCGTTAGTCAACCTGAGCTGATCTGACTTAGACAGGTTTGAGTGCCAAGCTCTTGAGGGCTTTCCTGCTGCCAAATAGAGCACTCCTCTGCAAGCTTTAGAGGACTAACAGTCAGCTTGTGCTCTTCCACTGCTGAGCTTATAAGTTCCTTTAGAGGAAAAATATCTTCCATAAATTATTTTTATTGTTTAAACGTACTTTCCTCTTTAGAAAAGTATGCTTATGCTAGAAATGTGTATTTTTATTGATTGTCACATGACTTTTCTAGACTTCTAAATGGGAATGCACTTTAGTTTGACAGTTAAAAGTCTGTTTAAATATTCCAAAATGTTTTATTTTTCTGTGAAGAAACTATATTTAAGGTACTTTCTGGGGCTGATGAATTGTATTAGAGTGTTTTTTTACTGTGTTTTAACAGGAAAAGTTACTTATAACTACTTTTTAAATTTTACCAGCTTGTGCTGCTTAGTTTCCCTGGAAAAAAAGCACCATTTTTTGCTTGAATATGAAACAAACTTCCAGTACCAAAGTCAGTCCTTCTTCCAGCCACAAAAGGAAAAAGTTAAATTAAACAACTTTTACCACCACAGCAGACTAGCAGTTTGATTCAGCTGCATATAGGTGACTCTGCTGTTCCCCGGATCTCTCTAGTGATGTTCTTCATGTTTTACTGTTGCAGTCATCACATTTGGGTTGTCTGCCTGCAGGTAGCCCTCAGCCGGCCTGAATACCAGAGTCTTGGATTCCTGCATTGGATGCTGTCTCTTCTTCTATGATGTGAGGTTGTCAGGGGTATAAAACATGCAGCTGATGCCATTACACCAGTCTTTCTTGCAGCGTGGTGCCCGAAGCAGAAGCAGTTCGCACGTGCCGGTCGGCCGACTCCTGAAATTTTCATTTTCAAGTTTCAGAACTGAAGTCTTCAAAAAAGCCAAGTACCCCGTTGGGGATCCTTTTTTTTCCTCTTAACCGATGTCAGTTAAAGTTAACAGTTGTCTTAACTGTGGAAAGCAAATACCTCATAAAGATTTTCATTCGTACTGCATTCCTTGCTTAGGCCCAGACCACAACGTCCCTCGCTGTCAGTTTTGTGCCTTGTTCAACCCCCAAACTATTTGCCTTCAGGTTATATTTGCAGCAAATTATTTTGGTACCTGGTCTAACTATCCAGAAATGGCTTTGGTAAGCCAACCGACTACCGGTATTCCGAAAAAACGTAAGGATAAAGACAGACCGCATAGGTCCAAAACTGCCAACAACGCTTCCGTTAAGATAGTTGCCAGTCTGCCGGTACTCAGCAAGACGCTTTTGCAGCCCCTGATACCCACTACTTCAGATTCGCAGGCCTCTACTGAGACCCATTCGGCGTCCGGTATGCCGCGAGATGCTCCCTAGACTATGGAACCTGCGGATGTCTCTACCTTGGATGGGTCAGGAGCCGCTGTGCAGGCGCCAGCTTCTGAGGGTGTATTCAGGCATACAGACTTGCATTTTAAACCTATGCCATCTTCTTCATCCAGGCCTAAAACTCGACCCACACCTAGAAAACCGATGTCCAAACCACATGCTCAGGCCATATGCCCAAAAAACAAATGCTTAGAATTGCTGAAGTCCTTATTACCTTAATTAGGGGAAGCCAGCCTTCCCCTTCTAAGAGACCTAGAACTGATTTTCCTTCTGATTCTTCAGATCAGGAATCTGATATTTCTGTTTCTTCTGATTACCAGGATTTGCCCTTATCTACCTATGAGGATTCTGATGCAGATGATTACATTCCCTCTTCTTCCCCTCCAGAAGATTTTTCTTTTGGTGAAACCTTGTACACTCTTAGGGAGCATTTCCGCTGGGAAAACCAGTATTACTCTGACTCCAAAATGAGGCTTAGGGATTCTTACTCCTCCCTCAATACAGGCCTTTAGCTATCCCTCCTGTTCTGGACATTGTAGATGATGCTTTCTTGGAATCTAGCATTTCCCCAGACACTTTACCTTCAGCTCCCAGAAAACCTGACAGGTATTACAGAGTACCTGACTCTCACAAGTTCCTCTTCAAAAATTTTACTGTGGACCCAGAGACATTTCCCAAGGACCTAAGGGCATTAAGGCTACTGCTGCCAAAAACCCTACCACTTCTGATAGAGTTTCTAGAGCCTTGGACAGGTAGGGTAACAAGGTATATACTTCTGCTACTTTGGCTATTAGGGCTTTAAATTGCCAGTTTCGTATGTTAAAGTACCAGCAGCATATTATGGGACTACTTAAACAAAAAGTGATGTTGATTCCTGACTGTGCTAAACACAAAGAATTACAGGATTTAATGCATTCTGCAGAACAAGTTGTTAAACATACTTTGCAATGTGGTTTTGATTCTTTAGAAGCATCTTGCAGGGCTGCTGTCACTGGGTCTGTACTTAGAAGGCATGCTTGGCTTAAGGAGCAAAACTTGCCAGATCATGTTAAAGCTAAATTACTGGATGCTCCCTTAAACCAAGACCGCCTGTTTGGCAACAAAGCAGAAGAAGTCCTCAAAAAGGTGGAGGAAAAAGCTAAATCTATGCAAACTGTTAAAGATTTCCTGCAAGTACAGCCTCCCAGATTTAGTAGGCATTGGCCTTCAAACTAAATGGTCCTTTCCAGCCTCTTCCAGGCCTTCTCAGTCCAAACCCAGGAACAGCAGACCACCTAGGTTACAGTCTCAGGCTACGCACAGGCCTACGCAGTGGGGGGCTCCCACTTCAAAAGCAGGGAGTAGTAAGACACCTCCTACGTAAAAGTGGCACAATGACTTAACTTTAACCCTTCCAAGCCCTGCTCAACTGCCTGCTCCCTTAGGAGGAAAACTCGCCATGCATGCAAAAAACTGGGAACTCATTACCCGGGACAAATGGGTTTTGGATATAGTTTCCCAAGGATAGAGATTCCACTTCCACACCCTACCAACCCCAAATGGTTGGCCAGACCTACACTCAAATCAGTGGGCAGAGGCTCTATAGCAGGTTCTCTCTCTTCTGAGTATCAGGGCTATTCAACCTGTTCCAGCAGAAGAAAGGGGACAAGGTTTTTATTCAAGACTTTTCCTGGTACCCTCAAAAGACAGCTCTTGGCATCGTATCCTGGACCTCTCAACTCTAAACACCTTTTTGGTAATTTCAAAATTTAAAATGCTAACACTTCCAACAGCTGCTTCCTATGCTAGGCAAAGATACTTGGTTGGCAACCTTAGACTTAAAGGAAGCTTACCTGCACATTGTAATAAGGGAATCTTGCAGGAAATACCTACGCTTCAGGGCAGGCTCCATGCACTATCAGTTGTCTGCACTTCCCTTTGGCTTATCTACTGCGCCCAGGGTATTCACAAAGTGTTTAGCTCCACCCATTGCATTTTGCAGGCAGAGAAATAGTCAAATATACCCATACTTGGACGATTGTCTGATTCAGGCAGAAAGCCAGGAATTGCTATTAAAACATTTGTCATTTGTAAAGAAATTTCTAACCTCACTGGGGTACACCATAAACAAAAATAAATCTCATCTTGTACCTTGCCAACAGATTGTATTACTGGGACCAAGCTTGAACACAACTTCCCAGATGGCTTTCCTCACTCCAGAGAAACAAGTTTATTTGACAACCTACTTCAAACTACTGGCCACAAAGACCCAGCTATCTGCAAGGAAAACTCTGCAAGCCCTGGGATTCATGGCCTCTTGCATTCTACTAATTCTATATGCAAGACTGCATATGAGGAAACTACAATGGTATCTAAAAAGCCTATGGTGTCAACATTCTCAGGACCTGGAATCAATGATTCCTATCATTCCTTGTATAAAGACAGAGTTCCTTTGGTGGGCAAAGGCTGCTACCACAACAAGGGGCTCCCTTTCACTCTACCCCCTTCTGCCCAAACCCTAACAACAGACGCATCAGACTATGCATGGTGGAGCTCACTTGGCAGGGCAGTGCATTCAAGGCAAATGGAACCCAAGACAGATGCACCTGCATATCAACCAAAAAGAAATGTTAGCTGTACAGAATTCCCGAACAGCCTTCAAAGACCACATTCTTCCAGGACAACTCTTGCACAGTATGACACTGCTGGAACCATGGCACCTGCCTCAGATCCCTTCCCTGCTGTTCCAGCAGGCGGGCCAGATTCTGCACCCTCAGCTTCAAACCCTGAACCTTGCAGCCTGGCTAATTCCTTGAGCACTCCAATAGCATCCCTCAGCAAGCAGTTGCTAGATGTCATTCTGGAGGCAAGGTGGCCTAGTACTAGAAAATCCTATACTGAAAAGTGGAAAAGATACTTTTCCTGGAGCCAGACTCCGGGGATGGGCACAATGGTGCCAAGCTTATTCTTCAGTACTTAACAGAAATGCTCCACAAGGGCCTATCCTTCTCATCAATTAAAATTCATGCCTCTGCCATTTCAGCACATTATAATACTGAACCACCCCTCTTCTCTCCCTCTCTGCTAAAGCAATTCTCAGAGGGGCCAAAAATTTAAGACCCCCCAGGAGAGCCCCTACTCCAGCGTGGGACCTTAACTTTGTATTGGAAAAGCTCACTCTCCCTCCTTTTGAGCCAGCTGCAACTGCAGAGTTGAAATTCCTTTTTTGGAAAACAGCATTCCTTCTAGCCATCACTTCAGCAAGAAGAGTGTCTGAATTATAGGCCCTCATGGCAGTGGAGCCCTTCATGATTTTCCATATAGACAGTGTTTCCCTCAGGACCAATCTTTCCTTTATGCCCAAGGTGGTATCTAGTGTGGCCTTAAATCAGTCCATTCATTTGCCTACCTTTTTTCCCGAATCCACAAAACAAAGGAGAACGAATACTGCACTCTTTGGACGTGCACAGACAACTTAGATTTTATTTGGACAGGATTAAGGCTCTCAGAAAATCTGAACAGCTGCTAGATAGCTTTGCTGCGGGGGCAGAGGGGAAGGCCATTTCAAAGCAAACTATTTCTAAATTCATTTCTGCTATAAGCACCATGGAAAACCTACCCCACAGGGGATAAGATCACATTCCACCAGGGCTGCATCTACCTCTACAGCCTTTCTCAGAGGAGTCCCTACCAGGGACATCCTAGAAGCTGCTACCTGGAGCTTTGTACATACCTTCACCAAACATTACCACATGCCTATTTTTTCCAAATCCAGAGCTGGTTTTGCCACTGCAGTCTTTCAGGTCTTAATAGCTGGCCCTAATGCTCTCTAAACTTCCTCCTCCCTTCCTTAGCTTTGGGAATCAACCCAAATGTGATGACTGCAACAGTGAAACACGAAGAACATAGTACAGTTGTGTACACTTACCATAAATGTAAATGTTCACGTGTATTCACTGTTGCAGTCCTGGATGTTCATCGTGTTACCCTGCTGCAGTCATTACACTTGGGTTATCCTGCTGTCAGGCGGTCCCGCAGTCGGCACGAATTCCAAATTCTTGGTCCGACGTCGGTTGCTGTCGCTTCTTCCCTGACGTCAGAGCGCCAGGGGTATATCAGAGGCATCCAACGCCATTTTCTTCAGTCTTTCTTGCCGCGCGGTGCCCGAAGCAGAAGCAGTTCGCAAGTGCCAGTCGGCCGACACCTGAGATTTTCGAATCGAGTTTCAGTCCAAAGTCTTCAAACCTAAGTACCCCGTTGGGGAACCTTTTCTTGCCTCAGTCCGATGTCAGAAAAAGTTAACAATTGCATTTCTTGTGGGAAGCAAATACCTCATAAGGACTTTCATTCTTTTTGTATACCTTGCCTAGGCCCAGACCACGACATCACTGGTTGTCGGTTTTGTGCTAGGTTCAATAAGCAAGCTATAAAGCGTCACTTTGATTGGCATGACACTACTTCGGTAGAAAATTTAGTTACACTATGCCGTCGGAGCAACCGACTACCGGCATGCATAAAAAACGCAAGGATAAGGACCGGCAGCCTAGATCCAAGCCAGACTCCGAGGCCTTGGCTGGCCCAGTCGCCGGTTCTCTGGTTTTCAGTGAGGCGCATACGCAGCCCCTGGCTACCGCTGAATTGGATCCTCAGGCCGCATCAGATCCCCCAGCAGAGATTTCTAGGCCGACGCAGCCATTTTCCTTAGGCCCTGCCGACGACATTGCAGTAGGGGAAGCCAGTGCTGCAGAAACACCTTTGGTTTCTGAAGGTGTCTTCAGACCGACTGCCCTCACTATAAAATCTTATGCTAAGCTTAAGACTACTCTAAAACCAAAAAAGCCTACACTTCAGTCTCCAGGTCAAGGCTCTATGCCTAAGAAACAGATACTTAAAATGGCTGAAGATTTGATTTCCTTGATCAGGGGTTCCTAACCTCCCCCCGACAAAAGGCCTAGACACGAGGAGGATTATGCTTCCTCTGATCAGGTGTCTGTTTCCTCAGGCTCCTCTGAGGAACAGGATTACTCCTTTCCCCCTTATGAAGATTCTGATGCTGAAGACTCCATTCCCACAGCTTCTCCCCCTGAAGACTACTCCTTTGGGGAAACCTTACACACCATGAGGAAACATTTCCACTGGGAAGGTCAGGACTACTCTGACTCAAAAAAAAAAGGCTCCGAGAGTTTCTTTTACTCCCCCAGCACAGACCACTTGCTATCCCCCCAGTTTTGGACATAGTGGATGATGTCTTTTTAGAATCTAGTCTAAATCCAGATTCTCTGCCTCCTGTTCCAGCCAAACCAGATAGATCCTATAGAGTGCCTGACTCTCACAAATTCCTTTACAAAAGCGCTGCTGCTGATCCAGAGAGAATCTCCCAGGGTCCCAAAGGGGCTAAGGCTTCTATGGCTAAAAATCTTGTACCCTCAGAAAGGGACTCCAGAGCACTAGATAGGTGGGGGAAGAAGGTTTACACCTCAACTACTCTAGCTATGAGAGCATTAAATTGTCAATTTCACATACTTAAATACCAGTAATTCCTAATGTCTCAAATAAAACAAAAGATGGGCACGCACCCTCAACAGTCTGAATTCAAGGAAATGCAAGATCTGCTGCATGCAGCTGAACAGGTGGGCAAACATACTTTACAATGTGGTTTTGATGCCTTGGAAGCTTCCTCTAGAGCAGCTGTTACTGGGTCTGTTATACGTAGGCATGCTTGGTTAAAGGAACAATCTCTGCCTGATCATGTTAAAGCAAAGTTACTGGATGCACTCTTACAGCAGGATGTTTTATTTGGGGTTAAAGCAGAGGAGGTTTTAAAGAAAATAGAGGATAAGGCAAAATCTATGCAAACGGTCAAAGATTTCTTACAGGTACAGCCCCCACGCTTCAGCAGAAATTGGCCAACAGAAAATTGGTCCTTTCCAGCCTCTGAAAGTCCACAGAGGGGTAAATACAGGCGCCCAAGGGGCAGAGGACAACCACAAATCCCTTACAAACCTCACCAATGGGGCACTACAACAAAGAAGGGAGGAGAAGACAGGTCCCAAACCACTGGAAGGCAAACACAATGACTCAAACCTCAAACTGCCAAGCAAAACCCTATTGGCAGCTCCCTTGGGAGGAAAATTAGCACTTTTTGCAGACAACTGGTGCATCTTCACAAAGGACAAATGGGTCCTAGGCATTATCTCACATGGATACAGATTCCATTTCCACACCTTGCCAAGGATAAAAGGAATGCCAAACCTGCCACAAAAATCAATGGGCAGAGGCACAAAAACAAATTACAGCTCTCATGGACATCCAACTGGTACCTACACAGGAGCAAGGCCAAGGATTTTACTCGAGACTCTTTCTAGTCCCCAGAAAGGACAATGCTTGGAGACCCATTCTGGACCTTTCAATCTTAAACACCTTCTTGCAAGCACCCAAATTCAAGATGCTAACACTACAGCAGCTTCTTCCCATGTTGGGCAAGAAAGGTTGGCTAGTAACATTGGACCTCAAGGAGGCATACCTGCATGTCCCTATCAGACAAAATTGCAGAACATACCTCCGTTTCATTGCAGGTTCAACCCATTACCAATTCTCTGCACTGCCCTTTGGCTTATCTGCTGCGCCCAGGGTCTTCACAAAATGCCTGGCACCAATAATTGCATACTGCAGACAGAGAGGAATTCAAATATACCCATACCTGGATGACTGTCTCATCCAAGCAGAAAGCAAGGACATTCTCTTACAACACCTGGCTTTTGTAAGACATCTTCTAAGTTGCCTAGGGTACAAAGTAAACGAAAAGAAATCAAAACTAGTGCCCTCACAAATTATGACATTCCTGGGTGCCAGCTTGAATACAACAGCCCAGATGGCTTATCTGATGCCAGACAAACAACTACAATTAACTCAATACTTCAGAACAATGGCAACAAAGACCCAACTCCCTGCAAGAAAAATTCTGCAGGCCTTGGGCTTCATGGCATCTTGCATACTACTAATACCATTTGCAAAACTACATATGAGGAAATTACAATGGTACCTAAAAAGTGTATGGACTCAACACAGCCACAGCTTGGAAACAATGATAAATCTCATTCCCTGCCTTCAACAGGAGTTTCTATGGTGGTCACAGGCTTGTCAACTAAACAAGGGTCAGCCTTTCACCTCTACCCCCAGCCAGGCAAACTATGACAACAGATGCATCGGACTATGCCTGGGGGGCACACATGGCAGGACGGTGCGTCCAAGGCTTATGGACAGCAGATCAAAGAAATCTGCACATCAATCAAAAAAAGCTGTACAAAATGCTCTGACAGCCTTCAAGGACCTCTTGCATCCAGGACAGCTTATCATAAGGACAGACAACACCACAGTAATGTGGTACATAAACAAACAAGGGGGTACACACTCCTACCCTCTATGCAGGCAAGCAATGACCTTGTGGAACACAGCACTGGCTTACCAAGTTCAATTACAAGCTCAATTCCTGCCAGGAAAAAAGAACACATTGGCAGACGACCTAAGCAGAAACATCATGGATCCCCATGAGTGGAAACTGGATCCACAAGTATTCGCAATGATAACTCAGAAATGGGGGCTCCCAGACATAGACCTGTTTGCCAGCCCTCAAAACTATCAGCTAACAATGTTTTGCACAAGGACTTTTCACCAGCAAGCTTGGAAAGTGGGCGCACTCATTCAGCTGGAAAATGCTAACAATATATGCCTTTCCTCCACTACCCCTTCTCACAAAGGTGCTACTGAAAGTCAGGATGGAGAGACCCCGAATGATACTCATTGCTCCAGACTGGCCACGCCAGCACTGGTACCCACTATTAAGGAATATGGTCCAGGGCCCACCATGGATTCTACCACAAATTACGCACCTGCTCACACAGCAAGACAATCAGATTCTACACAGCCAACTCAAAACCTTAAACTTGGCTGCATGGCAAATCACCTAAGCAACCAGCCAGCTCCTCTCTCACAAGCTGTTATGGAAGTTATTCTGGAGGCCAGGAGACCCAGCATCAGGAAAGCCTACTCAGACAAATGGAAAAGGTTTTGCGCCTGGAACCAAGCTAAAGGCCAAAATACCCTTAAACCTGACATACCTCAGATTCTGCAATATCTAACTGAGATGTTACACAAAGGGCTTTCCTTTTCATCTATTAAAATCCATGCCTCAGCTATTTCTGCTCACTACAACACGGATCCTCCCTTATTTTCACATCCACTTTTAAGGCAGTTTCTCAGAGGGGCCAAGAACATTAGGCCTCCCAGGAGAGCACCAACACCTACTTGGGACCTCAACTTTGTTCTGGAAAAACTCACGCTACCTCCTTTTGAGCCAGCTTTCTCAGCTGACTTAAAGTTTATATCATGGAAGACTGCCCTGCTGCTAGCAATCACTTCAGCTAGAAGAGTTTCAGAACTTCAGGCACTAATGGCAGTAGAGCCTTTCCTCATTTTTCATCAAGACAGAGTTTCTCTATGAACTAACCCCTCCTTTATGCTTAAGGTGGTATCCAGTGTGGCTCTAAATCAAACCATCCATTTACACACCTTCTTTCCAAATCCACAGAACAAAGGAGAAAGACTCCTGCATTCCTTGGACATTCACAGGCAGCTACGTTACTACTTGGATAAAACTAAGGTTTTCAGAAAATCTGACCAGCTTTTTGTATCCTATGCTACAGCATCACAAGGAAAGGCTATCTCAAAACAAACCATTTCCAAATGGATAGGACATTGCATACGTTTTTGCTACACCCACCATGGAAAACCAGTTCCTGCTACCATAAGGCCCCACTCTACCAGGGTAGCAGCTACATCTACAGCCTTCCTCAGGGGGGTGCCAACCAAGGATATTCTGGAAGCTGCAACTTGGAGTTCAGTACACACCTTCACCAAACATTACCACTTACCACTTTACTCTAAGACTAGAGCTGGCTTCGCCACTGCAGTTTTGCAGGGCCTTCTAGCCTCCTTTAACCCTGTTTGACTCCACCGCCCATCCTTAGCTTTGGGATTCTACCCAAGTGTAATGACTGCAGCAGGGTAACACGATGAACATAGTACAGTTTTGTACCTACCATAAATGTAGATGTTCGAGTGTATACCCTGCTGCAGTCATTACTCCCTCCATCCCCTCTAAACTAGCTGAACTTACCTCTACCACTCTATTCTATACTACCTCTGTGGTGTATTTGCTTGTGCCTAAGGGTTTTGTTTTATTTTTTCCATATAGCTATATGTATATGTATATATATATATATATATATATTTCTAGATATATCTTTTGCCTACCTATTAGGGGCACCTGACATCTGCAAGAAAAAAGAAGAAAAAAATGGCGGATGCCACTGATATATCCCTGGCGCTCTGACGTCAGGGAAGAAGCAACAGCAACTGACGCCGGACCAAGACTTTGGAATTCGTGCCGACTGCGGGACCCGCCTGACGGCAGGATAACCCAAGTGTAATGACTGCAGCAGGGTATACACTCGAACATCTACATTTATGGTAGGTACAAAACTGTACTTTACCCTCCCTCCAGCCCCCTGACTTCTTTTGGCTATACCTTTCCTTCTTGTTTGGTGTATTTAAGCTTTCTGGTGTATTTGCTTTTTGATGGAGGTGTACCATAACATATAATTGCTTCCCATTGTGGGGGCACCTGACATCTGGGGCAAGAAAAACTGATGTAATGGCGTCGGCTGCATGTTTTGTACCCCTGATGACCTGACGTCATGGAAGAAGAGACAGCATCTGACGCAGGAATCCAAGACTCTGGTAATCACACCGGCTGAGGGCTACCTGCAGGCAGATAACCCAAATGTGATGACTGCAACAGTGAATACACTCGAACATCTACATTTGTGGTAAGTGTACACAACTGTACTTTGTCCATACAGCCACTAAAAACTGTGGGTAATCTATGTCCACTGCAGCTGTTGGGGTCCTCTCAGTGGACAAGGGAGAACAACTGTCAATTTTGGGACACGAGGAAAGGAAGTTGCCCTGCATAGCCAAAATTTATTGCTTATCCTTGCGAAAACTTTTGCTGTCATTAATAATTCTATTTGCCCTAGCTTTCTTGTTAAAAAGAAACAAAAAGTACAGTTTTGTACCTACCATAAATGTAGATGTTCGAGGATCCACATTGCTGCAGTCCTAACTATTGGGAATACATGACCTCAGTCTTTTCTTGCCCCAGATGTCAGAAGACCCTGAAAAGATAAGGCCAAAAACCAAAAACTCCCAACATATCTGCACCAAAATATATACAAAATATACAAAATTAGCAGAATATAACCTCACCTACACAACCACCCCTAAACACAGAGGGAAGGAGGTAAATTGGACTGCAGCAATGTGGATCCTCTACATTTATGGTAGGTACAAAACTGTACTATGTTCTTCATTCCACATTGCTGCAGTCCTAACTATTGGGGTCCCAAGCAGAGGTAAGGGAGGCTGGCAAATCATAAGGAAGCAGGAGCTGATAACATGCCTTGCAAAATAGCTGTGGCAAACCAGCCCTAGACTTAGAGTAGAGAGGAAGGTGGTAATGCTTAGAGAAAGTATGCACTGAACTCCAAGTAGCTGCCTCCAAAATATCCTTAGTTGCCACCCCTTAAAAAGCTGTTGAAGTGGCAGTAGCCCTAGTGGAATGAGGCCTAATCCCAGCTGGAATCTCCTT
The DNA here is from genome assembly GCF_019279795.1 of Protopterus annectens. Lineage (NCBI taxonomy): Eukaryota > Metazoa > Chordata > Ceratodontiformes > Protopteridae > Protopterus > Protopterus annectens. The sequence goes on along the minus strand of NC_056745.1, from coordinate 953,484,592 downwards.
GCCATGATGGGAATAACAAAATGCAATGCAAATCCACCTAGAAATAGTTTGTTTTGACACAGGCTTGCCCTGAGAACTCAAAGCAAAAGAAACAAACAACTGCTGAGACTGCCTAAAATCCTTAGTCCTGCTCAAAATAGCATAATTGCCACTAATTGCCTGTGTACATCTAAAGTGCAAAATCTTTTCCCCTTTATTTTGGGGATCTGCATAAAACGTAGGCAAATGAATAGTTTGGTTTAAAGCCACACTAGAAACCACTTTAGGCATAAAGGAAGGATTGAAGTACGTGTGATACCCTATCCTTTAGAAAAATCAAAAGGCTCAACCGCCATAGGCCTGTAACTCAGAAACCCTTCTTGCAGAAGTAATGGCCAACAAAAAGCAGTCTTCCATGACAAGTATTTCAGTTCAGCAGTAGCTGCAGGCTCAAAGAGGTTGTAGAGTAAGTTTCTCCAACACAAAATTGAGATCCCAAGGAGTAGGAGCACTCGTGGGGGTCTTATATTCTTTGCCCCTCTAAGAAATTGCTTGAACAAAGGATGTGAAAACAATGGTGGGTCACAATCATAGTGAGCTGAAATTGCTGCAGCATGAATCTTAATGGAAGAGAAAGACAAACCTTTGTCCAATAACTCAGTAAGATATTGAAGAGCCACACTCAAATTAGGCTCTGAAATCTCCAGTCTGCAGTCAAAATAAAAATCTTCCATTTTTCTTGTACGTTTTCCTTGTACTAGGTCTTCTGGCTTCCATAATCACATTTAAAACTTGTTGAGGAAGTTGAGACCTGCTGTCTTTCAAAACAGAATATGCCAGGCTGTTAGATGAAGAGAGTGAAGCTTGACATTGAGCAGCGCGACCGTCCTTCTGAGACAACAGATGTGGAATCAAGGGTAAAGGCCATGGAGGCTTCTTTACCAGACTCCTCAGTAATGGGTACCAGTGCTGCCAAATGGGCCAATCTGGAGCTATTAAAATCATCCTTGGCTTGTCTTGTCTGACCTTTAGAAGCACCTTTGGAAGAAGAGGCAGAGGTGGAAACGCATACACATGAAGATTTTTCCAACTGAAAGAAAGAGCATCCACTTTCCAAGCTGTGTGATGAAACCTCTTTGTGCAAAACTTTGGCAGCTGGTGGTTTAGTGGAGAAGCGAACAGATCTATGTCTGGAGTTCCCCAGGACACTGTCAACTTTTGAAATACATGAAGATCCAGTTTCCACCGTGGGGATCCATGATTTGTCTGCTTAACACATCTGCTAAGGAGTTCTGTGCTCCGGCAGAAACCTTGCCTGAAGAGTTAGTTGCAAGCTTAAGCAGTCTCCCATAAAATCATTGCTTGCCTGCACAATGGGTAAGAATGTGTTCCCTTGTTTGTTGATGTACCACATGACAGTTGTGTTGTCTGTTAGAATCAACACCTGCCCTGGAAGAAGTAACTCCTTGAAAGCCATTAAAGCAAACTGGACTGCTAACATCTCCTTCATGTTGATATGTAGATGCTGTAGTCTGGCAGGCCACTTGTCTTGTATCCACTTTCCATTTAGATGAGCTCCCAAGCAATGTCTGAGGCATCTGTCGTTAGAATTTGATCGCCTCTGGTCGGGTCACAGAGTCCCTTGTTTAGGTGACATTCCTGAGCCCACCACAAAAATTCCTTTTGAATGCAAGGTATTATTTGAATGACAGTGTCCAAATCCTGGCAGTGCTGTGTCCATACATTTTGAGATACCATTGTAGCCTCCCCATATGCAGTTTGGCATTGGGAAGCACCAGAATACAAGATGCCATGAACCCTAAGGCTTGAAGGACTGTCCTTGCAGTCAGGCCCGACTGAAGAGATAGTTGATGGAAGTAACTGGAAAGATTCTTTTGTTTGTCCGGGGTTAAAAAGGCCATCTGGGCTGCTGTATTCAGTCTCACACCCAGAAAGCACATGTCTTGAGAGGGTACTAGACTGGACTTTATTTCGCTCACAGAATACCCTAGGCATCTTAGCACTGCTATGACATATTCCAAATGCTGTAGAAGGTCTTCCTTTTCTTGAGCCAGAATCAGGCAATCGTCCAAGTAAGGATAAATTTGAATTCCTTTAGCCTGAAGTAAGCTATCACTGGAGCCAGAACCTTTGTGAATACTCTGAGTAGATAAGCCAAAGGCAATGCAGAGAACTGATAATGAAAATTTCCAGCTCGAAACGCAGATACTTTCTGCAACTTAGTCTTATAGGCACATGAAGGTAAGCTTCCTTGAGATCTAAAGTTACCATCCAGTGATCCTTGCCCAGCAGAGGTAAAAGCTGTTGTAACGTCAACATTTTGAACTTTGGAATGTCCAGATAAGTGTTGAGGATAGATAAATCCAAAATTGGTCTCCATGTTCCCCTTCTTCGGTACTAGGAACAGAGAATAAAATCCTAGGCCCCTTTCTGGCACAGGAACCGCTGAATGGCCCCTATCTGGAGTAACTGAGAAATTTGCTTGTGAGCCTCTTGTCTTTGTAGAGGAGGAATGTCTGGCATGCCTTTGAAAGGAGGCAAGGTATGGAAATAAAACCTGTAACCGTGGTGAATGATATCCAGAACCCATTTGTCTTGGGTAATTAAATCCCAATTTTCTTTGAAAAGAGACAGTCTTCCTCCTAGAGGTGCCGCCAGGAGAAGGTACTGGCAGCTGAAAAGGCAGGTCATTGGGTCTGCTTTACGAAAGGACTGACCCCTGCCCTCACCAGAAGTCTGAGCAGGTGAACTCCTGCCCTAGGCCTAAAAGCACCTTGAGCTCTGCCCCTACCACGCCTAGACCTACCCCTAGACTGGGAATCATAAGCAGGATAAGTCCATCCCTTAGCAGGCCAATTTCTACTACTAATCAAGGCTGCACCTGCAAAAATTATTAATTATTAACAGTTTGCATAGACTTAGCCTTGTCCTCCATCTTCTTTAAAACTGCTTCCACAGGCTAACCAAACAACACATCAGACTGTAAAGGAGCATCCAAAATCCCTTGTCTTAACATGCTCAGCTAAGTTCTGATCTCTCAACCAGGCGGCTCCTCTGAAGAACAGAACCAGTGGCAGCCACCCTGGAGGAGGCCTGCACAGCATCAAAACCACATTGCAAGGAATGTTTACCCACTTGTTCAGACACATGAACTAAATCCTGCAACTCTTTACACTCAATACCTTCCGCCAGAGCATCCACCTTAGATTTCAACTGTGAAAGAAGAAAATTCTGATATTTTAACATGTGAAACTGACAATTCAACGCCCTCATGGCTAAAGTGGAAGAAGTATACACTTTCTTTCCCATCTATCCAAAGCCCTTGCCTCTTTATCAGGAGGGACAGGATTTTTAACAACTGAGGCCTTCACCTTTAGGCCCCTGAGAGACAGTTTCCGGTCTGCCCTAGGACTCTTAAAAGATACTTATGAGCTTCAGGCACCCTATAATACCTATCCGTTTAACTGGGGCAGGAGGCAAAGAATCAGGATTCAGGAAGCCTCTGCAAAAACATCTTCCACCACATTCAAAACAGGAGGTATAGCTAAAGGCCTATGCTGGGGTAAAACAAGAATTCCCTAAGCCTTTTCCTGGAATCAGAGAAATCTTGACCTTCCCATTTAAAATGCTCCTCATGGAATGCAGAGTCTCTGAAAATGAAAAATCCTCAGGAGGAGAAGCAGAAGGAGTAGAATCATCCACATCAGAATCAGAATAAGGAGGGTACTCCTGCAAGTCTTCAGCCAAGACTCAAGCCTCCGAGCATTGCTCAAAACTCTCAAACTCAGGTTCCACCCTAGGCCTCTTATCAGGAGGGGCATAGAACCCCTAATCATAGTAATCAAATCCTCTGCCATTTTAAGCATATGTTTCTTAGGCAAAGATCCTGAAGCACTAGGAGAAACCCCACAGAAGCTAAACTTGGCCTGCCCCTCAAAGAAGCCTTGAAACTGAAGGGAGGCTCTAACCACCTTAGGAAGAGAGGAAGAACAGCCACCTGAGAAGCCCCTCAGCCTGGCCTACTTCCTGAGAGGATACATCCTGTAACAGTAAAGTCTCTCCCTGAGACTCCAAAAGAAACACCTGGCAAAACCTCCGCTCCACTGAGCCCTCTCTAAAGAACCGGCGCCTGGGACTGTCGGTTCCACTCTAGGCTTTGCTGTTTTGTCCTTGCTTTTTAGCGAGTCGGAACATCCGGCGGCATTTTATATTTACAACGCTTCCCAAACACTAACCTGGCACAGTCTAACCTTCTCTTAATAGTGCGTTTGTTAAATCTAGCACAAGAGCGGCATCCAACAACGTCGTGCTCAGGCCCTAAACAAGGTATACACAAAGTATGGTAATCCCATGAGGTATCTGTTTCCCACAAGAAATACAGTTATTCACTTTTCTGACATCCGTTAAATACTGAGGCAAGAAAAACCAAAATATTCCCAACGGGTACTTAGCCAACTTTGATTCGGTCTGAAACTCTGGCTTCAGAAACTTTCAGAACGCCAACCTGCACTCGCAAAATTGCTTCTGCATCGGACCATGCGGCAAAAAGAGGATATGGATCGCGGTCCGCGGTCATGCGTACCCTGACGCGCACTGACGTCAGTCTAATGCGCCCTGACCGACGTCAGCCATATACTTTGGTATTCGGGCCGACTGGACAGCGGACTACCCAATAGTTAGGACTGCAGCAATGTGGAATGAAGAACATCTAAACATTAATCATTTCCTGTACTAGTTTCATTAGACAGTTGTAATTTATAAAGTCTGGCTCAGTGTCTTGAACAGGCTATTGACCTTTCTTATCAGGTGGTTTCTAGTAAAAGAAAAAAGGGGTTAATCTTTTCCTGAAGAAATTCAAGAAATTGAATCTGGAGAGGAATGTGATGGCACAGATACATGTTTTTTCTCTTCAGATTTATGATTCAAACACAGAAGAGAGCATGTTATCTGAGTGTCCTTCTCAGGGAATCCATTCCCTGACACTATTTCCAGAATGTGCCAATGTTTTTAATGGGACAACACTGTGGTTTCTCATTCCCTCAGAAAATATTATGAACTGTTACAACTGAAATTCCCAGAACCTCCTCCCACAGCACTTTCAGCATTGAAGGGTGTGTGTCACAGACTGTTGTCTCCCTGAATCCAGCCTGATGCACCATACAAAGCAGGTAAAATGTAAAAAGTTCCTCAGTTTTTCATATTTTTATGCGCACACCCCAGACCTGACCCAACAGTTGTAGCTGTAGTTAATCCAGCAGCTGCCAGGAATTTTGTTAATTTTAATCCTTCCCCTTCTGACAAGGATGGTAAAACAATTGATAAGTTTGGGAAAAAGTGTTTGCTTCCGCAATGGCAATTTTTACAGGTTTGAATTGTTAGGCTCATATGTTACAGTTTCTTATTACTAATTGTGGAAATGTGAGGAATGTTTTATTTGCAGCTCCCTTCTGTGAGGCACTCAACTTTGAGTGGTTTAGTTTCTTCAGTTTCTCAGATTACTACTTATGATTTAAAATGTATATAGGACTCTGTGGATACTACATCCAGGGTTGTTGCCACTGGTACTATGTTGACAAGGTGTGCTTGGCTGCATTCTCAGAATCTCACAAAGTATGTAAAAAATAGATTTTAAATCCGCTTTGGATATAGATTTAGTTTTTGGACCCTCTGCTGCAGAAGTTATCAAAAATGTTAGCAAAGAGGTAAGTTGATAGGGATTCTGACAGATTTTTCATTCCTTCTCCAAATTTTCTTGGGGATTTTCTGCTCCATCATCTAGTTCTGGCAAGAAACAAAATAAACAGGCTCAACAAAATGCTTGTAAGCAGAGGTTTAAAAAAACAGTAGTAGGGAGGTTCCAAAAAGCAAGCAGGAATATGCACCCCAGAACAAAGGATAGTCAAATAAGGCAGAATGACTATATAAGAGACCTTGCATCCCAACCCCCTCTGTGGCAGTTCCATATCACTACTTGAAAATCTGAATGTGTTAATTTCTGTCTTTAACAACAGGTTGTTTCAGATAAATGGGTTCTGAGGCAGAATCAGTAAGGTTACAGATGAGATTGGGAAGAAATTCCTCCATGTTAGCGAATTATTCCACTTCCACCAGACCAAACCCCACTGTTTTTTCTTGTTCTACAGCACATACTGTCTCAAGGATAATAGAAACAGTCCCTTATTCACAGTTGGTAAAAGATTTTTATTCAAGCGTGTTTTTTGTGTCAAAGAAAAAAAAAAGAAGAAAATGCTTGGAGACCAGTTCTTGACCTTTCTTTCCTACAGCAATATGTGATAGTGCCCAAGTTCAAAATTCTTTTACTTCACAACCTGTTACTACTTCTTCCTCATTTGATTTTTTGGTAACTTTAGATTTAAAAGATGCTTATTACATTCCGATTCATTCAGGCTTCAGATGTTTCCTAAGCCTTTATGTGTCTGGAGCCACTACTCCAAGAATGTTCATGAAGTGTCTTGCTGCTGTCTTAGCCCCTTGCAGGCTACAGGGACTTGCTTACCTTTATAGAGTCTTTTTCAAAGTGTCAGGAATCTTTCACTTGGGTGAGAAATATGTTATACAGGCTGGGTTTCCAAGAGAACATTCAAGTCTTTTTTGACTCCGTCACACAGGATTGTGTTCCTAAGGTGTGCACTAGACACCTCGGTACAAAGAGCTTTTCTTCCACAGGAAAAAAAATAGATCTATATTTAGAGCTATTTCATTGGTTTTCCACTCAAACTTTGGTGACTTTGAGGAAATACCTCAGGATTCTAATTTTCATGGCATCAATGATTCTCATGATATCTCTGGCAAGACTCCACACGAGAAAGATACAGGGGTATCCAAAGTCTGTTTGGTCCCAGCACTACCACCCATTATCTTTTCAGATTCTAGTTCTGGGATTTGTGAGAAGAGAAATCACTTGGTGAAAACTTCAAATATCTGAATCCAGGTCTCCCCTTCTCCTATCTGGCTCCAAAGCAGTCAGTCATCACAGATGCCTCAGACTTTGCTTGAAGAGCAGTGTCAAGGTGGATAAAAGTACAAGACATCTGGGACAACAAAGACAGACACAAGCACATGAATATAAAAGTGACACTTGCCCTTATCAAGGCACTCACCTCTGGTCCCCAGGGCCATTTCAAGTTGTTTCAGACTATACCACAGTGATATGGTTTATTAACAAGCAAGCGGGAACCAGATCCTACTCAATATGCAGACTAGCCATGTTAGCATGGGATGTAGCTTTACAGCACATTCTCTCTCTACAAGCACCCTACAGTCCATCAGAGCAAAATAGTGTGGTAGACCAGCTGAGTAGGACAAATATAGACTCTGATGAATGGAAACAAGATCGTGGGGGTCTTCTAAGATTTGATCCATCATGTGTGATGTATATAAAACATGCACATTATCCTGAAAGTCAGTGTTTCAAGTCTCTTGTGGTTTCTGAAACTTATTGGGCCATGTAATTTTTTTAAAATGTCTTATGGTGGATATAACATATCCTATATAACATGAGCCATACCAGTTTAATGGTAGCCATTTATAGGCTCTGTTTCCAAACATATAATACATGTGCTTTATGGCAGAGTTAGAATGCCAACCCTGCTGTTCCAGACGCAGCATGAAGAAAATACCATACATGGTCTCCACCTGTTTCTGTGAGTCTTCAGTCAGGTTGGACAGAGTATGAACTGTTAACCCTACATATTTTTCTTCCCTATCTCTGTATGCAGTAATGGTAAAATTACACTATTGCCTATGTTTTCTTCCTTATAAACTGGTACCTCATTGTACCATAATGCCTCTCTCTTATACAAATGAAATCTTTTCCTGTTGTTCATAAAGTCAAATAATGGGTATTATTAACATTAAGTTTCTCAAATATTGCACTGTTTAACCCATTCCCTTTTTCATTATATATAGTTTCAAGCATGATGGTTATTTCCTGAGGACTAACTGAAACTGGCACTAGAAGGATACCTTTCCCTGCCACTGGCACATGAACTCATATCCAGCATTGAGACAAATTAAAAGCTTGTGCATAGGTAAACTGAAGCGTGGTAAATGTATTATAAGGTGGATACCAGTCTTCCCATTTAAGCAGTTCCCTTTTTACCAGATGATGTTCTGTAAATAGAACCTGAACTTGAAACTCAGCTTGTAACACTTGATCTGAAGTAGTTACTTCATTTGCTCTGCAACCTGTGGGTATCGGATCCGACTTTGGATCCGAACCGGCAGCTTTCCAAGCTACAAGATCCGAGCTCCTAGCTCCTCCCCCTACCCACAATCCCCTGCTACCTGCTGTAGTACCTCAGTTCATTTTTTACAGCGGCTGAAGTAGCTATCTTTTGAAGAGCTCCTGGCTTAGTGAGATCGTTAACTTGTTGAAATCCTTTTTCTCTAGCATTATTTTGTAAAATTATAGTTAGTGTACGTGTGTGTAGTGCCCCTGAGTTTATCTACGAGTTTGTAGCTAGCCTTATTTTTTTCTCTGTGTGACACCCCTCCCCCCTTAGTGTTTGGGTGTGAGTGTATGAGTGACTCAAAATGGCTGAAGGGCCCAAAGCCATTTTTTCGAAGTGTACTGAGTGTGGCCATAAGCTTTCACCAGCTGATGGCCACACTCAGTGCGTTTTATGCCTGGGGGTGGCCCATTTATCTGTGGCCTGCCAAATTTGTGCGGCCTTTAACCCCCAGTCGCTTAGGGATAGGAAGAATAAGCTGATCCTGGCGGGCAAGCTGCCCCAGGAATTGGCTTCTTCTTCCTCTCCCTCTCAGGCTCAGGCTGCCTTGGCAGCTCCGGTGCCTTCTGCACCCCTTGCTCAGCCTGGGACTCAACCTCCCTCTTTGGGTTCGAGCTTGAGTGACGCTGGTGCCTTTTCCACCAGAGAGAAGAGGCACAAGGATAAGGAGTGACATAAATCCCATAAAAGGCAAGCTGAGACTCAACCCTCAGCCCCGCCATCTAAATTGGCTAAGTCTCCCTCGAGGGTCCCCGGATCCTCTCCCTCTCGGCTCCATTCGCCCAGATTTTCGCCGGAGCCAGAGGAGGAGGAGGAGGAATGGTCTCCCTCGAAGTCGTCATGCCGGCCCTCCCGGCCCGCCTCGACGACTTCTTCTAGATCGACCAGAAGCCTCACCGAAGCGGACATGGATCGGATGATGCATCGATTCATACAGACCCAAATGCAGATGGGGGTGCTCTTGCCCCCCCCCCTCTGGAAGGGAGTGCGGCCCCCATTTTTGCTCCGATCACTCCTTCTACAACTCGTTTTCGGGTCTCGCAGTCATCGGATCCGGGCATTTTCGGAACCGGGGAATTGTCGGCGCCAATAGCGCTGGTCTCTTCGACACCGACTATACCCTAGAGCCTGTCGGATCTGAGTTCTTGGGGCCGAGGGCTGAGCGTTGGATCCGGGGGAATTGGTATGTCTTTGGCGCCACTGGGTTCGGAGTGCACCTCTCTCTCGGCGCCGACTACATCGGCCCCGATCCTTACCTCGGAGCCGAGGAGAATGCTTTCGGACCCTGGTGAGAGTAGTTCTCCTTCGGCTTTTGAGGTAGTGGAGAGAGTACTGTCAAGGTCCTCCAGGTCCCTGGTTCAGGCTTCGGATCCTCCCATACCCCCACTGCATATCCTCCATCATCCGACCATCGGGACAGCCTGCTCAAGCCCTCCAGCTAGTTCCTTTGGAGGAACAAGAACCCGTGGACGAGCCCTCTTCGGATAGCCCCACTGAGGAGGTCCCTCGGAAACGTAAGTGTAAAAGGAGGCACCTGGACTCCCCTGAGTCCGTTACCACTGACAGGGATTTAGATGAAAGGGAAGGTTCCCCAAGGTCACCCCCCGAGGATGTCTCCTTCGGAGACATCATGGAAATGTTGCATATTAGAGGGGGGGGGTGGTCTGCCGAAAAACCTTTAGTGGATGAATCCGTGTTCCTGGAGGCGTTTGAGACAGGCCCATCTACCTCCTGAGTGTCCCCTCCGGCTGACCCTCTGGTAGACTTAATTACTACCAGGGCGTGGAAGGAGCCCGACACCGTGAAGCCAATTCCTAGGTGTCCTGATAAAGTCCTTAGCCCCCCTACAGATAGGCAGTCTTGGGCCAAGGGATCTCCCGTTGATGCCATGTTGGTGGCGGCTGCCACCAAGAAAGAACTCGCACAGGAGAGTTCTTCAGTCCACCTGCCAGATAAGGAATCTCGAGCACTGGACCGCATTGGGAAGCGGATGTTTGCTTCAGTGACCTTTTCGATAAGGGTGCTGAACTATATGGCACATACCATCAGGCTACAGCGAGACTTGATCAAGGAATACACTGCAGCCCCACCGGAGTCCATGTCCGTTGGAGACAAGAATGTTTTTTCGACTCGAATGGCCACTCTAAAATCCATTTCTAACACGTTTATGCAGCTTCTCTCCCATGCGACGATGGGAGCCGCTAGGGCCAGCGGAGCCAGGGTCGTCTTGCGACGTCACGCCTGGCTCCGTCTTTGCGGATCCCTTCAAGGCGTCCTTCGCAAATGCACCCTTTGACAGATCTTTGCTTTTCGGCAAGACTGTTCGTGATACACTAGTCCAAAGCGAAAAGGACGGGAAGACGCTGTCTACCGTTGGAGTCCGCTTCTCTAATCACCAACGATCCTTCTCCAGGAATCAGAGGGGACTAAAGAAGCTGTGGTTCCGCAAGTCTCAGCAATCCCATCCAGCTTTGGACTCCTCGTCCTCTAGAGGCAGAGCAGGACAAGGTGGGCGCTGGCCCAGAGGCAGAGGGGGGCCGCGTAACTTCGGGTCTAGAGAAACTTTCTCGGACAGACCTGTGCAACAGCCCTGAGGGCTTGCCGGACTGTCCCTCTCTGGAGGCAGTCGGGGGGCGGTTGACAGAGCACTTGTCAACTTGGGAGTCCCTTACAACAGATCGATGGGTGCTCCGTATCATATCCAGAGGTTATTCCATCCCCTTCATAAACCTTCCCCCCAAGACCAGATGCCTCCCCGATGTACCACCCGATCAGAGGGAGGCAGTGGCTTCAGCGGTGTCGAAGTTGCTAAGAAAAAGAGCCATCCAGCCCGTCCCCCCAGATCAGTCCAGATTGGATTATTATTCCAGGTTCTTTTTGGTGCCCAAGAAAATGGGGGACCTAAGACCTATTTTAGACCTTTGCGCTCTGAACCTTTTCATTCCCAAGGAAAAATTCCGGATGGTCACCCTCCAATCAATTCTCCCCCTTCTGCGGGAGAATGACTGGATGTGCTCTATAGACCTCAAGGATGCGTACTACCACATTTTGATGGACAGACGATCCAGAAGGTTCCTCCACTTCCGGCTAGGGGCCAGTCATTATCAGTTCAGGGTTCTTCCGTTCGGCCTCACCTCAGCCCCCAGGGTGTTCACCAAAGTCATGGCAGTGGTTGCAGCCCACCTGAGACTTCAGGGCATTCAGGTCTTCCCGTGCCTAGATGACTGGCTCCTTACTGCCACCAACAGGCATCAGCTCTGCGTGGCAAAGGATTATGCTCTGACTCTTGCCCCCAACTTAGGCATCTCAGTGAACCTGCAGAAATCCTCTCTGTGCCCCGTTCAGGCCCTGGAGTTCACAGGGGCCAGGTTGAATACCCATATCTCTCGAGCTACCCTAACTTCGGACAGGCTGAGCAGCCTGTCATATCAGGTATTAGCCCTTCTTCAGAGTCCTGCTCCTCCGGCGAAGTTAGTCTTGAGGGCACTAGGGTCTATGGCGGCAGCGATCGGTCTCTCCCTTCACGCACACCTGCGAATGAGGTTATTGCAGTGGACCCTGCAAGTTCAGTGGTCCCTATCACTCCATCCATTGAACACGCCGATACCACCGAGCAGAGTTTGCAAGGACTCCCTTCTCTGGTGGCTCCATGCGCAGGATCTCAGAGAAGGGAGGCCCTTTGTGATTCCCCTCGCCCCAAGCCACGTTGACCACGGACGCTTCTCGCCTCGGGTGGGGGGGCATTGTTCAGGCAGATCCGTCCAAGGCATGTGGACGTCCCTAGAGACCGCTTTGCATATCAATGTCCTAGAGATGAGGGCAGTGCTTTTGGCGTTGCAAGCTCTCCATGACCTTCTCCCTCTGGGGACTATTGCAATCCAGACGGACAACATGTCAGTAGTCTGGTATATAAACAAACAGGGAGGGACCAGATCTTATCCCCTTTGTCGAGAGGCCATGAGAGTTTGGGAATGGGCGATATCCATCAACCGTTTTCTGGTAGCAACGCACATTCTGGGGCGGTCCAACATATTAGCGGACAAACTGAGTCAGGTACTTCTCACTCTGTAGGAGTGGTCTCTAAATCCATCTGTTGCAAAGCAGATCTTCCGCAAGTGGGGTTGGCCTCGCTGCGATCTTTTGCTTCTCCTTTAAGCACAAAATGCAGCGAGTACTTCGCAATACTGCCCCCCAAAGGGGAGAATCCCAGAGACGCTCTAGTTCATGCTTGGCCTCCCAGTCTCCTTTATGCTTATCCCCCCCTCCCGCTTATGACAAAGTTCATACAGAAAGCCTGTCGGTTGGGGAGCAGAGTTATCCTCATATCCCCATTCTGGCCTTGTCAGATCTGGTTCCCTTATCTGCGGTCTCGCAGTGTGGCTCCTCCATGGATTCTGGATCCCATTCCAGACCTGATCTCGCAACCTGCGGGTTGCCAAACCCCGAACCTGGTCAATCTCAAGCTTATGGCTTGGTTGATCCAGTTCCAATGATGGCTAGGACTCCCGGTATCTCATCTCCTGTTAAGGCCATGCTGGTCGCGGCTCATAAGCCGTCTACCAGAAAACTTTACAATAGTAAATGTAAATGTTTCTCCATCTGGGCTAAAGACAAGGGCCTGGACCCATTTGCAGTCCCTATTCTGACTATTCTGGACTTCCTGTCGCTGATCTTTCGGCAGGGAGCAAGTGCTTCTACGGTCAAAGTGAAGTTGGCAGCCATCTCCCATTTTCATGTAGGTGATGGCTTAGGGTCCTTGGCATCTGCAAAATTATGCAAAACCTTCTTGTGGAGCATCTTTCTGTTGAAGCCGCCTGTGAAAACGGTGGTGCCCCCATGGGATCTGACCTTAGTCTTACAAGCCCTGACAAGTCCACCCTTTGAGCTTGCGGCCTCGGTTCCATTAAAGTTCTTGTAGTGGAAAACGGCCTTCTTGGTGGCTATAACTTCGGCCAAGAGGGTTTCGGAACTTCAAGATTTGTGTATGAAAACTCCTTACCTTATCTTTCACAAGGATAGAGTGTCCCTCAGGACTAACCCGTCTTTCTTACCTAAGGTGGCTTCAGAGTCAAATATTAATCAATCAATAAATTTACCAATGTTCTTCCCAAACTTTCAGAACAAAGGAGAATACAAGTTACACAAACTGGATGTACACAGACAACTACGTTTCTATTTGCACAGAACTAAAGATTTTCACAAGCCGGACCTGTTGTTTGTATCTTTTGCAAAATCAGCCATGGATAAAGCCATTTCCAAAGTGACCGTAGCAAATTGGATCTGTCAGTGCATTATTCATGGGTATATATCGACGGGCAAACCAGCCCCTATGGGAATCCACGCTCATTCTACAAGCTCTGTAGCCACCTCAGCAGCCTTTTGGTCCAGGGTTCCCTTGGATGACATATGTTCAGCAGCCACTTGGTTCTCTTCTCATACATTCATTTCTCATTATAAACTGGATATGATTTCAAGAGGCAGGGCTTCGTTTGGCTCCGTGGTGCTTCGGAATATCCTTCCGTAAAGGCCACCCAAGGTTTTTCTTGAGTAGCTGGGGACTCTGTCCCACAGGTTGCCGAGCAAATGAAGTAACTACTTCAGATAAAGAAGTTATGTACTCACCATAACGTTCCATCTGAGTAGGTACTTCATTTGTCTGCAACCAACCCCCCCTGCCATCCCCCGAACCTTTTTGGGATTTTCTGGTCACCTGTAAGTCTCTTGTCAGGAGATTAGATCTGATGTGTTCCTCTCTCGAGGTTATTAGTTGGGTGATAAGGCAAAAAAGTCAATCTGAGGTAATACAGCAGGTAGCAGGGGATTATGGGTAGGGGGAGGAGCTAGGAGCTCGGATCTTGTAGCTTGGAAAGCTGCCGGTTCGGATCCGAAGTCGGATCTGATACTCACAGGTTGCAGACAAATGAAGTACCTACTCAGATGGAACGTTATGGTGAGTACATAACTTCTTTTTATTGTGATGTCACTACCCTACATGAATACATACCTGCATCTGCTTTATGTACTTGTGTCAATCCTAAAGGAAATATCCCTTCAGATGTTTGAGACAAATCAGTGTACAATTTATTTGCAAGCTGTTTGTCTACTAAAAATTCTGTAACATTTACAACATTCTGTGCAAACAATGTCTTATTATGTCTATACCATTGAAACTCTATTGCATCTAAAAAGACATAAAAAAGAAAAAACGGTAAGCTGTGAAGGTTTTATTTTCTGGCACATAAACTGTTTCACAGTCACTTGCAATCTTCAGCTGTAAATTTTCTGCTTGTACTCCAGTTGTCATAATAGATGAATGGAGCATCCCAGACCTTGCAAAATGCACACTCAAGCACAGCAATAATAGCATACTGAGCCCTACACTCCATCATCCCAAGTAACTGCTGAATTATTGGAGAGACCTTCCTACAGTTCCAAAGTCCCTTGCTGTGTCCCTTGTACAATTAGACCTTCCACCTCCTTCCCCAACACCTGTGCAAGGCTGGATGACTGATGTCGAAAAGTATGCATTTCAAATAAAAAAAAAAAAAAAAACACTCTGCCAACTTTGGATTTGTGAATATTTTGACAATGTATTCTGTGTCACCACCTGTAAAGTACAAAAAGCAATATCACTTTCTTGAATTTACATCTGTATTTTTAACCAGCTTTAATTGATCAACATGCGCAATTTTAAATTTCTTGTGTCTGTGATTCTTATCACTTCTTCTCTTGATTCGATATACCACAGGTCGCACCTGTTTGACTATGATACATGGTCCTTCCCAGTTTGAGGCAAAACCGCCCCGAAACACAGATCACTTCAGCATGACCTGTTGACCCTGCTTTAGCTGTATGATGTCAGCTGGGTTTCCTAGCATCTTGTACATCCTGCCTGCATGGAATAAACTCTTGTTGTTGGTGGATTCCTGCAAAATCTGCCAGGTAATGCTCTACAGTGAAATAAGGCTATGACTCCCAAAGACAGGTCAAAAGGAAAATTCAGTGTCATTTTTCTTCCTGTCATTAACTCAAAGGGTGAGATTCCTGATTTTACGTTTGTTAAGAATGCCCTGGCCAAACACATTATTGAGCAACTTGATCATAGTTTTAGTTTTAGGGCATTGCAGTGTGTTCACAGCACCATTAGGGCTACCTGTAATTTTTGCCCTTGTTTCTGTGTGGGTAAAACCATTAATAGACTAAGGGACAGGAAAACTAGGCGCTTATATAAGATCAGAACCAAGAATGTTAAGAACGCCCTGGCCAAACACACTGTTGAGCAACTTGGTCATAGTTTTAGTTTTAGGGCATTCCAATGTGTTCATATCACCATTGGGGGGAGGGGGGGTTGATACCAATAATTTTTAGAGCAAGCTGAGCTACATTGGATTTTGAAACTACAAGCTCACAGACATCCAGGCATTAACGCTAATGTGAGTATAACACCTGGTTTGAATGGGTGTAAACTCAACAAGTAAGGTAAGATAGTTTCTGTTTCAAATGATGTCTTGTGATAAGTTGATTTGTTTTATAGAATGATGCTGTAGTAATACTATGTCAGTATCTGAAGAAACATGCATATTGCATAATGCGAAAGCACCTATCCATTTGTCATTTTATTTTGTTTTATGAAAGTGCTTCTCTATCGTGGCTGCCCTACTGGTTTTTGTTACTTGTCTTTTCCTTGTATCCTCCAGTTTTGACATCTGGGAATTGTTTGGTGGTTTTGTTTTGCTGATTTGACATTTGGTGATGCTCTTATTCCCAGAAAAATAGCTGGCAAATGAATGACCCAATTAGGCTCCTCTTCTATACAAGCTTTAGTAAGTCTCTCCTTAATGGTTCTGTTCATCTGTACCATTCCATTATATTGTGGGTGATATGGAACATGAAATCTTTGCTGTATTCCTAACAGGTTACTTTTCTTTCATAACCTGACTTGTAAATTGAGTACTATTGTCAGATTCAGTGATCTGGGGCCACCCCCAGTTTAAAAAAAGTATTATTCCACAATGGGGGGGGGATACCAATAATTTTTAGAGCAATGTACTTTTTGCTGTCATTTCCTTAGTGGGAATAGCCTCCACTCTCTTGGTAAAAAGTATCCATCTACTCCTATGGTTTACTATCAAAAGTGCGAACGGCACTACGTCGACTGTCATATACTCGAACATGGAAGGTCGTAATCGGTAATGTCAAAGACAAAATAATCAATCTAGGAATGGTTTTAACATGGATCGAGGTAGGGGAGATGTTTGTAGTTCGGAATAATACTGAACACCTACCTCGACCCATGTTAAAAAATTCCTAGATTGATTATTTTGCCTTCGACATTACCGATTACGACCTTCCATGTTCGAGTATATGACAGTCGACGTAGTGCCGTTCGCACTTTTGATAGTAAACCTACTCCTAACAATAATTAGCAGTACACGCCCCCTTCATACATCTCAATTGTAGAGATTTTTGAGGAATGTCCATATTTTTGCCTCATATTTTTGGTCTGTTTTTTATAAAATTGTGGTTTTCTGGCAAATTATTGGTGAATAATTAAAGACTGAAGTGAAAAAATAATGACAGCTGTGTGTGTCAGACTTCATACCTGTTATTCTATCAACTTTCTAAGTTTGTAAGAGTGATATTTAAAAATTGTCCCTATTTTTGGGCCTTGTTCCTGCAAAAGATATCTGTATACTGTACCATGCTTCATCTGAAACTGAAACTATTTGCATCTGAGGTTTCATTAATGTAGGGTTTGTCTGCAGGCAAATTATGCATTCCTCCTGTGTTTCCTTGCATAGTGCTTTTAGCTGAGGATTCCAAAATTTATGCTCTATGATAGGCCAGGTTTTCTAGAAGCCTAAGAAACCTAAATGGCCCAGTAACTGATTGTTGTAATTCATAAACTGCTTAGCCAATGATTTTGGTATGTAGGGCAAAAGTGCCCCTTGTTCTGTTTTGTACATATGCAACTTTACTCCAGGAACTGGACTGGCAGCATCACATTATTTCATCAGCATCTCCCTGCATTTCCTGGATCTTCATCAAATCTGTCTCAACTGTTGAGCTCTTTTGGCTCACCTCTGTGATACCTTCTACTTTGCTCTCCTCTCACTGTTCTGGATATAGAGGAACTCCTTCTTTCGCAAACTTTTTTGCTGCTGCATTGGCTATGGAATTGCCAAAAAGGAAGATTACTATCTTTTACTTGATGTGCCTTTACCTTGCAGATGCTCCATCTATTTGTTTTTCCACCCTAGATCATTGAATTCCTTCAGAACTGTTTTTTGCTGTAAAGGTTTATCTTTACTGTCTACAAATCCCCTTCAAGCCCAAATTTCCAATGATATGGTGGGGGCTGTTATCACATAGGAACTGTCACAAATAATGTTCAACTGACTGCCTCCATACTGTTTTATAGCATATAAAACAGATTCCAACTCCACTCGTTGGGCTGATAGATGCCCAGGAAGCTTGATCACATTGGTCTCTAGTTTTGTAGTGTTAGTATAAACTGCAAATCCTGTGTAATATGTGTCTTCTTCATAAAGACTTGAACCGTCTACATACACACACCAGGCCTCTTTATTGAATTGATCTAAAAAAAAGGTGGAATTTTGTCCATATATTCCTCGCAAGTATGAGGAGTCCCCTCATACAGCGACTGTTGAGACCATTAATATTTATTGCCCTTGTTTGGGCACTATTGTAATAAATCAGACTTCTGTTGCCACAGATTGCTTAATAAATGTTTACTGTAATGAGTAACATATAATATAATAGCAGGAGATACAAATGTCACAGCAGCATAAGTAAATGGTGTGTGTATGTGTGTGTGTGTGTGTGTGTGTGTGTGTGTGTGTGTGTAATCAGCATAATACCTCAAATAACTGAAATCATGAAAGTAGTACAGTAACTATATCTGAACATGTCTTGCACCAGACTTCAACTAACTTCTGTGTCCTAAACTATATTACTTCAGTCCTGTAACATTCCTCTGGGAGCCGTGTCCACTTCCCTTAACCTTGATTCTCAGGCCTTGAATAGCCTAATGGTCTATTCTTTATCTAGCATTCCATTGCAAGTACACACATCCTTCCCTTAAGAAGGAAACATTCTGTAGCATTCCCTTGAGAACTATTATTTCTGCACATCTCATGCTTAGCCAGCAAGATTATCTTTTCCTTTCTAATGAACTGTCCTTCCCTAAACTGTATGCATAAATGAAACACAAGTCTGACACCATATGTTTAGGCTTATTCTATAATTTATTCTGCCTTTTCAGCTACTTTAAAGTGAAGACCCTCATTCTAACATCAAGTTCCTCTTAATCAACTGGAAAAATTATGAATGCAAGAAGGTCTGGAAAACAGATGCCTTTTAATTTCCTTGGGCAAGAATGTTTCTGTATGCTTTTCCACCCTTTCCACTGATAATCACGGTACTTCTGAAGACTCATAAAGAATCTCCTAAAATCATTGTGTTAACTGGCCCAGGCTACAGTGGTTCTTCCTTCCTTTAGCTTTATCTGGGAACAGTTAACCAAAAGCTTCCTCACAGACTGGATCTAATTACACAGGAGCAGGGGTGTTTGATATATCCTGACTCTATAAAACTTCAAATAACTGCCTGAAGGATAGAGCCCTAATATCTTTTAGGCAACTGTTTACTGAGGATGTGCAGCAAGTAATAATAGATTCCAGAAAGGCTTCTTCTAGAAAATCATATATAAGCAAATGGAATAGGTGCCAATAACATAATTAGCAAACATTCAAGACTAGTGTTTGTCTGTTTTAACAATATTTGTGTGAGTTACTTTCATGTAGTCTGTCTTACTCCTCTATCAAGACTTACTTGTCAGCCATTTCATCATTTTCGTAAGTTAGGTAAATTGTTCAAGCCTTACAGCTTTCAAGTCATACTTTCACAGTTATTGTTGGATAAAACACCAGGCCAGTCATCTAAAGACTTCTTAAATTCTGCTGAACTATTTGCACCACTGATGTATTCAGGCAGTTTATTTCATAATTGTGCCATTATATGTGTTTAAATGAGTTGTATTTTTTTTATTCTATAACTCTAAATAAAACATTAAATTATGATGTGTATATGTATGTGGATTATTATATACTTCGAAACCCAATAAGGACTGAAGAAAAGAGTAATTAAACACCTTGCAGGCAAATATAAGTCAACCCCTGATATGTCTGTGCTGGAGGGTATAAAGACCCCACTGAAACTCATCTATTCTGATAGCATAATTGCTTAATATTAGGTATTCTTTTTGTAAATTTTCATCGTACTGATTTTATACACTTAAGCTATTATTAAGAGTACAGAACACTATACTGTATTCCAAAATTGATGTGATATCTACTTTAAATAAACTTGCTAAGATCACAACCTCTCTCTTTGTAAAGTTTTTGAGAGTCAAACTCATCTGTCTTGAGGCCTTATTACAGATGGCTCTCACATGATTTTCAAGACAAAAAGATGAATCAGTCCATATACCAAGATCCCTGTGTTCACTAACTTCCAGTAAATCAAATGTAGACAATGTAATAGATCTCCTTAATTTTTGTTTGCCAAAATACATATTACTCTTTTTCTTACTAAATGAGAGGCCAACTGTATTAGCCCACTTATCTAAACATAATATTGTTGAAATCATCTATAAAAAAAAATTAAATTGGTGACCGATCAGCAGTGATCATCGCGTAGAACAGAGGCAAATACAATATTAAACAACAAAGGCCTGAGCACAGATTCCTGAGCAACATCTGATCTGATCTCACCTGTGCTGGATTTGATTTTTTTTCCTTGAATCACTATTCTTTGTGTTCTGCCTCTGAGCTAGTGATTAATCCATCTACATAAATATTGATTAACCTTATATTGTTCCAAAGCCAAATCAGTAGTATGGAATGATAAATGAAAAGCATTGGTTAAATCTGAATAGAATACACCTGTGCCAGTTCCCATCTCTGTAGTCCTAGAGATGTAATCCTAAAAGCTTGACAAGTTAAAGAGTGTAGAATGACCTTTCAAAAAACATGTTGAAAAGTACCAAGCAATGCAAGATTATTTTGTTTAAGTATGATTTCACTAATATATCCCTGAAGGAATTTGCATAATATTGGTCAGACTTACTGGGCAATAATTTTGTACTGCCATCTTATCTTCAGATTTAAAAATTGGAGTATCTCAACTAAGGTAATCAAATAAAACAGTTGTGACCATTGGGTAATTCTGATAATACTGCATTTTAATTTACTGTACTGACAAGTTCTCTTTCAAAATATCGGCCAAGAATATATTTGACTTGTCAAAAGTTTTTGACTTTGACTTGGGTACAGTTCATCAAATTAACTCACTTGATTAATCAAGGATAATTTCTGATGACATTATTAGTAATTGGGAGTCCGTGAACACCTTAAAAAAGTCTAGTAAATCTATTACTAGTAGTTATGAAAAATGTTCTTCTCCTTGGTGGAACACTACACATTCTAAATTTTTGAAAAAGAAAAGGAAGAAATTTAGATTATGGAAAAGCTCTAAGAGTGACACTGTCAAAAGAGCTTATAATTTAGTTAATAAAAGATTGAAGTTCTCTGTTCTCATACTTGCATCTGGTAGTTCGTAAAATTTATTGTTTAATGTTTCATTGAAGAAACTTTACTGTTATATGAATCGGTCTGAAGGAGAGAGAAAAATGTTTGCCATGTTGCTCTGAATGTGAAGGCATACATCTGGCTGAGGTCAAACACTTTCTAGCAGGTGAGATTATTAGAAAGACAGATCATTATGACTTGAGCAACATTACAGTAGATGGTAATGAGAGTCCAATTTTTAGTTGGAATGCAGTGGGCAAGTCTTTGGGTCTCCTAAAACATGATAGTGGTATAGGTCCAGATAACATACCAGGATGTTTTGAGGTGTCCTGTAGTAAATCTATCTCACTAATACACCACTTTTAATAAAATGTTGATAACTGGTTATGTTCCTCCTAGTTGGAAATGTGCTGATATTATACCTACCCACAAAGAGGGTTCATTGGATAATATTTTTAATTATAGGCCAATCAGTATGACTTCACTGATGGTTAAGAGTTTTGAAAGATGTTTAATTGTTTTGAGCAATGACTTAAAGGGTTGTTCAATGGATACATCACAACATGGTTTTACACAGGATAGATCAACTTTTACTGACTTAATCAATTTTTATGAGCCAGTTTCCCAAACATTAGACCAGGAATTATCTGTAGTTGTTGTTTAACTAGATTTATCAAAAACTGTTGACAGTGGACCACATAATGTCATAATAGAAGCATTCAATGTATAAGAAATCAATTAATCCTTATATTATTTGATGGGTATTCAACAGGCTTAGTGGAAGGACTCAGAGTAAGAATTAATAATTCTAAGTCTAAGTGGGCACAGGTGTTCAGAGGTGTTCCATGGGTCTCAGTTTTAGGACCTATGCATTTTAACATTGTCTTCTCTCTAATTCATAAATCACCTTCTGCTTGGCTGTCTAAATATGTCAGTTAACTTGAAGTTAGGATGTGTAATGACTAGAGCTAAGGACACTGATAAATTGTATTTAAGCTTGGTAGCCTATTGGATAGATCAAAATAGACTTAATAAAGATAAATGTTTTCTGTGGAACTTTTCTATGCAATAGATTATAGCATTTTGTTTATTTTTTCTCTGAATGTTCAGCCTTATAAAAACGCTCATCTTTTATGCTTTTTTTTTCAAATTTTTCTCCCTTGGCCCCCACTGAAAATTGGCTCTTCTTGGCCCAGTGGACTATCCCAGTAAACAAATGCCAATAAATAAATAAATGTGGCATGCTTCATTTTGGTAAGCAGAATATTCTGTCTAATATGAGCTTGAGTTAGATGGGTTTGCTGAATTTTTCAGAGTGTAAGGATTTGGGTATTTTTATTTTTGTAAAAATATTAAATTCAGATCTCATGCTCAGGTTATAAAAGTTAAATTGACTAGAGTTGTTAGACTAATTCTAAGAATTTTGTTTCAAACAATATGGATTTACAAAAAAATTGTTTGTAGCTTATGTAGTGCCATTAATGAATATGTCTTGTTTTATGCATATAATAAAGGTGACAGAACACTTGAAAGAATCCAGTGGAAGTTCACAAAGAGAATACAGGGGATTAATAGTTATACATATTCAAGAATAGAATTCATTGGTCTCTTCTACATTATTTACAGGTACTTGTGCGACAAGTTGTACTTAGCCTATTGGACTTTAGTGAGTAGGGAGTCTTTCTTGAATACTGAACTAATGGATTCAAGCTTAACAACCAGAAATTTTAGGTATACATTTAAAATTAGTCATTGTAGAACAGTAATTAGTTCAAAATTCCTGTCACACTTAGTGGTATGTTTGTAGAATAGGCACCCTTGTTAATCGGTCATTCAGTTTTTTTTTTACAATTATTTAAAAAGCACAATAAACTGAATATAGAATATGAAATGTTGTCACCCAATGATCACACAAACACCAAAAATTTAATAAATACATTAATTCTTTCAGAAACGAAATGATCATATTCTATTTTTGTAGACAGGTTAACAGTTATGAATTGATATCTAATAAATTTAATGACTAATTTACTAGTTTCAGCATTAATACAAGGGATTGTTATTCTCAATCCATGAAGAAAGTACTGATTGTAAGTCAAAATGTCCTAATATCACTGAAGAGATTTATTTATTTAATCTATTTGGAAATTTTCAATGAAAAGAAGAAGCTTTCTTTTTCCTATTATATGGTCTGTTCAGGTTATAATTCCACCATACAAGGAATTTATTTTTGGAATTTACTGTTCTATAGTTGTCCCAGCTACAGTGTTCTGCTGGAAAGATTCTATATTGTCATAACCACCACTAACTGACTCAGCCATCTCTATCCAATCCAAATATAGCAAGTTATTCTTTAACTAATAATAGTCAGTTAGATGGTAATTATTATGTTTTGCCCATACTCTTGGTGTTTACCCTTAGCAACTATTTCAAATAAGAAAGACAAATGATTAGATAATCTTAAAGGAGGAGAAATCTGAATATTTGCAATTAAAATCGGAATATCTGTATCTTACAAATCTAGGGCATTACTACATTGAGTCAGTTCCAGAATTACTTGTGTAATATTATGATCATTAGAAATCTTAATAAATTCTGTTTCACAGTTATTTCTTCCATTTACTTGCCAATCAGTGGTAGGATAATTAAAGTCACCTATCAGTACCAGGTTTCTATAATCCTAAAGTATATTTAATATAAACAGATAATCATAGTGAGTATCTAAATCCATTGTAGGTGTATGATTTAAGTATCATTTTTATGGGATCATGCAACAATATTCCATGAGCTTGGACTGTTACACACTCCTTAGGTTCATAGGTTAGTACTAGGCTAACTGCCCTTGTGAGACATTTTAAGCCTAGCCAGTTATCCCCTGTGAGATTCAAACCCTGTACGTTGTGTTTGTAAGGCAAACACCTTAACCATTAGGCTACCCTCCCAATAGTATTTAAAAGTTTACAAAAATTGAATTTCTAACCCACAAAATTGCACCTTCACCTCTTTTACTTGTTCATAAGCATTCAGATGTGTTGTATATCAGTATTTGTAAGCCAGATGAGTTCCCTGTCTCAGTAATAGCAATAAATTTATATCCTTCAGAAAGTACAGTATATTTAACTCACTTACTTTGTTCCTCAAGCTTTGGGCATTACAATAGAAACATTTCAAAGATCTATCAAATTTCCTGTTTCTGTTGAACAAATGGGTCTGCTCATGTGTGGCCCTAAAAATGTCAACACAATTCCTAACAAGCCTGACAGAACCTTAGATCCATACTAATTAAAATGAATTCCATCGCTTGAAAACTTTTTTAAATCATAAAAAGAAGTTATGTACGTACCATAATGTTCCATGTGAATTGTTCATCTCGTCTTCATTCTTTACTAATGGGTTTGGAGCCGATCCCTCGGCTCCGATACGACCAGTTGCAAAGCTCGAGGCCTTCATATAGCACGAGGCCAAGTCCATATCCCATGATGCACCTGTGAATTACCTCAGATATTTTTTGTTGCATATACTAATACCATATGTCATTGGTGCATTCCTAGAGAAAAGGAAGAGAAGCTTTGAGTAGCCAGGATGGATCCAGCATCTCAGTCATCTATCAGCCCAGGAGGGGGAAAGGAGGGTGGGACGTAAGAATGAAGGTGAGATGAGCAACTCACATGGAACGTTATGGTAAGTACATAACTTCTTTATGTGAAGTTGTTCAATCTCGACATTTGTTCTTTACTGATGGGTAGCGTCCCAAGCACCATCAATCTTGGGTGGCTCATGGGAGTATATTTCTCAGGACCGTGGATCCAAAGTAGGCCATGTCCCTGGAGGCCTTGTCAACTTTGCAATGAGTGATAAAGGTATGAGGTTTTGACCAAGTGGCTGCTGTACAAATGTTATCAATGGGAAGTTTGGCAGAAAAAGCAGATGATGTAGAAACTGCTCTGGTTGAGTGAGTTTTAATTTTGTGTTGTAAAGGCATATTGGCAGCTGAATAGGCAAAAGTGATACAATCAGATAACCATTTAGACAGTGTTGTTTTAGCCACTGGTCTCCCTTTTCTGGAGTCTGAGAATTAAACAAAAAGCTGGTCTGATTTCCTGAAATCTTTTGTTCTATCCAAATAAATTCTGAGCTGTCTGTGAACATCAAGTTTCTGCAGCATATACTCCAAATTGTTAGAATGATTGGGGAAGAAAACTGGCAAATCAATAACTTGGTTGAGGTTAGTTTCAGTGCAAACTTTGGGCAAGAATGAGGGATTTGTTCCAAGAATGAGGGATTTGTTCTAAGTGAAACTCTGTCAGCATGAAATATCAAATAGGAAGGCTTGATGGATAAAGCCTGAAGCTCTGACACTCTGCAGACAGAAGTGATAGCTACCAGAAAGATGGTCTTCCAAGACAAAAATCTGAGATCACAAGATTAAGGTGGTTCAAATGGCAGAAAAATTATACGTGAGAGCATAAAATTTAAATTACATAGAGAATATGGAGATTTCACAGGTGGCCTAATATGAAAAGTCCCTTTCAGAAATGCTTTGGATAACTTGTGAGACATGATAGTCAAATGTTCAATTCCAAGATGAAAATTAGAGATAGTAGCCAATTGAACCCGAACTGTTGCTGCTGCAGCCCCTTCATTGAAAATCATAGTCAAGAATTCTAATATGGAAGCCATAGGAGCTTGGTAAGGATAATATTATTTTTAGAGGCCCATATAGAAAATTTCTTCCATTTGATCAGATATAGTTTTCTGGTAGAAGATTTATGAGAGGACAAAATGATCTGATGTTAAGTTGTCTATCTCGCCTTCATTCTTGCTGGATGGTCGTTGTTCTTTTGTCTCATTGGAAAATTTATGGACCTGGCTATGATGGGAACTGGAGCAGCCAAGCTGTCAGCTTCAGGGACTGCAAATAAGGATGAGGATTCCCCCAACGGATGTGTCAGAAGGTCTGGAACTGGGTCCAGCATCCAAATATCCTCCACAAGATGAAGTCGAAGGAAGGGGAATCAAATCTGATGAGGCCAGTGAGGGGCTATAAGAGTGATGGTCCTTCCCAGAGATTTTGCTTTCTGTAGAACTTTGGGTATCAATGGGATTGGTGGAAATGCATAGAGGAGACCCAGATGCCAATCATATACGAGTGCATCCCTTGGGGCTTCTCCCAGAGGTGGAATCAGGGCAAAGTAGCTTCTGCATTTTATGTTCATGTGACTGGCAAAAAGGTCACAGCAAGGCTGTCCCCACCTGCAGAATATCCTGTCCACAACTTCTTTCTTGAGGGACCACTCGTGGGGCAACAAGATTGCCCTTCTCAGTTTATCTGCTGTCACATTGGATCTCCCCAGGATGTGTGTTGCCAACAGAAAGCGCTGGGTGGAATCAGCCCACTGCCAAAATCTGAGAGCCTCTCGACAAAGGGGCTAAGACCTGGTTCTTCCTTGTTCGTTCATATACCAGACCATCGACATGTTGTCTGTCTGAATTGCAATCGTAGCCGAAGGAAGAGAGTCCTGAAAGTACTGCAATGCCAGAAGTACTGCTCTCATCTCTAGGACATTGATATGCAGATGTGTCTCTTGGTCAGTCCATGTGCCTTGGGCAGTCTTTCTCTGAAAATGCCCCCCCCCACCCTATCAGGGAAGCGTCCGTGGTTACAGTGGCTGCTGGAGGGGGTAGCACAAATGGGCATCCTATCGTGACATGAAGTGAGGTCAACCACCACTGAAGGTCTTTCTTGCAAGAATTTGTGATCATTATAGTGTGATTCATGGGCAGCTCTTGGTAAGACCATTTTGTGAACAGCCATTGAAGAACCCGCATGTGCATCCGAGCTAGTGGTATGGCTAGAATTGCTGCTGCCATCATGCCTAATACTTTCAGAACTTCTGATGCTGGTGCTTTGTCTTTTGGTAACAGGATGCTGACATGTTGATGAATGAGAAGGAATCTTTCCATTGGAAGTCTTAGAGTGGTGGTGTCCATCTCTGCCCCGATAAAAATGATATGCTGTGATGGCGACAAGGCAGATTTTTTTGAGTTGATTATAATACCCAGATGATTGCAGAGTGATAGAGTGGACTCCCTGACCACTGTCATGCATTTGGTGAACACTCTGGGGGCTGTAGTGAGACCAAAGGGCAGGGCTTGAAACTGGTAGTGATTGGCTCCCAGCCGGAAGCAGTGGTGATCCCTGGATGGTTTGGCCACAATGTGGTAGTATGCATCCTTGAGATCTATCGAGCACATCCAATTGTCTTTCCCTAAAAAAGGAAGTATAGACTGAAGCGTGACCATCCAAAACTTTTCTTTCTTTACAAAAATGGTGTTTGCTTAAATAGTATGACTTTGTAATTACTGTTCTCTCATTTATTTTTGTCTTCATTTTTTATTTTTTTTTCTCTTATAATTGTGCATTATAAACTTTTAAATGTTACTGTGGAGCTTTTCTCCCCGGGCCTCTGCTGAAAATGGAAATATATCCAGTTGGACTAGCCCAGTTAACAAATGTAAAATAAATAAAATAAATAAATAAAAAAATATTTGTTCAGTCTGCTGAGGTCCAATATGGGTCTCCAGTCCCCCATCTTCTTTGGAACCAAAAAGAAGCTTGAGTAAGTTCCCGATCCTGTTTGGTCTGCTGGGACTGGTTGGATGATTCTTTTTGCTAGCAAAGTTTGGACCTCTATAGTTTCCCGTTTTCTGCAACTGGGTGGAATGACCGGCATTTTTCTTATGATTGGGGGAGGGGGTGGCGAATGGAATGAAATACCCCCTGGAAATGATACTTCGTACCCAGCTGTCTTTTGTTATTTTGAACCAGGCGTTTGGGTACCTCATATTACTCTTATACTCTCTACGATTACCCTGTCCTCTATTGGTCCGTCTTAAATTCAGTTTCCCTATATCACTCTAGCATGTCCAAAGGTCAGTCAATGGTTTCCTCTCCAGTCCAGCTGGTGAATCTGGGAATTTTGAGGCAATGTTACAACTTTCTCATGTACACGGACAACCCTCTCCTCCAAACAGGTTCAAATATATGTGAGAGATGCAACTATTTAGCCAAACTGGAGGCTGAGCTCTCTCATCTCAAAACTGGTGTAACCAGTCAGGAGGAGAAGGTAACCTCACACAACACAATTCCAGTATCACATAGTCCCACCACATCAGCAAACCAAACACATAAATACACAAAAACATACTCGGAGGCTCTAAATAAAAATCTACCTAAGCAACAGAGACCTCCAAAGCAGATATCCAAGCAAACGCTACCTCAAAACAAAACGCGCACAACACATAGCCCACAAAGTCAGTGTGCCAAGCAGCCACAGCCCTTAAGGCTGAATAACACACCTGATACTCTTGTAATAGGTGACTCTATTGTCAGAGACACTGACGTCCTGCTCAACAGGCTGAATAAAGAGAAGGTCACGGTGAGCTGCCTGTCGGGTGCTAGGATCCGCCACATAACGCAAGCACTCAGGTCACTCCAAAGCAAATACAAATATGACTCAGTCATTGTACATGCTGGTGTGAATGACCTTAGACGTACCTCCCTGGACTACATGAAAAGAGACATAGAGGAGCTCTCTGATCATGTAGCCCAGGCTGGTATGATCCTGACCTTGAGCAGCATCTTACCCTCACCTAGAATGATGCCACAGTACAAAGACAAAATGATCGATTTTAACAATTGGCTAAAATTTTGGTGTCATTCAAAGGGGATCCAGTGTCTGTCAGCCTGGGATGACATGCTCGACAAGCCACGTTGCTTCGCTAGGGATGGCTTGCACCTGTCACCACTGGGCTTTCGGATATGGGGAAAGGCTCTTGCCACCCCCATAGTGCCTTTTTTAGGCAAGGCTCAAAAGTCAAACCCACCCCCATAGACAGCACAAGGAACAAGAAACTAAGGGTAATGCTGCTAAACGCCAGAAGTCTTAATCTCAAGATGCACGCACTCGAAGCTCTCCTCAGTATGGAGAACATTGATATCTGTGCAGTGACAGAAACCTGGTTCAAGGCTCCAGAGAGCACCCCAGCTCTACCAGGCTATACCTCATATCATGCTTCTCGGCCTCAAAACCCAGACCGAAACACAAAAGGAGGGGGAGTTTCCATATTTATCAAGGATATCCACACCTCCAGGTTAGTGGCATTGCATGAAGTATCGGAGACCATCCATGTACAACTAACAGTGGGCAAGACTGCTTTTCAGTTTATAGCATCCTACAGACCACCCTATCAAAGTCAGGAATCCCACTCGGCTTTCCTGAAAACATTGGAGAACATGAAGATCTCCCCGAACACCATTATATTGGGCAACTTCAACTACCCAAACATTGACTGGGAGCACTAGTCAAACCCCAGCACCTTAGCCCAAAGGTTCCTGGAAATTATAAACTCAAATGCTATTTAACAACTAGTCACCACTCCCACAATAGGGGACAACATACTAGACCTGATCATTACCAGCATGGGGACTCTATGCTCCACACCAGAAGTATATCCCTCATTGGTAAGATCAGACCATAAATTAATTTCACTGGATGTCCACATCCCGACCCCAACCCCAGCCCAGAAAACCACAGTGAAAAATTTCTCAAAAGCGAACTTCTCACTTCAAGGCCCCAGGGCCAGTGGAAGCTACGGCCCAAACTGCAGAATCCTATATAAACGCATTCTACGGACATCTCCAGGAATGCATGGATCATGCTATCCCAAACAAAACCAAGACCCAATCATCCAAAGGCAGGCGTCCAGTCTGGTGGAACCCTGCCATAAATAAACTGCACAACAGAAGGAGGAAGCTACTACATGATAGAGCAAAATCCCTAATAGGGAAGGCATCTCTGATCAGTACTAGCAAAAAATTACGATCCCTCATAAAATCCTCCAAGGCCAGCTACGAGAGAAAAATTGCATAGGACACCAAAGACAATCATAAGGCTTTTTTCAGTTATGTTAGAAACCTGGGATGCAACTCCCAAATTTGTTCTGAGTTGATTCTAAACGACAAAAAATACACTGAACCCACAGACATCACCAATATCCTGGCAGACAGGTTCAGTGCAAACTTCTCTCCCCCCCCAAAAGAGCAAGTATCTATCCCAGCAGAGGGCTGCCTCCCAAACATCTCTGATGCTCAGGTGAAGGCTGCCCTCTCCAAAGCAAAAAACACTGCTTCCATGGGACCAGATGGCGTCCCAGGTTGCGTCCTACATGAACTCCAAGAGGAACTAATCCCTCAAATAAAACAGCTATAAAATCTCAGCCTCACTACAGGATATGTGCCCACAGAATGGCGTACAGCAACAGTGGTCCCACTCCACAAAGGTGGAGCCCCTACGGACCCTGGAAACTATCGCCCCATAAGCCTGACTAGCTTAGTCTGCAAGGCTATGGAGAGGATCATCATGGAGCTCATAAACAAAGACATTGGGGACCTACAGACACTAGATCCTACCCAGTTCAGCTTTGTCAAGGGCAGATCCTGCCTTTTGAACCTGGTTGACTTCTTCGAAACAGACACCAAAGCCATAGATGAAGGGAAGGTAGTCCACACAGCCTATCTGGACCTTGCAAAGGCATTTGACACAATACCCCACTCGGGCATCATAGATAAGCTATCCAGCTTAAATATAAACCCCTATGTCACAAGATGGGTCGCAAACTGGCTCAAAGACAGAACCCACAGAGTGAGAGTTGCTGGAGCCATGTCAGACTCGAAACCGGTGACAAGTGGAGTCCCACAGGGTTCTGTCCTGGGACCACTCTTGTTCGGTATATACTTTTCCGAGGTACAGGCAAACGTGGGAGGACTATGGCCCACCAAGTTTGCAGACGACTGCAAACTGAGCGCCATAATCAACTCTCCAGCTGACACAAACATCCTTCAAAAAGGTCTCACAGAGACACATAACTGGTGCCAGCGCCATGGTTTAAAGCTAAATGCCAAAAAATGTATAGTCATACCCTTTGGCAAAAAAAATGTGCCCACAAATTACCACATAGGCAGAAACCCATTAAGTACAGAGAAAGTTATTAGGGACCTGGGGACCCAAGTTGATAGCAATCTCTCCTTTGAAAACCACATTGCCAAAGTGGTTAGAAAGACCTTCTACATAGCCCACCTCATCATGAAGGGTTTCACATCTAGATCAAGAGAGGTAATCGTGCCCCTTTATTCATCCCTCATCAGGCCCATCATAGAATACAATGCCCTTTGGGATGTACCTTACCCGACACCTGCAGCAATTAGAAAGACCCCAAAAGTATCTCACCAAGAGGATCAAGGGTCTCAAACAGATGCCATATGCTGCTCGGTTAAAAAAACTCCAGCTCTACTCAGTTGCATACCGACTACTTCGAGGCGATCTATGCCTGACATACAAAGCTATGTCAAATCCAGAATTAATGGACATGCTCCACCACAGTAAATCTAAATCCCTTAGAGCCACACGCTCGAGGGACTTGAACCTCAGCTCAGAAATAAATAGAACTTGCTGGAGGGACAGGTTCATAACCCAGAGGCTCCCTTCGCTCTGGAATAGAATTCCAGTTCATGTGAGGCAAATAAGAAAGACAAATGATTAGATAATCTTAAAGGAGGAGAAATCTGAATATTTGCAATTAAAATCAGAATATCTGTATCTTACAAATCTAGGGCATTACTACATTGAGCCAGTTCCAGAATTACTTGTGTAATATTATGATCATTGGAAATCTTAATAAATTCTGTTTCACAGTTATTTCTTCCATTTACTTGCCAGTCAATGGTAGGATAATTAAAGTCACCTATCAGTACCAGGTTTCTATAATCCTAAAGTATATTTAATATAAACAGATAATCATAGTGAGTATCTAAATCCATTGTAGGTGTATGATTTAAGTATCATTTTTATGGGATCATGCAACAATATTCCATGAGCTTGGACTGTTACACACTCCAATTCATCAATAGTATTTAAAAGTTTACAAAAATTGAATTTCTAACCCACAAAATTGCACCTTCACCTCTCTTACTTGTTCATAAGCATTCAGATGTGTTGTATCTCAGTATTTGTAAGCCAGATGAGTTCCCTGTCTCAGTAATAGCAATAAATTTATATCCTTCAGAAAGTACAGTATATTTAACTCACTTACTTTGTTCCTCAAGCTTTGGGCATTACAATAGAAACATTTCAAAGATCTATCAAATTTCCTGTTTCTGTTGAACAAATGGGTCTGCTCATGTGTGGCCCTAAAAAATGTCAACACAATTCCTAACAAGCCTGACAGAACCTTAGATCCATACTAATTAAAATGAATTCCATCCCTTGAAAACTTTTTGAAATCATAAAAAGAAGTTATGTACTTACCATAACGTTCCATGTGAATTGTTCATCTCGCCTTCATTCTTTACTGATGGGTTTGTAGCCGATCCCTCGGCTCCGATACGACCAGTTGCAAAGCTTGAGGCCTTCATATAGCACAAGGCCAAGTCCATATCCCATGATGCACCTGTGAATTACCTCAGATATTTTTTGTTGCATATACTAATACCATATGTCATTGTTGCATTCCTAGAGAAAAGGAAGAGAAGCTTTGAGTAGCCAGGATGGATCCAGCATCTCAGTCATCTATCAGCCCAGGAGGGGGAAAGGAGGGAGGGACGTAAGAATGAAGGTGAGATGAGCAACTCACATGGAACGTTATGGTAAGTACATAACTTCTTTATGTGAAGTTGTTCAATCTCAACATTCGTTCTTTACTGATGGGTAGCGTCCCAAGCACCATCAATCTTGGGTGGCTCATGGGAGTATATTTCTCAGGACCGTGGATCCAAAGTAGGCCATGTCCCTGGAGGCCTTGTCAACTTTGCAATGAGTGATAAAGGTATAAGGTTTTGACCAAGTGGCTGCTGTACAAATGTTACCAATGGGAAGTCTGGCAGAAATAGCAGATGATGTAGAAACTGCTCTGGTTGAGTGAGCTTTAATCTTGTGTTGTAAAGGCATATTGGCAGCTGAATAGGCAAAAGTGATACAATCAGATAACCATGTAGACAGTGTTGTTTTAGCCACTGGTCTCCCTTTTCTGGAGTCTGAGAATTGAACAAAAAGCTGGTCTGATTTCCTGAAATCTTTTGTTCTATCCAAATAAATTCTGAGCTGTCTGTGAACATCAAGTTTCTGCAGCATATACTCCAAATTGTTAGAATGATTGGGGAAGAAAACTGGCAAATCAATAACTTGGTTGAGGTTGGTTTCAGTGCAAACTTTGGGCAAGAATGAGGGATTTGTTCTAAGTGAAACTCTGTCAGCATGAAATATCAAATAGGAAGGCTTGATGGATAAAGCCTGAAGCTCTGACACTCTGCAGACAGAAGTGATAGCTACCAGAAAGATGGTCTTCCAAGACAAAAATCTGAGATCACAAGATTAAGGTGGTTCAAATGGCAGAAAAATTATACGTGAGAGCATAAAATTTAGATTACATAGAGAATATGGAGATTTCACAGGTGGCCTAATATGAAAAGTCCCTTTCAGAAATGCTTTGGATAACTTGTGAGACATGATAGTCAAATGTTCAATTCCAAGATGAAAATTAGAGATAGTAGCCAATTGAACCCGAACTGTTGCTGCTGCAGCCCCTTTATTGAAAATCATAGTCAAGAATTCTAATATGGAAGCCATAGGAGCTTGGTAAGGATCAATATTATTTTTAGAGGCCCATATAGAAAATTTCTTCCATTTGCTCAGAAATAGTTTTCTGGTAGAAGATATATGAGAGGACAAAATGATCTGTTTTGTCTCATTGGAAAATTTATGGACCTGGCTATGATGGGAACTGGAGCAGCCAAGCTGTCAGCTTCAGGGACTGCAAATAAGGATGAGGATTCCCCCAACGGATGTGTCAGAAGGTCGGGAACTGGGTCCAGGATCCAAAGGTCCTCCACAAGATGAAGTCGAAGGAAGGGGAATCAAATCTGATGAGGCCAGTGAGGGGCTATAAGAGTGATGGTCCTTCCCAGAGATTTTGCTTTCTGTAGAACTTTGGGTATCAATGGGATTGGTGGAAATGCATAGAGGAGACCCAGACGCCAATCGTGTATGAGTGCATCCCTTGGGGCTTCTCCCAGAGGTGGAATCAGGGCAAAGTAGCTTCTGCATTTTATGTTCATGTGACTGGCAAAAAGGTGGCAGCAAGGCTGTCCCCACCTGCAGAATATCCTGTCCACAACTTCTTTCTTGAGGGACCACTCGTGGGGCAACAAGATTGCCCTTTTCAATTTATCTGCTGTCACGTTGGATCTCACCAGGATGTGTGTTGCCAACAGAAAGCGCTGGGTGGAATCAGCCCACTGCCAAAATCTGACAGCCTCTCGACAAAGGGGGTAAGACCTGGTTCTTCCTTGTTCGTTCATATACCAGACCAATGACATGTTGTCTGTCTGAATTGCAACTGTACCCGGAGGAAGAGAGTCCTGAAAGTACTGCAGTGCCAGAAGTACTGCTCTCATCTCTAGGACATTGATATGCAGATGTGTCTCTTGGTCAGTCCATGTGCCTTGGGCAGTCTTTCCCTGAAAATGCCCCCCCCCACCCTATCAGGGAAGCGTCCGTGGTTACAGTGGCTGCTGGAGGGGGTAGCACAAATGGGCATCCTATCGTGACATGAAGTGAGGTCAACCACCACTAAAGGTCTTTCTTGCAAGAATTTGTGATCATTATAGTGTGATTCATGGGCAGCTCTTGGTAAGACCATTTGTGAACAGCCATTGAAGAACCCGCATGTGCACCCGAGCTAGTGGTATGGCTAGAATTGCTGCTGCCATCATGCCTAATACTTTCAGAACTTCTGATGCTAGTGCTTTGTCTTTTGGTAACAGGCTGCTGACATGTTGATGAATGAGAAGGAATCTTTCCATTGGAAGTCTTAGAGTGGTGGTGTCCATCTCTGCCCCAATAAAAATGATATGCTGTGATGGCGACAAGGCAGATTTTTCTGAGTTGATTATAATACCCAGATGATTGCAGAGTGATAGAGTGGACTCCCTGGCCTGAATGAGTTGATGCCTGGTGGTGGCGGTAAGGAGCCAATCGTCTATGTATGGAAACACCTGGAATCCTAGATGCCTCAGGTGAGCCGTGACCACTGTCATGCATTTGGTGAACACTCTGGGGGCTGTAGTGAGACCAAAGGGCAGGGCTTGAAACTGGTAGTGATTGGCTCCCAGCCGGAAGCAGAGGTGATCCCTGGATGGTCTGGCCATTTTTATGTGGCAGTATGCATCCTTGAGATCTATCAAACTCATCCAATTGTCTTTCCCTAAAAAAGGAAGTATAGACTGAAGCGTGACCATCCAAAACTTTTCTTTCTTTACAAAAATGGTGTTTGCTTAAATAGTATGACTTTGTAATTACTGTTCTCTCATTTATTTTTGTCTTCATTTTTTATTTTTTTTTCTCTTATAATTGTGCATTATAAACTTTTAAATGTTACTGTGGAGCTTTTCTCCCCGGGCCTCTGCCGAAAATGGAAATATATCCAGTTGGACTAGCCCAGTTAACAAATGTAAAATAAATAAAATAAATAAATAAAAAAATATTTGTTCAGTCTGCTGAGGTCCAATATGGGTCTCCAGTCCCCCATCTTCTTTGGAACCAAAAAGAAGCTTGAGTAAGTTCCCGATCCTGTTTGGTCTGCTGGGACTGGTTGGATGATTCTTTTTGCTAGCAAAGTTTGGACCTCTATAGTTGCCCGTTTTCTGTAACTGGGTGGAATGACCAGGATTTTTCTTATGATTGGGGGGGTGTGACGAATGGAATGAAATACCCTCTGGAAATGATACTTTGTACCCAGCTGTCTTTTGAACCAGGCGTTTGGGTACCTCATATTACTCTTATACTCTCTATGATTACCCTGTCCTCTATTGGTCCGTCTTAAATTCAGTTTCCCTATATCACTCTAGCATGTCCAAAGGTCAGTCAATGGTTTCCTCTCCAGTCCAGCTGGTGAATCTGGGAATTTTGAGGCAATTTTACAACTGTCTCATGTACATGGACAACCCTCTCCTCCTCCAAACAGGTTCAAATATATGTGAGAGATGCAACTATTTAGCCAAACTGGAGGCTGAGCTCTCTCATCTCAAAACTGGTGTAACCAGTCAGGAGGAGAAGGTAACCTCACACAACACAATTCCAGTATCACATAGTCCCACCACATCAGCAACCAAACACATAAATACACAAAAACATACTCGAGGCTCTAAATAAAAATCTACCTAAGCAACAGAGACCTCCAAAGCAGACATCCAAGCAAACGCTACCTCAAAACAAAACGCGCACAACACATAGCCCACAAAGTCAGTGTGCCAAGCAGCCACAGCCCTTAAGGCTGAATAACACACCTGATACTCTTGTAATAGGTGACTCTATTGTCAGAGACACTGATGTCATGCTCACCAGGCTGAATAAAGAGAAGGTCATGGTGAGCTGCCTGTCGGGTGCTAGGATCCGCCACATAACGCAAGCACTCAGGTCACTCCAAAGCAAATACAAATATGACTCAGTCATTGTACATGCTGGTGTGAATGACCTGAGATGTACCTCCCTGGACTACATGAAAAGAGACATAGAGGAGCTCTCTGATCATGTAGCCCAGGCTGGTATGATCCTGACCTTGAGCAGCATCTTACCCTCACCTAGAATGATGCCACAGTACAAAGACAAAATGATCGATTTTAACAGTTGGCTAAAATTTTGGTGTCATTCAAAGGGGATACAGTGTCTGTCAGCCTGGGATGACATGCTCGACAAGCCACGTTGCTTCACTAGGGATGGCTTGCACCTGTCACCACTGGACTTTCGGATATTGGGAAAGGCTCTTGCCACCCCCATAGTGCCTTTTTTAGGCAAGGCTCAAAAGTCAAACCCACCCCCATACACAGCACAAGGAACAAGAAACTAAGGGTAATGCTGCTAAACACCAGAAGTCTTAACCTCTAGATGCATGCACTCGAAGCTCTCCTCAGTATGGAGAACATCGATATCTGTGTAGTGACAGAAACCTGGTTCAAGGCTCCAGAGAGCACCCCAGCTCTACCAGGCTATACCTCATATCATGCTTTTCGGCCCCAAAACCCGGACAGAACCACAAAAGGAGGGGGAGTTTCCGTATTTATCAAGGATATCCACACCATCCATGTGCAACTAACAGTGGGCAAGACTGCTTTTCAGTTTATAGCATCCTACAGACCACCCTCTCAAAGTCAGGAATCCCACTCGGCTTTCCTGAAAACATTGGAGAACATGAAGATGTCTCCAAACACCATTATATTGGGCGACTTCAACTACCCAAACATTGACTGGGAGCACTAGTCAAGCCCCAGTACCTTAGCCCAAAGGTTCCTGGAAATTATAAACTCAAATGCTATTTAACAACTAGCCACCACTCCCACAAGAGGGGACAACATACTAGACCTGATCATTACTAACATGGGGACTCTATGCTCCACACCAGAAGTATATCCCTCATTGGTAAGATCAGGCCATAAATTAATTTCACTGGATGTCCACATCCCGACCCCACCCCCAGCCCAGAAAACCACAGTAAAAAACTTCTCAAAAGTGAACTTCTCACTTCTCAAAACCAAAGTGGAATCCTTCAAGGCCCCAGGGCCAGTGGAAACTACGGCCCAAACTGCAGAATCGTATATAAACGCATTCTACGGACATCTCCAGGAATGCATGGATCATGCTATCCCAAACAAAACCAAGACCCAATCATCCAAAGGCAGGCATCCAGTCTGGTGGACCCCTGCCATAAATAAACTGTACAAGAGAAGGAGGAAGCTACTACATGATAGAGCAAAATCCCTAATAGGGAAGGCATCTCTGATCAGTACTAGCTAAAAATTACGATCCCTCATAAAATCCTCCAAGGCCAGCTACGAGAGAAAAATTGCACAGGACACCAAAGACAATCATAAGGCTTTTTTCAGTTATGTTAGAAACCTGGGATGCAACTCCCAGACTTGTTCTGAGTTGATTCTAAACGACAAAAAATACACTGAACCCACAGACATCGCCAATATCCTGGCAGACAGGTTCAGTGCAAACTTCTCCACCCCCTCCCCCCCAAAACAGCAAGTATCTATCCCAGCAGAGGGCTGCCTCCCAAACATCTCTGATGCTCAGGTGAAGGCTGCCCTCTCCAAAGCAAAAAACACTGCTTCTATGGGACCAGATGGCGTCCCAGGTTGCGTCCTACATGAACTCCAAGAGGAACTAATCCCTCAAATAAAACAGCTATAAAATTTCAGCCTCACTACAGGATATGTGCCCACAGAATGGCGTACAGCAACAGTGGTCCCACTCCACAAAGGTGGAGCCCCTACGGACCCTGGATATCGCCCCATAAGCCTGACTTGCTTAGTCTGCAAGGCTATGGAGAGGATCATCATGGAGCTCATAAACAAAGACATTGGGGACCTACAGACACTAGATCCTACCCAGTTCGGCTTTGTCAAGGGCAGATCCTGCCTTTTGAACCTGGTTGACTTCTTTGAAACAGTCACCAAAGCCATAGATGAAGGGAAGGTAGTCCACACAGCCTATCTGGACCTTGCAAAGGCATTTGACACAATACCCCACTCGGGCATCATAGATAAGCTATCCAGCTTAAATATAAACCCCTATGTCACAAGATGGGTCGCAAACTGGCTCAAAGACAGAACCCACAGAGTGAGAGTTGCTGGAGCCATGTCAGACTCGAAACCGGTGACAAGTGGAGTCCCACAGGGTTCTGTCCTGGGACCACTCTTGTTCGGTATATACTTTTCAGAGGTACAGGCAAACGTGGGAGGACTATGGCTCACCAAGTTCGCAGACGACTGCAAACTGGGTGCCATAATCAACTCTCCAGCTGACACAAACATCCTTCAAAAAGGTCTCACAGAGGCAGATAACTGGTGCCAGCACCATGGTTTAAAGCTAAATGCCAAAAAATGTATAGTCATACCCTTTGGCAAAAACAATGTGCCCACAAATTACCACATAGGCTGAAACCCATTAAGTACAGAGAAAGTTATTAGGGACCTGGGGACCCAAGTTGATAGCAATCTCTCCTTTGAAAACCACATTGCCAAAGTGGTTAGAAAGACCTTCTACATAGCCCACCTCATCACGAAGGGTTTCACATCTAGATCAAGAGAGGTAATCGTGCACCTTTATTTATCCCTCATCAGGCCCATCATAGAATACAATGCACCTTTTGGGATGTACCTTACCCGACACCTGCAGCAATTAGAAAGACCCAAAAAGTATCTCACCAAGAGGATCAAGGGTCTCAAACAGATGCCATATGCTGCTCGGTTAAAAACTCCAGCTCTACTCAGTTGCAT
The DNA here is from genome assembly GCF_019279795.1 of Protopterus annectens. Taxonomy (NCBI): domain Eukaryota; kingdom Metazoa; phylum Chordata; order Ceratodontiformes; family Protopteridae; genus Protopterus; species Protopterus annectens. The sequence goes on along the minus strand of NC_056745.1, from coordinate 953,445,335 downwards.
ACCGCCTACTTCGAGGCGATCTACGCCTGACATACAAAGCTATGTCAAATCCAGAATTAATGGACATGCTCCACCTCAGTAAATCTAAATCCCTTAGAGCCACACGCTCGAGGGACTTGAACCTCAGCACAGAAATAAATAGAACTTGCTGGAGGGACAGGTTCATAACCCAGAGGCTCCCTTCGCTCTGGAATAGAATTCCAGTTCATGTGAGGCAGAGCACTTCACTGAATCTCTTCAAAATGAATCTCGATAGGTGGATGGGGGATCGTAGGTTTGTCCCAGGGATTACTCCCGTGTCACTATTAGACAGAGGCACAGTAAACTAAACCTTAAAAAGGGCACAGTATACTCAAATCAAGTGGTGGCGTAAGCCATACAGAATCGGGCTAGGCTTATAATTGCCCCAGGGCAGATAGCCTAGTATGAACCTATGAACCTATGACCCCTGACTGCCTCCAGATCAGGACAGTCGGGCCTCCTCTCAGGAGCAATGGTAGGGCTTCCCAGAGAAGTGATCTCTGTCACCCTGGTGTTGCGGACCCCCCTCTGCCGCGAGGGTGGTGTCTTCCATTATTATCCCCTCCTCTGCCCCTGGAGGGGGGGTTCACCACATGTGTCCTGAAAGGCTCCTTGGGCTTTTCGGAACCACATTTTTCCTCCCCGTTGACCTTTGGAATAGGGTTGGGTAGGGGTGGAAAAATGGACCCCAACAGCAGACAGAGTCTTTCCATCCTGTTCACACCTGGTTAAGGTTTCCTTCACTTTAGGCCCGAAAAGGGACAAGCCATCAAATGGAGTGTTCACAAAGGATGACTTGAAGGGCTCTGTGAAGGAACACAAGCGCATCCAGGAATGTCTCCTAAGAGCGATTCCTTTACCCGCTGCCCTACTCGTTCCATCTGCTGCATAGGATATGAGACGCATAGATGAGTTAACGATAGAATTTAGGGTAACAAGCTGGGCAGCAACTTTGTTGGAGGCTCCTGCAGCTACTGTACCCTGAAGAGCATCTCCCAACTCCTTAAGGAGATCTCTTTGTAACCTAGTGAAATGGATTAAGTAGTTCAGCGAATGGAGAACAAAGGTCACTGAAATGAACATGCGCTTCCCATATCTATCCGTAATCCTGGAGTCTCTGTTAGGAGGATGGATAGATGAGGAAGTTTCATACATTTCCTTCTTGGTGGCCGCTGCCGCCACCGCCATGGCATCAACCAGAACACCTTTAGTTAAATATGTTTTGTCAAGTAAGACAGAAATAAATTTATTAGGCTTCCTAGGGACAGGCTCCATAGTATCCAGAGACTTCCACACCCTTCGTGCTCCCTCTTGCACAATCTCTTCCTGGGAACCTCATCAGTGGGAGCCTCTGGTGAGGTCTGAGAAGAGAAGGGGCCACTCAATGGGGATTCCTGAGGCTCTGGGTCTCTATGCTTAGTGAGGATGTGTGATGCAGAAGCAGACACGGGCACTTTTGGGGAGAAGGAGGGAAGACCTAAGGTAGAGGATGTCCTAGGAGACAGGACTCTCCTCATGGCATCGAAAGCACCCCTGCTCCGATGCGAAGGAGCCGATGGATCCGAGGAAATCGTCGACACCCCTGACACCGGAACAGTGGACTCCGAGCCCGAGGTAGAAGCCGAGCTCATCCGAGCTGAGGCCCCGAGAGGCAAGGTCGGAACTCACAGGTCGGTCCTACTGTCCTCCCTGGACCCTACCAGAGAGTTTCGGCTCCTAGAGTCTTCGATAGGCACCAAGGACATCAGAGTACATGGAGCCGAAGATGCTGGAACAGGCGTCTGCTCCAAGGGTTCCAGTAATATCAGGTCTGCCTCCTCTGGCTCTGAGGGACCAGTATGGCTCTGAGGAGGAATAGTAATAGTCAGTGCAATGGTCTTCGGCTCCAAAGCCATTTGGGTCGAAGCCAATAACATTTTGGCTAATGCCAGTGCTGACAACAGCTTCTGTACCACACGATCTACGTCCAGATCTGACAGACTGATAGGTGATCGAGACGACCGTACCAAAGGTGGTACCGACTGAAGAATAGGACTCTTTGGCATTTTGGAGACCAGTTCCAAGACCGGGGACTGACTCCGTAAGGAAAAGACTGTCGGCTCCAAGGGCAGTGGAGCCGAAGTCGATGACTTCTTTGATTTTTTTGAGTCCGATGTCTTGGAAGACTTTGAAGACCTACTGGAGCCATCCTGGTCACTCAAAGCTTCCTAAAATGAAGGCTTCAACAAGCCTCTATCGATCAGTTTCCTCTTCCTTTCCTGCAGGACCCTAGAGGAGAAGGAATGACAAATGGCACAATTGTCTTGCAAATGCAGAGCCCCTAGACAATAAACACAGTTAACGTGGCTGTCTGTAACTGACATTTTCTGACCACACTTAGGGCACTTTTTGAACCCAGACTTGGGGTGCTTACCTTGGTCAGCCATGGTAAAGTTAGAAATTATTTACTGCTAAGAAACAACAACCTTATCTAAATAAGAGTGTTCACTGTAAATTTAAACAGTAGTAACCGACTAAGCCGTATCTAAAAAATACAGAAGGCTAAACAGATCACATAGAAATCTAATTGCTACAACTATCTAAACAAATGTGACAAAGGTCACTAAATATCACAGCAAGCTAAAAAAAGGGAAGTAATAAGCTTAGCTGTATGGACTAAGGTTTATTGTACTGAGTCTTAAATAAAACCGAAGGCTAGACAGACCACACCTTAAAGAACTACAAGTAAATAGGCCTAAAAGAGGCCAACTACAAATATATGAAAAAGGGAAGGGAAAAACACATTGAAAGCTATAAGAGCTTTATAAATAATCCTAACTAACTGTACTAACTATACTAACTATCAAAAAACTTTTATAAGAATTTTAATAAAAAAATGTTCTTATCTGGCCCGAGCTAATTCAGAACCTCCAATCTGTTGCAACGGCAAACTAGATCTGAGGTAATTCACAGGTGCATCATGGGATAGGGACTTGGCCTTGAGCTATTTGAAGACCTCGAGCTTTACAATTGGCCGTATCAGAGCCGAGGGATCGGCTCCGAACCCATCAGTAAAGAATGAACGGCGAGATTGAACAACTTCACATGCATAGTTTCCAAAATATTTAATAATTTAATGCTACAGACAAAACACAGTTATCCTAGCCAACAATTAAATCATTTTGTCTTCAACCACAGTTATTCTGACAAACACAAGCTAGGAAAGATTTTGCATAATGCAAACTCTAGATTTAAAGTTTCAAAATATGTAATTATTTCAAAAATTGCGTTTTTCATCTTATTTAATGGTGAATACCTCAAAATCATTAACACCTCCCTGCAAAATAATTATTATAGGTCAGTTTAACCATAGTTAAGCTGGTTCAAATGGAGCAAGTTATGTGGCTGACTTGAGGTTCTTAACATGGAAAACAGTTTTACTGATTGCTCTGATCTCTGCAGGAAGAGTTTCTGAGTTGCAAGCAAATATGGTGTCGTTTTCCTCACAGACAGGGTTTCTTTGAAAACCAATCCTTCTTTTATGCCTAAAGTGTTATCTGAGTTTATTTAATTCAAACTATCCATCTCCCTGTGTTCTTCCTGTACCTAAAAATGAAGTTGAAAGGGTACTTCATACCTTGGATGTCAACAGATAACTCCAGTACTATCTTGACAGTACAGAATCTTTCAGAACTTCTGATCAGTTGTTCCTTTCTTGTGAAGGTAAGACAAAGAGTCAGCCTGTGTCAAAGCAGACTATTTCCAAATGGTTATAGGTTCATGGGTAGGTACTAGGCTATCAACCCAAGGGCCTAAGTAAGCCTAGCCAACAAGGTTCCCTGGCTTATGCCACCCAAGAAAGTTATTTCCCTGTGCCCCTGTCGAGCAGAGCCACAGAAGTGATCCCCGGTGTATTTCCTATTTCCCATCCACTTATCAAGATTTTTCTTGAAGAGTGCTAATGAGGAACTTTGCTTGACATAGATGGGTAGCTTGTTCCAGAGTATGGGAAGTCTCTGGCACAGGAATCTATCCCTTCAGCATGTCCTGTTTATTGTGGTGACAAGGTTTAGGTCCCTAGAGCGTGTAGCTTGGAGGGATTGGGATTTCCTTAGGTGTAGCATGTCCAACAGCTGTGGGTTTGACATAGCTTTATATGTTAGGCAGAGATCATCTCAGAGTAGGCAATATGCTAAGGAGTAAAGCTGGAGTTTTTTGAGACGGTCATCTGTTTGAGGCCAGTAATCCTCTTTGTGAGGTACTTCTGTGGCCTTTCCAGCTGCTGCAGATGTCTTGTGAGGTACATTCCAAAAGGGGCGTTGTACTCTATAATGGGTCTAATGAGTGTAGAGTAGAGGGGAACAATGACCTCTTTTTTCCTAGATGAGAACCCTTTTGTGATGTGGTGTGCCACGTAGAAGGATTTCCTGGCTACTGTGGTGATGTGATTATCAAAGGAGAGACTACTGTCCACCTGGGTCCCCAGGTCTCACATTCAGCATTAAGTAGACTGCCACCTATATGGTAGTTCATGGGTACAGAGTTTTTACCAAAGGGGATGACAATGCACTTTTTGGCATTGAGCTTGAGGCCATGGCTCTGACACCAGGCATCTGTCTCAGTGAGGCCCTTCTGTAGGATGTCCACATCGTTTGGATTATCTCAGGCTGTTACCTTTTGTTATTTCCACCAAACCAAAGTTTGTTCCAGGCAGGGTCAAGATGCACTCAAACAGGGCCTTGGCTTCATCTGTGGCTTTTTGGAAAGGGTTGGATTCTAGATGTACTCTAGAAGTAGCAACTTGGTTCTTTGGACCTGATTTTACAAAGCACTACAAGCTAGATTCCTCCTACAGATCTAGGTGATGCTTTACTGGGACCATTCTTTAGGAGCTCCTGAACCTTTTCCCTTCAACCTCTCAATTGTTCTATAATAATCTACCATATAGCTTGGGCTTCCATGCAGCAGTGATCAGTATGCTGAACATGGTACAGTTATGCAAGTAAACATACCATAATAGTAGATGCTTGAGTGATCACTGCTGTAGTAGCTGCTCCCTCCTTTGGTTTGTGGTTTGTGTTTTTATTCCAAGGTGTAAACTTTTGTTTTTGCTATTCCTGGCAATGTCATCTGCGGGCTCAGCCTTCCTCTCTCTGTTAGCATGAAAGCTGTGATGGACTTGGCACCCGAACCTGTATTTTAGTCATCTCATCTTACACTGACTAAATATTGGTCTATTATGACTACTAATTCAGACATTAGGAAGATAATAGGTGATGCTCTCAATTTTGTGTACAAAATATAAAATCTCTCAAGCATATGCTATTGCTATCCTAAAAATCTCACTGGAAGCAATTTTAATAGTAGCAATGGAAAAGGAATTACAAGACCTTGTTATGGTTGTAATTATTGCACCTATATACATAGTTCTGGAGCCTTTTGCCACCCAGACCAGAAGAGATGGTATACTTTTAATATAGATGGCTCCTGTAATAGTACACACATAGTATACTTGGTCCACTGTATTGTGTGCTATAAATGCTATGTAGGTAAAACTGATAGATTCTTAAAAGATCATATACTGGAACATCTGTATAGCATTAATAATAGGACAGTAAGTAATGATTTATCTAAACATGATGGAGACTTCAAGATTACATAAATTTAACTTTTTGGTCATAGGTAAAATTGATGTTAGTGTAAGAGCTGGGAATATACGTAATGCTACTGAGAAATTAGAAAGTAAGTGGATCATTAGGATGAGGGCTGATTTTGGTTCAGGGCTGAATGACAAAGTTCCAATTAAACCCTTATTAAAAGTACGCCCACTTTTGAGATAAAGCTTTATGTTCTACAAGTAGTGAATGTTTTGGTGCTGTATGTATTGTTTGCTGTCTCTTTAAATGTATTCAGCTTCTCAATTGAATTCTTGATTGGTGTATTTTTTATATATCTGAAGAAGTAGCCAGTTTGACTGCAAAAGTGCTTGTCTGGAACTTACAAAAAAGAAGTCTTGTTTTTATTTATATAGCCTGGGCTCGACTCATCTCGGTTTTGGTTAATAGTTTGATCAGTGCTATATACCAGTAAACAAACAAAGCTGACTATTCAAAATTTCATCCTTACTGGATATACTTTGCAAGGTTTCCTTTTTAATTACCTAGCATTTCCTGGTTGTCATTTGTAAATTATCTCCATATGTGAGCCACTGTCAACAATAATTACCAAGTTCTTTATTTTTTCTTCTCCTCCATTTATAACATTGTTAATTGCATATGGATAACCTGGACAATTTCTACCAACATGTACCACTTTTATTTTGCTGGCATTAAAATCCATGTCCATCTACATACAGTATCCTTGCAATTTAGCTTGATCATCAGCTGTATTCACAGTTATCCCAATTTATTTAATCATCTGCAAATGTACTAGTTTAAATGCCATTCATCACTGGAAATTCATACAAAAGATAGTACAAAAAATGGTCGAAGAATGTACCCTTGTGATTCACCCACAAAAGCTTGTTGTTAAAATAAATTTCCACTATATCAACCTCAATCGAGACTGCATCTAATATACCATCTTTTCTTTCTGCTTTGTCAGTTGTTTGCATTCACACTCTTCACTAATGATAGTAACAGATCACATGCCTTCACAGCTCTTCACTGTTTTTCCTCATTCAACTTTTGGAGCAGTCAGGTTCCCCATTACAGTATCATAATTCTGTTGAATCATTCCATTTTAGAAAAAAAACTTGCAGACTATTACTAGACTGATAAGCAGTTCTGTAAAAAAAGTGTCCCTTTCCATTTCATTTTTCTTAAACTTAAGATCCAGTGTTTTCAAATGTATGGACCAGATCTGACCTCCCAACTTCAAAGCTTCCTCGAATCTAGAGCTCTGACTCCTCCCCTACATATAATTCCCTGGACTCCATTTTCATTGCTCAGAACTTGTTTGCCACTTGAAGTCAACAGATATTGAAAGAGCTCTCCATTCTGTGTGCTATATCCTTTTTGGATTAAATCTTACTCCTTCTCCTACTGAGATAATTTTCTCTTTCTCTTTTTTGTATTTAACATTGCTTCTTAGCGTTTTGGCTAAGACCAACTTAGTATCTATATTACCTATAGCCATTAGTTAGTTTACTTAGGCACTTAGCCAGGTAGGGTTTGTTTGTTAAAAAAAGGTGTGTGTGTGTGTACAGTATATGTATGTGTGTGTGTGTGTATATATATATATATATATATATATATATATATATATATATATATATATATATATATATTTATATGTTTGCCTGTTAGTAAATTTGTCTGTTTAGAGTAGGACTGTGTGTGTTTGGAGTAACCTTCACCATTTGGTTCGCTTCACCATCAAATAATGAAGTGAATTGCGGCTTCCAGTATTGCTATTAGACCCCCTAGTTACTATATGTGAATAAATGGTTTAATCCCCTGTGCCTGTATCATTATTCACTCAGTCACATAGTTGTACTGCTTAAAATAATTGCTCTGGAACTACAGTTGCTTTTTAGACCCCTTAGTTACTATGTACACATTGATGGTCTACCTCCAGTCCCTATATTGCTAATCACTCTGTTGCACAACCATACAGCTGAAAGCAACTGCTCTGTTAGAACAATACAACAAATGAAATGTATTGTCATTGCTGAATGTTATGCTAATCTCTGTAATTGCTGTATATATTTTGCTCACTGTTTGTGCTTAAATTAACTGCTCTGGTAAAACAAAATGCACAAATTGGAAAGTGTTGCCATTGCTGAATGTTTTTGATATCCACTGTAATTGCCCTGCATCTGTTGTTCTATGCTGTGCTAGAACCTAGCAAATTTAGCTTGTCTTAACATTTATCTGCTCTCCTAACTCCTTCCTCCTCCACACCCTGTTACACCACTAATCAAAGTAATGTATATCTCTTCCTACTTAATTACTACCCCTTCACTCAACCTCTTCCTCTCTCCATTTATTTTTTCTTTTCTAGGTACTAGTGCCTTTCATACAGCCTGGGAACCTACCCTTTACACAATACTGTGCCCCACCTCTAAGCTTCTGGAATCCACAATACCTACTTGGCCAGCCTCTGGACTGTAGGATTTACCAACCCACCTACCACAGTATCTAACGTATGTCTGCTTAACTTATAACTGTATTCCTTGTTATCCCAAACGGCTCCCTACTCACCACCAGACCTTGCCAACATCCACCTCTTAAACTCCCCCCTTCCTCCCTATGATGCCTGTATTCTAGTACACTCAATTGCCTTACCTTTCTTATTGACTTAATTTATTAGCCCACTGTTCATCTGTGACCGGCCTTCTCTGCATTTCTCCCAAACTTTGCCTTCCTACTGTCGTACTTAAAGTTTGTGTACCACAGCTATTGGCGTTCTTAATTCCCCTCTAGCTTACCTTGACTCACACTACCAACTTTGGCTAACCTAGTATTGCATACCTACCCTTTTTAGCAACCCTACCCCCATTTTTCAAGTTATCTTTCTCCCTCTCCCTTGGCTCTTCCCTGCTCTCTTTCCCTCTAACTTTGTTAACTCTGCCCCCCCCCCATCTCCTCTCTCTGCTTCAGCTTACTGGTAAAATCTCTCATCCTGCTTGCTCTGCAGTTTACTGATTGTTTCTCGTGCCACTGCTCAGTCCGGTGTAGCCCCACTCCGTTCACTCCTCTATCCTACTCCCATTCCCACCCACCCCATTACAATTTCCTTTATACCATCCTCTCCCTCCACTTCCTTCCTCATCATCCACTAACAATTAACTTCCCGTCAAAATTCAATATACATCACTTCCTCCTCTATCATCCACTAACAACTCTCTATCCAACTAACTTTACATCACTTCCACCCCTGAACTATTATACCCTATTCCTTATCCAAATATGCAACACCTTATCATTACCACCACACTCCTCATTCTTTTCTCTGCTCTTACGTGTTATCACACACACAACTTTCCTTTCCCCTCTTCTGCTCTCCTACCACCAACACTTATGATATTCCTTTAATAAAATCCTACCCAAATATCTCCCCGGCCCTTGTGAATCTCTCCATCTCCTGTCTCCGTAAACCACCTAGACCTCCAGTCCTCCCACCTACCTACAAACCTAAACTTAAGGTACACAAACTACATCTTTATATTATTATACTCTTATCTTCCCAGTAATAACGTACTCATATCTGGGACATCCACCACAACCCTGGCCCCTCTCCTCTCAACACAGTCATTTACCTTATTTGCCTTCTACCTCCCCTCCTTCTCCAAACACTCTTAACCAGCCTCACACAATTAACTCATGCTTACCCAAGCATCTAACAATTTACTCTCTGAATATACAAAGCCTAACTAATAAACTCACTGAGTTCCACACCTGGATAGCTCATACAACCCCTCACATCCTCTCCTTATCTGAAACCTGGCTTAAGCCACACATCACCAATAATGAAATTCTCCCACCAGGCTATAAAATGTATTGCTCTGACAGAACCCCAAAAAAGGGGGAGGTGTAGCCATACCCCACTCTAATAGCCTCAACCTATCACTTCTCAACACACCCATCCGTGAGTTCCTCCCAGCTGAATTCATACTTAATTGCCACCTTAATTCTCACAAGAAATTGTCTATAGCTTCCATCTACATCCCTCCCGGGAATAATTTGTCCATCTTAGAGAATATCCTAAACTGGTTCTCTGACAGTATACTCTATGAAACCATCATCTTGGAAGATGTTAACATAGACCGGTCCAGACTTAAGCTGACTCTCCACAACTCAGTATCAACTTGCATGGTTTCCATCAGTTGATATCTTCCCCTACCCGGCACCATAAAAACTCATCTACCGGCATAATAGACTGGATACTCACCAACCCCCCCACCATTATCACAACCCAACTACCTTGTCAGATTGTCTTAGTGACCACCTTCCTACCTCTGTCCTAAGGTACACTGCCCAACCTCCCAAACCTCACCTTTACAGGGATTGTCGTAAACTCTCTAACTTTAATATAACCCAATTCAATTCCATTCTGTCTAGTATCAACTGGTCCATCCTTAGACAGATCCCTCTCAACGATACAGTCATAGCATCTTCCTGAACACCCTAAACTCCCTTGCTCCCTCTAGGAAAATTAGAATTAAGTCCAATCATGCTTCCTGGCTATCCAAAGAAACCAGGGCCCTTATGCATACAAGGGATAGTACTTGGAAAGCCTGGATCAAAATTAAGGAACTACCTCTACTATACAAATATAAGCATCTCAGAAATCTTACAAAAAAACACACACATAAAGACAAAAGGTCCTACTGTAATTTAGCTCAGCTGAATCATAAATCAAACCCTCAAAAGTTCTGGTCAACTCTAAACAAAATTCTCTCTCCTGGCTGCCCATCAACTCCCTACCCTTACCCAAACACTTCCCCTATAGAAACTGCTACACTCCTCAATAAACACTTTATAGACATTATCCAAACAATCCTGCCCACTAATTCCAACACTACATCTCTGCTTAACCCTACAAATCCTCCAAGCAGTAACCTATTCTCCTTACACCCAGTCCCTACTTCCTACATCTGATCTCTTCTTCATAACCTGAAACCCTGCTCTCCCTCCACTGATAACCTACCTCCTATCTTCCTCAAACTTGCTGTCAACTCCATAACCTATCCGGTATCTATCTTAATCAGTAGATCTATTCAGGAATCCACTTTCCCTACACTATGGAAATAATTTTTCACCATTCCCCTGCATAAAAGTGATAACTCTACTGACCCTTCTAACTACCGTCCCATAGCCATCCTATCTCCTCACTATAAGATCCTAGAAAAATGCATTACACACACAGCTTCTCAATCACCTCCTCCAGAACAACCTACTCACTCCGACTCAGCATGGTTTCCATCCTAACCATAGCACAACCACAGATCTTTATCCTTTACACATATCACAGCCGAGGCCCTTGATAACAACAAACTCATATCTTCTCTTCCTTGATCTTTCCAAAACTTTTGATACTGTCTCCCATTCTCTATGCTTGCAAATCTAAATCTGTCCTCTTCCTTCCTTGCCTAGTTCTCCAGTTACTTATCCTGCAGGCAACAATATGTTAAATGGCTTTCCTCTTCCTCTCCATTTTTATCTGTTCCTACTGGTGTACCACAAGGGTCCATCCTGGGTCCCCTCCTATTCAACGTCTTTACCAATGATCTCTACACATCTTCCAAAGAGTCCTCTCTCATTCAATACGCCGATGACTCAAACCTCATATCCATCTCTGACAATGTAACTGAACTCCACACTGTAACTCAACATAAATAGAACAGTGGCTGTCTAATAATCTACTCATCCTCAACCCCAAAAATACCAAACTCTTATTCTTTCTTCCCTGGTCTGTCACTAATCACAAATCCACCTTTGCTATTTCATCCTCAAATAAAACTATAATCCAACCCGAAACTCACACAAAACTCCTTGGAGTCATCATTGATGATGAACTCAAATTCAATCTTCATTTGCTCCAATGTATAGAAAAGACACACCAGAAACTGGGTTTACTGTATCGCAATAAAAAAAATGCTCACCTCAAGTGCTAGACTGTCCCTTTCTCAAGCCCTACTCCTCCCCTTCCTGCTATATGCAGCCCCAGTGCTCACTAACATTTCAACTACAACCTTGAACAAACTCCAACAAACCTACCATAAGATAGTTAGGTTTGTCACAAACTCTCCTTACAGTTCACATCACTGCCTTGTCCTAAACTCACTCCAGTGGCTTGAAATTCCCCAAATTCTACTGCTATCACAACTTCAGATGCTTCACTGTATTATTCATAAGCCTTCTTCCTGTCCTACTGTCTCTTCACTTATCTCTAGCTATAGCCCATCTCAGACTCACCATACCTCCAACCAGCATCTTCTACACATTTACTATCCCAAAAAAACTGTAGGCAAACTTCTATATAAACATTCCACTGCCCAAGCTTGGAACAAACTTCCTCTAGATGTTCCATCATCCACCCATCACACTTTAAAGAAAAGCTCAAACTTCACCTACTTAACTTCAAAACATGCCCCTGCCAAGCCCCAACCTGAGTGCCACTCTACTATACCTCCCTTTCTCCCTCGCCTCTCATCTAAGTACTACATTGCTATAGATCTACACTAAAGTTACTAAATTAATACTGTTGGTTAAAACTTTCCTTGTATATATGTAAATATAGTTGCTGCACTGAAAAAATGTATTATCTGTTTACATTGTTATTCTATTGTTAAACTTTCTTGTATAACAGATTGCTGCTACAGTTTTGATTGTAAAGTTTGACTATTCTTTATTGTGTCTATGTATTGGAGCTTTTCTCCTTGGGTCTGCACTGAAAATGGGCCACAAGCCCAGTTGGACAAACCCAGTTAACAAATGTCAATAAATAAATAAATATATGTCTGACTCCTCTGGATATAAAAAGTATTCTGGGTGTGGGCATTAACTCTTACCCCAGGACCCACACTCCAAGTGTGTATATTTCTTAGGTGATGCACATTTGGATGTAGATTGTCAGTCCTGTGCTGCCTTTAGTGTCAGAACCTTTCAGACCAGAAGAGACAAGCTGGTTTGAAGTTGGCTTCTTCCAACACAGACAGGGGCTACTCTTTTAATGACTTCTGCATCCCCCCTCCAAGAAAGATTGGTCTAAACCTAAAGATAAGAGGCAAGTAAAAAACAGTATCTGACAAGTATGAGGGAGAAGCAAATCTCCAATTAAGTCTGCCAAAAAACTGCTTCCCGGAGCCAACAGCTTTGCTCTTGCCTGACCTGAAAACTGCTCTAAGATCAGATCTGACAACTCCTCAGGTCCATTCACCTTTGCCAAGAGCAAGATGCTCAGCGGGACCAGTGAGTCCTAGATTGCATTCCCCATTCTGCAAGAAAGGAGATACTCCCCATCAGTGGTGTCATCCACTCATTCATCTCAAAGTCTAATGGAGCTGGATGTTGATAGGATGATGGGGAAGATTTTGAGGATATAAATCCAGCTTGGGGTTATCCCAGTACAGTCCCTTGGGAAGGTCCCGAGTTCTGGCCATCATGCCCTCAACTTCTTGAATTCATACCAACACATTATTTGGGTTTGGTTTTATTGGATCTGGCTGGAATAGGAGCACCTTTGTCAGCACTAGAGCTACTGACTATTTCAACATTGACAGCTTCCCTATCTCCAATGCTTTCATTTCAAAAGGAAACTCTGAGCCAAAGCTTTAGTGCTGAGTTCTGGGGGGGGGGGGTGAGTTGATACCAAGATTCTTGGAGCTGTCTCCCCCTCTAGGGTCTTTAGCTCTAGATAACTTGGATCCAAGATTGACTTTGGGGCCAGGCGTCATCAGTGCTGAGGGTTCCTTTCCTTCCTTGGATCACAGTATATCCTCAGTGTCAGTGGTGGCTTCTGCCTTTGAGGCTTTAAAAAGAGTTTTGGCAAACTCCAAAGAAAAGGTGTCTCCAACCAGTATGCCTCCACCCAAACCTCAGAAGTTGCTTTTTCTCCACATCAGCTTGTTAGACCGGCACAGCTGTTCCTAAGGGCTTTACAGGAGATCTGTTTTGTCAGTTCCTCTTCTAATTTTTAATCTTCTATTGCACCCCTCAGAAAGGTGTTCACAGATAGCGGACATGCAAATGGAAGCATTTAGATTCTTCCACAGAGTCATTTGCTGAAGACACTGACTTAGAAGAAGGGGTGGATTCACCTCGCTCTATCTCTGAAGAGGTCACCTTTGGTGATGTTCTTGAATTAATGAAGCAAAAAGGGGGGTGGTCATCCCAAGACCCCTCACCTGATGAGTCGGTGTTCTTGGAAGCCTTTGGTTCCAGACCAACATCGCCCTGGGCAGTACGCCCTGTTTGACCCCCCCCCCCTTATCAACCTTATGGCTCAGTGGGCAAGAGAAGGCCCTGATATGGTGGAGCCCATCCCCAAAGTAAGTGGATCACATCTTGCCTGTGCCTAAGGACAGGAAACACTGGAGTAAGGTTCCATCAGTAGATGTTATTCTAGTAGCAGCAGCCACGAAAGGAGCTATCATGGAAGAGTTTAGGATGATGGACAGATTTGGGAAGCAGGCCTATATATCAGCAACTTTCACCCTTAGATTGCTGAATTATTTGGCTCACTTAACCAGATTCCAGTAAGACGTGATCAAAGAGATCAGAAGTCCCTCTTGGGGGTATTGCCTGTGGATGTCCAGAAAGTAGTGAACTTCCAGCTTTCCACCCTGCAGATGTTCATCGTGTTACCCTGCTGCAGTCATCACACTTGGGTTATCCTGCCGTCAGGCGGTCCCGCAGTCGGCCCGAATTCCAAAGTCTTGGTCCGGCATCAGTTGCTGTCGCTTCTTCCCTGACGTCAGTGCACCAGGGGTATATATGAGGCATCCGACACCATTTTGTTCAGTCTTTCTTGCCGCACGGTGCCCGAAGCAGAAGCAGTTCGCAAGTGCCGGTCGGCCGACACCTGAGATTTTCGATTTGAATTTCAGTCCGAAATCTTCAATAAAGCTAAGTACCCCATTGGGGAACATTTTCTTGCCTCAGTCCGATGTCAGAAAAAGTTAACAATTGCATTTCTTGTGGGAAGCAAATACCTCATAAGGACTTCCTTTCCTATTGTATTCCTTGCCTAGGCCCAGACCACGACGTCACAGGCTGTTGGTTTTGCGCTATGTTTAATAAACGAACTATCAACGCCGTTTTGACTTTGCACGGCATTACTTTGGTAGGAAATTTAATTATATCATGCCGTCGGAGCAGCCGACTACTGCCATACATAAAAAACACAAGAATAAGGACAGGCAGCTTAGGAACAAGCCAGACTCCAAGGCCTCAGCTGGGCCTTTCGCCAGTTCTCCAGTTTTCAGTGAGGCACCTACGCAGCCCCTGACGACCACAGAACTGGAACCCCAGACAGCTGCGGATTCCCAAGCGGAGCCTACTAGGCCGATGCAGCCATCTACCGACACCGGAGCAGAAGTAGATACCGGTGCAGTGAACACACCGGTTGCAGAAGGTGTCTTCAGACCGACTACACTCACCATTTAATCTTATGCTAAGCTTAAAACTCCTTTAAAACCTAAGAAAACTGTGCATCAGTCTACAGGGCAAGGCCCCCCATGCCTAGGGATCAGATGCTTAAGATGGCTGAAGATTTGATTTCCCTTATCAGGGGTTCCCATCCCCCTCCTGATAAAAGACCAAGACAAGAGGAGGATTATGCATCCTCTGCCCACGTTTCTCTCTCCTCAGATTCTTCTGAGGAACAGGATTACACTTTTCCACCTTATAAAGATTCTGATGCTGAAGACTCTATTCCCTCAGTATCTCCCCCTGAAGACTACTCCCTTGGGGAAACTTTACATACCATGAGGGAACATTTCCACTGGGAAGGACGGGATTACTCAGATTCTAAGAAAAGGCTCTGAGAGTCCCTTTTACTACCCCAGCACAGACCTCTTGCTATCCCTCCTGTATTACATATTGTGGCTGATGTTTACTTGGAGTCTAGTTTAATTCCAGACTCTTTACCTCCTGCTCCAGCCTAATCAGACAGATACTACAGAGTAGCTGACTCACACAAATTCCTTTATAAAAGCCCTGTAGCTGACCCAAGACAATTTCCCAGGGTCCTAAGGGAGCAAACGCTTCTATGGCTAAAAATCCTGTGCCCTCATTAAATTGTCAGTTTCACATGTTGAAATATCAACAATTCTTAATGTCTCAGTTAAAACAAAAAATGAGCACAAATTCAGAACAGTCTGAATTCAAGGAAATGCAGGATCTGTTGCATGCAGCTGAACAGGTGGGCAAACATACTTTACAATGCGGATTTGACTCATTGGAAGCTTCCGGTAGAGCTGTTACTGGCTCTGTCATACGTAGACATGCTTGGTTAAAAGAACAAACCCTCCCTGATCATGTTAAAGCAAAATTATTGGATGCACCTTTATGGCAGGATGTATTATTTGGTGTCAAAGCAGAAGAGGTTTTAAAGAAAATGGAGGATAAGGCAAAAGTCTATGCAAACGGTCAAAGATTTTTTGCAGGTACAACCCTCTCGTTTCAGCAGAAATTGGCCAACAAAAAACTGGTTCTTTCCAGCTTCAGACAGATCACAGAGGGGCAAATACAGACGCCCAAGGGGCAGAGGTCAGTCACAGGACCCTTACAAACCTCGCCAATGGGGATCTGCTACCCAGAAAGGAGGAGAAGACAGGCCCCAAGCTAGCAGAAGACAAACACAATGACTCTATCCTCAAACTACCAAGCAAATCTCTCCTGGCATCTCCCTTGGGAGGAAAACTAGCATTTTTTGCAGACAACTGGCACATCATCACAAAAGACAAATGGGTTCTAAACATTTTCTATCAAGGACACAGATTCCACTTTCATACCTCACCAAGGATCAAAAGAATGCCAAACCTGCCACCAAATCAATGGGCAAAGGCACAAAAACAAATTACAGCTCTCATGAACATGAGAGCCATTCAACAGGTACCTACACAGGAGCACGGACAAGGATTTTACTCAAGGCTCTTCCTAGTCCCAAGAAAGGACAAAGCATGGAGACCCATCCTGGATCTTACAGTTCTGAATGCCTATCTGCGAGTACCAATAATCAAGATGCTAACACTGCAGCAACTTCTTCCCATGCTGGGCAAGAATGCTTGGCTAGTCACTTTGGACCTCAAGGAGGCATACCTGCATGTCCCTTTCAGACAAAATTGCAGAAGATACCTCCGCTTCATTGCAGGTTCAACGCATTATCAATTCTCTGCACTGCCCATCGGCTTATCTATTGCACCCAGGGTCTTCACAAAATGCCTGGCACTAGTAATTGCATACTGCAGACAAAGTGGAATTCAAATATACCCATACCTGGACGACTGCCTTATTCAAGCAGAAAGCAAGGACATTCTTTTAAAGCATCTGGCATTTGTCAAACACCTTCTAAGTTGCCTAGGGTACACAGTAAATGAAAAGAAATCAAAACTAGTGCCCTCACAAAACATAATATTCCTGGGTGTCAGCTTGAATACAATGGCCCAGATGGCTTATCTCACGCCACACAAGCAATGACAGCTGATTCAATATTTCAAAATAATGGCAACAAAGACCCAACTCACTGCAAGAAAAATTCTGCAGGCCTTGGGATTCATGGCATCTTGCATTCTACTAATACCATTTGCAAAACTGCATATGAGGAAATTACAGTGGTACCTGAAAAGTGTATGCACTCAGCACAGCCACAGCTTGGAAACAATGATACCACTCATTCCCTGCCTTCAACAGAAGTTTCTATGGTGGGCACAGGCATGTCACCTCAACAAGGGTCAGCCTTTCACCTCACCCACAGCCAGGCAAACTATGACAACAGATGTATCGGACTATGCCTGGGGAGCACACATGTCAGGGCAGTGCATTCAGGGCAAATGGACTGCAGATCAGAGGCATCTGCATATCAATCAAAAAGAAATGCTAGCAGTGCAGAATGCCCTAACAGCTTTCAAGGACCTTCTACACCCAGGACAACTAATAATAAAGACGGACAATACCACAGTAATGTGGTACATAAACAAGCAAGGGGGCATACATTCCTACCCTCTGTGCAGGCAAGCAATGACCTTGTGGAACACTGCACTGTCTTACCCATTTCAATTACAAGCACAGTTCCTGCCAGGAAAGAAAAACACATTGGCAGACGACCTAAGCAGAAATATCATGGATCCACACGAATGGAAACTAGATCTGCAAGTATTTGCAATGATAGCTCAAAAATGGGGACGCCCAGACATAGATCTGTTTGCAAGCCCCTACAACTACCAACTTCAAAAATTTTACACAAGGACCTTCAACCCAGTAGCTTGGAAAGTGGACGGCCTCTCATTCAGTTGGAAACAATAACAGTGTATGTCTTCCCGCTACTGCCTCTTCCAGCAAAGGTACTGCTGAAAGTCAGATTGGAGATGCCACAAATGATACTCGTTGCACCAGACTGGCCACGCCAGCTTTGCTGTCCAATTTTAAGGAACATGGCCCATGACCCACCATGGATTTTTGCCACAAATTCCTCACCTGCTCACCCAGCGAGACAATCGGATTCTACACAGCCAGCTCAAGACTTTAAACCTGGCTGCATGGCAAATTACCTACACAACCAGCCAACACCTGTATCCAAAGCTGATGTTCATCATGCATACAGCTGCAGTCATAACAGATGGGTTTTCCTGCCGTCAGGCGGGTCCTCGGTCGGCCGAATTCCAAAGTCTAGGTCCGGCATCAGATGTCATCTCTTCTTCCCTGACGTCAGTGCGACAGGGGTATAAAAGAACCAGCCAACGCCATTTTCTTCTGTCTTTCTTGCCGCGTGGTGCCCGAAGCAGAAGCAGTTCGCAAGTGCCAGTCGGCCAGCTCCTGAGATTACGAATATTTTTCAACCGAAGTCTTCTTGAAAGCTAAGTACCCCATTGGGGAAACTTTTCTTGCCTCAGACCGATGTCAGACAAAGTTAATAATTGCATTTCATGTGAGAAGCAAATACCGCATAAGGATTTTCATTCCCTCTGCATTCCTTGCTTAGGTCCAGACTACGACGTCTCGGCCTGTTGTTTTTGTGCTACATGCAACAGACGCACTATTAAGCATTGGGCGGAGTTCGCCCAACACTATTTTGGCAAAAAAGTTTAATTACATTATGTCGTCGGATACTCCGACTCCAGTCTTGAGTAAAAGATGCAAAGATAAGGACCAACACACGAGGTCCACGACTTCTACCGACACCACACCAAAGCCGACTACAGGTGGTCCGGTTCTCAGTGAGGCGCCTACGCAGCCCCTGACTGCTGATGACACTTCATTGGCGGTGTCTTCTGTGCCCGAGGTCGCAGGCTCTTCAGCCTACACCCCGACTACAGATACCGAAGCCACTCTTGGCGGTGAAACTCAGAGTTTAGACAGGCCTGCCACCTCTCAAGGTGTCTTCAGGCCTTCCTCTTCTTTTTCCATCAAGGCTTTCACTAAGTCTAAAGCAGCCATGCATACTAAAAGTCAAGCTCCACAGGGCCCCTCTCAAGGCCCCATGCCTAAAAAGCAGATGCTCAAAATGGCTGAGGATTTGATTACTCTTATCAGGGATTCTCAACCCCCCCCCCGGACAAAAGGCCCAGAGTGGAGGAAGAATCCCCTTCCTCGGACCAGGCCTCCATTATTTCAGATCATTCTGAAGACCAGGAACATTCATACTCCCCTTTTGAAGATTCTGATGCAGAGGAGTCCATTCCCTCTGTCTTCCCCCCCCTGAGGATTACTCTTTTGGGGAAACTTTACATACCTTGAGGGAACACTTCCACTGGGAAGGCTAAGAGTACTCAGCCTCCAAGAAAAGGCTTAGGGATTTCCTCTTGCTCCCCCAGCACAGGCCTCTGGCTATACCTCCTGTCTTAGACATACTAGATGATGTGTATTCGGAGGCCTGCCTTAACCCAGATTCTTTACCTCCAGCTCCAGTCAAGCCTGACAGGTATTACCGGGTCCCTGATTCACACCAATTCCTATACAAAAGCCATGTGGCTGACCCAGAAACAATTTCACAGGGTCCCAAGGGAATTAAGGCTTCCACTGCTAAAAATCCATTACCTTCAGAGAGAGATTCCAGAGCTTTAGAAAGGTGGGGGAAGAAGGTATACACCTCGGCCACTTTAACCATGAGGGCATTAAACTGTCAGTTCCATATGTTAAAGTACCAACAGTTTCTGTTATCACAGTTGAAAAGCAAAATGTCACAACCTGAACAACCAGACTTGAAGAAGTTGCAGGATTTGTTACATAGTGCAGAACAAGTGGGTAAACATACCTTGCAATGTGGTTTTGATGTTTAGAGGCCTCATGTAGAGCTGCTGTTACAGGATCAGTCCTACGTAGACATGCTTGGCTCAAAGAGCAAACCTTACCAGATCATGTTAAATCTAAATTACTGGATGCACCTCTGCAAAAAGATGTATTGTTTGGTGTTAAAGCTGAGGAGGTATTAAAGAAAATGGAGGAAAAGGCAAAATCAATGCAAACAGTGAAAGATGTCCTACAGGTACAACCTCCACGTTTCAGTAGAAATTGGCCTTCAAAAAATTGGTCCTTTCCAGCCACGGACAGACCCCAAAGAGGTAGATACAGGCCCGAGGGTAGAGGGCAATCTCAAGGATCATTTAGAGGCAGACAATGGCAAGCACCTACACAAAGACGTGGTGAGGATAGTTCACAGCCATTCAGAAAGCAGAACCAATGACTTTCCCCTTTGCATGCCAAGCAAGGCTCAAATGGCAGCGCCTTTAGGCGGAAAACTGGCATTATTTTCGAAAAATTGACATATTGTCACAAAAGACAAATGGATCCTGGACATTATAGATAGAGGCTACAGATTCCACTTTCACACCCTTCCAAAAATGAGAGGCATGCCAAACCTGCCACACAATCAAAGGGCAAAGGCACAAAAACAAATTTCAGATCTCATGGACATGAAAGCTATTCAAGAGGTACCTGCACAAGGACAGGGTCAAGGTTTTTATTCCAGACTATTCCTGGTACCAAGGAAGGGCAAAGATTGGAGACTTATTTTGGACCTATCCATCCTAAACATATTTTTACTCGTGCCAAAATTCAACATGCTCACATTACAACAGCTTCTTCCCATGCTGGGCAAGGAGTCTTGGCTGGTAACATTGGACCTCAAGGAGGCATACCTGCATGTCCCAATCAGACAAGATTGCAGAAGATACCTCAGATTTCGTGCAGGTTCAACACATTATCAATTCTCTGCATTGCCCTTTGGCTTATCCACTGCACCCAGAGTGTTCATGAAATGCCTGGCATCAGTAATTGCCTACTGCAGACTTCAAGGGATACAAATATACCCATATTTGGACGACTGACTGATCCAAGCGGACAGCAAGCACATACTTCTGAAACATCTGGCGTTTGTAATAATGTTGTTGAATTCTCTGGGATACACAGTCAACAAAAATAAATCAAGGCTAATACCCCCTCAAACAATAATTTTCCTGGGTGCCAGCTTGGATACAAACACCCAGATGGCCTACCTCACGCCAGAGAAACAAGGGCAACTAACTCAATACTTCAGAAAACTGGCAACGTTTACCAGGCTGACTGCAAGGAAAATCCTGCAGGCTCTGGGATTCATGGCATCTTGCATCCTACTAATCCCATGTGCAAAGCTGCATATGAGGAAACTTCAATGGTACCTAAAAAAACTATGGTCTCAGCACAGCCACAGTTTGGAAACAATAATACCACTGATTCCATGTCTTTAAAAGGAATTTCTGTGGTGGGCTCAAGCATGCCAAAGAAACACAGGTCTCCCATTCTGTAAGCCTCAAGCAAATCAAGTCATCACAACAGATGCCTCGGACTACGCCTGGGGGGTGCACATGACAGATCGGTGCATTCAGGGCAAATGGTCCCAAAAAGAAAAGCACCTACACATTAATCAAAAGGAAATGCTAGCAGTAATAAATGCTATTATAGCTTTCAAAGACCTACTGCATCCAGGCCAGTTATTGATAAGGACAGACAACACCACAGTAATGTGGTACATAAACAAACAGGGAGGAACCCATTCATACCGCCTATGCAGGCTAGCCATGTCTCTTTGGAACATGGCTCTGGAATTACAAATCGAGCTTCAAGCACAGTACCTGCCAGGCAAGGAAAACACGCTGGCAGACAACCTAAGCAGAAATATGACAGATCCACATGAATGAAAGTTGCATCCTCAAGTTTTTTCAAAGATAATTCAAGCATGGGGAAGGCCAGACATAGATCTCTTTGCCTCCCACAGAAATCACCAGTTCTGTACATACTTTCTCCAAGCACTATCATCTACCATTATACTCCAAATCTAGAGCAGGCTTTGCCACTGCAGTCTTGCAAGGCATCCTGGCTCCTCCTAGTTCCTCCTAGTGCCTGCCACCCCTTTTTTAGCTTTGGGATTCTACCCATCTGTTATGACTGCAGCTGTATGCACGATGAACATAGTACAGTTTTGTACCTACCATAAATGTAGATGTTCGAGTGCTAATACAGCTGCAGTCCAGGTTTCCCTCCCTCCTTCCCCTCTTGGGACAGGCCTAATGGCTAACACCTCCTCATACAACCTGATTGGGGTATTCTTTTATGGTGTATTTACTTGCAACTACTGTTTTTTGTTTATACTGCATTGCATTATTACATAAATTTATGTATTGTCTTCCTTCTGGGGGCACCTGACATCTGGGGCAAGAAAAACTGATGAAAATGGCGTTGGCTGGTTCTTTTATGCCCCTGTCGCACTGACGTTAGGGAAGAAGAGACGACATCTGATGCCGGACCTAGACTTTGGAATTCGGCCGACCGAGGACCCGCCTGATGGCAGGAAAACCCATCTGTTATGACTGCAGCTGTATTAGCACTCGAACATCTACAATTATGGTAGGTACAAAACTGTACTTTATGGATGTCATTCCGGAGGTCAGGAGACCCAGCACCAGGAAAACGTATTCAGACAAATGGAAATGATTTTGCGCCTGGAACCTGGCTAAAGGCCTAAATCCCCTTGATCCAAACATCCCTCATCCATTAAGATCCACACCTCAGCAATTTCAGCTCATTACAGCACGGATCCTCCTTTATTCTCACATCCACTCCTAAGACAGTACCTCAGAGGGGCTAAGAACTTAATACCGCCAAGAAGAGCGCCAACACCTACTTGGGATCTCAACTTTGTTCTGGAAAAGCTTACACTGCCGTCCTTTGACCCAGCTTTTTCAACTGATTTAAAATTTCTTTCATGGAAGACTGCCCTACTGCTAGCAATAACTTCAGCTAGAAGATTCTCAGATCTACAGGCTGTAATGGCAGTGGAACCTTTCCTCATCTTTGGACATTCACAAGCAATTACGTCACTACTTGGATAACACTAAGGCTTTCAGAAAAACTGACCAGCTCTTTGTAGCCTATGCTACAGGATCACAAGGAAAAGCTATCTCAAAACAGATCATTTCTAAATGGATAGGGCATTGCACATGTTTCTGCTACACACATCATGGTAAACCAGAACCTGCTAACATTAGGTCCCACTACACCAGGGCTACAGCTACATCAGCAGCCTTTCTCTGGGGAGTGCCAATCAGGGATATTCTGGAAGCTGAAACTTGGAGTTCAGTGCACACCTTCACCAAACACTATCACTTACCTCTATACTCTAAGACTAGAGCTGGTTTTGCCACTGCAGTTTTGCAGGGCCTACTACCTTCTTCTAACCCTGTTTGACTCCACCTCCCATCCTTAGCTTTGGGATTCAACCCAAGTGTGATGACTGCAGCAGGGTAACACAATGAACAAAGTACAGTTTTGTACCTACCATAAATGTAGATGTTCGAGTGTTCACCCTGCTGCAGTCCAGGTTACCCTCCCTCCATCCCCTCTGGACTAGCTGAACTTATCTCTACCACTCTATCCTATACTACTTCTGTGGTGTATTTGCTTGTGCCTAAGGGTTTTGTTTTATTTTTTTATATAGCTATATGTATATATTTTTTGCCTACCTATTGGGGGCACCTGACATCTGGGGCAAGAAAAACTGAACAAAATGGCGTTGGATGCTTCTTATATACCCCTGACGCACTGACATCAGAAAAGAAGTGACAGCAACTGACGCCGGACCAAGACTTTGGAATTCGGGCTGACTGCGGGACCGCCTGATGGCAGGATAACCCAAGTTTGATGACTGCAGCAGGGTGAACACTCAAACATCTACATTTATGGTAGGTACAAAACTGTACTTTCTCCTTGAATGTGTCCATGCACCTGCTCTCCAATGCAGCTGGTAGCACAACCAGAGCAGCAAGCACTAGAATTACCATATGTTGCCACACCTGCATCTTTGTGACTTTGTGGAAAGTTTTAAGTCATCCTTTGTAAATACCCCTTATGATGGTTCAACCTTGTTTGGACCTAAGGTTAAAGACACATTCACCAAAAAGTCAACAGGATGGTTAGACTCTACCTGCAGTGGGAGTCCACCTCACAACCCTGCAAAGATCTTTTCCTAGGAATTAGAGATCAGCAAAAATGTGGTTCTGTAAATCACAGAGTTCTTAACAACTACCACCAAAGTGATAGAACTTCCTGTGGCAGACAATGGCCTAGTGAAGAGGTGGACTGCAAAACCAGGGCTTTTGCTGTCCTTTTACTGAGAAATCCTGTCTGAACGTGTGAACAATTGGCCAACTGCTGCACTCTGGAGACATTTGGTGGGATGCCTATCTTTGCATCCTCAAGCCTGTCACAGAATAACTTCAGAGTCCTGGGTGCTAAAGGTAATATCCAGAGACTGTTCAATTTCCCTTTCCCTTCCACCTCTGAAAAAGAAGAAAGTTCCTGATGTTCCACCCAGTCAGTGGGACTTAGCAGCCATAGACATTTCAAAGCTGGTAGAAAAAGAGTCATCCAGCCAGTCCCTCATTTCCAGTTAGACTCCTGAGTCTATTCAGGATTATTTTTAGTACCAAGGAAAATGGGGCATCTCAGACCCATTTTGGATCTCAGTCACCTAAGTCAGTTTGTGAAACAAAGTTCCAGATAGTCACAGTTCAGCCTATTTTACCTTTATTTTACCTTGGGAAGGATGATTGGATGTGCTCCATAGATCTCTAGGATGCCTGCTGTCATATCAAAATAACAAAGCACTCCAGTAGATTTCTCTGCTTCCAGCTGGCAGCCAATCACTACCAGTTCTAGGTATTGCCATTCGGTCTCAACACAGCCCTCACTCATTGTGTTCACCAAAGTCATGGCAGTGGTAGCAGTGCACCTGCATCTTCTGGGGATCCAAGTCTTCCCATACCTTGACGATTGGCCCCTAACTGCTATCTCCAAACATCTACTGCTGTGGTACACCAGTTGTCAGTGGACTTAGAAATTAATGTAAACCTACCAAAATGTCAACTGACTCCAACACAGAGCACATTGTAGGATGCCACCTAGTAACCAGCCTGCAGATAGTCAGTCTTCTCCAGCCCAGAGTTCTGTCACTTTGCCTCACAGCCATCAAAGTACTACTTCACCCATCACCACCAGCGAAGCTAGTTCTGCGTTTTTTAGGCCTCAAAGTGTCCACAATTCTAATGCCAGATTCTTCATCAGAGTACTGCAGTGGACATTAGGGGTACAGTGGTCTCAGCAAATCAACCCTTTACATTCAAAGATTCAAATTACTTGGGTCTACAAACAACACATCACTTGGTGGGTAATATCCTAGACTGTAACTGAAGGGTCACCCTTTTCAGATAGAATCACTAATTGCAATAGTAACCACAGTTGCCTCCCTTCTATTGTGGAGGGCACTTAGAGGGGAGAATGTTCTAAGGTACATGGTCATCACTGGAGGTCAGTCTTCACATCAGTGTCTTGGAGTTGAAGGCGGTCCATCTAGCATTGCAGGCATTTTGTGACCTGCTCCCCAAGGGTGTGATTTCCATACAGATGGACAATATGGAGATGGTATGGTACATCAACAAGTCAGGGGAACACATTCTTATTCTCTATGTCGAGAGGTCATAAGAGTTTGGCAGTGGGTGATGTATTCACAACATTTTCTGGGAGCAATGCGCATCCCGGGGTTGTCCTTTGTACTAGCAGACAAATTGAGCAGAACAGTCCTGATGCCACATGAGTGGTCCCTTACTTCTACAGTGACGAGTTTAAAACTCATATACTCATTGCAACCTTGCTGCAACCTTTCTGCATCTTATCTAAACAACAAATTCAGGAGGCATTTTGCCCTGATCCCTTCACAGGGACAGTGACCAAGGGATGTTCTTGTCCACACTTAGCCCCTGGGCCTCCTATATGCCTTCCCTTCTTTGCCTCTAAAGAACAAATTCATACAGAAAGGAAGACCGTACAAGGCTAGGGTGATCCTCATTCCCCCTTTTGTCCTCTACAGAAGTAGTTCCCCTACCTATATCCTCTACTTGTACATCCCTCTTGGATATTGGATCATTATCCAGTCCTGCTGACCCATCCATCCAGACTGCTCCTCTGGACTAGACATCCATGAAGTTAACCGCATGGTTCCTACAATTTTAATCAAAGCCAGCAATGCCAGGCTCTCCCCTGCAGTAGTTAATATACTTTCTGCTTCTCAGAAACTATCCACTAGAAAAAATTACCAAATTAAATGGCTAGATTTTTTATTTGAGCCTTTTCTAAAGGCTTGGACCATTTTTTGCACATGTTCCACCCTTACTAGAATTTTTATCTGAACTCTTTGGTAAAGGTTCCAGCTTTGCCACCATCAGGTTACAGTTTGCGTCGATTTCAAATTTTCATGTTGGATGTAAAGATATTCCAATAGTTCTGTTGAAAATTTCCAAAGCTTTCGTACAGCTCCCTTTCTGCTAAGACCTCCCATTAGAGACCAAGGCCCTCCATGGGACATCACCATTATTCTACAAGTTCTGACACAGTCTCCATTTGAACCCACCACTATGGCAGACCTAAAATTTCTTACTTGGAAAATTTTCCTAGTGGCAGTAACATCAGGCAGATGAATCTTGGAGTTACAGGTTCTTTCTTGTAAACATATATATCTAGTATTTCAGAAAGATAGAGTTTCCCTTAGAATGAACACATCCTTTACTCCTAAGGTGGCATCCTAAGTAAATCTAAATCAATCCATAAACTTGTCTGTGTTTTTCCCCAGATATTCAAACAGAGGCGAATAATCATTGCATATGTTGCATGTCTACAAATAGCTCAGATTCTACTTTCACAGAACAAAACAATTCAGAAGTGACTATCAATTGTCCATTTCATTTTCTAAATCAAAGATTGGGAAGGCAGTTACTAAGGTTACTTTGTCCATATGGCTATGAGATTGTATCTTCTTTGTCCATAACAAGAATTTCCCCTTACCAGGTAAATCAAAGGCTCATTCAACTAGGGCAGTTCTTACTTTGACAGCCTTTAACAGAGAACCATCCATTGATGACATTTGTGCTAAGGTGCACACCTTTGTGTTTCATTACAAGCTGGACACTCAGTCCAGATCACATTCATCCTTTAGTTCGATCATACTTAGGAATGTCCTTCTTTGATACCACCAAGTCTGACAACTTAGGATTCTATCCCATACATTTTAAGTGGATGAAAGTAGACAAAATTATGTTAGATCCATGTTGTCTAATTTTTGTCTGGTTCAAACTGAACTCCTTGCTGCCCCCTTGCAGATTGTCAGTTACGGCTTTGAGATGATTGAGTGGATTTTTATTCCTATCTGTGCACATACATGTCAGTCTGTACCCACTATTCCTCAACAGGTTGGGATGATCTTACTTCTATAACATGGTTCTGATATTATATAAAGGGGGGGGGGCAAATTTGATCTAAACAACTAAAGTAGAGTCGAGGGAATTATGGGTAGGGGAGGAGTCAGAACTCTGCATCTGAAGAAGCTTCAAAGTCGGTGCTGAGGTCGCATCCAGTTGGATTCAACAACCTATATGTTTAAACCAGATGAAAATCTGACAATGTGGATGTAATGTTATGGCAAGGACATGACTTTCATTTTACTTCTATAATTTCCAAGTATTTTTCACATGCCTTATTCAGAGTAAAAATGGCCTTCTGACAAGGTTTAACTGTATCATGTTGTAAAATTATTCCAGCATTATACTGTTATCTCGATGTTCATCGTGCATACAGCTGCAGTCATTACAGATGGGTTCTCCTGCCGTCAGGTGGGTCCTCGGTCCGCCGAATTCCAAAGTCTAGATCCGGCGTCAGTTGTTGTCGCCTTCTTCCCTGACGTCAGTGCGACAGAGG
The DNA here is from genome assembly GCF_019279795.1 of Protopterus annectens. Classification (NCBI taxonomy): domain Eukaryota; kingdom Metazoa; phylum Chordata; order Ceratodontiformes; family Protopteridae; genus Protopterus; species Protopterus annectens. Next base: position 953,417,391 of record NC_056745.1, on the reverse strand, counting down.
TATATAAGACACGGCCGACGCCATTTTCTTCAGTCTTTTTTGCCGCGCGGTACCCAAAGCAGAAGCAGTTCACAAGTGCCGGTCGGCCAGCTCCTGAAAATACGAAAATTTGGAAACTGAAGTCTTCTTTAAAGCTAAGTACCCTGTTGGGGAAACTTTTCTTGCCTCAGACCGATGTCAGACAAAGTTAACAATTGTATTTCTTGTGGGAAGCAAATACCGCATAAGGATTTCCATTCCCTCTGTATTCCTTGTTTAGGCCCAGACCACGACGTCTCGGGCTGTCGCTTTTGTGCTACCTTTAATAAACGCACTATTAAGCGTCGGGCGGAGTTCGCCCAGCACTTTTTTGGTAAAGCTTTTAACTATAAAATGTCGTTGGAGACTCCGACTACCGTTTTGTCCAAAAAATGCAAGGACAAAGACCGACACGCGAGGCCCACGGTCTCCACCGACACCACGCCAAAACCGGCTGCACGTGGTCCGGTTCTCAGTGAGGCACCTACGCAGCCCCTGACTACCGACGACACTTCTCTGGCGGTGTCCCCTGTAACCGAGACCGCAGGTTCCTCGGCCCACACCCTGACTACAACTACCGAAGCCACTGTGAGTGCTGAGCCTCTTAATGTGGACAGATCTACTTCCACCCATGGTGTCTTCAGACCTTCTTCTTCCTTTTCCATCAAGGCCTTTACTAAGTCTAAATCAGCCATGCACTCCCAGAGCCCATCTACAGGCCCCATGCCTAAAAAGCAGATGCTCAAAATGGCTGAGGATTTAATTACGCTTATCAGGGGTTCCCAACCCCCACCGGACAAGAGACCCAGAGTGAAGGAAGAATCTACCTCTTCTGACCAGGGCTCCATTATTTCAGAACATTCTGATGAAGAGGAGCATTCATACTCCCCTTTTGAAGATTCTCATGCAGAACAGTCCATTCCTTCTGTATCCCCCCCAGAGGATTTCTCATTCGGGCAAACCTTGCATACCTTGAGGAAACACTTCCATTGGGAAGGCCAGGATTTTTCAGATTCAAAGAAAAGGCTTAGGGAATTTCTTCTGCTACCTCAGCACAGACCTCTGGTGATACCTCCTGTCTTGGACATACTTGATGATGTTTATTCGGAGGCTTGCCTTAATCCGGATTCCCTGCCTCCAGCCCCAGTCAAGCCTGATAGGTACTACAGAGTTCCTAACTCACACCAATTTCTTTACAAAAGCCATAATGCTGACCCAGAAACCATTTTTCAGGGTCCCAAGGGAATGAAGGCCTCTACTGCTAAGAATCCTTTACCTTCCGAAAGAGAGTCTAGATCCTTAGAAAGGTGGGGAAAAAAGGTATATACCTCGGCCACTCTAGCCATGAGGGCCTTAAATTGTCAGTTCCATATGCTTAAATATCAGCAGTTTCTGTTATCACAATTAAAGAATAAAATGTCACAACCTGAACAACCAGATCTGAAGGAGTTGCAGGATATGATGCATAGTGCAGAACAAGTGGGTAAGCACACCTTACAATGTGGTTATGATGCTCTAGAGGCCTCAAGTAGAGCTGCAGTTACAGGATCAGTCATTCGTAGACATGCCTGGCTTAGGGAACAAACCCTGCCTGATCATGCCAAAGCTAAATTACTACATGCTCCTTTACAAAATGATGTATTATTTGGTACTAATGCTGAGGAAATACTAAGGAAAATGGAAGAAAAAGCTAAATCTATGCAAACTGTTAAGGCTTTTCTAAAGGTACAACCACCACGTTTTAGTAGAAATTGGCCTACAAAAAACTGGTCCTTTCCAGCCACGGACAAGCCCCAAAGAGGTAGATACAGACGCGGAAGGGGCAGAGGACAATCTCAAGGATCATATAGAGGCAGACAATGGCAACCTCCAGCATCAAGAGGTGGCGAAGACAATGCACAGCAATACAGAAAACAAACCCAATGACTTTCCCCTCTGCATACCAAACAAGGCTCAAGTGGCAGCACCCTTGGGAGGAAAGCTGGCATTATTTTCAAAAAATTGGCATATTGTCACAAAAGACAAATGGATCCTGGACATTATAAACAGAGGCTACAGATTTTATTTTCACACTCTTCCAAAAATGAGAGGCATGCCGAACCTGCCACACAATCAAAGGACAGAGGCTCAAATACAAATTTCAAAGCTCATGGACATGAAAGCTATTCAAGAGGTACCTACTCACGAGCAAGGTCAAGGTTTTTATTCCAGACTATTCCTGGTACCAAGGAAGGGAACCGATTGGAGACCCATTTTGGACTTATCCATCCTAAACACATTTCTACTAGTACCAAAATTCAAGATTCTCACCTTACAGCAGCTTCTTCCCATGCTGGGCCAAGGGGTCTTGGCTGGTAACATTGGACCTCAAGGAGGCATACCTGCATGTCCCAATCAGACAAAGCTGCAGAAGATACCTCAGATTTCTTGCAGGTTCAATCCACTATCAATTCTCTGCATTGCCCTTTGGCTTATCTACTGCGCCCAGAGTATTCACGAAATGCTTGGCATCAGTAATTGCCTACTGTAGACTTCAAGGAATACAAATATACCCTTATTTGGATGACTGCCTGATCCAAGCGGACAGCAAACACATACTTCTGGAGCATCTGGCTTATGTAACACAGTTATTGAATTCTCTGGGATACACAGTCAACAAAGAGAAATCCAGGCTAACACCATCTCAGAAAATAATTTTCCTGGGTGCCAACTTGGACACAAACACCCAGATGGCCTATCTTACACCAGAAAAACAGGGGCAACTAACTCAGTACTTCAAGATACTAGCAAATTGTACCAGGCTAACTGCAAGGAAAATCCTGCAGGCTCTGGGATTCATGGCATCTTGCATTCTTCTAATCCCATGTGCAAAGTTGCATATGAGGAAACTTCAATGGTACCTAAAAAACCTATGGTCTCAACACAGCCACAGTTTGGAAACAATAATACCACTAATTCCATGTTTACAAAAGGAATTTCTATGGTGGGCTCAAGCATGCCAAACAAACGCAGGTCTACCATTCGGCAAACCTCAAGCAAATCAAGTCATCACAACAGACGCCTCAGACTACACCTGGGGGGCACACATGACAGACAGGTGCATTCAGGGCAAATGGTCCCAAAAGGAAAAGCACCTTCACATCAATCAAAAGGAAATGCTAGCAGTGATAAATGCAATTACAGCTTTCAAGTACCTCCTGCATCCAGGGCAGTTATTAATAAGAACAGACAACACCACAGTAATGTGGTACATAAACAAGCAGGGAGGAACACATTCATACCCCCTGTGCAGGCTGGCCATGTCACTTTGGAACATGGCTCTGGAATGGCAAATCGAGCTTCAAGCACAGTACGTGCCAGGTATGGAAAACACGCTGGCAGACAATCTAAGCAGAAATATGACAGACCCTCACAAATGGAAGTTGCATCCTCAAGTGTTTACAAAGATAATCCAAGCCTGGGGAAGGCCAGACATAGATCTCTTTGCCTCCCACAAAAATCACCAATTGACAAAATTCTGCTCAAGGACATTTCATCCAAAGGCCTGGAGAGTGGACGCCCTTTCTTTCAGTTGGGCAGCATGGACAGTTTACGCTCCTCTACTGACCAAGGTGCTTTTGAAAACAAGAGCAGACAAACCAAAGATGATACTGATTGCTCCAGGCTGGCCAAGACAACACTGGTATCCACTCCTGAGGAACCTAACACATTCTCCTCCCTGGACCCTACCTCTAATGCCTCTCCTTCTGACTCAGCACAGCTACAAAACTCTTCACAGTCAGCTGAAAACACTCAATCTGGCTGCATGGAAAATTCCTTAACACCACAACAGACCCTACTCTCCAAGGAGGTACAGGATGTCATTTTGGAAGCCAGAAGGCCATCTACTAGAAAAGCTTACTGTGCAAAATGGAAACGGTTTTGCGCTTGGAATGAGAAAAAGGACCAGGATCCTAGAAAACTGAATTTACCTCCGATATTACAGTATCTAACTGAGCTTCTGAACAGTGGACTGTCATTCTCCTCCATTAAAATCCATGCCTCAGCCATTTCTGCAGAATACAACACTGATCCACCCTTATTTTCTCACCCACTCTTAAGACAGTTCCTCAGAGGGGCTAAGAATATAAGACCTCCAAGGAAACAACCAATCCCAGCCTGGGATCTTAATTACATACTGGAAAAATTAACATTGCCTCTCTTTGAACCAGCTGCCTCAACAGATTTGCAGTATTTGTCCTGGAAAACAGCTTTCCTTCTGGCTATTACCTCAGCTCGTAGGGTCTCAGAATTACAAGCCCTCATGGCTGTGCAGCCCTTTCTCATCTTCCATCAGAACAGGGTTTCCCTACGAACCAACCCGTCATTTATGCCTAAGGTAGTATCCAGGGTAGCTTTAAATCAGGCCATACACTTACCTACCTTTTACCCCAATCCTCAAAACAAAGGGGAAAGGCTGCTACATTCCTTAGACATCCATAGACAGCTGCGTTACTATTTGGACAGAACAAAGCCGTTCAGGAAATCAGAACAACTCTTTGTGTCCTATGCTGTAGGAGCTCAAGGGAAGCCAATTTCCAAACAGACAATTTCAAAATGGATAGGCCACTGCATGCTTTTGTTACTCCTTTCATGGTAAATCTGTGCCTACAGGCATCCGATCCCACTCCACAAGGGCCACAGCTACCTCTACAGCCTTCCTCAGAGGAGTGCCTACCAAAGATATTTTGGAGGCAGCCACTTGGAGTTCGGTGCATACCTTCACTAAACACTACCACCTACCTTTATACTCCAAAACAAGAGCAGGCTTTGCCACTGCTGTGTTGCAGGGCATTCTGGCTCCTCCTAATTCCACCTAGTGCCTACCACCCTGTGCGTAGCTTTGGGATTCTACCCATCTGTAATGACTGCAGCTGTATGCACGATGAACATAGTACAGTTTTGTACCTACCATAAATGTAGATTTTCGAGTGCTAATACAGCTGCAGTCCAGGTTTCCCTCCCTCCTTCCCCTCTTGGTACAGGCCTAGTGGCTAACTCCTCCTCAAACAACCTGTTTGGGTTATCCTTCTATGGTGTATTTGCTTGCAACTACTGAATTTTGATTATATTGCATTGCATGACTATACATAGATATATAAATTATGTATTGCCTTCCTTCTGGGGGCACCTGACATCTGGGGCAAGAAAGACTGAAGAAAATGGCATTGACCGTGTCTTATATACCCCTGTCGCACTGACGTCAGGGAAGAAGGCGACAACAACCGACGCCGGACCTAGACTTTGGAATTCGGCCGACCGAGGACCCGCCTGACGGCAGGAGAACCCATCTGTAATGACTGCATCTGTATTAGCACTCGAACATCTACATTTATGGTAGGTACAAAACTGTACTTTTTTGCCATACCTCAATAAAGCTGGATTGAAATGTCAAAATTAAGCGGTTAGCTATATAACAGAATCTTTTGCTAAAATCATTTCTCAATATTTTAATGGTGATATTTATCATAAACATGCATTAGATCTTTCTTAAGTAAAGATAGCTCTTTATTTCTTTATGTGATGTTCCAGGGTCTGTTTTGTCTGTGGGAAGTCTCGCTCAAGACTCCAATCACCAGCTAAAATGATCCAGCAGTTTTTGAACTTCTCAAGGAGTCGGGAGGTGAGGTGGGAAAAAGACAACTTTTCTTGCCATGGTTCATAAACTGAGGTTAAGACCAGGGATTTATTAAAAGTGGCTTGGTAGCAGTTCACTACGAGAAATCTATTCCAATAGTCTGTTATCACCTTGTTAATTCTGAAGAGTCCACATTTCCTAAAAGGTAATGATTACCCCAAAACTTACAAGATGAATTACAAGTAGATTTGATAACTATTTTAATTAGTCAAATGCCATTCTCCTTCCTCTTCTGCCACTTTTCATGGAAACAAAAATAGGGCAATCTGGGGCATGCACTAGTCCCAGTGAAAGTTCTGTGGCCTGTAGCAATGGGTTTAATGAATCTGGTAAAGTGTCAGAGGAACTTTTTTTTACTAAATATATGGGACAGCTTACTATGCTGAGTAGTTCTGAGATTTGAGAGCAACTTGAGACTTTTATCAGTAATCTTTAACTGTGTAATTCCCAAGTCTGTGGAGAGCATTGGATGCTAATAATGTGCTGGTGGTTAACTGTATTTATGTTAATTTTACTCATTCAATGATAATGCGTATGTTAGGGCTGTTTGGTTGTCAGCATACAGATTTAACTCAGCGCATGAGCTATTTTATCTGACCTTTCATGATTAATTTTTAAGCATGCATGTTTGAGCCATATAAAGAGGTTTCTCTATAGTCAAAAATGAATGCTTAGAAAGTGTTCGTTATCAGTAGTTATTTTATCTGACAGGCAGACTCAAGGGAATTGCAAGCATGAGGTTTTCCATTTTGTATTATGCCTGTAGCTAACACCTATAAATGAGTTTCTGAATGAATAATCTGGATGAATCTGGAGCATTTCTCCCCGGGCCTCTGCTGAAAACAGGATCTGTGGAACCTAGTCGGACTTTCCCGGTCAACAAATGTTAAATAAAATAAAAAATAAAATAAAGTTGTAGAAGTGCTACCAAGTACTGCATCAGCATTTACAAAGCCTTTACTGTGACTAATGTTTATGAATACATTGTGTGTAGATGAAGCTGTTTCCATGAGCAGTCTGCATTACAAATCCATTTAGTCACTGACTTTATTCATCAAGCAAATCAGCATGTGATAGCTGCAGTCAACGTGTAGTATTGTGCTAAATGCTGCTTTCTGTAATTTTTTTTTTAAATTGTATAACTTCTACTGTCATGTGCCATGCAGAATGTCATAGCTCCATCGGGACCACCCAGCATCAAACATCTTGGAATACAATCTGTCAGCACACAGTAGTGCTGTGTTGCTCACAACCTGTGTCCTGTTTTTTTTTTTTATTTTAACTTAACAGTAAAGTAACAAATGCTGATCTCCAGCCATCGTAAAGTACTATATTTCAGGTTATGTCACAGATCCATTCCAACAGATGTTAGTTAGGTGTAAACGAATGTATAAAATGTTGTGTTTATGTGTGTGTGTATGTGTCATTATCATCATCATCAACCCCCTTTGTCCCATTTTCTACATGGGGTCTGGGTGTTGCTTCAACTGTTGCCATCTCTGTCGATTCAATGCCACACTCTTATCTTCTTCTATTGTCATACCTGACTGTTGCAGGTCTTCTCTCAAACAATCTGCCTACCTCTTTGCTGGATGCCCTTGTTTCTTCTTGCCTTCTCCTTGTTTGTCCCAGATCTTCATGGGTTCATGAATGTTTATTAGGCTAATGACCACAAGGGCCTTTTTAAGCCTAGCCATGCATCCTAAATTTCTAATGAGTTCTGGTACCCTTGATAAGTGTAAGCAGGGGCTTGGGAGATGAAACATTTACAAGCAGGGGCCTGGGAGATGAACCATTTACAGGATGCCTGTGTCTGTTAGAGACATTGGTGCCAAACTAGGGATGAATTTCCTGTTTCTCCATCCAGTTGTACAGTTGCACTTGAATTGGGTTAGGGAGGAACTCTGCTTCACATGGATGTGGAGCCTGTTCAAGAGAGGGGGTAGTCTCTGGGATACTTGCCTGTCTCTCCAGCAGGTCCTGTTTATATCACAGGCAAGGTTTAAGTCTTCATAATGGGTAATTCTGGTGCTGTTTGTTTTGTGGATATGCAGGCAGTCCATCAGGGTGGGGTCTGACAATGCCTTGTATACCAGGCATAGATCTCCCATCAACAGCCTGTTGGAGGCAGAATATAGTGATAGGGCCTTGAGGCCGTCTGCATAGGACATGTTATTTACACCCTGAATTCTTTCAGTGAGGAACCTCCATGGATGTTCCTTTGTTGAATATGCCTGGGTAGGTACATACCAAATGAGCACTGTACTGAATGGTAGGTCTGATGAATGCCGAACACAGTGGAAGAATTACTTCACCAGATTGTCTTCTGCTGTCCTGCACATGTGTCTGAACCACTGTAATCTGTTGTCTTTGACCTTCTCTGCAACTGTGCTTCCACTTTGATGTCCTAACTTCATTTTCTCACAGTGTGCATCCTACCACCCATCTCAAGCAATTCATCTTTACGGCATCCAGCTTCCTTAACTGTTCCATGCAGAAATACTTACTTTGTCACACAAATGTTTTGTACACCTTACTTTTCAGCTTGTTTGGTAGTCTTATGTCACACAGTACTCCCTGACACTCTGTGACAGTCGGCTGCAGCCTCTCTGATTCTTGCTTTGACTTCTTCAGCCACCCCTCCTAGGTACTTGAAGCTGGTTAACTTGTTCCACTTTTTCTCCTTCTGTCTCAAATATCACCTTCTTCTGATTTCCCACATTTGCTGCCATTAGACCTGTCTTATCTGTACCAAGTTTAATCCTGTGTGCCTTCAGTCTTGCATTCCATCCCCTTATCCTTTGCTGAAATTGTTGTTCTGCATGTAATGCTACATCATCTGTAGATAGCAACTTTGTTGAGCTGTCCCCTCTGACCTCTTTGGTAATGTTGTCTGTCAACAGTATGAATATCAATCAGTGGCCTCAAAGCTGAACCTAGATGCACACCTACTCCTACTAGGAACATAGCCTGCACTAATTCTACCAGTGCTCCTGGAACTTCAAGGCATGGCAGGACTGCCCCAATCAGCTTTCTTCGGACCTTGTCATATGCTTTCTCTAAGTTTAGAAATGCTAGTTTGGACTCTTCATCTCAAGCTTCTTCTCAAGTGTCTGTCTCACTGCAAACATCACTGCAAAACATGTATCAGTTGTGCTACATCTTCTCTCCATCCAAACTACTCATCTCCCATCTTATTTTCTATTACTCAACATATTCATTTATCAGTTGCCATCTCCAGAACTTTCATGCAGTGTGACAGGAGTTTGATATCTCTGTAGTGCTCACAGTTATGAATGTCCTCTCTGTTCTTGTTCACCGGCACTCATATGGTTATTCTCCAGTCAACTCGAATTCTCCAGTCAACTCGAATATGCCTATCTGTCCATACTGCCTCAGAAGCCATTTCTCCCCTAACTCACCTAACATCTTGATCATGTCTACAGTGACATCATCTGAGCCTGCTGCTTTCCATAACTTAATTTTCCTTAGTGCTGTTTTTACTTCTTCTAGTGTGGGATCCTCCTCCTCTTCTTCCATTGTGGGCTGTGTCTGGGGCAGTACAGTGTGTGTGGGGCTTTCTTCATTCAGAAGTTGTGAACTGGTCAGTAGGTTGCTGATGGCATCCCTTATGAAGGGTGTCTGATTACTGTCTTCTTTAGCTTTCTGTCTTTGTCTTGAAACCTGATAGCTTGTTTAGGCTATCTACTTAGTCACTTTCCAGAAGCTAGGAGAGTGCCTCTAATACTTGGTTCTTGGCTACTGCAACTGCTCTCTTAGCTTCTTTATAATTAGCCAACCAGTATTTCTTCTTAGCATGGTCTATTTTTTCTATTTCCTACTTTTTCTTGGATAATCCTTTCTTCTGATGACTTCCTGGACTTGCTCATTCCACCACCAGCTTTCCTTATGTACCTTATCTCTATGCATGTTTTGGCTGCATACCTGTTCTATAGGCCTCACACATCCTGTTTTAAGGCAGTGCCGTTCTTTTCTTCTTCAGCTCCATTTATTTTCTCTTCTTCCTTAGGAGCTAGAGCCCTGAGTATTTCCTCAAACTCTATTCCAGTGCAGTTTCCTTACTAGGAAGAAGTCTACTGAGCTGCATATTGTCTCTTTTGTTGAATCATATATTGGCCACCATCAAGCCATTTGTGAGACTGAGGTCTAGAATGGCCTCTCCACTATTCCTGTTGCTCCACCCACATTGGCCCAGCAGCTCTGGTATCCTGATGTACTTCGTGTTTCACTGTTGCAGTCATCACATTTGGGTTATCTGCCTGCAGGTAGCCCTCAGCCAGCCTGAATACCAGAGTCTTCGGATTTCTGCGTCGGATGCTGTCGCTTCTTCCATGACATCAGGTCGTCAGGGATGTAAAACATGCAGCCGACACCAGTCTTTCTTGCCGTGCGGTGCCCAATGCAGAAGTTTGCAAGTGCCGGTCGGCAGTTTTCTGAAATTTTTATTTTCGAGTTTCAGACCCGAAGTCTTCAAAAAAGATAAGTACCCCGTTGGGGATCCTTTTTCTTGCTCTAACCGATGTCAGTAAAAGTTAACAATTGTCTTGCCTGTGGAAAGCAAATACCTCATAGAGATTTTCATTCTTACTGCATCCCCTGTTTAGGCCCAGACCACGACGTCCCTCGCTGTCTGTTTTGTGCCTTGTTCAACGCCCAAACTATTCATCATCAGGCTATTTTTGCAGCCAATTACTTTCATACTCATTCTCCGTACTCTGAAATGGCTTCATTAAGCCGACTACTGATCTTCTGAAAAAACGTAAGGATAAAGACAGAGACAGACTGCATAGGTCCAAAACTGCCGACGACACTTCCGTTATGCTAGTCGCCAGTCTGCCAGTACTCAGTGAGGTGCTTTCGCAGCCCCTGATACCCGCTACTTCAGATTCACAGGCCTCTACTGAGACCCATTTGGAGTCCAGTATGCTCCCTTAAACCAAGACTGCCTTTTTGGCAACAAAGCAGAAGAAGTCATCAAAAGGATGGAGGAAAAAGCTAAATCTATGCAAACTGTTAAAAATTTCCTACAAGTACAGCCTCCCAGATTCAGTAGGCATTGGCCTTCAAAGAACTGGTCCTTTCCAGTCCCTTCCAGGCCTTCAAAGAAGTGGTCTTTTCCAGTGTCTTCCAGGCCTTTTTCAGTCCAAACCCAGGAACAGCAGACCACCTAGGCTACAGTTTCAGGCTACGCACAGGTCTAAGCAGTGGGGGGCTCCCACTTCCAAAGCAGGGAGTAGTAAGCCACACCCTATGGAAAAATGGCACAATGACTTAACCTTAACCCTTCCAAGCCCTGCTCAAATACCTGGTCCCTTAGGAGGAATGCTCGCCCTGCATGCAAAAAACTGGGAACTCATTACCCATGACAAATGGGTTTTGAACATAGCTTCCCAAGGATACAGATTCCAGTTCCACACACTAGAAACCTCAAATGGTTGGCCAGACCTACCCCCAAATCAATGGGTGGAGGCCCAACAGCAGGTTCTCTCTCTTCTCAGTATCAGAGCTATTCAGCCTTTCCCAGCAGAACAAAGGGGACAAGGTTTTTATTCAAGACTTTTTCTGGTACCCAGAAAAGACATCTCCTGGCATCCTATCCTGGACCTCTTTATTCTCAACACCTTTCTGGTGGTTCCAAAATTCAAAATACTAACTCTTCAACAACTTCTTCTATGCTAGCCAAGGATGCCTGGCTGGCAACCCTAGACTTAAAGGATGCTTACCTGCACATCCCAATAAGAGGATCATGCAGACAACACCTACGTTTCAGGGCGGGCTGCATGCACTTTCAGTTCTCTGTACTTCCCTTTGGCTGATCTACTGCCCCCAGGGTGTTCACAAAGTGTCTAGCTCCAGCCATTGCATTTTGCAGGCAGAGAGATATTCAGATTTACCCATACTTGGACAATTGTCTGATTCAGGCAGAAAGCCAGGACTTGCTATTACAACACCTGGCATTCGTAAAGAAACTTCTAACCTCACTGGGGTACACCATCAATGAAAATAAATCTCACCCAGTACCCTGCCATCAGATTGTATTCCTGGGAGCAAGCTTGAACACAACTTCCCAGATGGCATTCCTCACTACGAAGAAACAAGTTTATTTGACAACCTACTTCAAACTATTGGCCACAAAACCTCAGCTATCTGCAAGGAAAATACTGCAAGCTCTGGGCTTCATGGCCTCTTGCATTATACTAATTCCATATGCAAGACTGCATATGAGGAAACTCAAATGGTATCTAAAAAGCCTATGGTGTCAACATTCTCAGGACCTGGAAAAATTATTTCTATCATTCCTTGTATGAAGACAGAGTTCCTTTGGTGGGCAGAGGCCTGTTACCACAACAAGGGACTCCTTTTCATTCTAGCCCCTACCGCACAAACCCTAACAACAGCCACATCTGACTATGCATGGGGGGGGCTCACATGGCAGGGCAGTGCATTCAAGGCAAATGGAACCAGAGGCAGATGCACCTGCATATCAATCAAAAAGAAATGTTAGCTGTACAGAATGCTCTGACAGCCTTCAAAGACCGTATTCTTCCAGGACAACTATTGGTAAAGACAGACAACACCACAGTTATGTGGTACATAAGCAGGGGGAACCCACTCATACCTTCTCTGCAGACTAGCCATGGCTCTGTGGATCACAACCTTGAGCTACCATGTAAACCTACAAGCACAATTCCTGCCAGGCAAACTAAATTCACTGGCAGACGACTTAAGCAGAAATCTCATGGACCCATACGAATGGAAACCAGAACCCAAAATATTCAACCTCTTGAGGAACAAATGGGGGACTTGAGGTAGACCTGTTTGCCTCCCCTCAGAACTACCAATTGAACAAATTCTGCACCAGAACTCCCCACAGTCAAGCTTGGAAAGTGGATATCCTGTCCTTTACCTGGGAAAGCCTCTCAGTTTATGCCTTTCCCCCTCTGCCTCTCCTCTCGAAGATTCTACTAAAGATCAAACAGGACAAGCCAAGGACAATACTGATTGCACCAGACTGGCCACGCCAGCACTGGTACCCCCTCTTGTGCAGTATGACACTGCTACAACCATGGCACCTGCCTCAGACCCCTTCCCTGCTGTCCCAGCAGGCGGGCCAGATTCTGCACCCTCATCTTCAAACCCTGAACCTTGCAGCCTGGCTAATTCTTTGAGCTCTCCTCTAGCATCCCTCAGTAAGCAGGTGCTGGATGTCATTCTGGAGGCAAAGAGGCCTAGTACTAGTAAATCCTATGCTGAAAAGTGGAAAAGATGCTCTTCCTGGAGCCAGGCTCAGGGGATGGGCACAGCGGTGCCCAACTTACCTCATATTCTAGAGTACTTAACAGAAATGCTCCACAAGGACCTATCCTTCTTGTCAATTAAAATTCATGTCTCTGCAATCTCAGCACATTATAATACTGAGCCACCCCTCTTCTCTCACCCCTTGCTAAAACAATTCCTTAGAGGGGCCAAAAATTTAAGACCCCCCCCCCAGGAGAGCTCCCACTCCAGCCTGGGACCTTAACTTTGTATTGGAAAAGCTCACCCCCCCCCCCCCCCCCCATTGAGCCAGCTGCAACAGCAGAGTTGAAATTCCTTTCTTGGAAAACAGGCTTCCATCTAGCCATCACTTCAACAAGAAGAGTGTCTGAATTACAGGCCCTTGTAGCAGTGGAACCCTTCATTATCTTCCATGTGGACAGGGTTTCCTTCAAGACTAATCCTTCCTTTATGCCCAAGGTGGTGTCTAGTGTGGCCCTAAATCAGTTCATTCATTTGCCTACTTTATTCCCTAATCTACAAAACAAAGGGGAACGAATACTGCACTCTCTGGATGTGCACAGACAACTTAGATTCTATCTGGACAAGACTAAGCCTCTCAGAAAATTTGAACAGCTGCTAGCTGGCTTTGCTGCAGGGTCAGAGGGGAAGGCCATTTCAAAACAAACCATTTCCAAATGGATAGCCCATTCATTAATTTCTGCTACAAGCACCATGGAAAACCTACCCCACAGGGGATAAGATCACATTCCACCAGGGCTGCATCTACCTCTGCAGCATTTCTCAGATGAGTCCCTACCAGGGACATCCTAGAAGCTGCTACCTGGAGCTATGTACATACCTTCACCAAGCATTACCACATGCCTATCTTTTCTAAATCCAGAGCTGGATTTGCCACTGCATTCTTGCAGGGCTTAATAGCTGGCCCTAATGCTCTTTAACTTCCTCCTCCCTTCCTTAGCTTTGGGAATCAACCCAAATGTGATAACTGCAATAGTGAAACACAAAGAACATAGTACAGTTGTGTACACTTATCATAAATGTAGATGTTCGAGTGTATTCACTGTTGCATTCCTGGTTACCCTTCCTCCAGCCCACTGACTTCTCTTGGCTCTACCTTTCCTTCTTGTTGGTATATTTATTTTTTCTTGTGTATTTGCTTTTTGATGGGGGTGTACCATACCATATAATTGCTTCCTGTTGTGGAAGCACCTGACATCTGGGGCAAGAAAAACTGATGTAATGGCGTTGGCTGCATGTTTTATACCCCCTGACGACCTGACGTCATGGAAGAAGCGACCGCATCCGACGCAAAAATCCAAAGACTCTGGTATTCAGGCTGGCTGAGGACTACCTGCAGGTAGATAACCCAAATATGATGACTGCAACAGTGAATACACTCGAACATCTACATTTATGGTAGATATACACAACTGTACTTTCTGTCTGTCCCAATATCTGTGTCCCCCCATTATTAGCAATAACTTATGTTGTCCAGTTTTATCTAGTAGGTCCTGCAACTACTGCCTGAATGCATTCTTTTCCTCTCTATCACAAATCTGATATGGGACATAAGCTGAAATTGAGTATTTCCTTATTCTTGCACTGTATTCTGATTGCCATGAGTCTTTCACTAATTTTGATGATTTCCTTCTTCCAAACCACGAATCCCACATGATTTCTGGTCAGTCCTCCTCCTTCTGAATAGTCAACTCTAGATGACAACCAAGTGACTTGCTGGACTGCCCTCCCATAATGTCTCCTGGATACAGAGGATGTCCAGCCTCCTGCTTACCATTGTGTAATCAATTTCTGAACTCTGTCCTCTCAGTGAACCTTTCAGTGTAGAAGGTTGATTGGTTTTACATACAGCTTTCACTCAACAGAGTTATCCAAGATAGCCCACTTATCACTGATGAATACTCATTTTGAAAATTAGTCAGTGTGAACAAATAACCTAGAGCCAATTTTTACACTGTCTTATTTATCCCTGACATGATGCAGTGTATGTTATCTGTGTTCTCCTATCTAGAGGATACTGTGCACCACTGGTGATGTCCAAAGCAGTTGGTCTGTACAACTCTTCCCCCTGTTAGGCACCATCTGGAGATGGTGCTGCTGCCAACAATTCTATTCTTGAGTAAGTTTGAGTTGGAAACACTCAGCATGATTTTGGGAGGAATCCCAGAGAGACACAGGAAGAACATGCAAACACTATACAGGCATGGCCTGGAGGTCAGGATCAAACTTTGAACTTTATGCATGGGAGGCAAAGATAACCATTATGCCAACTGTGTGTTGTGTGTGTGTGTGTGTGTGTATGTGTGTGTGCACATGCATGTGTTTATATACATCTAGATGTATTTTATGCACACAGTCCCATATATATATATTTATATATATATATATATATATATATATATATATATATATATATATATATACACACACACACACACATATATACACACACATGCATAAATATACACTGTATATATATGTATATATATATATATATATATATATATATATATATATATATATATATATATATATATATAATATATAGATAACACACTTTATATATATGTGAGGTCTGAATCAGCTGGTAAATGAACGCTTGCTAAGACACCGGTTTATCTATTGTCTTCTATACCCTGTCATAAACAATGTATATCTGTCCATCTAACCAGCAAAGCAAACTTACCTGTAAGGTAAAAAAAACCCAGCAGCAACAACTATACAAGAAAGACGGCCACAACAAGGGGTCTGAATCAGTGGGTAAACAAACACTTGCTAAGACACTGGTTTATCTATTGCCTTCTATCCCCTGTCTTAAACCATGTGCATTATTGTATAAAATAAAACAAGTATAATAGCACTGTAAAACAACTGTAATACTGCTAAGACTTCTCCTAGGACTCTTGATATATCACCATAATGTCCAAACTTAGACCCCCCTCCACCTCCTGCACCATAATCCTTTATCTTTTACCATATTTTGTGCTTACATTCCTAGCTAGCAGCCACACCTAAACTCAAAGAATATAACTTCAGTAAGAGTACTTAACTGATTGTTTTCTGTGAATTCATATCCTCAGCAGCTCAAGCATTGGTCTGCCCACATTCATATCCTCAGCAGCTCAAGCATTGGTCTGCCCACTTTATTGCATTCTAGCTATTGCTCTACCCCCATCATTCCCATCACATAGCTTCATCTACATGCTGTATAGGCCATCTTCATTTTTCCTTCTCTTCTTCCATGATTTTTTGCACCATTTAAAACTTACTGTTAAGCTTTCAGGCCCACTTTTTCAAACCCTGACCCCATCTTTACCATCCCTTGTAATTCTGATCATTTTGGTGATATACATAGCAAAGCCATGACTTCTCTATTGGTAAAACTACTGGTATTTAAGTTAGTTGTATATAAAAAAAACATACATAAAAACAAAAACGCTACGTTACCAAAGGTGGTCTCAACAAGTAGAGGAATGCAGGAAAAAAGATGAGACGAACCACCATGGCTGTTGTAAGACAAACGCATCACGTTAAAAGACAAATTCTTTAATACAAACAGATAACAATCGAGGTAGCATAAAACAAGGTTCAGGATGGATAAGCGCTTTTGGTAAAAAACCTTCTTCAGATCCTTTTACCATTTTCTTTTGCTTACATTCCTAGCAAGCAATCACATCTAAACTCAATGACTTGAGCTGCAGTAAGAGTACTTATTCATTTTCTGTGAATTCATAACCTCAGCAGCTCAACCTCCTCTGTTCCCCTACCCTACCCCAGTTCCCAACCACCCCCAGTACTCCTACTGTTATACCTGTAAACACTCCACCCACAATCCCAGAGACCAGTCACACACCTTGCCTTTAATTCACTCCCCCCACTTAAAACCACCTAACCCCCAGTCAAATATACCAAAGTTTGAAACACATTCCCACAATAATATCCTACAACTGTTACATCATCAGCTAAACCTTGGCTCAGTCTCAAACCATTAGTCTACACAAACTACTACATTCTGTTTTGAATTACCTTCTCAACAACAACCTACTCAATGTCTTTTTCCAAGCTACCACTACCACTAAAGATGTTACTCTTACCCTGTCTAACATCATTACTAGTAATCCTTAACCTCTCCATGACAATATCCTCACAAACACATCAGTAACCTCCACTGTCAGTCACCCTCATAAGCAAGGTAACTTTACACATATCTCCCCTAAGTGTTTTCTCTATACCCTGCCATATCGCTCAAGCCCCAGGCTTGCTACCACCACAGTCAATAAACCCCAATTTATACCCCTCTCTCCAGCACCTAGTAAAAACACGATTCATTGTACTTGTATTTTGTCTTCATTCTGCTTTAAAGTGGAGACATACATCCTAACCCAGGCCAGACTACTATTCATACACTCAAAGTTGACTCTAAGAACGTAAACATAATCACACTGTATCTTGGGAGTGTATACAACAAAATAAGCCAACTTCACGCCAGGATAGATCAGAATAAACCTGATATTAATACCCTGACAGAAACATGGCTACACTCCAATATAAAATATACTAAAATAACAACTCTCAACTTTGCCGTTACTAGATTAGATAGACCTAGAAAGAAAGACAGAGGGGATCACCCTTTTATATCTCTATGCACTCAAAGTTACACACTACACAAACAACATACCCACCTTTTAAAATGCCGAGATACTAATAACCTTCCTGAATCTCAATAAAACTAAAATAATCTGCATCATAGTAGTATACATTCCACCAGGACAAATATACCTATCCTAGAAGATATACTATCCTGGATATCCCAAAGAATCAATCATGAAACAGTCATCTTAGGTGATATAAATATTGATTGGAATTCCATCACAGCTGACTCCCTCAAAATAGTATTAATCTGCATCGTTTTTCCCAACTAATCAAAAGCCCAACACAATATAACATAGATTTCACTCAACAATCCACATTAG